>NC_133755.1:76209747-76817805 GCF_036562045.2 Rhinolophus sinicus | reverse complement strand
CCAAATACATCTGCAGTTGGGAGACCTTGGTCGGCCAGAGAAAGGTTTGTATTTTGTCAATAATCACTTCAGGTATGACCTTTGTCTTACCCAACCACACAACACCCAAAAACTTGACGAATAAGCCAGGGCCTTGGACCTTTTCCTCATTCACCGCCCAGCCACATGACTTCAGGTGGCAGAGAAGAGCTGCTTGCTCTAAATCTGAAGAGCATCAGATGTTAATAAAATATCATTGACATAATGAAACAAAGCCACAGAGGACTGGCAATCCCACTGTGCCAAATCCTGGGCCATGAGCCCGTGGCAGATAGTGGGGCTGTGCAAGTATCCTTGCGGAAGGACTTGAAAAGTCCACTGCCGCCCGTCCCAAGTAAAAACAAACTGCTCTTGACACTCGGGTGCAATGTCAATGGAGAAAAAAGCATTGGCCAAGTCCACTATATAGTGATATGTCCCTAGGCGGACAGTCAGACGTTCCATTAAATCATGAATTGAAGGCACTGCAGCGTGCAAGGGTGGTGTCACCTTATTTAACTCCCTATAGTCCACAGTCATTCACCAGGTCCCATTTGGCTTCTTGACAGGCCATACTGGGGAGTCAAAGGGACTGTGCGTTGGCCTCACAATATGTGCCTTTTCCAATTCCAATATTGTACGACCAATCTCCTCCCGCCCTCCTGTCAGGCGGTACTGTCACACTGTAACCACGTGCCAGGGCTGTGGCAACACTTGAGGAGGGTGGTGAGCATGCCCGCATGTCACCGCTTTCACCACCCGGATCCAGAGACAGAACTCTCCTACCGACGTCTGTAAGCTGAGGCCACCCCTAGAATATATTCCGGAACGGGGGAGACATACACCTTGTAGGTACGAGGAAGAAGCCTTCCTATACCCAGTGGTAAGGAAACAGCTTTCACAGTCACAGTCATTCCCCCGTAGCCATCAATGCAGACTGCTGGTCCAGGGAACAGTTCTGGGTTTCCATAAACAAGAGTACAGTCTGCGCCAGTGTCAACGAGGGCCAAAACCCTCTGCACATTAGAAGGGGACCAATGTATGGACAGTTCCACGTGGGGCCTCCGGTCCCTGCTCGTCCCCTCTGACTGGGTACCTTGGCCCCACCCCTAATCAAGCTGCAAGGGGTCAGCCTCAAGCGGCTGCATGAAGTCCTGGAGGGACACGGGTCGCGCTTTCCCAGACTCCTCCTTTATGCTTCTCCAGAATTGTTGTTCCGGACGCAACTGTTTCCAAAGTTCCAGCAGGAGTGCGTTGGGTTGCTGGTCTATTTTCTTCCTATTGACCCCTGCTGCCACGAGATCACGCCACATCTGTGCGCGTGTTACACTCTGAGGCCCGCGACCTCGCCCCTTTACCTTTGGTTTGGGCTTCCAGGTCTCAACTGCGCGGACCTCCTGTCTTAACTCCCTTCGCCTCCGGCTTTCAACATCCCCTAGGGTGGCCATGGCAGTTGTAACTTCATGGATCCGTCTCCCTACATACGGTGTAAGAATAGCAACCAAGGATCCAAAAGCACTCGCAGGTGGAGTATCCAAAACCAGATCTCTCATGCTGGCAGTAAAAAGCTCGTCATCTGGGCCCTGCATGTTGAGGTTAAAAATAGCATGTCTCATACCCATTTCACGGATTATTTGCGTAAGTTCTGTATATGACTGCCATTGACTCACAGTGTCTGGCAGCTCGCCAGCCTGTTCCCATACGGTGCGTACCGCAGCCGTGAGCCACTCCATTAGAGAATGGTTGCCCTGGTTGTTGGCCAATCTATGGCAGTTTTGTAACCTTTGTCGCAGGGACGGATGCACTGTCACGAAGGCTAGCTTTTCCATCTCGCCTGGGGAGCAGAGAATGCTGTCTGCTCCCTCATCCCATAAACGTAATAGCCAAGCCGAGACTGGCTCTCCAGGGCGCTGTCTGTACTGCCTCCCCAGCTCCTGCAGCTCAGTGGGAGTGTATGGGGTGTAGGTAGTGAACTCAGTCACAGCTGGGTTGCCGGCAGCAACGCCCCCGGGGCCCAAAGGTTGCTCACGTTTTACCCTTTGCTTCAAGATTGGCCGGGCTTGGGGGTTGGGAGCTACAGTGTCTCCACTTGCTTCCTCTGCCTCTGCCTCAGAGTCTCCACCTTGGGGCCCCTGTTCTAACAGGCGGACCCAGGCTTCCAGCGCTTCCAACTGGGACACCTGGTCCAGCACCCAGGCCACTTCATTAAGCGCATTTTCCGAGTTGAGACTCAAGGCCGTGAGGAACATCCAGCCCATGCGGCCGGCCGCAGCCTCTTCCTCCTCCGGCAACCGCTCAGCCAGAGCCTGCAGGGCCCTCTCCACGCTGGCCAGAGAGCCGTCCATGTCCTCCCACCCCTCCTTGGGGGTCCAACTCCTGAGAACAGTGGCCACTGGGCACCACACAATGTGTGGGGGCCACACGTCCTCCTGCCCAGAGTCAGACTCCATTCCCACCTGGTCGGAATCTTGCTCACCGTGCCAGGTGTCTGAGTGGGTGGTGGCCTTGGTGTATAATGTCCACAATCCTCTGAGCCTATAGCCGAAGCAGATCAAGAAAAGGAGGACAACGCCCTCCATGGCCAAGAGGGAGCTGTGCCAGCTGGAGGCTCGAATTCCCAGGCAGACCGTGCCTCCCACTCCCGGCGTAGCTCCTCGCGGGCCTCCCGAAGCTGAACTTTTTTACGCATAAACTGCTCTACCATCCTTCGGTGAGTTTCGGCCGGTACCGTACCCTGCTCGCTGCGCCATTTGTCGTGCGCGGAGGCCTGCGGGGTCTCTGCTCCCGCTCCCCACACAAGAACGCAGGATATGATAGTGAGGCCAAAAAGGAACACCCACGGAGCCATAGGTAGGGAGTCATACCACTATGGTATCACTGGAGGCTGGGTTCACTGGATGTGCGACCTGCTGTCCGTTTTTCTGCCAACCGACCAACGACTCTCCTCTACTCTCCTCGACTGGGCTCCTCCGCTCTCCTCGGCTCTCCTCCGTAGCCACAGCAGCTACATCAGCGGCTACATCAGCGGCTAATCGGCCAACTGGCTACAGCTGACGGCCAATCAGCCACAGCCGACGGCCACCCACCACCCGAGCCAGCACCCTTCCACGTGAGGCTGAGCATCTGTAAACTACTTTCCGGGGCCCTGTCCCCACATATATTTTTCCACAGCAGTGCCTCTGCTCTGTGTTCTGTCTGGTGACGTGCGTCTCCCACCGTTCTCTCCCCTTGAACTACTGTGAAATTTTCCTCAAGCAATGGCATCATTTGGCCTTTACTTTGTAAGAATGTACTGTTTACATATGATGTCCTCCTTTGCTCTTTTCTTCTGAGCCTTCTATAGCTAAGTTTTCTGAGAGCTTTTTTTTAAAAATCACGAATTGGACGTTAAATGCTTGTTCTGCTTCCACTTTGTGACCATGTGGTTCTTCTTTTTTAGCCTGGTATTAGAGTGGATACTTTAATTGATTGTTGGATATTGAACCAGTCTAGCATCCCTAGAATAAATCCCACTTGGTTTTGTTATATACTGTTTATATATTGCTGAATTCTATTTGCTAATATTGTGTTGAGAATTTTTGCATCTGTCTTGACATCATAGGAAGTGCGGCAGCGAGATGGGCTTCTTGAGTTCTCCTCCGGAACCTACCACAAATTGAACATCTATACCCATCAAAGGACGCTCTGCTCATCACACAGAACAGCTGAGAGACTCGTAGGAGGATTACTTGAAATTGGGCGAGCAGGGGAAGAGGGAAGGGAGCAGAGTGGAGACACGGCCTGCATCCACGGCTGCAGAGGCACAGGGGGTCCCAGGACAGAACAGAGACCACAAGAACCAGGAGGGGGGCTCTTTCCCTGCGTCCCACAGCTGATCTCTCCTGCTGAGAGAGCAGCTTATCCAGCATTTGAGACAGTAACCTCAGCTGAGACCTCCAGCTGGGCCCCAGGTCAGACAAAGGATGTAAACACCATACCTGGGCCCCTCCCCTGACTCTCCCAATCCTACCCCCGCCCTTCCAGAGACTTAAACTGGCCCCTGAACTGAGGAATAGTGTCAGATTACACAGGAGCCCTAGTGCTCAGGATCTGGGAGGACTAGGTTTGCAGCTGCTGTGACCCAGGGAAGAAGCTGGAAAGAGTGTGATACTACTGGGCTGGGAGAGAGAAGACCCCTCCATCCCCAGCCCCCACCCTTTCTGGCCTGCCTAGGGCGGGGCAATTACAACTGCAAGGACTCCCAGGGACCAGCAGTATGTGGCAGACACAGCTCTGGGCTTTCAGCAGCTGAGAAATCTCCCACCCGCCACACACACACACACACACACACACACACACACACACACGGAAGAAGTGCCCTAAGACTCAGGAGACCTGGGCACAGGGCTGGTTGTGTTACTCTCAGTGCGCATATGTGCAGGCAAGAGCAGAAACTGGACTGACTTTGTAGAAACTACCATCCAGATCCCTCAGCCCCACGCATATAAATCTGCAGTCCCAAGGTCGCGCTGGGCACCAGGTGACTGGCTCTGCCTGCACAATACGCAGAGGACTCTTTGGTGCAGCAGAGAACAACCTGGAGATTACTTGGTGGGCTTAAGCCAAGACTGGAGCTGCTTTTTTTGTTTTGTTTTTGTATCTTTGATATTTTTGCCTGTGTTGAGTGTGGGTTATCAGTTGTTTTTACATGTGAATGTATTTGGTTTTTTCTTTGTTGTTGTGCTGGGTGATTTGCTTTGTTCTGAAATTGCCCTACACCAGGGCCCAGCTCAGGAGGCACAAGATCCAACACACCCAGAGGCCAACTCCAGACCAAACCAGAGTACTACCAGGTTTGACCTACAAGTGACACACCCAGAAGGAATTATCTACAGACACAAGAGCCCACAGGGGCCAAGCCTCATTTGAGCTGTCAACCCTCATGCAGAACATCCGCTGTGGGCAGAGCCAAGTCTCACAACTAGTCAGCCTAGGAGTCAACCCCACCTACTCACAAGCGAAAAGCAATTAAAGATCTTCTTTAACAGGACAATATACACAACACAAGAGTCACCTTTGGAGCACACGCAGAGGAGAAGAACGAAGTGGTGCAAGTCAAATATAAAGGACATATACTACATAAGATAACCCAGCAAGAACTAAGAACTCTAGGGGATCTACCTAATACATCGAAGCAAACACAGAGAGTCGGCCAGATTGGGGAAACAAAGAAACATGTCCCAAATAAAAGAGCAGAAGAAACCCCCAGAATTGGAACCAAATGAAATAGAGGTAACCAACCTATCAGAGACAGAGTTCAGAACAGTGATAATAAGAACGTTTAAGGAGCTTAGTGACGACATAAAAGAACACACTTGAAGGAATTACCAGAAGGTTAGATGAAGCAGAGGATCGAATCAGCGACTTAGAAGACAAGTTAGCAGAGATCACCCAAACAGAACAGAAAGAAAAAAGAATAAAAAACAATGAAGATGGTTTAAGAGACCTCTGTGATAACATCAAGTGCAACAACATGCGCATCATAGGAATACCAGAAGGTGAAGAGAGGGAGCAAGGGATTGAGAACATATTAAGTAATAATGTCTGAAAACTTCCCTAACCTGATGAAGGAAACCAACATACAAGCCCAGGAAGTGCAGAGAGTTCCAACCAGGATAAACCCAAACAGGTCCATACCAAGACACATTATAATTAAAATGGCAAAGGTTAAAGACAAAGAGAGAATCCTAAAAGCAGCAAGAGAAAGACAGCGGGCTATATACAAGGGAACTCCTATGAGACTATCAAATGACTTTTCTATAGAAACATTGCAGGCCAGGAGGGATGGAAAACAAAGGCCTACAACCTAGATTGCTTTAGCCAGCAAGGCTATCATTTAAAATTGAAGGAGACATAAAGAGCTTTGCAGAAAAGAATAAGCTAAAGGAATTTATTACCACCAAGCCAGCATTGCAGGAAATATTAAAAGGGCTTCTGTAAACAGAAGAAAGATGAAAACAATCTACCCACAAATTTGAAAATGCCAATAACTATGTACCTATCAATAATCACTTTAAATGTAAATGGATTAAATACTCCAATCAAAAGACAGGGTAGCTGAGTGGATAAGAAAGCAGGACCCGGGCAGGCCTGGTGGCTCAGGCGGTTGGAGCTCCGTGCTCCTAACTCCAAAGGCTGCTGGTTCAATTCCCACATGGGCCAGTGGGCTCTCAAACACAAGGTTGCCAGTTCGATTCTTCGAGTCCC
This sequence comes from Rhinolophus sinicus, assembly GCF_036562045.2. NCBI lineage: Eukaryota > Metazoa > Chordata > Mammalia > Chiroptera > Rhinolophidae > Rhinolophus > Rhinolophus sinicus. The sequence goes on along the minus strand of NC_133755.1, from coordinate 76,811,541 downwards.
ACAAGGGATGGTGGGCAGCCCCCCCCCTTCCCCGCAACTAAGATTGAACACAGCACCTGGAGCTGAGATGCCGCTGAGCTCCCAGATGGCTCAGTTGGTTGGAGGGCATCCTCTAAAGCACAACATTGCCGGTTCAACTCCTACAAGGGATGGTACGTTGTGCCCCCTGCAACAGCAACTGAACCTGGAGCTGAGCTGCACCCTCCACAACTAACACTGAAAGGACAACAACTTGACTTGGAAAAAAGTCCTGGAAGCACTCACTGTTCCCCAATAAAGTCCTGTTCCCCTTCCCCAATAAAATCTTTTAGAGAGAGAGAGAGAGAGAGAGAGAGAGAGAGAGAGAGACCTTGCATATGTTGTATACAAGAGATTCACTTCAGATCAAAAGACACACACAGGCTGAAAGTGAAGGGTTGGAGTAAGGGATTTCATGCAAATGGAAATGAGAAAAAAGCTGGAGTTGCAATACTTATATCTGACAAAATAGACTTTAAAATGAAGAACATATTAAAAGACAAAGATGGGCACTATATAATAATAAAGAGATCGATCCGACAAGAGGACATAATCCTAGTAAACATCTATGCACCCAACATAGGAGCACCCAAATATATAAAACAGATACTGACTGACATAAAGACAGAGATCAACAGTAACACTATCATAGTAGGGGACTTCAACACACCTCTGACAACAAGGGACAGGTCTTCCAGACAGAAAATCAATATGAAAACAACAGCCTTAAATGGCACATTGGACCACTTGGATTTAATCGACATTTTCAGAGCATTTCACCCCAATGCTGCAGAATACACGTTCTTCTCAAGTGCACATGGAACATTTTCCAAGATAGACCACATGTTAGGCCACAAAACAAGTCTTGATAAATTTAAGAAAATTAAAATCATACCAGTTGTCTTCTCCGACCACAGTGCTATGAAATTAGAAATCAACTACAGGAAAAAAGCTGGAAGACACACCAATTCATGGAGGCTGAATAATACGTTACTAAATAATGAATGGGTCAACCACGAGACCAAGGAAGAAATCAAAAGATATCTCGAGAAATATGAAAATGAAAACACGACGACCCAAAATCTATGGGGTGCAGCAAAAGCAGTCCTAAGAGGGAAATTCATAACATTGCAGGCCTACCTAAAGAAACAAGAAAAATCACTAATCAACAGTTTGTCTTCACACTTAAGGGATCTGGAAAAGAACAGCAAAATAAGCCCAAAGGGAATACAAAGAAGGAGATAATAAAGATCAGAGCAGAAATAAATGAAATAGAAACCAGGAAAACAATACAAAAGATCAATGAATCCAAGAGTTGGTTCTTAGAGAAGATAAACAAAATCAACAAACCTTTAGCCAGATTCATCAAAAAAAAAGAGAGACATGACCCAAATTAATAAAATCAGAAATGAAAGAGGGGAAGTGACAACACACACCACAGAAATACAAAAAAAAAATTTTTTTAATTTTATTTTATTAAATTTATTGGGGTGACAATTGCTGGTAAAATTACATAGATTTCAGGTGTACAATTCTGTATTATATCATCTATAAATCCCATTGTGTGTTCATCACCCAGAGTCAGTTCTCCTTCCATCACCATATATTTGATCCCCCTTACCTTCATCTCCCACCCCCGACCCCCCATCCCCCTTACTCTCTGGTAACCACTAAACTATTGTCTGTGTCTATGAGTTTCTGTTTCTCATTTGTTTGTCTTGTTCTTTTGTTGGTTTTGGTTTATATACCACATATCAGTGAAATCACATGGTTCTCTGCTTTTTCTGTCTGACTTATTTCGCTCAGCATTACACTCTCAAGATCCATCCATGTTGTCACAAATGTTCCTATATCATCTTTTCTTACCGCCGAATAGTATTCCATTGTGTATATATACCACAACTTCTTTATCCATTCATCTATCGAAGGACATTTTGGTTGTTTCCATGTCTTGGCCACCATAAACAAAGCTGCAATGAACATTGGAGCACACGTGTCTTTATCTCTAAATGTTTTCAGATTTTTTGGGTTGATACCCAGGAGAGGGATTGCTGGGTCATATGGCAATTCTATTTGTAATTTTTTGAGGAACCTCCACACTGCCTTCCATAACGGCTGCACCAGTCTGCATTCCCACCAACAGTGTATGAGGGTTCCTTTTTCTCCACAGCCTCTCCAACACTTGTTACTATTTGTCTTGTTGATGATAGCCATTCTGACTGGGGTGAGGTGATATCTCATTGTGGTTTTGATTAGCAAAAAATACAAAAAATTTTAACAAATTACTATGAACAACCATATGCCAACAAATTTGACAATCTGGAAGAAATGGACAATTTTCTAGAAGCATACAACCTTCCAAGGCTAACTCAAGAAGAAACGGAAAACCTGAATAGACTGACTGCCACCAGGGAAATTGATCAGTAATCAACAATCTTCCAACAAACAAAAGCCCTGGACCAGATGGCTTTACAGGTGAATTTTACAAAACGTTCAAAAAAGAATTATCACCTATTCTCCTCAAGCTCTTCCAAAAAATCCAGAAGGAGGGAAGGCTCCCAAACACTTTTTACGAGGCCACTATCACTCTGATCCCCAAATCAGACAAAGGCACTATAAAAAACAGAAAACTACAAGCCGACATCTCTAATGAACATAGATGCAAAATCCTCAACAAAATATTAGCAAGCAGAATTCAGCAATACATTAAAAACATCATACACCATGATCAAGTGGAATTCATCCCTGGTATGCAAGGGTGGTTAAACATCTGCAAATCAATTAATGTGATACACCACGTTAATAAAATGAAAAATAAAAATCATATGATCATTATCAATAGACGCAGAAAAAGCATTTCATAAAATCCAGCAGCCATTTATGATAAAAACCCTTAAGAAAGTGGGAATAGAGGCATCATGTCTCAACATAATAAAGGCCATATATGATAAACCCACAGCTAACATCATACTCAATGGGGAAAAGCTAAAACCATTCCCCTTAAGATCAGGAACAAGGCAAGGTTGCCCACTTCCTCCACTTCCATTCAACATAGTGCTGGAAGTTCTAGCCACAGCAATCAGACAAGAAAAAGAAATAAAAGGCATCCAAATCGGTAAGGAGGAAGTAAAATTGTCATTATATGCAGATGATATGATACTATATATAGAGAACCCTAAAGACTCCACCAAGAAACTATTAGAGCTGATAGGTGAATTTAGTAAAGTAGCAGGATACAAAATTAATATTCAGAAATCAGTTGCATTTGTATATACCAATAATAAAACATCAGAAGGAGAAATTTTAAAAGCAATCCCATTTACAATTGCTCCAAAGACTATAAAATACCTGGGAATAAATTTAACCAAAGAAGCAAAAGATCTGTACTCAGAAAATTATAAGACACTGAAGAAAGAAATGAAAGAAGATACAAATAGATGGAAACACATACCATGTTCATGGATAGGAAGAATTAATATAGTTAAAATGACCATACTGCCTAAGGCAATTCTTATCAAACTACCAGGACGTTTTTCACAGAAATAGAGCATATAATCCTAAAATCCAGATAGCCTTGGCAATCTTGAGATATAAGGACAAAGTGGGAGGTATAACAATACCTGACATCAAATTATACTACAAGGCTACAGTAATCAAAGCAGCATGGTACTGGCATAAAAACAGACACATAGATCAATGGTACAGAAATAAATCCTCTTTCCATGCTTATATGGTCATTTGATCTACAACAATGGAAACAAGAATTTACAGGGGGTAAAGACAGTCTATTCAATGAATGGTGCTGGGAAACCTGGATAGACACATGCAAAAAAATGAAGCTGGACCACCTCATTGCACTATATACAAGAATAAATTCAAAATGGATTAAAGACTTAAATGTAAGCTCTGAAACCATAAAATTCCTAGAAGAAAATATAGGAAGAAACTTTATAGACGTTACCCGGAGTAAGACTTTTACTGATATATCCCCTCGCGCAAGGGAAGTAAGAGAAAAAATAAACATGTGGGATTACATCAAACTAAAAAGTTTTTTCACAGCAAAGGAAACCATCAATAAAACAAAAAGGGATCCTACAGAATGGGAAAAGATATTTGCCAATGATGTATCTGATAAGGGGTTAATATCACAAATTTATAAAAAACTCACTCAACTCAACTCCAAAAAAAAAACCATCAACCCAATTAAAAAATGGGCAGAGGACATGAAGAGACATTTTTCTAAAAAGGACATACGGATGGCAAACAGACAAATGAAAAAAATGCTCAACCTCACTAACCATTAGAGAAATGCAAATAAAAACCACAATGAGATACCACCTCACACCCATCAGAATGGCTATCATCAATAAATCAACAAACAACAAGTGCTGGCGAGGATGTAGACAAAAGAGAACTCTTGTGCATTATTGGTGGGATTGCAGATTGGTGCAGCCACTATGGAAATCAGTATGGAGGTATCTCAAAAATCTGAAAATGGAACTACCTTATGATTCAGCAATTCCACTCCTAGGTATGTATCTATCCAAAGAAATCCAAAACTCTAATTGAAAAAAATATATGCACCCCTATGTTTATTGCAGCACTATACACAATAGCCAAGACATGGAAACAACCAAATGCCCGTTGGTAGATGACTGAATTAGAAACTGTGGTACATTTATACAATGGAGTATTACGCAGCCATAAAGAAGAAAGAAATCTTACCATTTGTAACAACATGGATGGACCTAGTGTGACGGGCCAGCCGCCACAAGTCGATCGGTTCCCGAATGGGGGAGTGGGAATGAATAAAAGACACTCACACATATGATGATGGCGATCGCGGACCCCAGTGATGCTGAAGCCACTAAGTTTATTTTACTGCACCCATATAAGCAGTTTGAGTACGTGCAACTTAGCAACGAAAGTATGCATTACCTTAACAAATGTAAATTCTTTAACTTTTACATAGAGGATACAAAATTCACTGAAACTCTCAAAAGTAATTATCCTATCAATTGCCCTGATAGGCATCAGCCTTCTGTGTCCGGGAACTGGCCGCTCCCACCACATTCCTGAGCAGCTTACAAGCACCCTCCAGGTGCAGGCAGAGACAATTGCCTCAGGGGAGGAAACAGGTTAAGCATAGTTAGCTGTAACCATGGCTCCCCACAACCTAGGGAACATTATGTTAAGTGAAATAAGTTAGAGAAAGACAAATACCATATGATCTCACTTATAGGTGGAATCTAAAGAAAAGAATAAATGAATGAACTAATCAGAAACAGTCTCAGAGCTATAGAGGAAAAATTGAGGGTTGCTAGATGGGAGCGGGGTGTGGGGATAAGAGGGAAGGTGAGGGGATTAGAAAGCACAGTCAGTAACCACAAGATTGCAACGGGGATACGAAAGTCAATTTGGGGAATGTAATCAATAATGCTATAAAGATTTTGTAGGGTATCCGATGGACACTTGTCTCGTTAGGGAGACCACCTCAGGGAAAACGTAGATACCTGATCACTGCACTGTACACCTGAAGCTGAAGCTGAACAATAATGAATGTCAACTACAATTTTGTATATATACATATAGTTGCAAGAAGCGGAGTACAGCATTAGGAATAAGACAGTGGAAATGTAATGGCTGTGTGCGATGTTGGAGAGGTAGTGGATGGGGGCGGGGGGTTGTCACTGCGTGAGGGATATAAATGATAAATGTGTAACTATTACATTGTTTTGTTCACCTGAAACTAATAAAAAAAAGGAATTTTTGCATCTATTTACATGAGGGATATTGGTCTAAACTTTTCTTTTTGTCTCTTTGTCTGCTTTAAGTACCAGGGTAATATTAGCTTCATAAAATGAGTTGGGAAGTGTTCCCTCTCCTTCCATTTTCCAGCATAGATTGTGTATAATTTGTGTTAAATTCTCTTGGTACAATTTTTGGGACTGATTTTTCCTTTGGGGGAATTTTTAAGTTATGAATTTGATTTCATAATATATTTATAGGGCTATTCAAATAAGCTGTTTTATAAATGTGAGTGGTGGTAGTTTGTGTATTTTGAGGAATTGGCCCGTTTTGTCTAAGTTATCAAATTTATGTGGGTAGAGTTGTTTGTAGTATTTTCTTATTATTTTTTAATATGTACAGAGTCTGTAATTACATCACCTGCTTCATTTCTGATAATGGTAGTTTGTGTTTTATCTCTTTTTCCCTTGTCAATCTTGCCAGAGGTTTTAAATTTTATTGATCTTTTTAAAGAAACAGCTCTTTGTTTCATTGTTTCCCTCTATTTTTTCAATTTCCATTTCATTGATTTCTGCTATGATCTTTATTATTTCCTTCTTTTTACTTCAGGTTTATTTTTCTCTTCTTTTTCTAGGTTCTTGAGGTGGGAGCTTAAATTATTGCTTTAACGCATTTCATCTTTTCTAATGTTTGCATTCAGTGCTTTTAGTTTCCCTCTTGGCAGTGCTTCAGCTGTGTCCCATAAGTTTTAAATTCAGTTTTTCATTCAATCCAATGTATTTTTTAACTTCCCTTGAAAGCTCTTCTTTTTACCTATGGATTATTTAGAAGTGTGTTGTTTCGTTTCAAGTGTTCGGAGAGTTTCCTGTTATCTTTTTATTACTAATTTCTAGTTTGATTCCATTATTGTTGAAGAACATACTCTGTTTTTTATACCCCTCTAAGTTTGTGGAGGCTTGTTTTATAGCTAACGATGCAGTCTATCTTGGTATATATACTGTGGACACTTGGAAATATTGTATACTCTGCTATTTGTGTGGCATTTCCTAAAAAGGCCAATTAGATTTTCTTGGTTGATGGTGTTTAGAATTTCTAAATTCTGCTGATTGTCTATCTAGTTATTCTATCAATTATTGACAAAAAGGTATTGAATGTTCCAGTTATGATTATAGGTTTGTCTATTTCTTCTTTTAGTTGTATCAGTTTTCCTTTACTTATTTTGTAGCTCGGTTGTTTGGTGCATACACATTTAGGATCATAGCTTCTTCTTGGTGGACTGACCCTTTTATTATTAATATATAATGACCCTCTCTGTTCCTAGTTATTTGTTTCACTCTTGAGTCCCTTAGATTATTAATTTTAGACCTTTTTTCATTTCTAATACATGCACTCAATGCTATAAAGCTTCCTCTAAACACTGCTTTTGCTACATCCCACACAATTTGGTAAGATGTATTTCATTTTCGTTTAGTTCAAAATATTTTAAAATTTCTCTTGAGATTTCTTCTTTGACTCATGTGTTACTTAGAAGCATGTTGTATAATCTTCAAATATTTGGGGATTTTTCCAGCTATCTTTGTGTTATTGATTTCTAATTTAATTCTACTCTGGCCTGAAACCATATTTTGTATGATTTCTGCTTTTTATATTTGTTTTATGGCCTAGAATGTGGTCTATCTTAGTGAATATTCTATCTGAGCCTAAGAAGACAATGTATTCTGTTGTTGTTGGATGAAGTATTCTAGAAATGTCGATTAGATCCAGTTGACTGAGGTGCTGTTCAGTTCAGCTCTACTCTTACTGATTTTCTGCCTGCAGGATCCGTCAATTACTAATAGAGAGATGTTGAAGTCCCCAACTATAATGGTGGATTTGTCAATTTATTTATTTATTTATTTATTTATTTATTTATTTATTTATTTATTTATTACTGTTCTAGCCATTTTTGCCTCATGTATTTTGATGCTCTGTTGTTGAGTACGTGCACATTAAACACTGTTATGTCTTCATGGAAAATTGATCCTTTTATCATCATGTAAAGCTTCTCTTTATCCCTGATAATTTTCCTTGCTCTGAAGTCTGCTTTATTTGAAATTAATATGGCTCTTCCAGTGTTATGGGTTGAATTTTGTTTCCCCAAATATATGCTGAAATCCAAATCCCCAATACCTCAGAATGTGACCTTATGTGGAAATAGGGTTGTCCCAGATGTAATTAGCTGAGTTAAGATGAGGTCACACTGGAGTAGGGTGAGACTGTAATCCAATATAACTTATGTCTTTATAGAGAGAGGAAACTCAGAGACAGACAGGCATACAGGGAGAATACCACGTGAAGACGGAAGTGATGCAGCCACAAGTCAAGGACCAACCAGAAGCTAGGAGAGGGTTCTGGAACAGATCCTTCCCTAGCATCTTCAGAGGGAGTATGGTTCTGCTGACCCCTTAATCTTGGACTTCTGGCCTCAGTAACTGTAGGACAGTAAGTGCCTCTTGCTTAAGCCACCTACCTTATGGTATTTTGTTACAGCATTCCTAGCAAACTAATTCATCCAGGTTTCTTTTGATTATTGTTAGCATGGCATATCTTAGGGCTTAAGTCTGCCACTTATTTTTTATTTTCTCATTTTTTTCCTCACTGTTTTACATTGCTCTGTTGTCTTTTTTACTGACTTCCTTTGAGTTATTTGTATACTTCTTGGAATTCTGTTTTGACTTACCTATAGTATTTTTGAGTTTATCTCTTTCTATAGCATTTTTAGTGGTTGTTTTAGGTATTGTATTATATATACATAAATTATCACAGTGTCTTATCCTCATTTTGAGTGAAGCATAAAATTTATTTCCCTTTGTGGTCCTTTACTATCTCCCACTAATAATATAACTTTCTTAAATATTTCCTCTACATACATTTAAAACAACATCAGATAGTGTTACAATTTTTTGCTTCCATCATTAAACACAATTTAGGAAAATGAGAATGTATTGTATTTTTGCTAACTATATTCTTTCTTGCTTTCTGCTTTTCCAAGTTTCCTTCTTTTACCATTTCCTTTTTGTTTAGAAAACTTCTTTTACTCATTATTTTAGCTTAGATCTTCTGGCAACCAATTCTTCAGTTTCCTTCATCTGAAAACATCTTGATTTCTTCTTCATTTTTAAAGAATATTTTCACTAGATATAGGATATAGGATTCTGGATTAACATTTCTTTTCTTTCAGTACTTGAAAAATATTGTGCCATTTCCTTCTGATTTCTGTGGTTTCTGACAAGCAGTCTATTGTCATTCAAATTGCTTTTCCCCATAAATAAGATGCTTCTTTTTCGCTCCTTTCAAGATTTTTTTTCTTTCTTCTTAGTTTTCAGACTTTGACTCTAATGCCTCTTGGTGAAGATTTTGTGCGTGTGTGTTGATTCTATTTGGGGTTTGCTCAGCTTCTCCAATCTGCTGTTTTATATTTCTTGCCAAATTTGGGGAGTTTCTGGCCATTATTTCTTTCAGGACTTTTTCAGCCTTGCCTTCTTTCTCCTCTCATTCTGGGACTCCAATGAGATAACTGTGACATCGCTGTCATTTTGGTGTTAGCGTCAATTGTCTTTCTTCATTCAGTTTGAGATATTTATGGTTCTTGGTAAGATAAATATTATTTTTATTGAATCCTGGACATTTTGGGGTATTATGTTATGAGACTCTGGATCCTATTTAAACCTTCTGTTCTAGTTAGCTTTTGACATCACTCTGGCAGAAGTGAGAGAGCCACCTTGTTACTGCCAGGGAAGGGTAGACTCCAGATTCCCCACTTGGCCTCCTTTGACACTCAAGGGTAGAGGCTCCTCATTCATGCTGGACAACAGTGGAAATGCTGGCTCCCCACTAGGCTGTACCTCCTTGGCAGAGAGAAGTAAGAGTTTGTCATTTACTGCTCCCAACACAGCCTCCACTGACACCATCTGGGAGTGGCCTTGTGAGTGCTGGGCAGTAGTGAACATTCTGACTCTCCACTAGGCTTCTGTGACACCACGTAGGCAGGGGTTTCGGGCACCTATTTACATCTGGTAAGGGTGGAAGTCTACGCTTCCCATTTGGCCTTTGCTGGAACAAGGGGAAGTGGGGCTACAGGCTTTTTCGGTAGTATCTAGATGGAGGACAGCAGTTATTGTCTTAAAGTTTCTTGTCTTGTAGGCTGTCCCTTTCCTGGTTCTTTGACTAGAAAAAGCATGTTTGGCTGAGACTTTTCTTTTTTTTCTGTCTGCACCATTGCCATTTCCAGGTTTCTAGCTTCTTCTGTGGTGAGTCTGGCATATATAAGGGGGGAAAATCCAGGGAACTCACCACCATGTCATCCCTTGAAACACAAGCTAGTCTGTCTTTTCCTCCCCACCTTTCAGAGTCTCCTTATGTTTGTTTTCTGTATAATGTCAGTGGTGTTTAGTGGGAGGAGAAGGTAAGATACATCTACTTTATCTTCCCAGAAATCCCCTGGTACATGTTTCACATTTTTTTGGAAGTTTTTCTTATAAAGAGAAAAGGAATAGAGAAGCTAGCTGTCCCACATAAGACCATGTTGCCTCAGCAATGACCTTTTCAATGCTCACCCAGCTAGAGCAGAGCTTTCCCTGCCTGTCTGACGTTCAGTTCCCAGAAGTAGACAGGAGATGGGGATTTGGATGAAAAGGACTTATTAGGAAGTGAATAGGAGGGGTGTGAGGAAGTGGGACTGGGAAGTGAGGGAGACCAAACAAGAGTGCATTCTGTCACAGAGGGGAACTTTGGCTTGAGCCTTCTTGGAGCGATGGAGATAATGTGTGTGTGTCCCCTCTGAGTTGTCCTATCAGAGGCAAGGACAGGGCAGCTTCGTGGGGGTCCACAGTCATATGGGGCTCCACACTCAGAAGGGCCCCGTGCTTTGTGGAATCCTCTGTTCTCATCTTCAGAAATTATTAATTTTTAAACAGTCATTCCTTTTACACTGTTCCCTACAAATCATGTAGCCAGGTGTGTGGGGGGTACTCATACCTCCTTCCCCACAAAGAAGGGGAGGGGTGTAAAGGCATACTCCAGGTACTGGCTGTGGTACCTGGCATACCTGGGCCAGCATGCAGTAAATTGGCAACCCACCTGAGGGGCAAAGGCAGAGCCCTCCTGGTGCCCCAAGGAACTGGGCCGTGGGGCCCTGGGCTCAGTAAGGATGTGCACTTGCCCCACGAGAATCCCTACACCCAAAGAAGCATGACAAAATCAAATCGAAAACACCTTTTCGGGACTAGAGAGAGCTAGAGACCCAAAAGAAAGGAAGCCCTCTTCCTTCTTTAGACGAAGGGACCCACATTTTCACCTTGCACTAGGCCCTGCCAATGACATAGCAGCCTCGCTAGCAATGACCCAATATATAGTGTGTATATAAGCAACGCGCTGAGCAAAGAAGCCCCTGGGCAGCTTGTCGGCATACTCAGCACAGCCTCGACACTCTCACGTTAGAGACCTGTCTGTGATACCGAAAGAAGCGCCGCGGGCCGACTGCCTGTCACACGCTCTCAAACCTACGGGGCGCCACAGCTCAGAACCACTCCCGCCATCTAGGGACTGCCTTACTAGGAGCCTCGGCTCGCCCTCTCCCGGAAGGAGCTGTAACACTTGATCTTAGATCTGTGATAGTCTGTGTATGAATAAATTCTCTTTGTTCATCGTGAGATTCCATCAGTAGAGTACTGGGAGACACATAAAAAGTAAATCCTGAGCCCTCCCCTTGACGTTGACCTTCCATGGAAACATGGAGGAGAGGCTCGGTTGTCCTCCACCTTCGCCAGCTGTTCACCCTTGATTTCCGCAGATTAGGGGTGTAGTGTTACCACCCGTTTCTGGGGAAGGGCCAGCCTTTTCAGACTAAATGTAACTGCTGCCCAAAGTGGGGCTAATTTTTGCTCCAAGTCCACCATGATCATTCTTGTGTTCCCTTCACTTATGTGTGTTGCTCTGGGGACGTCCAGGGCTCTTGGCTGCTTCCAGCGGCAGCTGACCGCCAGGACGGGCTCCGCCTAGGCCTGCCCCTGGACAGGGGGCAGGAGCAGAGGAGGCGCACCTGGCCCCATCTAGCAGCATCCTGGGCACAGAAGGGGAACAGGAGGGGTAAGGGGGCAGCGGGGCGCACCCGAAGGACAGCTGTAGGCGTCCTTGTGCTGGTCGGTGTGGAATCCATGGACAAGTATAGAGAACATGCCCTTGACTATTTGCAGAAAGAACTGAAGCCCGAACGAAGGGCCTGCCTGCGTGGGGCCCCTGAGGCACCTCACCCCCAGCAAACCCACCAAGGCTCAGTCTTCAGCGCAGCCCCGGCACACTAGTTCAGCCAATTTAAGGTACTCGCTTCCAGAAGTCACAATAAAGTATGTGTTCCATCGCCAACTGACTGTAAACGGGGCAGGGATTTTACCGGTGATGTACAGTTCTCGAACTGGATTGTGGAGGTGTTTGCACAACACTGTGCATTTACTATAAATCATTGAATTGTACATTTCAATGAATTTCATGGTGCAAAAATTATACCTTGCTCTTTAAAGAAAAAACAGAAACAAAAGAGGACGTGTGTGTGTACACATCCCCTAAAGACTTTTGTTTCTTTTAGATCCTAGCTCCAGATTGAATGTATGTACTTATTTTAAATCAATTTTATGAAGGTATAATTTATATAAATAAATACATAGTTTGATGAGTTTTGACAAATGTATATATCTGTGTAACCACTGTCACAGTCATAACATAGAACATTTCCATTTTCCCAGAAAGTTCCCTCTTGATTCTCTGCAGTCAAATCTCGCCCACGCTCCAGCCCTAGGCCACCCCTGGTCTGCTTTTTGTCACTGTAGATTAGTTCTGAGTTTTGCAGAATTTCATAAAAATGCACTCTTTTGTGTCTGGCTTCCTCTGCTCAACATAATGTTTCTGAAATTTAGCCTATGCCCCTCTTTAAATTAGACAAAACAGGCCTGTGTCAGTGGTTTCTCCACAGTGAGAAAGGCATCTCTATGACAAGAACATGTTTTCTGAACAACTTCCGTCATTAGTCTAAGGCTCCTGCTGATAATATATTTCTCAATAATCAGTTTGGAAGAGGAACTTTCACTTCTAACTTAGAAGGAATTTTTATATTATCTACGTTTAATTTTTTTTTTTTAAAGAGAGAATGAAAAAGGGTTAGGTTGGAAAAAAAACACACTAAGACAAACATATTTTAAACTAAAACACCTACCTAAAGTTGTCACATATTTAAAGCTTTCAATCCGGTAATTCCTTAGGAAAGGCAGATATTTAACCTTATGGTATTTAGTAGACACTCAAGTAATTGTTGGAAGATTGAATGAATTTGAAATACTCACAGGAGCAAACAACGTTTCTTTGAACTTGTCTAAATTGCTGTATGTAGCAGGTGTGAAATCTGCCTTTAGTTGTGGGCAAATTTTGCTCTTAAGATAACAAGCAGTCACTTTGAAAATGCAGAGTGACTTCTTAAAATAGCTAAGTCAAATAGAACAAAATGTGGGTGTTGGCTGATGTAAGAGTACGCCCAATCGAAAGTGAGGCCTGGGAGCTGTTACTGAAGACAAACAGTAGACCTCAAATGGTGTGAGCTACTTGGGGAAAGAGATGAGACCATGAGAATTAGCAGATCACCATCCATAAAGATGAAGAAAAGTGGTTCCAAAGTGGTCAGAAGGTGCTCCGTATTGTCCCAACAATGCATACCATCTCCAGAAGTTCCCAAAGATGTGCTCCTGTAAATGTTCCCAAAACTAGCACCTAAAGAGACATTCAAAGCCTCTGCTTGGGCCTCCCTCTCCTGCCATCCTAACTAATAATATCATTTTTCAAGTATGTCAACTTAGAAGAGCTGGGGATTTAAACATGCTCATTTTTTTGAATTCTTTGTTCCATTTGTCCCAGCTTCCATGAGGGGTCATCATCCTTTTCACAGTCTAACCATTGTCTTTGATTCATGTTGGGTCACCCAGACCCCACAACATCGTTATCTCTTTTCCCACGACAGCTTGGAGCCACCCACCCCACTGGCTCATCCCTGTTGCCGTCAGGCCAGGAATGTTTTATACCTACCCAAGTTTACACAGGTGCTTTCTACCGAGGGAGCCCTCACCTAATTCAGGGTTTACCCCCGTCCCTTCCCGGGTATCATGGGTTGAATTGTGTCCCCCAAAAAGAGTTGAAGTCTTACCCCCAGTACTTCAGAATGTGACTTTATTTGGAAATAGGGCCAATGTAGATATAATTAGTTGACATGAAATCATACTGGAATAGGGTGGGCCCCTACTCCAATATGATTGGGGTCCTTAAAAGAAGGACTCCAAGGCATGTGAAGACACAGACACATAGGTAGCAGGCCATGTGATGATGAAAGCAGAAAGCAGAGACTGGAGCTATTCAGCTACAGGCCAAGGAACACCAAAGATTGCCAGCAAACTACCAGAAGGTAGGAAGAGGAGAGGCGGTGAGAGCCAGGGATTGCAGGGAGAGATGCTGCAACTGGCTTCTCCAGAAGAGTCCTGGGTAATGTGGAGTGGGTGAAGGAGACCCTGAAACAGGGCAAAGCACTTCATAAGAATTTACTGCTCACAAATCCCTGTGAGGTAAATATTATTATTTATGAATGAGGGAACAGAGACTTAGGAAGAGTAAGTAACTTGCACAAAGATACACCCCAGGTAAGTGGGTATCGTAGCCAGCGATGGCCTCTCATGATCCCTGCTTCCTGGTCTTCTTGCCCTTCTGTAGTACTAGCCTCCCACATAGAATCAGGATTTCTGTGGAAGCCAGAGAATATGGCAAAAATGATGGTCTATCACTTCCAAGACTAGGTCATAAAAGACCTGTGGTTGTTGCTTTCTCTCTCTCTAGGATTGTTTGCTCTTGAAGAAGTGACTGCCATGTCATGAGGACGTTCACACAGTCTATGAGGAATCTCACATGACAAGGAACTGAAGCCTCCTCCCAACAGCCATATGGGTAAACCATCTTGAAAGTGTGACTCCTGCAGCCCCATTCAAGCCTTCAGATGACTGGCTGACATTCTGAAAGTGTCACTCTGTTACCCTTTTCAGAAAGTGGGAAGCTGAGCCCAAATACAGGTAGGCAGCACCCTTAGGCATGGTCATTGTTGGGGTACACCGGAAGGTACCCAAGTCACCTGAAAGTGCCCACATTCAAACAGCACTGAGTAAATACCTCTGAGCTCTTCTGTGTGCAAGACACTGGGCTTGGCATTGCAGGATCCATCTTCAAGGAGCCAAGAGTGTGAGAAAAGCACTCAGAGAATGAAAACCCAGGAAAATATTATGTGTCTATGAGGTCGATGACATAGTCCATAAGCTAAATCCTGGCCAGTGACGCTCTGGGGGACTGTGGCCTGGGCACTGTTGATGGCTACTGAAGTGAACGGCTCTGGAACTGGGGAGCTTGTTGACAGTCAGTACAATAGTAGCATCAAGGGAATATATATAGATTTCCAACCAGAGCTAGGAAAACCAAGACACACTTGGGGACATAAACTGGAAGTTCCAGATCAAAGAAATAAATGTATAGGAACAAAGTTTAGAGTCCAATTCAGCATGGACATTCAGGTTGGACAGAGAGAACCAGAATAGGAAGACTCTGAAAGCTGATTTTGAAGACAGTTTCCCAAGGGCAGAGGGAAGAGTTGAGGTGTAATAGTAAGTAATAGTCCTTGCCTCCCTGGGGAATGGTACTTGGTCTATTCGGGAGAAGTGAGATTTGGTGAGGAAGATAAATTTTTTCTATGAAGCAGCATCAACTTTTGTAAAGGCAGAAAAATTCCATAATTTTTTGGAAATTGTGGACTTTTTGGACTACATTTTCCACCATCTTTTTAGTAGTCCAAAAAGTCGAAAGCAAGTTCACACCTGGTTGGAGAACCAAAAGAGGCCTGTGGGGTTTTGAAGGATAGGCAGAATTTTTACCCGCAGAGTTGGGGGAATCAGATATAGGAAAGTGCAAGGCATGCTTGGTGGACAACACACAGCAGTCACGCACCGGTAGGGGGCGCAGGGAGAGAATGCTATCAAATCATAGAATGAAAGGCATGTGACTGCTCATTGAATGCAATTCCTTCACTTTAGTTTTGTCTTCCTTGGTGGAGGGCTCTGAGTACCAGGTGCAGCATTTAAGCATTGTTCTGTGGACAATGAGAAGACAATGGGTTTGTTGAAAAGCTGGGATAGATTTCATTCTAAGTTAAAGAACTGGCATTTCATTCAGTAGAAAAAGAAGTGCCACATGCTATAGATCTCTATTTTTCCCTCCCATTCGGATTATTTTCTATTTGATTCCTAAACCCTTTCTAAAATTTCAGCCTTTGCAAAAGTTGACGCTGCTCCATGGAAAGAATTCATCTTCATAACCAGCCAGTTGGATTATGGCCAAGCTGAAATGCCATAGATCATTTTTCCAAATTCTTACATTTTTACTAGCTCCCAGGCAGAGGAGTATACTGTGACGGGCTTGTCATTGCCTACACATGTGCACCTTTAGCCATGTGTGACAGTTTTGGATGATTTGATTGTCACTTCAAATGAGCTATTTGCATTGGTAGCACCAGGCAAGATTGAATTTAAACTTGAATTCAATTCCCTATTCACCACTTAATATGACTCTTGAAGGATTATATGTGATGCAAAACTGAAACTAAAAATAATATATGCAGAAGACTCCCTAAGGGTAAGCCTTCTTGTTTTAAAATGCAGCATAAAGAAGGCAGTTTCCCTTTCTCTGAGAAATCACCCAAACGTAAGAAGGAGAATAAGAAACAGGAACAAAACTCTGTCTTAAAAGAAATTAAAAGACATCTGCAACCCTGAACCAAAATAGATAAGGAAGGGCTCCCAAATGCAGAGAAGGTCAAGTAGGCACGCAGAAAGATGGGGAGGATAGCCACAGTGGGAAACATCAGTCAGATCCAGGAAAGCTTAGTTCTTCAAAGTAAATGACACCCTAAGGGACAAAACCAGAAGTGTCTTTTCAGAACAATGGAAACGTGTACAGGTTTGTGGCTGGAGATCTGTAGAATGCTTCAATGCCAAGTCATACCACATAAGAAAGGCAGGACTGAATGAGGAAAGACACAGACAAGCCACGTTTGCATTCTGCTGGTGAGGCAGGATGGTGTGAGCTGTCCTGCCATGCTTATCTCATCTAACTGGGAAGAAATAAAGAATAAAAGAACTCTCATACACACGACCATCTTTAACCTGGAAAATGGCACTGGCCCCTCTTCAGTCTAAAACTCCAGGAAGAATTAATCTCTTTATAAAAGAGCATTACTTTTTTTAAAGTCACAGAATCTAAACAAAGGTAGCACAATAAATAAAAAGATGAAAGTTAACAGTGAGAGGAAGTGGCAGATGAAGAATCTTTACCATAAAGGCTATTTCCACAGAACAGCAGAAAAGTTGACTAAACATAGTACCAGAAATTTTACAAAGAAATGAATGAAGTATTTGCTCATGAAAAATAAAAGCACAAGACACAGAATGGAGAGCCCAGAAAAGATAAGGTAAGCCCAGAGGAAGAAATGATATGAGTTAGCTGAGTGCAGGAAAGCAGTGGGATAAAAAAAAACCAAAAAAAAAAAAAACCCAGTTACAGAAACAAAGACTAAGATAGATGCAGCACACAAGAAAAGAGACTTAGCTGAAAATAAAATAAGATAAAAAGAGGAGAGAATTGAGAAAAGTGAGCAGAGTAAATTAAAATGACCAAAGAATTTTTAATGATTTGGAGATACCACCAACTCTGATGGAGCGGTTTGTATAAAATCAACCTTCCCTACCCTAACCCCATCCCCAAGAACAACCGCAGACTAGACACAGAAGAGGGAATTAGAAAACTGCAAAATAGGTCAGCTGGAAATATCCAAATTAACATCCTGAAAGGAAAAACAAAGGATAACAAATACAGAAAAGCGCATAAAAGACATATGGTACATGATGAAAAAGTGTGGCATACACAGAATTCAAGTCCCAGAGAGAGAAAAAGAAAGAGAATGTGGCTGAAGAGAGTCTGGCTTATAATTTTCCAAAAGTGATGAAAAATATTAAGTCACAGATCCAAGAATTCTAGCAGGGGGCCCGCCCGGTGGCTCAGGTGGTTGGAGCTCCGTGCTCCTAGCTCCGTGTCCCCAGCTCCGAAGGCTGCCCGTTCGATTCCCACATGGGCCAGTGGGCTCTCAACCACAAGGTTGCTGGTTCAACTCCTCGAGTCCTGCAGGGATGGTGGGCTCCGCCATCAACTAAGATTGAACATGGTACCTTGAGCTGAGCTGAGCTGCTGCTGAGCTCCCAGATGGCTCAGTTGGTTGGAGCGAATCCTCTCAACCACAAGGTTGCCGGTTGGACTCCCGCGGGGATGGTGGGATGCGCCCCCTGCAACTAGCAACAGTGGTGGAACCTGGAGCTGAGCTGCACCCTCCACAACTAAAATTGAAGGACAACAACTTGACTTGGAAAAAAGTCCTGAAAGTACACACTGTTCCCCAGTGAAGTCCTGCTCCCCTTCCCCGATAAAATCTTTAAAAAAAAAAAAAAAAAAAAAAAGAATTCTAGCAGGATAAATTCGAAGAATACCATACCTCGGCACAGCAATAAACGGCCAAAGACTAAAGATAAAGGGCAAGTCTTAAAAGCACTTATAGTGAGAAAAAGAGAATAAAAACACCTTACATTCAAATAACACTTCTAGCTGACTTTCAAAGAAATTATGAAAGCCCAAAGAAATGCATTGTCATCTTTCAAGTACTGAAAGAATATAACTACCTACCTGGAATTCTATAACCAGGGAAAATCGCATTCAAAAATGAAAGAGAAGTAAAGTCATTTTCAAAACAAAAACCAGAAAATCCAAAAATCTGAGAGACTGTCTTACCAGCAGACTATCTAATTGAGAAGTAAATGAAGTTCTACTTTTTTAAAGTCAGATAAAAATTGCTCTCAGTTAGAGAAAGGAATGAAGAAAACCAGAAGAGTAAAAATGAGTGTATGTCTAAATCAATAGTGAATTTAAAATAGTATTTTTTTCTTGAGGAGTTTAAAATATAAGTTCAATTAAAATATATGACAACAATAGGGCAAAAGTAGGAAGAAAGTAAGGAATGAAAGTGTTCAAAAGTCCTTGCACTGCCTGGGAAGTGAAGAAGGGAAGTATTCATTTAAAGTAGACTCTAAAAAGTCAAAGAAACATGTCTCAATGTCTAAAGCAAATAAATACTAAGAGAATATGTAACTAACTATAGGGGGGGGCATGGAATGACATAACAAAAACACAACCATAAAACAAAAACCACAAAAGAAATCCTTCATCTAAAAGAAGTCAGAAAAGAGAAATATGAGGAAACAAAGAAAATATAGGACAAGTAGAAAAATGAATAGTAAGTTAATTGATTTAAACCCAAATATATCAGTAATTACATCAAATATAAGGGAACTAAACAAAAGACAAAAAGCCTCCCAGGCTGTATTAAAATGAATCAAATTCCATAGAGCTTAAAAGAGACATTTTAAATATAGGGACTTTGAAAGGTTGAGTTAAAAGGATAGAAAAACATATGATATAAGCAATAACCAAAAAAATCTGTAATAGCTATACTAATATCAATGAAGAGTTTAAGACAAGAATTATTATTACAGAAAAAGAAGAACATTTCATAATAATAAAAGAATCGGTTTAACAGAAAAATGTGGTTATTATAAATAATCTAGAGGTGAAAGTAGAAATCACAATGGAAAATATGAAGTATTTAAAATTAAATGACAACAAAAATAAACAATGTGACATTCAGCTAAAGCCATGTTTAAAGGGAAATTTATAGTTTTAAATGCATGTATTATGAGAGAAAAAAGCTGAAAGTCAATTATGTAAGCATCCATTTTGTGAAATTAAGTAAACAAGGAGGCTCTAATGCCACAGCAGCATGTTTAAGCAAACCCAACCTAAGCCTATAAATGCCTCAGGTTATGAAATCAAAACTTAACAACAACTACTCACAGTCAGCTAGCCTTTTCCTGAGAAGGCAAATGCTTAAGCTATCACCAATCAAATAATTTTCTTGCTTTACTTTCAACTTTTTTTGTGAAAGTCTTTCCCCTACTTCCTGTCAGTGAGCTCTCCTAACCGGTTCAGGTTTGGTGCCACCCTACTCCAATCAATTTTTACTCAAATCAACCCAATATTTTTAATTCCTCAGTTTATCTTTTAACAATTTCAAGAAAATGGAAAAAGATCATCAAAATAAAACCAAAAGGAACAGAAAGAAGAAACTAATAAAGAACAAAAGTAAATGTAATAATCAATATACAATTTAGAAAAAAAAATACTTTAAGCCTAAAATTAGTTCTTAGACTAATAAAATTGATATTCTCCTACCAGGACCAATGAAGAAAAAATAGACAGGAAGCATAAAAACACCAATATAAAGATTCTGTAGGGACTTCCGGAAAAATGGCGGCGTGAGGTGAGCCACTGTAAAGCTCCCCTGGAATTTACAACGAATCAAACAACAAAAACTCCACAAAGGACTCCCTGCACAGCACACAGGCAACACGAAGAGGCCCACTACCGACTGAAATCACCTACAGGTGGGAGATTCGCGCGAGTGGAGGGAGGAGGAAAGGAAGAAGTGCGGAGACGGAGACGCGCGGGTGGAGGACGCGGACCTAGCTCAGTGCGCCGAGCTCGCTGCTTCCCGGAACTACCTCAGCTGCGGGAGAGGGAAGAACTCGGACTGCTAGGGCTCCGCCAGGGCTCCACAGGGCTGAGGGGACAGCATATAACACGGCTGAACCCAACGCTCACAGCAGAGACCTCGGAGAAAAGACTGAGGGAAAAAGGCTGAAAACGGTGGTTTAAGCCCGCACTGCCGAGCAGAGAACGGAGCCTTAGGCACTGAGACTGGCCGCCCCCTCCCTCCCCTCCCAGAGCTCGCCCCGCCCCCACCTGCCCGGTGCTAGAAGCGAAACAGTAGCAGTGTCAGATCAAAACAACAGAAAATTTGCTGTTTTGAGAACTGTGGACTGCAAACACAATTTCACAGCCCAACTAGTTCCAGCAAAGGGGAGAGAGCTGTGGAAGCAGGACCGGCTGTGGTGGTGGTTGCCGCCATTGCTCTGGGCCACCTCTCACAACTCACCCCGCCTCTGACCCCACCTATCTGGGCGGATCCCTGCAGGAGTAAACAGAACTGCTGAAACCTACGGGCTCTGAATCAGGAGCTGGAAGAGCTTTGGAACATCAAAAGCTCTCCGCATACCCACTGGGACACTGCGCCCTGTGACCTAGACGAACTATTATCAGAGGAGAAGCCCGTCTCCCAGGGAATCCCCCCATTGTGTGAGAAGTTGGAATAGTGCAGAGAAAACATAGCACTACTGTGTGGGAGAAGGAAAATAAGTTGCAGTTGGAGAAATAATAAAACATTCTACCAACAAGTACTGGCAAACAAAAGAAAGACCGCTTTCTATCAACCTGTTGCAGAAGCCACTCCTGTAGATGTCTAGGAAGAGAAATAGTAAACCAGTAATCGCCATGAATAACCAAGGCAACAAGATAACTCAGAAAGAAAGTGAAAAATCTCCAGAGAAGGCACTTAAAGATACAGAAATATGTGACTTAAATGACAGAGAATTCAAGATTGCAGTTCTGAAAAAACTCAACGAGATACAAGAAAACACAGATAGGCAGTTAAAGGAACTCAGAAACTCAATCAAAGAACAGCATGAGCATTTTACGAAAGAGATTGAAATCTTAAAAAAGAACCAAATAGAATTTCTGGAGATTAAGAACTCAATAGAAGAAATTAAGAATGAAATAACCAGCTTAGGTAGTAGAGTTGACCAGATGGAGGAAAGAGTCAGTGACATCGAAGATAGAAACCTGGAAATGACACAGAGAGAAGAAAGAGACTTGAGACTTAAAAGAAATGAAAGAACTCTACAAGAACTTTCTGACTCCATCAGAAAGAGCAATATAAGAATAATGGGCATACCAGAAGGAGAAGAAAGAGAGAAGGGAACAGAGAATATATTCAAACAAATTGTCGTTGAGAACTTCCCAAATTTGTGGACAGAACTGGACCCTCGAATCCAAGAAGCAAATAGAACACCTAGTTACCGCAATCCCAACAGGCCTTCTCCAAGGCACATTGTATTGAAGCTGTCTAAAATCAACGACAAAGAAAGAATCCTCAAGGCAGCCAGGGAAAAGAAGACGGTAACTTACAAAGGAAAGCCCATTAGATTATCATCAGATTTTTCAGCAGAAACTCTACAAGCCAGGACGGAGTGGAACCAAATATTCAAACTATTGAAAGAGAGAAATCATGAGCCAAGAATAATATATCCAGCAAAGATATCCTTTAGATATGAAGGAGGAATAAAGACCTTTCCAGACATACAGAAGCTGAGGAATTTTCTAATACACGACCTGCACTACAAGAAATACTAAAGGAGGCTATTCGACCACCATCAACAGGGACAATTTGTGGCAACCAAAACTCAAAAAGGGGAGAGTAAAGGCCTGAACCGAATATGGGAATGGAGAAAGTAAGCGTGCTGAAGAAAATGGAATACTCTAAATATCAAACTTTCTTTTACATAAACTTAAGGGTAACCACTCAAAATAAATCCAGAATTGAAATATATACTGAAATAAAAGAAGAAACAGAGGGAAACATCATAGAATACCACCACACAGAAATAATAGACAACAACAAAAAGGCAAAGAAACAATGGAGATACAGCCTTACCAGAAAACTAAAGATAGAATGACAGGAAATCCTCACATATCAATAATCACCCTAAATGTAAATGGACTGAACTCACCAATAAAAAGGCACAGAGTAGCAGATTGGATCAAAAAAACTAAACCCAACCATATGCTGTCTCCAAGAGACACATCTCAGCTACAAGGACAAGCATAGACTCAAAGTGAAAGGGTGGAAATTGACACTCCAAGCAAATGGTACCCAGAGAAAATCAGGTGTAGCCATAATGATATCAGATGAAACAGACTTCAAGGTGAAAAAGATAACAAGAGATAAAGATGGACATTTCATAATGGTGAAGGGGACTGTACAACAAGAAGACATAACAGTCATCAATATTTATGCCCCCAATCAGGGAGCACCGAAATACACCAAGCAACTACTAACAGAACTAAAGGGAGAAATTGACCAAAACACAATTATACTAGGGGACTTAAATACATCATTGACAGCTATGGATAGATCATCCAAACAGAAAATAAATAACGAAATAGTAGCCCTAAATGACACATTAGATGAAATGGACATAATTGACATTTATAGAGCACTTCATCCTAAAACATCAGACTATACATTCTTTTCTGGTGTACACGGAACATTCTCAAGGATAGACCATATATTGGGACATAAAATCAGTCTCAACAAATTTAAGAAGATTGAAATCATACCATGCATATTCTCTGATCACAAGGCTTTGAAATTGGATATCAACTGTAAAAAGAAAGCGGGGAAAAACACAAATACATGGAGATTAAACAACATACTTTTAAAGAAGGACTGGGTCAAAGAAGAAATTAGAGGAGAGATCAAAAGATACATAGAAACAAATGACAATGAAAATACATCCTACCAAAATTTCTGGGATGCAGCGAAAGCAGTTTTAAGAGGCAAATTTATCTCATTACAGGCCTATCTCAAGAAACAAGAAAACTCCCAAATAAATAACCTCATGTTACACCTTAAAGAACTAGAAAAAGAAGAACAAGTAAAACCCAAGGTCAGCAGAAGAAAGGAAATAATAAAAATTAAAGCAGAAATAAATGAAATAGAGAACAAAAAGACAATAGAAAAAATTAATGTGACAAAGAGCTGGTTCTTTGAAAAGATTAACAAAATTGACAAACCCTTGGCTAGACTTACTAAGATAAGAGCAGAGAAGACACTGATTAACAAAATCAGAAACGTAAAAGGGGAAGTTATCACGGACACCACAGAAATACAAAGGATCATCCAAGAATACTATGAAGGACTATATGCCACCAAATTCAACAACCTAGAAGAAATGGACAAGTTCTTAGAAACATATAGCCTTCCAAGGCTGAACCATGAAGAACTGGAAAATCTAAACAGACCGATCACCAGTAACGAAATTGAATCAGTCATCCAAAACCTTCCCAAAAGCAAAAGTCCGGGACCAGATGGCTTCACTAGTGAATTCTACCAAACCTTCAAAGAGGATCTAATACCAATTCTGCACAAACTCTTCCAAAAAATTGAAGAAGAGACAGTACTCCCTAACTCATTTTATGAGGCCAACATTACCCTGATACCAAAACCTGGTAAGGACAGCACAAAAAAGAAAACTACAGACCAATATCTCTAATGAATACCGATGCAAAAATCCTAAATAAAATTCTAGCAAATCGAATACAACAATGCATTAAAAAGATTATTCATCACGACCAAGTGGGGTTCATCCCGGGGCACAAGGATGGTTCAACATCAAATCCATCAATGTGATACATCACATAAACAAAATAAAGGACAAAAATCATATGATTATATCAATTGATGCAGAAAAAGCATTTGACAAGATACAACATCCATTTATGATTAAAACACTTAATAAAATGGGTATAGAAGGAAAATACCTTAACATAATAAAGGCCATATATGACAAGCCCTCTGCTAATCTCATAATTAATGGAGAAAAGCTGAAGCCCTTTGCTCTACGTTCAGGAACACGACAGGGATGTCCCCTATCACCTCTGCTTTTCAACATAGTGTTGGAAGTCCTTGCCAGAGCAATCAGGCAAGAGAAAGAAATAAAAGGCATCCAAATTGGGAATGAAGAAGTTAAATTATCACTCTTTGCAGATGACATGATGCTATATATAGAAAACCCTAAAGACTCCACCAAAAAGCTATTAGAAACAATCAACGAATACAGTAAAGATGTCGGCCACAAAGTCAACGCACAAAAGTCCATTGCCTTCCTATATACTAACAATGAAATCTCAGAAAAAGAAATACCAAAAACAATTCCTTTTGCAATTGCAGCAAAAAGAATAAAATACCTAGGAATAAACTTAACCAAGGATGTGAAAGACCTATATGCTGAAAACTATAAGACATTTTTGAAAGAAATTGAAGAAGACACAAAGAAATGGAAAGACATTCCATGCTCATGGATTGGAAGAATCAACATAGTTAAAATGGCCATATTACCCAAAGCAATATACAGATTCAATGCAATCCCCATCAAAATCCCAATGGCATATTTTAAAGAAATAGAACAAAAATCATCAGATTTGTTTGGAACCACAAAAGACCCCGAATAGCCAAAGCAATCTTAAGAAAAAGAACTATAATGGAGGTATCACACTTCCTGACTTTGGCCTGTACTACAGGGCCACAATAATCAAAACAGCATGGTATTGGCAGAAAAACAGACACATAGACCAATGGAATAGAATTGAGAACCCAGAAATAAAACCACATAAATATGGACAGATAATTTTTGACAAAGAAGCTAAAACATACAATGGAGCAAAGACAGCCTCTTCAATAAATGGTGCTGGGAGAATTGGATAGCCACGTGCAAAAGAATGAAACTGGACTGCTATTTGTCACCATGTACCAAAGTTAATTCAAAATGGATCAAAGACTTAAGCATAAGACCTGACACAATAAACTGCATAGAAGAAAACATAGGTACTAAACTTATGGACCTTGGGTTCAAAGAGCATTTTATGAACTTGACTCCAAAGGCAATGGAAGTAAAAGCTAAAATAAACGAATGGGACTATATGAAACTTAAAAGCTTCTGCACAGCAAAAGAAACCATTGACAAAATAAAGAGGCCACCAACTGAATGGGAGAAGATTTTTGCTAACAGTGCCTCCGATAAGGGCTAGTATCCAGAATATACAAGGAACTCATGCAACTCAACAACAAAAAAACAAACAACCCAATTGAAAAATGGGCAGAGGACTTGAAGAGACATTTCTCCAAAGAGGACATACAAATGGCAAATAAACATATGAAAAAATGCTCAACATCACTAATCATCAGAGAAATGCAAATCAAAACCACAATGAGATATCACCTCACCCCAGTCAGAATGGCTATCATCAACAAGACAAATAGTAACAAATGTTGGAGAGGTTGTGGAGAAAAAGGAACCCTCATACACTGTTGGTGGGAATGCAGACTGGTGCAGCCGTTATGGAAGGCAGTGTGGAGGTTCCTCAAAGAATTACGAATAGAATTGCCGTATGACCCAGCAATCCCTCTCCTGGGTATCTACCCAAAAAATCTGAAAACATTTAGAGATAAAGACACGTGTGCTCCAATGTTCATTGCAGCTTTGTTTACCGTGGCCAAGACATGGAAACAACCAAAATGTCCTTCGATAGATGAATGGATAAAGAAGTTGTGGTACATATACACAATGGAATACTATTCGCAGTGAGAAAAGATGATATAGGAACATTTGTGACAACATGGATGGATCTTGAGAGAGTAATGCTGAGCGAAACAAGTCAGACAGAAAAAGCAGAGAACCATGTGATTTCACTGATATGTGGTATATAAACCAAAAACAACAAAAGAACAAGACAAACAAATGAGAAACAGAAACTCATAGACACGGACAATAGTTTAGTGGTTGCCAGAGGGTAAGGGGGGTGGGGGTGGAGGTGAGGGTAAGGGGGATCGAATATATGGTGATGGAAGAACTGACTCAGGGTGATGAACATACAATGGGATTTATAGATGATGTAATACAGAATTGTACACCTGAAATCTATGTAATTTTACTAACAATTGTCACCCCAATAAATTTAATTAAAAAAAAAAAAAGATTCTGTAGACATTAAGATAATGAGAAGAAATTAAAAATACCATTATGTATGCCAATAAACTTAGACATTTAGATGAAATGGGAAAATTCCTTGAAAAACACGACCTTCCAAAATTGTCTCAAGAAAGAATAGAAAATATGAACAGCCCTTATTTATTAAATAAAATTGAATATATAATTAAAACTCTTTTCATAAAAATTCCAAGCTTTGATGGTTTCAATGGGAAATTTCACCAAACATCAATAGGATCAGTATTATACAAACTTTTCCAGAGAAAAGACAAAAAGTTAACAGGCCAGCATAAACTTAACCCAAACATGACACTTAAATTAAAAAGTTTACTTTGAAAAGAATCCACTTGAACAAAATATAAATCTAATTATCAGAACACAAACACACACACACACACACACACACACACACACACACACGAAGTCAGACAATATGGTGAAAGATTTTAAAAGGAACCAATCAAAACGAAAAGCATAACATAAACTATGACAGACTGAAGATATTAGTTAAATTAATAAAGAAAATATTTTTAAAAAGCAATATCAGATTATGAAAAAAGCACATAGTTCTAATATACAGAAATGCACCTTATGGGAAGAGAAAACAGAAACCCTGAGACAGACACATAAGGGAGAAGGCCACATGAGGACAGAGGCAGAGACTGGAGTGACACACTGACCAGACAAGGAGCACCAAGGATGCTGGCAGCCACCAGAAGCTAGAAGGGACAAGGGGGAGCCTCCCCTGGAGCTTTCAGAGGGAGCAGAGCCCTGCCGACACCTTGTTGAAGATGCCAGAACGTGAGAAAATATGTTTCCTTTCTTTGTTTTTTAATTATTTTTTTCAGTTACAGTTGACATTCAATATTATTTTATATTAATTTCAGGTGTACAGAGTAGTGGTCAGGCATTTACGTAATTTAGGAAGTGACCTGCCCTGACTAGTCAGTCCAATCCACACCTGGCACTATACATAGGTGTTGCAACATTATAGACGATATTCCTCATACAGTACTTTACATCCCCATGATTGTTTTGTAACCACCAATCTGTATTCCTAAATCCCTGCCCCCCAGCTTCCCTCCCCTATCTATGCGTCTGTTTCTATTTGTTTATTCATTTATTTTGTTCTTTAGAGTCCACACATAAGCGAGATTATATGCTATCTGTCTTTCTCTGATTTGTTTCACTTATTTACTTAACATAATACCCTCTAGGTCTATCCATGTCGCAAATGGTAAGATTTCATTCCTTTTTATGGCCAAGCAATAGTCCATTGTGTATATGTACCACTTCTTTAACCAATCATCAAAAGTCTACCATCTATTTGTCTTGGGTTGCTTCTGTAGCTTGGCTATTGTAAATAATGCTGCAGTGAACATAGGGCTGCACATAGCTTTTCAAGTTAGTGTTTTCATTTTCTTCAGATAAATACCAAGGAGTAGAATTGCTGGGTCATAAGGTGGTTCTAGCTTTAATATTTTGAGGAACCTCCATACTGTTTTCCATAGTGGCTGTACCAATTTGCAATCCCATCAACAGGACACTAGGGTCCCCCTTTTTCCACATCGTCACCAACACTTATTGTTTGTTGATTTATTGATGATGGCCATTCTGACAGGTGTGAGGTGATACCTCATTGTGGTTTTTATTTGCATTTCTCTGATGATTAGTGACATTGAGCATCTTTTTATGTGTCTGTTGGCCATCTCTATGTCCTCTTTGGAGAAATGTCTCTTCAGGTCCTCTGCCCAGAAGGTGTTGTACGCCTCTAAGAGCCTTAGGTTCTGAGCAAACCTTAAAACCCAACTCCCTCTCCTTCTTCCACTGAGAGGACACCAATGTCCAAAGGAATGGGAATGACATAATTCAGTGAAAACATCACCCTGCACAGGCAGCGGACAGGTGGCCAAACTCTTCTCCAGCTCCTCAGAGTCACATTCAAAGAACACAGCAGTCTGTGTAGCTTGCAGTCCAGCAAACCTGTCTGTAGGGCCTGCTCCGTGCAGAACCTGAGCGGGGGCTTTCATAGTTCTTATCTTGTTGCTCCCTGACAATGGCATTGTGTTCACATGGAAAACACATCACACAGCTATACTAAGCTATAGCAGCTAACTGTTCAAGCCAGTGGGATAAACACCACAGTCTCAAATTACACTCAAAACAGAGTCCCCGGGCAAGTTTGTTAAAACTCAGAGATTCTGATCAAGTGTGTCAGAGATGGGGAGTTCCCAGGCCACGCTGCTACTGCCGGCCCCAGAGAGCACACTGTGAGAACCACTGGAAGAGTGATGCAGGCCATCAGGAACAATCTAGAACACCCCCTTCCTTCCAGGGATGTTGTGGCTGTCGTAATGGGCAAGCAGTCTGGATGCTTGCAGATCTGCTGTGACCTTCCTTCTACTTCTTCCATCTTAGTCCATTGCAGTAGTTCTTACACTTCAGTTTCCCTCAGAATCTCTATATGGGGTTGTATAAGTGAAACCAAGAATGCATGTTCTATGGCAAATTTAAGAGAATTTCAAGGGCAGTTTTTGTTCTACTTGATTTTTGTTGTTTATGCTAACTACAAAACATAATCTGCTCATAGATTCTGATCCCACTATGTAATAACATGGGATATAGCATGAGAAGAAAGATTTTACACACACACACACAACTGAGGGGCACACTAGGGAAGAAAGGACTTGTGAACATGAAGATGTATGTGCTTACCTGGAGAGTGGGTAAGATCTCCGGAGTGGAGCTCTTGTTTGGGTGGATAGTTCAGGCAGAAGAACAGCATGAGCAGAGCCACAGAGGAGACAGGCTCAGGCTTGCTTAGGGATTGGTGAGGAAGTGGGGCATGCCACTCGTGTTCCTCTCATTACTAAGGGGCATTAGCTCACAATCCTAACAGAGACACACGGCTTCCATTTCCTCTTTTATTCCCAGGGCTAAAACCAGCTGCATTACCCAGATGGGTTAGGAGTGCAATGGACAGACACCAAGAGTGTCCTTAAGGGACCCTGGTCACGAGATGCTCTTAGAGCATCTCTGTTCAGTAAAACATTCTGTGGTGATTGAAAGTGTGCTACGGCTGTGATGTCCCATGTGGTAGTCACTCCCATATGTGGCTTATTAAGCGCTTGAAGTGTGGCTAGTGGGACTGAGGAACTGGATTTGTAATTTTAGTTCATTTAAATTCAGTTTTAGTTTTAAATTTAAATAGACACTTCAGGTGACATGTGATGGCAGCTTCAGAGACAGGCCCTACGGAGTCATCTGTGCTGGTCTTCCAGCGCCTGCTATGGCGACCCCCTGCAGGCACAGTCCCAGATTAATGTTCGCGGGGATAAATGATGCAGGAGGGGTGATCCCTGTCCTCGAGAAGCTCACGAGACATAGAACTTAGCAGGCACCTGGAGTGCCCCACGTTGAGTGAAACAGCAGCAAGGGGAAACCAGGATTCTGTGGGCACATCGGGAACCCCAGGTCCTGTCTGTTGTTAAGAGATGTCTTCGCAGAAGGGTGGGGGCTGGGCTGAGGCATGAGGAAGAGCTGGAGTTAGTACTGGAGGTTGGGGAAGGGCCACATAGAGGAGGTAGGGCCCTGTGGTTGTCATGGCAACACTGAAGCCCTGGAAACCACAGCCTGCCTTTGTGCTGCTATTTCATTAAGTCGCAAAACGGTGGCATGGATGGCCCTTCATTTAATTTATTTGCAAACTTTATCTCATCCCAAAAAGAGTTAAGGAGGATTGTAAGCACAAACATACACAATAGAGTAACAATAGAAAGCCTTTAGGCTGAAGAGAAAGTAGGGACAATAGAAAATGAACCCAGAGGGCTTCTGGATTGTCCCCATCTCCACGTGGTGAGCCAACAGAGGCATTAGTGACCCTGCCTGCTGTGATGTCTGGGCTCCAGGGCATTTGGTGTCATAGTAGCAGGGTCCTGGGCAGCTTACCGGGCAGCACCCAGCCAAAAAGTGGCCCAGAGTGGAGGTGACTTTGAGGAAGGCGGCACCACAGAGCCCTCCCAGTTCCATGAGTGCAGGAAGCAAGCACAGACAACCAAGATCTGGGACCTAACACCCTGTGATGGTTGAACTGTGTGCTCCAAAATGCTATGTTGAAGTCCTAACCCCTACTATTTCAGAAACAGGGGCTTTGCAGGAGTTAAAATGACATCTTTTCTGTGCCTGAGTGTAGGGTGGGCCCTGATCTAATCTGACTGGTGTCCTTATGAAAAGGGGAAATTTGGATACAGAGATAAACACAGAGGACAGGGGGTCATGTGGAGAGGGAAGCTTGGAGTGACGTACCTACGGGTCAAGGAACTGGATTGTCAACAAGCCACCAGAAGTTAGCAAGAGGCAAGGAAGAATCCTTCCCCTTCAGGTTCCAGACAGAGCACGGCCCTGCCATCACCTTGATTTTGGACTTCTGGCCTCCAGAATTGTAAGACAATACATTTCTGTTGTTCCAAGCCACCCCATTTGTGGTGCTCTGTTACAGCAACCCTAGGAAACTAACACACATTCTGACTCAAAACGTGTCGCATGAAAGGCTGCTGGAATAGGAATGAGCTTGGAAATGTGTGAGGTTCTGAGCCCAGCAGATCAGTAGACAAGGTTCGCAGGGAGTGTCTGGGTGAGAGCGTGACTGCTTCAGCAACAATGACTGTCTCCAACCCTAAAATCTTTCAGTATTAATTTAATTATTATTGTACCACAAGGAATAGGAGCAGACACACACACACACACACACACACACACACACACCCTCATACACAATCTTAGAAAGACTTCCCATTTCATGACCCGTGTGCTACCTGTTTTCGGTTTTGTTTTTGTTTTTTACTTCCCAATGTGTTTGATTAACCAATTTTCTACATAGTGGGTAACATTTTGTTTTAAAAGTACAAACAGCCAAATATAACCCAGGTGCACCTTTCATCCCATGTCAGAATTCAGAGGGCTGTCAGGGATGGCCCCATCACACCTGACAGCGTTTCGATGTACCCCTGGTCAGTGGCACTGAGAAACGATACAAAAGAATAATAAACTGGGGTTTAAACTGGGGTAAGGCCAACTAGTCTGTCAGCCTCAGTGTATACAAAGCTTCAACACTGTACAATTTTTGATTTCTAAAATTTGAGTCGATAGCATGTTGGCCTTTGAATTTTTGAATACGTTTCTGTGCCTCAGTTTCCTGGCCTGTAAAACAGCAATGAAAATAACGGCCTCGTGGCTTGTTATGGCAGTTAACCTCGTGGCAGTTAACCCGGCACCGCGCCTGGCACACGGGCAGTGCTCCACGGTGTGAGCTTCAAAAGGCCCTCCAGGCCCTGCCTGCCCACAACTTTGGGATACCAACCAGTGTTATACCCACAATGGGCTTTCCTTCCCACCCCAGCCCCTCCCCCAACCCCTGGCAGAAAGTCTTTTCCAGAAGGTTAAAAAAGACAGAGACTCATAGCAGATAAGTGTTAAAGACAGCTTAGCATCTCTCACACTTCTTGTTTATTCTGACTACAGTGTGAAGGGAGGTGCATAGAGCAGTAGAAGTTGGGCAGAGGCCCATGGCGCTAAAAGACAGGCCAGGTGAGCCGCAGGCCCCTGGAGCGAGAGCAGCAGCAGAGGTGAAATGTGTTTAGGAGCTACAGTTCCGAGGACGTGGTGACTGCTGGGGCTGGACTGGGATAAATGAATGGGAGGTATATAAGGTGACGCCTAGGGAGCAGTGCGGTAGGGACACCATCTGCTGAGGCAGGAAATCTGGGAGGAGGAGGATCAGGTTTGGGAGGATGATGAATTCAGCTTCATTCCCTTTGCATATTCCGTGCCGTATTCTGTGCTGGAACTCTGAGTGGTACGCGGACCTCACAGGCTGCTGGGTCCAGCTAACACGGACATCTCCAATGCAGCACTCCTAACTGGTGATCACAGTGTTGGGACTTGAACTTCACCAAGGTCAATGCCCTCACTACCGTGTTTCCCTGAAAAGAAGACCTAGCTGGACAATCAGCTCTAATGCGTCCTTTGGAGCAAAAATTAATATAAGACCCAGTATTATATTATATTATATCATATATCATATTTTATTATATTATATAAAACCCGGTCTTATTTTACTATAATTATATTAATTTTTGCTCCAAAGGACACATTAGAGCTGATTGTCCGGCTAGGTCTTCTTTTCGGGGAAACACGGTAGCTCCCCAGGCCATTCACACCAGTTTAAACAGCTGAAATGTTAAAATGGTCTTCCTTCTCTAAGGCTGTGAAATTCCACTGACTAGAAATTCAAAATTAAGAAGTAGGTCAAAGCGGCAGCCAGTTGGCTCAGTGGTTAGAGCACAGTGCTTATAACACCGAGGTTACTGGTTCGATTCCCACATGGACCAATGAGCTGCGCCCTCCACAACTAGATTGAAGACAGGACTTGACATGGAGCTGATGGGTCCTGGAAAAAAACACTGTTCCCCAATATTCCCTAATAAAAAAATTGTTTAAAAAAAAATTTTTTTTTTTTAAAAGAAGAAGAAATAGGTCAAAGCCTGGGCAAGATATGTACAGAAATGAGTACATGCAAATGCATTTATTTGGTGGTGACTATAGCAACTTATATGTGCCCCAAATCTGAAGTTTGTTAAATACCGCTATTGAAATATTTTAAATTATTTTTTAACTTCACCCAGTGGAGCTACCTACACACACACACACACACACACACACACACACACGTGCGTGTAAAACTGGTGAAATCTGAATGAGCTATGTGGATTTACCAATGTCAGTTCCCTGACTTTGATAATATACTATAGTTATGTAAGATGTTACCATTGGGGGAGATGTGTAGATTCATGGAACCAACACCACGATCGAGATTCAAAATAGTTGTGTCACCACAGAGTTCTCCCTCATGCTACCTTTTGTAGTAACAAGTAGCCCATGTCCTCACTTCCTCCTTATCCCCCAGAAACCACTAATCTATTCTCCATCACTAGAATTTTGCTCTTTCAAGAACAGTGTGTAAGTGGAGTCATAATATGTAACCTTTTGAAGTTGGCTTTTCTCACTCAGCAGAACTCCCTTGAGGACCATTCAAGTTGTTCTGAGTATCAGCACTTCATTCCTTTTCATTGATGAGTAGCATTCCATGGTATGGATGGACCACGGTTTGTTTAACCAGTCACCTCCTGAAGGACATTCAGAATGATTCTAGTTTGGGGCTATTATGAGTAAAGCTGCTATGCACTGGTTTTTGGCTAAACATGAGTTTTTATTTCTCTAGAATAAATGTCTGTAAGTGCAATTGCTGGGTGTATAGTAGTTGTGTGTTTAGTTTTACAAGGAATTGTCAAACTCTTTTCTAGAATGACTGCACCATTTTACATTTCCACCAGCAATGCGTGAGTGATCCAGTTCCTGTGAATTCTCGTCAGAATTTGATGGTCACTAGTTTTCATTTGTCATTCTGATAGGTAGGTGGTGGTGGTGGTTTTCATTTCATTGTGGTTTTCATTTTCATTTCCATAGTGGCTAATGATACTGGACACCTTTTCCTATGCTTAGTTGCCATTTTGGTGAAATGTCTCTTCATGTATTCTGTCCATATTCCAGCTGGATTGCTTTTATTGTGTGTTTTTTGTTTGTTTTTGCTAAGTTTTGAGAGTTCTTCATATATATTCTATATGCAAGGCCTTGGTTTGATATATGGTTTGCAAATATTTCTCCCAGATTCTTCTTCTCTTTTTATACTTCTTATCCTTTTGCAGGGCAAAAGTTTTAAATTTTGATGAGTCCCAAATGTATGCACATTTCGTTTTATGGATCATGCTTTGGTTGCTAAGCTTGAAACTCTTCACCAGGCCCAAGGACCCAAAGATTTTTGTCTTGTGTTTTATTCTATACATTCTGTAGCTTTAAGTCTGCGATCCATTTTGAGTTAATTTTTGTTTAAGGTATAAGGTTTATTTTTTTCCCCCGTGTCTGATTGCTCCAGTACCATTTGTAGAAAAGGCTCTGTCCTTCACTGAATTTCTTCTGCAACTTTGTCAAAAAATCAGTTGGGCATATTTGGGCGGATCTACTTCAAGATTCTCTGTTCTATCCTGTTGATCTATGTGTATATCTCTCCATTTATGCCCTTCTGCCTTGATTAATATAAGTAAACCTTAATATCAGGTAAAGCAGTCTCTTCCACTTGTTCAAAATTGATTTATCTATTCCAGTTCCTTTACAATTTCATATAAATATTAAAATAGTTTTCCATGTCTAGAGGAAACATTGCTGCTATTTTTATAGGAATTACATTAAATATATAGACCACTGGGGAGAATTGACATCTTTACTAATGTTGAGTGTGACAATCCATGAATAAGGTATATCTCTCCATTTATTCATTTCTTTGATCAGCATTTTGTAATTTTCAGCATACAGCTCCTGTAATGTTTATTAGATTTATACCTAAATATTTAATTTTCTTTGGAATGATTATATGTAGCAACTTTTAAAAATTTTTTTAATTGCATCCGTCTTTGTTATATACAGAAATGTGACTGAAGTTGTAAGTGTTTTTGACCTTGTATCCTATGACCTTGCTGAACTCACTTATTGAGATATAATCTACATACCATAAAATTCACCCTTGTAAAGTGTATTATTCATTATTTTTTAGTATAGCCACAGAGTGAGAACATATCACCACTATCTGATTCCAGAATATTTTCATCATCTAAAAAGAAACGCCCTCCACATTAGGAGTCCCTCTCCAGCCACTCCTCTCCCTGTCCTTTGTAACTACTTACCTGCTTTTGTTTCTGTGGATTTGCCTCTTCTGGACATTTCATATAAATAGAATTATACAATGTCTACCCCCCGAACCTGATTTATTACACCAAGAAGGTGTCATTAAATTGTGTTTGCTTATTATTTCACTCAGTGTAATATTTCCAAGGTGCATCCATATTGTAGAATGACTCAGTCTTCCTTCTCTTTTATGGTGGAATGATATACCATTGTATGGATATGCCACATTTTAGTTATCCATTTGTTGGTTGATGGAGATTTGGCTTATTCCCACTTTTTGGTTATTATGAATAATGCTGCTATGAACATTTGTGTGCACATTTTTGTGTGGACATATAAAAATATTGGTTTTCAATTCTCTTAGGTATATACCTAGAAGGGATTTGCTGGCTTATATGGTAACTCTGTATTTAAGCATTTAAGGAACTTCCAAATTGATTTCCAAAGTGGCTGCATCATTTTACATCCCCACCAAAAGCGTATCAGGATTTTAGTTTCCCCACATCCTCCCAACCCTTGCTTATTGACTTATTGATGATGGCCATTCTGGTGTGAGGTAACATCTCGCTGTGGTTTTGATTTATATTTCCCTGATTGGTGATGTTGAGCATCTTTTCATATTCGGTTGGTGATTTGGATGTCTTCTTTGCTTTACCACTTTAAGTGAAGTGTAGAAAGATTTCTTCCATTTATCCTTTTTAGAAATATAATTCTTTGATATTTCCTCTACATAAATGGATCACATCAGAAAGTGTTATGATTTTTGCTGCAACCATTAAATATTATTTAAGAAACTCGTGAGGAATGACAGTCTTTATATCTACCCACCCCACCTCCCCTTTGGGGTTTTTTAAAATTTCTTTTCTTCTTCTTTCCTTTCTGTAGTGCCAAGCCTTCTCTTATCTTTTCCTTGGAAAACTTTTTTTGGCCTTTCATTAAGGCTAGATCTACTAGCAAAAAAGTTCTCTTAGTTTCCCTTTTTCTGAGAATATCTTTATTTCCCCGTCAATCTTCAAGGATAGTTTTGTCAACCATAGGTTAACAGTTATTTTTCTCAGCACTTAAAAAATATTGTGCCACTTCCTTCTGGTTTCCTTTGGTTATTCATGAGAAATCTGCTGTCATTCAAATTGTCTTTCCCATACAGGTAAAGTATCATTTCTTTCTGGATACTTCAAGATTTTATTTGTCCTTAGGTTTGACTCTGATGTTTCTTGGTGTGAATTTCTTTGGGTTTATCCTGTTTGGAATTCACTCAGATTCTTGAATGTGTTGTTTTATGTTGTTTTACAAATCTGGGAAAATTTTAGTCATTATTATTTCAAATATTTTTTCATCTCCACTTTCTTCTCTCCTTCTAAAACTCTGATAATATGAATGTTAGATTTTTTTTCATTATAGTCACACAGGTCCTGAGACTCTATTCTTTTTCTTGTTAGTGTGTGTTTTTGTGTGTGCTGTTCAGACTGGGTAATTTCTATTGCTCTAGCCTCGATTTCATTGATTCATTCTTCTGTCATATTTTTTTTTCTGACATTGAGGTCCATTTGATGAGGTTTTTAATTGGGTTATTGTATTTTTAGTTCTGTAATTTAATTTCCCCTTGGTTCTTTCTAAAATATCCTCTGTTTCTTATTCTGAGATTTTTCTATTTTTTCCCATGTGTTTCAAACGTGTTTGTAATTACTTATTGAAGCATTTTCATGATGGCTGCTTTAAAGTCCTTGTCAGATAAATCCATCATCTGAGTCACTCATTGTTGGCATCTGTGGATTGTCTCTCACTCAAATTGTGATTTTCTTGGTTTTTAGAATGATGGGTGATTTTCAGTTGTATTCTGAACATTTTGATTATGATATTGTGAGACTCTGAATCCTATTTAATCTTCTTTTTTTGCAGATACCCATTTTAGCATACAGGTGTAGCGTACAGGTCATGGTGTACCTGTACCCCCTAGTCATGGGGTCCAGGGGTCATCTCCCTGCTGGACCCCACCAACTCCATCCTGACAACGGCTGAGCAGTGACTCACACTGCCTACGAGTGCAAATGAGTGTATTGGGAGTTCAGTGACCATGTAGCACTCACTCACACTGCCTCATTGTCTCCCCATGGGTATAAGCTCATCTCTCTGCCAGGCCTCGATGACATGAGTAGAGGGATGTGACGGGTCAACTAGCCCCTCCACGCACTGCCTCCTTCAGTTTCATTGATGCCAGATGGGGGTAGATGCTCAGCTATCCACTGGGCCCCACTGACAGTAGCAAAGCAGGAAAACAGAGCACTGCCTGCTTCTGCTTGGTGGTCATGGAAGATCAGCTCCCTGTCTGGCCCAGCCAGCACCTCCTGGTGGATAAATCAGAGCTCCACTCCTGCTTCCTTGGGGCTGTCAGGAGAAATGGAAGACTACTAGTTCCCCACTGGGCCTGGCAGAAAACTTGGGTGGCATATTTGTCCATTGATATTTGGCTAGAGTAGGGGAGATATTATGAAAAAAGCTTTCTGTTTTCTTACGTACCTCTTTCCTTGGTCCTTTGTTGGGAGGGAACAGGCTTTTCTTGGGGCTTGTTGTTTTCCTCTTCACTATGCAGATTTCAGGGTTCTCCATGGCACCACTTAGGTTGTATGAGAGGCAAAAAGGAAACCCAGGGAACTCACCACCATGTGTTCCTCAGGTCCTTGGACCATCTGCCTTCTTCTTTCCCCCTTTCAGAGTTTTCCTATGCGTGTTTGTCGTGTTATGGCCAGGGCTTTCTACTTGTAAGAGGGAAATCCTGGGAGTACAACATTCCATCTTGGCTGGAACTAGAACTCTGAAATCACTTTTTGTGAAGATATGTAATGATGTAAGAAATGTTTAATTTTAAATAAAAAAAAAAATAGAATTTGCATATATTACATAATCTTGATGACATAATGCATCTCAAATCTGGATGGAAATACACCACACTATCAAGACTGCTCATGACTCACTTGTAATTTTAGCTATCTTCATGCTATTATTTTACTTTTGTGTTCCAATTTTTCTACAAGGTATATACATAACATTCACAATACAAAGGCATGTTTTGTGTTAAAGGTCCTTTACGTGCTCAGCTGTAATCTCTTATCCTACTTTTTTTTTTTTTTTTGGTACCAGTTTTGCCCCCTGGAAATACAAAGAATAAATACAACCTTTTACCCCTCGAGACTCCGTGGAACATTCCAAGAAATCTAAATTTGTTTAGAGTGGGTAAATATGAGTCACTCCCTCATTTACCTCTCAAATTTTGCCCTTCCGTTTCTTCATACCAATATTCTATCACGCATAGCTCCCAGAGCAGTCTTCTGAAAGATAAAATGGAAGCAAACTAGGAATTGGGTCATGGCTCTTTTTTGTCTCCCTGACTGTCCTCTGTGCACCAGAGAACCTGCTCACATCTGTGAGGGCACTCACAGCCTGGGCTGCCATTGCAGGCTCTGTTTCCACCTCCAACCGGAATGAGTTACACTTAGCACAGTTGCTGGCATAGAATAGGCTCCCTGGGAATACCGAACTGGATGGATGAGTGGATGAATGGGTGGCCATAATGATGGAATTAACGTTTGTTGAATAGATGAATGAATGAATGAATGAACATCCTCAGTCAATGCTGCACAACCTGGTCCCCCCAATTTGATCAATTTCTTACGCCAAGTCTTACCATTTTCCACAAGCCTCTGTGTATACACAGCTATGATCTCACTGAGGTCTACTTTACAAACACTGAAGAGTCTTCAAAATTTTATTTTTATGAGTTTTGCTTTTAATCTTTTCTCCATACTTTTATAGTAGGTAGTGAGATTTTAGGAATCGATTTTTTAACAAATTGGTTAGAGACTTGTAAATTTGGTCAAATATTTAATTTTTCCTACTCACCAAGGCAAGCCTCATTACACTGAGGCCTCTATTTGTCCATCAAGTGGCTATGAAGTGAATGATAATTAAAGAGACTTAGCTTGTAAAGCTCAGAGCCATTAGCTGACCAGTGAAAGACCTTAGCAACATGGAGGGGTGGTCAGGATCCATCACAGGAGGGTCATCAGGGACTTCCATTCCTGCATGAGCTCAAGTTTGGACCTTTGATATTATCTCCAAATAAGATTTTCTGTACAATCCCAAAGATACCCACAAACAGCATAATCACACCACATTGTATGTTCTTGCTTTAAAAGCATTAATGTGTTAAATGGAAGCATTTAAAACATGCCACAAATTTTGTATCCCTGTTTTGGAACTTCAATTTTTTTTTATTTTTTCATATTTTTCTCTTTGGCCTTTTTTCAATATACCAGGAACCTCAAAAAAATGGTAGTACTGAGGGCCTTCCTTGATCTTTAAGAAGCTGTGGTAATCGGAACCAATATTCCTTGAGTTGCTGGTCACAGTGGCTTGGAATAATATGTCCACCATTATCACAGTGTGTCCTACTGGAATAGTGAGCAAATGGAACAGTCCTGGGTGAGAATTCAGACCAAAGAAGGCATAATTAAATTGCATTTGCTTCTTTGGCCCTTTATCTGCTTTAAGAGATGCCCTTTGGCTTTAGAAGAGCTCCATCCAGTACATTGGGGGGTCAAAGTACCCTGCAGATGTTCCATCAAGTAACCCTTTCCTGTTAGGGGCTGTAGTTATTTTCTCATATTGTGCGAACACAAACACAAGAGGCTTTTTTCCTCTCCAGCCACATTTTTTTCACACTCCCAAGAAAACCTATGCATAACAAATCTTCCATGTAATGAAGGCTATTTGAGCCTCTGAATGCTTTTGTTCCTGTTTAAGAAAGGGGGAAAAAAAATGCATTCTTCTGGAAAACACAGATAGCTTAATAGTGTTGTCCCAAGGTCCTGCTTTTTTTTCTTATTTTTTCATGTTTTTCTCTTTGGCCTTTTGTTGAAATTAGCTTGTTGGGAGAAGAGGATTGAACCCAGAAAACTTTACTTTAGCGATAAACAGGATAATTCCCCTGCTGGACTATATGAGTTCTTCTTACTAGAAGCAGGACTAAAACATGAGCTTACTCCATTATATCTCAAAGTACATTTTACAAGCTGCCAGATTCATGTGCTGTTTAATGTATTATATTGAATCGTCATTTGCAGCACTACATTATAATTATGGGTTTACATGACTCTCCCTCTGGTGACCTCCTTATGGGGACTGTCACCTCCTCCAGGGTGGTGATCAATCTGATTCATCTTGATATCCTCAGCATACAATATAAGGCTAAGGATTGGCAGCTTCATAAGCATTTGTTGAGTAAGCACTGTCTTACTTCAGAAGTTGACAACCAATGGAAAACAATGACCGAAATGACACGAGCTCTAATTTTCAGTAGCATTAAAGCAACGTACTGGAGTCCTCTGATGCATAGTATTTCCTGGTGATTAGGAACACACACTCGGGGGCCAGACTGCCAGGGCTCAAACCTATACTTTATCACTCGCTCCCTGTGTAGTCCACGGCGACTGAATTAACTTCCTTCAGCCTCAGTCTTCTCATCAGGACAGTGGGGATACTAGCACCCTCTGCCCGTGGGATGTGTGAGGATTGAAGGAGAATGTTTATGTAACATAACTACTGGTAGCAGAGTCCTACACATATGGTAGGACACACTCAGTGAGCAGTGGCTATGGGTATTAATACCTTTTCTGTTTGTCGCCTGCCTGCCACCACCTCCCCTCCTAAGCATCAGTCAGTTACCAGTATTCTCCCCTGTAGCTTCCTTGCCCACCCTGCCCCTGCCTGTCACCACCAGTCCTATCAGTGCCTGTGTACCCACTGGTACCGAAAGGGCCGCATGCACTTGGCATACTGTGGCATTCATCCCCACGTACAGCTGGAGCGTGTTGTGCATGGGCCCTACTCACCCCTCAAGGCCAGGTTCCATCTGAGCTGCCCAGGAAGCTTTCCCAGCTCTTAAGCTTCCCTTCCCTTCTGCAGCATCTGTCTGGTCCACATTATTTGGCCTATTGCTGTGAACTCCATGGTCTCATATGTGTGAGTGCTCTTCCCTCGGAAAGACAGTGGTCCTTCTGGACAAAGACCTAAGCTCCTTTGACTTCTGGAGTCACCTCTTGGAAACAAAATCAGGATAGGGCCATTGTAGGATATTTGGAATGCAGTAGGGCATCAGACCGGCCCTGTAGGTGTCTTTTGGGGTCGCAATGATTGTACAGCAGGAGCTACATACTCAGCTGCCCACAGTCAGGCAGCAGGTTTTAGATAACGGACCACTATGACTCAGTGATGTAATGCATACATTAGGTATGAAAAGATTTCATGATCTTGGGCTACATGAGTAGAAGACAGGGTCTAGGACAAGGGTCCCACGTCCTCTCACCTAGTGCGACATCCTGTGTTCCACCCTTGCACACTGAGGTATTGTGGCAGCTTAAGCTCATGCAAAGGAGGGAGGCAGGGATGTTTAGTCATCAAAAAAAAGGCATCAGAGGATGAACAGAGAGAAGACGTGAAGATATTCAGTTGAGAAAACGTGTGGCTTAGTGTGATGTCCTTTCAGAAAGATTGTTAGAACTTTTTCTAACCCTTAAAATATAGCCTTGATAGTGACATAGCCATAACAACTTAGCAAGAGGCTTTTTTATCAAATTACCTTCCATTAAGCCTGTTGACCAGGTGATTTGGAAAGGTGTTTTCTCCTTGCTTAGCCCCATCCCAATTCTAATTATAGAAAAACCAGCCTATAGTATTCTCCTCCGATAAGGGCTTTAAAGCAATATGAACTGTCTCATACAAAATACGAGGTCTAGACATCAGTGCGAACAATATTCTGTAAACTGACTGTTCCTCGTAAAAGACAGTGGCTATTATCTTGCGATGTTGGGATAATGTTACGCAGAAGTGTCAGCTTATTACACGTGTCTGCATGAGATCATAAGGAAGAGACTCAGCAGACACAACCAATGGTAGAATTTAAACTCCAAGAACTACCGATAATAAAATAGTCTGAGAGATTTAAAAATGTTTCAAAAGATAAAGGAACGAATAGAACCCATAAGGAAGGAAAAGAAGATTTGGGGGAAATAAGGAAACAAATAGAAATTTTGGAAATGAAATATATAGTTGTTAAAATTTAAAAACTCAATAGACAAGTTAAACAGACTAGAAGACTAGAGAGAGAACTAGTGGTTTGGAAGAGGGTCTGAGGACATCCCACCGAAGAACAGAGAAAAGAGAAATTATGAAAGTGAAATCAATGTGATGTGAAGAACAGAATGACAAATCCAGTACAAATGTAAAAGAAGTTCCAAAGGAGAGAAAACAGAGAATTAGGGAGAGGCAACATATCAGAGAGATAATGGCATAGAATTTACCAGAATTGACGGAGGGTGAGTGCCCAGATTGAAAGAGAACCCTGGGTTCTGAGCAGTCTAGGTAAAAATAAATCTACCTATCGTCACGTCACAATGAAACTGAGGGGCATCAAAGACAAAATATAAAGGATCTCTTAAGAAAAGAAACTAAAAGGAGGTAACCAAGAAGCTATATCCTGTCCTGTCTGATGATCTGGTAGTCTCCTTCAGCTTCCCGCTGCGATAGGAGCAAGACTGAGAAACAGCCAGTTATTCTCCAAGTGAAGGGTAAGAGATCTAAGAGAGACACTGGGCCCCAAAGAATGGGGTGGATTAATCAAGACCACTTTGAAAGGCCTCATTGTTAAGAATTATTGATCACAGGGGCTGGGCTTTCACCATTAATTGTGGGGGAGTGGGGTTGTAGGGAGTGGTATCAGGAATCATAAATTGTCTGCAATCCATCTTTAGTACATGTGGGTTAAAGGACTGTGAAACAGCCCTCCCAGACCAAGGGTTTTCAACCCTGACTGCAGCTGAGAATCACCTGGGGAGAATTTAAATGTACTAACGCCCAGGTGGGCTCAACACGCACCTGCTCTAAAAGCTTCCCCATGATTCTAATGTGCCACTGCAGCTCAAGGCCATTATCTTGGAATAGAGCTTCTCAACTTCGGCACCACTGATACTGGGGGCGGGATAATTCTTCATCGTAGGGGGTTGTTCTTTGTATTGCAAGATGTTTAGCAGCATCCATGGCCTCTACCCAATGGATGTCAGCGGGAAACCCACCCACAGTGTGACAATGAAAAATGTCTCCAAACCAATCTCCCGTGGTTTCTCACATTCCTTTGACTATGACCCTTGGCTGGACATACTCATGTACCTGAAACAGAAGCTTCAGGAAACACTTCTTATCC
Organism: Rhinolophus sinicus; assembly: GCF_036562045.2. Taxonomy (NCBI): domain Eukaryota; kingdom Metazoa; phylum Chordata; class Mammalia; order Chiroptera; family Rhinolophidae; genus Rhinolophus; species Rhinolophus sinicus. The sequence continues at coordinate 76,767,795 of NC_133755.1, read as the reverse complement.
TCAATATAAGTGATGTACTCTGATTTTCTGGTATTTTCCATGCTTTTCTATTTCTTTTCTGTCTTTCGTGCTCATTGTGACTTACTAAAGCTCCGATCACTCTTCAAGCCACTTCAATCTGACTTCCGCCTCATGGCTTCCTCATAACTGTTCTTGGTGAAGATCATCGATCACCTCCTCGCCCAAAAATCCCTTTGCGGTCCTCAGTGACCCTGAGCTCTCAGTGACACTACGCAGAGTTGACCACACTCTTTTTCTGAAATAGTCTCTTTCCTTGGCTGTCATGACATCATACCCCCTGGTTTTCCTCTGCCCCATTTTGGTCTATTTGCCTTCATTTCTGGATCTTTCTTCTTTGTCTGATCTCTATACCAGGACGTTTCTTAGAGGTCTGTCTTGTCACTTTCTCTCTCCCCCTGCGTGACCTTCCACGTTCCTATGGCTTTCAATACCAACCATGGGCCAAAGACCCTCAAATGTATGTTCAGCTCTCTCGTCTGAGCTTGACACCCACAGATCCAACTGCTTTCTTAACATCTCCCCCTTGGTGCTTTACAGACATCCGAACAAGAAACTCTTGTCCTTTCTCCAAAACTTTTATTCTTCCAGCTTTTCAAACCTCAGTAAATGGCACCACCAACTCATGCAATTGCTTAAGCCAGAATACCTAGAGGTCATACTTGACACCTCTCAGGCACACAATGTAGCAGGTCTGTCACCCTGCAAAACACATTCCGAGTCTTCCTACTTCCCTCCATCCCCAACGCCACCATCCTACTCCAAGTCACCATCGCCTCTCGCCTAGAGCACTGCCACGGCCTTCTAATGGTCTTGTCTTTCACCAACACACAGCAATACTCTTAAAATATACATTTCATCATTTCTCTTCCCTGCTTAAATCCCTTCAATGACCTCCTTTTGCATTTGGACTCAAGACCAAAGATCTCAGCCTGGCCTATGAGACGCTCCATGACCTCTGGCTCCCTGTCTCCCTATACCCACGTGCCAATGCTTACCCACCTGCTCATCAGCCCTAGCCAAGCTGGCATACCTTCGTCTAGTTCTATGAATTCCTGCCGTGCTCATTCCTGCCTTGGGTCCTGACTCTTTTTCCTCCGCCTGCAACACCATTTCCTCACTTTTTGCAGTCCAATTCCTGCTACTCCCTACGGTGTCAAGTTGACTTCCACTGGTTGAAAGAGGCCTAAATTAGGCCCCATATGCTCTCCCCTAATGCTCTCTACTTTTCCTTTACTGTACCATCAGAGTTTGTGGCTGTTTGATTATTTGTGTTCCCCACCTGAAAGTAAGCTCCATGACATAATGACGATGTCTTTTATGCTCACCCTGAGCCTACGTCAATGCCTGGCACAAGTTCAGCATTTTATAAATATTAATTTACTTAATAAGTGAATGAATGAATAGCGTTATGCTGCAGAAACAGAGAGTGGGACAAGGGTCACCTGGGTGACTAATAGGTGTTGAGGAGGTTACAATGGCAAATTTGCACTATTCTTTTGAGAAAATTGATAGTGAAGGGGATATAAGAAGGTAACTGCTTGCAAAGGTGCAGCAGGGTTGAAGGAAACCTTTTGTTTTGAACTCTCTGGAGAGTGACATCAGTGACGTAGTCCCTGTCCCAGGCCTCCTTCTCTTCCCTTCCACGACCTGCATGAACTCAGCCCGTGAGCCACGAGGATACATCAGTGCCTCTCTGACTCTCAGGTCCCATTGGCTTCAACTATCCGTGATGGACTGGCTGGCTCCCTGCCCTCAGCCCTCTTCTAACCATGGTGTGCCCACTGCACACCCCTCACCCTATACTCAGCTCAGCCCCACTTCATGCAGGACTGCAAGATGTCTCTCTGTAGACAACTGACTCCGGCAAAATGTAAATGCGACCTTTGAGAACTGCTAAACGGAACACTTGAGGGTTGATTCCAATGGGAACTAAGAATTTCTGCTTTATTTTCACTTACAGAATTACAAGGTGATGATGCAAGTTGAGTTTTATTATGAGTTTAAATAGCATCACCCAGAAAACTTTACCCCTTGCTGTGGGGTCACAGCCTGTTGGAATATAATTGATGAAACTGCTTCATTCATGGGCGTGAGGTTGGACAAGTCACTTCATTTTTCTGAGCTTCAGTTTCCCCATCAGGGAAACGAGTGAGGGGCTGGGATGGACTTCGGGCGACAAGGATACACACATGTTCAGGCCTCAGAGTTGGCCCTCCAAACCAGGCGGTTTGAGGGCAGGACCCAGGCCTGTGTGTTTTTAGAAACCTCTGCAGATGACTCTGACGTACACTGCTGGTTACTGGTTTAGATTTTCTGAATTCCTAATTTTGTATTAATACCCCCAGTTTGCTTAAAACAAAACCTGTCTAAGAATAGTGCTAAAATTTCTCTCATGAAATTTTGGTGCTACATTTAAATTGTTTTTCAAGATCCTTTATTCAGATGAATAATTCATTTATAATAAAAGAAACACAAGTACTAATAATGCCTTATTAATCTCTATGGCTCTAATATAGAATATATATTCATCATTTCAATGAAACTAAGTAATTGATTTAGGAAGAACACTACTGCAATAAGTGAGATATATGTTATTAGGAAATGTTCTGTAGCATTCATGATGAAAAAGGGCAGTGTAGGTGTTTCCAGGCAAAACTACCTCATCTCGTCACTAAACCTTTGGCCATGAGAGTCAGAGGAAAGGTCTTATATTGGGGATGAGAATAGAGAACTGAAAATTACTGGGGAATTGAGAACAGAAATTACAGGCATGGCTGAAAAGCAGAAGATCATTTTAGGGAAATCACCTTCTCTTAAGAGGACTCGGGTATGAGTCAGAAATTGCTGATGAAGGAGAAATCCTGGTGGGACAGACCAGGAACACTGATGGGCCCCCATCTCTACGTCAGCACAGACAAGCAGGAGCGTGGTCTCAGCTAACTGTGGTTGAAGGAATGCTCCACCCACCACGGAACATGTACAGAAACCCATCCCACAGCCCTGGGCAAAGTGGGACAGGGCATCACCTCTACTGCTGCTCAGGGTCTCCGTCAGGTCCAAGTCAAGCCTCAAAATTGGAACTGGGTTAAGTTATAGAAAAAGAAAGATGTTTACCCTGCACAGCCACGTTTGTGGACTGAGGTCCTTCCCTGCCACAGAGCTGCTGGTGTCCGACCTCTGTCACCGTCATCCCTTCATCCCGGGAGCCCTGCACCTCTGCCCTGTGGCTCCAAAGGCGATCACTAACATACCCTGAGTCCTTCCTGCTCAAGGTGCCATCTCTCCTTGGAGTTTCTCCAGGTAGAGTGCCCCCTTCCTCCCTCCATTATCAGTGGGAGAATTCATTCATTCACTCACTCGTTTCATTTCATTCATTCATTCTAAAAATGTGACCCGTTGGAGATCATGTTAGGCAACAAAAATATAGCAGAGAACAGACAGTTCTTTCTCTCCTGAAGGTTTCACTCTGAAGGTGAGAGACAGACAGGAAACAAATAAATATATATTGTAAATATACCAGGGGTGCCAAAAAAAATGTATACACATTTTAAGAAAGGAAATAACTGTGTTAAAATTAAGCTGATGGTAACCACTTTGAGCACCACTTGTAATTGCAGAAGTCAAACGTGATTTATATTCATATTTTGTTATCGGTATATATTGAGTACATTGTTTTGGTACCCTCTGTATATTGTCAATATATAATGTAGTGACAACTGCTCTGAAGAGAAATATAGTCAGACAAAGAAGTGAAGAGACAGAAGGCAGATGCTAGTTTGGAGGTTGTCAGGGAGGTCTCTCTGTTGAGCTAACATTTGAGCAGAGAGCTCTGTGAACTTATAAAAATGCTTTATACACATGATAACCACAGATAAGCAGTCAACTGGCACAGTAGGGGGACTCTCTCCTTGGCAGTATACCCAGAGCCATGTCACAATCTAAGGTTAAATCAAATGGCTTCTAAAAGACAGGTAAATACCACCTAGATGCATATCTTCACTGATGAAAGAGAAACTGACTAAAAATAAAAACTGGTGGCATCAGAAATGTGCTTCCATGGAAAACAGTGTTCCTTTAAACGTCCATAAAATTGCTTAACAAAAGAATACAATTAGAACAAAATCTAAATACTTAAAACGATTCAATTGGCATTTCTAAATAGTGTTTTTCCTTGCACTCTACTGATTTAAAAATCATAAGGGAAGGTTTAGAAGTCGGTCCCAGTCACGTTCCAAGGTTTCACGGAGAAACCAACAGCAAAGCCCACAGAAGGCCTCTCAAATGCATGTGGGAAGCAGGTGGCAACGTGGAGATAGTGAGGCTCTGGGATCAGGCGGAACTTGGTTTGAATGGAAGCTGAGGCGAGAAGGTAAATAACTTGCCTAAGATTGTACAGCCTGTCAGGCACGGAGACAGGATTAAAACTCAGGCAGATCTTAAGGGAATTGCCGAGGGGGTGGGAGGGAGCCAATCTCAAAATGGTTGTGTACCATCTGATTCCATTTATATAACATTCTTGAAGTAACAGAATTACAGAGACAGAAACAGGTTAGTGGTTGCCAGAGGTTAGGGAGGGAGGTGACTGTAGCTATAGAAAAGCATGGTGGTGGTTACATAAACCTACACGTGGTGAAATGGGATGGGGATGGAACCACACACACACACACACACACACACACACACACACACGAATGCATTAAAACTGGTGGAAACTCATAAAGCTTTGTACATTGTCCCAGTGTCAATTTCCTACTTTCGACAGTACTATATACTGTATTTCTGCAAGATGTTACCATTGGAAGAAACTGGGTGAAGGGTATGCAGGATTTCTCCTGTGTTTATTTTCACAACTGCATGTGAATACAGTTATTTCATACATCTCAGAGGGGCAGCCAAACGTGGTAGCCATCAAAAGCTAAGGTATTCGTCTGCCATTCAAGCTTATCCAAAATCTTCTTCACACCCTCTCCACCTTTTGATGACTTCCTGGATTGTGACTTTTCCTTCAGCTGTAGAAGCCACCCCCCACCTTTCCCAGCCTCCATCCCCGCTGCAGTACAGATATCTGACTGGGTTCCACCGATGGATGAAGTTGGCATGAGACATGTTTGGAAGGCGACTGCAAGAGCCTGGGGCACCCCTGTTGCCGGTGTGATGGAGGGAGAGGCAGCCTGGTTCTGGGGTTGGGTCTTCCTTACCAGGGTGGTTCTGTGAAGGAGTTTGGACAATGTCCCTAAAAGCCTAATATATTCCTTCGACGGACACCGTGATCTCTTAATAATCTCCTTCCAGTTCAAACTAACTAGAGTGACGGATACAGGATATATATTATAGAAGCTGAAGTCTTGGTCATGAGGACAGAGATGAGCGTCACGTCTGAGAGTCAAGGTGAGTTCCACAATGAAAGAAAGAGCAAGCGAAGCAGGAAGCCAGAAAAATGATCTTTCAAACAACCAGTTTTTGGATTAATTTATTTTTCTCTACTGTTTGTTTTCTATTTCATTAATTTTTACTCCTATCTTAATTATTTTCTTCTTTCTATTTAAATGAGCTTAATTTTCTGTTTTTCCAGCTTCTTAAGATGGATGCTTACCTCTCTGGTTTTAAACTTTTCCTCTTTTGAAGTGTAAGCATTTAAAGTTATCCCTTTCCCTCTAAGCAACGCTTAAGCTTCATCCACAAATTTTGATGTCAGGTTTTCATTATCCTTCAGTTAGAAATATATTCTAATTTCTTTTGCGATAAGTGTTTAATTTCCAAACATGTGGGAGTTTCATTTTGCTGATGCCTTTCTAATATTGATTTCTATTTTAATTCTGTTGTGGTCCAAAAACAAACTGCATGATTTTCATCCTGGTGAACTCATCAAGTATTGTTTTCCTGCCCAGCAGATGCTGTCTCTGGATAAAAGTATATGCAGTTGAAAAGATCGTGTGTTCTGCTCTTTCTACATGGAGTTTTCTGTAAGCATCAGTTAGGTCAAGTTGGTGGACAGTTGTGTAAGTGTTCTCTGTTTTTATGATTTCTGCCTACTTTTTCTATTAAATACTGACGGAGAAGTATTAAAATCAGTACTACAACTTTGCATTAGTCCAGGTCCTGACATTTTCATCAGTTGTTAAGTTTTGAATTTGAGTGTTCACAACCCCTTGTATCAGTTACCTATTGCTGTGTAATAGGTTACCCCACACTTAGCAGCTTAAAACAACACACATTTATTATCAGGAATCCAGATGCGGCCTCTCTGGGTGCTTCTGGCTCAAGATGTCTCAGAAGTTTGTCATCAAGGCGTCAGCCTGGCCTGTAGTCGTAGTCGTGTGAAGGCTCCCAGTTAGCTCCCAAGCTCACTCCCGTGGCTGTAGGCAGGCCTCAGGTCCTTGTGGCCAAGGGCTGCAGCCTTGACTGCAGGGCCTGTCCACAGGGTGCTCATAACATGGCAGCTTTCCTCCCCCACAGGGGACACAGAGAGATTTTTGTAGCCTAATCTTGAAGTCAACTCACATCACTGTTGCCATGTTCTGTTCATTAGAAGTGTCATTAGATTCAACACACACTTAAGGGTGGGGGGTATTGTTGACAGAAAGGTGTAAATAACAGAAAGTGGAGATAACTGGAGGCCCTCTGAGAGGTTTCCCAAAGGTACTGGACAAAGAAAGGAACCTCAGTTATATATATATATATATATATATATATATATATATATATATATATATATATATGTATATATGTACATATATGTCTATATCTATATCTATATCTATATCTATATCTATATCTATGCTGGATTATTTCAAGACATCCATGAAAAGGCTAAGTGGCCAGTTCTCAAGAGAGTGGGACTCAAGGCAGCTCTGGGGACTGCAGCATGACTTCGTAGATGGCCATGGGTAAGCTCTGCTGTTTACATAACTTAGAATTTATCTTCAGTGTCCATATCTCTCAGGGAAGATTTCAAGAGAATCTGATCGGGCCAGCCTGGGATGACCATCCATAGACAGCCAACTATGGCAGGGAAGTAGATCATGAAGAATCAATCCCTTAGCCAGAGGTCCACCCATGTGGGCATGGGGAAGTGCTCACGGAGGAGGATGGGTCACATGCCAGGTGTCACATGGTGATGCTCACAAGCCACACCTCTGATGTGAAAAGGTTGGCAGTGACAAGAACTGAGAGTGGGCCGGCTCCAGGGAGGAAGTCCGTGATGAAGACCAGGGGCCTTAGGATCCAGGGAGAAGCACCTGTAGCTACCTTTGTGTCACACCCCGGGTCTACGTGTGGCCCAGGCTCAGGCCCCACACATTTCTGCCAACCTCAAAAGTCTCTGTGTACCATGTGAATGAGCAACAGCACTTCAGTGTCCTGCTGTGGCCACAGAGGGACCCCAGAAGAGTTTAGCTCAGAGTCAGACTCAGTTCTTACCAGTTGAACTGTACAAGCGACCGTGACCTTGGGAGGCTCTGAGGACTTGGCCTCTTGAGAGAGCAGGAGTGGGTTGTCCTGAGGTCCTGCCAGATGCTGCAAGGCACGGGCATTATCTGCTGCCACCTTGGGCAAAGTTTGGTTGTTTCAGGTGTTTGGCAAGAACAAAAATTCTCTGGCTGAAGTGTTTCCCAGGTCTCAGTGATTTGATCTCTGTGGCCAGGCCCCCTGGCACTGGCATGGTCTGGGCCCTTGTTCACCAGATCGAGAGAAGCTCCATCTGGGGTGGAAGCAGCTGAAGGCCATCATTGCTTTTGTTGTTGTTAACTTTTTATTATGGAAAATTCCAAGCATACCTAAAAGTAGAGAGACATACCTAAAAGGACTGAACCCCACACACCGAGCACCCAGTTTCAACAGCAACCAATTCATGGCTAATCTTTCATCTGTAACCCTACCCAGAACCCCCACTGACCCTGTAGATTATTTTGAAGCAAATTCCATCAGATCATTTCATTTATGAATATTTCAGTGCGTATTTTTAAAAGATAAGATTTCTTTTGAAAAATCCATAATAACCACGATCACACCTAAGATAATTAACAATTCCTCGTCAAAAATCCAGCCAGTATTCAAATGTTCCCTGTTACTGCTTTTTTAATGTACAAACTCTAAGTAGTAGAATTTGGATTCCCCCCAACTGCTTTTAAAAGAATTCATATTTCAGTTGTGACTATATTCACCATAAAAATATATTAAATGAACAAACAAGAGTATAAATGGTAAAAACTTGAAATTGTTCTCTACAACTTGATAATTCATGGTAAACTGAAAGCAGTTTCCATCATCTTCTCTCAGACTGCTGTTTCTTATTTTCCAAGAAAAGAGAAGAAGTAAAATAATCCCACCTCTCTCCTTCCAGACACAGGAAGAGTTCCACCTCCTCAGTCCCTTGAAGTTAGGTGTGTTCACATCAGATAATTCAATTGCCATTATGAGACATCCCCCCACCCCCCACCCCAGCCCACCACCCCCACACCAGAAGAGTCTTTTCACTTTGCTACAGTGACTCAGGTTACCCCATGAGCCAGTCCTGGATTGACATGTAGGGGAAGAGAAAAACAAATCTGTTGATTTAAGTGATGAAGGTTTTGAAGTTGTTTGTTATCACAGCCTAACCTGGCCTCCCCTGACTCATGTAAAGTGCTTAGGATTGAGAAGGTGACTTCCAGGAGCTTCAAGCTATGGCTGATAACCATTAGTGAGACTCTTAAGAGAGCATTTGAGTTCCCTCCAATGATATTACTGAATTGATATGTGCTATCATTTAGGTAGAGCAGTGGTATTTTAATTATTTAGTCTTGACATTATTAGAATACACTATTACAATACAACGATTAATACAATACTTTTAAGAGCACTCTGCTAGACATATAAGATATTAAATTAAATGGACTTAAAGATGAAGCAAAAGCTGAAACTCTGGCCTAGGGAGTCATGTCTCGGCCCTGCCATTATCTTGAACAGGTCCCTTCATTGATGGGCCTCAGTTTCCTTTTCTGTTATGATAATCATGATTATAGTAGTGACATTATTGAGCATCTGTCATGTGATAGACAGTTCTATGAAACTTGGTTTACTAGGTCCTTACAGCTAGCCTTCAGTAGTTATTTTTACTTTTTTTTACGATGAGTAACTGTGGAAACTGAGATTTAGAGAGGCTGAGTAATTTGCCAAACAATAGCTGGAAGTGGAGGGTAGGCTTCCAAAGCCAGCCTCAGCTAAATATTTAAGGTCTGTTTCTTATTCTAAAATCCTATGGATCAAATATATGGTGATGATGGAAGGAGAACTGACTCTGGGTGGTGAACACACAATAGGATTTATAGATGATGTAATACAGAATTGTACACCTGAAATCTATGTGATTTTACTAACAAGTGTCACCCCAATAAACTTTAATTTTTAAAAATCCTGTGGATTTTGGTATGAGGTTATTCACAAGTAAAACCACGTTGTCAAACAATAATAATATTTTCTTCAACAAAAAGAAGAGTTCTTTTATTTGCCATCAGATTTTCCATTGTGTGACAGAACACATATTTTAGGAAGATCAAGGGCTCTGCTATTTATCTTCCCGGGCCTGTGTACTATCACAGGGCTTCAAAGCAGTAAACCTTCATGACAGAACACAGATGCTAACCATAATGCAGACTAACTCTAAAACATGAATATTCCCCTTGAGAACTTACACGGATTATTTCTTTGATGACATTTTTCTTTCAAGAATAATTCAAAGACTTGTTAATTCGTGGTCATGAAGACATTTTACCAGCCATGATTTGGGGTTTTAAAATACCAAATTTAGCTTGCAGTTAAAGTACCAGAAATTAAAATGATGACGTTTAGAGAAAGTAGAATTCACTTTATGGAAAACATTGCTCAGTCACCTGTGTGTGACAGCTGGGACACCTCTCAGGCTCCCTATCAAATGGCCAATTCTTTTTTTTTTTAATTGTTTTCTTCAGTTACAGTTGACATTCAGTATTGTTTGTATTAATTTCAGGTATACAGCATAGTGGTTACACATTTATATAATTTAAGAAGTGATTCCCCTAATTAGTCTAGTACCCATGTGGCACTATACAAAGTGTGATTAAAAAAATACAGTGAATGTTTAAATTAAAAAAAAAATATTGCAGTAAAAGACACATTGCCATTAACCCTCTTCAAAATATTCCCTCTCACTTCGAACAGACTTATCCCATCATTCTTGCCACTTCCTGAAGCAGTTCTGCAAGTCTTCTTTTGTGAGTGTTGCGTTGTTGTGGCTGCCTCAATGTCCTGAATCGATTCAAAACGTTTTCCTTTCATGGTCATTTTGACTTTGGGGAAGAGCCAGAAGTCACATGGTGCCAGATCCAGTGAATAAGGTGGATGAGGACACACCGTCATGTTTTTATTTGACAGAAATTGCCGTACTAGAGTGATGTGTGACACGGAGCATGGTCATGATGGAGGATGGAACCATTCCATGGTAATGCTTGTTTGTGATCCATGATTTGGGGCACACTTTAAAACACATCTCTCAACTGTAGCTCACACCCAATTGACTGCATCGAACAAGTTGAAACTTGTCACACACTGTTAGTTACTACAGTTGGACACGCCACTTCCCGTATTGAAGAATCCTCGGCAGCAGCCATTCACTGAATTTTTATCACACCTCGTCCATAGTTATTACAATATTGACTATATTCTCCATACTGTACTTTACATCCCTGCGACTATTTCGTAACTACCAACTTGTACTTTGTAATCCCTTCACCTTTTCCATCCATCTCCCCAAACCCCCTCCCCTCTGGCAACCATCAGTTTGTTTTCTGTATCTATGAATCTATCTCTGTTTTGTTTATTTGTTTATTTTATTCTTTAGAGTCCACATATAAGTGAGATCATATTGTATTTATCTTTCTCTATCTGCTTATTTCACTTAGCGTAATACCTTCTAGGTCCATCGTGTTGTCACAAATGGTAAGATTTCATTCTCTTTTTTATAGCCAAGCAATATTCCATTGTATATATGTACCACCTCTTCTTTATCCATTCGTCTATTGATAGACACTTAGGGTGCTTCCATACCTTGGCTATTGTAAATAGTACTGCAATGAACATAGGGATGCATATGTCTTTTCAAATTGGTAGTTTTTATTTCTTAGGATAAATACCCATAAGTGGAATTGCTGGGTCATAAGGTAGTCTATTTTTAATTTTTTGAGGAGACTCCATACTGTTTTCCACAGTGGCCACACCAATTTACAATCCCACCAACAGTGCACAAGGATTCCCTTTTCTCTACATCTGTGCCAAATGGCCAGTTCTTCTTGATTCCTGATTTAAGGAACTCACTAGGCTTGGCAGAGAGAATTGCTTCTCCTGCCTCATCTTTATCCCAGCAGTGGTCATTATTTTACTGCCGTACATTATTAATGTTTTAATTGTTTTTCATCATTTCTGATCTCCATCTGAGCATTTTGAATATATTGGTTCTCACCTTCACTGACCATTCCTGGCATTTTTACAGTTACAGTTAAGTAATAGAGAGAGACAGAAACAAAATGTCCTTCGATGCATTGTTCAATATCCTTTTTCCCCCTGAATGATTTTTCTAAGGCTGCTAATTACCACCCAAACATGACATTTTCAGTACAATTGAATGATGGTTGAATTAGGTTTCTTTACCATTGGTGTTTAGGAACATTCAGAAGTTCGGGACAACCTAAAATCAATTTCAAAGTACTTACTGAGTACTAGAGAGGACAAAGATAAGGAGGAGGGGGAACAAGAAAAGTGCTGCAGGCATCCTCTGTCCTCAGAATATGACTTCCCTCCTTTTAATGGAAAGATCACTATGCCACATAGAACTTCTTACAAAGTCATAAGAGTAATAATAAGTCTTTTAGGAGAGAAAAAATTAGAGAGGTCCTGGGGCCTGTTGTGGAGAATTTGAAATGGCAAGCTGAAATTTTGTTTTGTTTCAAACTAGGATGTTTACCATGAAAACATTTCTTAAGAGTGCTATAAAGATTAATATAAACTTGTGAAATGTGCCAGTCAGCTTGGAAGGGGATTATGGCACAAAACCATAGCTGATTCTGGCATCTAAATGCAATATGCTTATTGGTAGAGGTGTACACATGGTCGCGGTTATGGTCATTGATGAGGATATAGTTCATGTGAATTTGGAAACCGCAAAGGAATCTAGTTTCATTGAGGAATATGTGAGTGAAGTGCTTCAAACAGGATGGCATCCAGACAGATCGCAAGCTCAGCCCCCACCTCACAAGCTACTGTCCTCTTCCTACAGCATGAACCTGTCTGTGGTTTATTTGCCTCACGTAAGGCTACAGCAATTTATCTAGTAAATTGAACACACCTAAACCTGGGGCTTGTGAGTTGATTTTATTTTTCTTTTTAGCAATAATACCAAGGGAAACCTGCCAAGGAATAAGGTACACAGCAGACAAAATGGGCAGATTACTCTGCATATTGAAGAAGATTGTCAATATGCTCCATTTCTTCTCATTCACTTGATTGCTGTGGGCTTTATTCATACTCTGAACTAGATCAAAGAGAAACAGAAGTAAAAACAAAGAAAAATCAGTTGAAGACATTGAAAAGGCTGGATAAAGATAGAAATTAGTAGAACCCAGAATTGCCTTCATTTAATAATACTCCTTCTCTTTTCTACTTTGGTTCAGTCTCTCCTATTGTATTTTGTACATGTCTATCTTATCCACTCACTGATCTCTGTCTTTTGGTTCTATTTATCCATCCATCCATCCATCCATCCATCCATCCATCCATCCATCCATCCATTCCATAAGTGTTACGGAGTGCCTAATATATTTAGAAGCTTGGGTTACATCAGTGAACAAAACAGATGAGCATGATAGATAGATAAAAACAATATCTAACAAATTAATAAATTGTTGTGCAGGGAGGCCTGCGGGGTCTCTGGTCCCGCTCCCCACATAAGAACGCAGGACACGGTGAGGACAAAAAGGAACACCCACGGAGCCATAAGTAGGGGAGTCATATCACTATATTCTCTCTGGTGGCATCCACCTCTCTGCAATCCACTCTTGCTACCTCAGCCACCATCTTCTTGCTTCCCCCCATTATCTGCTAGCCTAACCACAGCAGTTATATTAGTGGCCAATGGCTCACTGGTTACAGCTGACGGCCAACTAGCCACAGCTGATGGCCATCCGATCACAGTTGACGGCCATTTACTACCTGAGCCAGCACCTTTCCGTGTGAGGCTGAGAGCCTGGAAACTGCTTTCTGGGGCTCTGTCCCCACAAAATTATATAATTTATATAAAGTGACAAGTTTTATGCAAAAAAGGGGAAAATGAGCACAGGGTAAGGAGGCTTGGGGATAGGTATATTAAACTTCAGTATTATCAGTGGTGATCAGAGTATGCCTCACCGAGAAGGGTGTAGCTGAGCCAAGACTGAAAGGACTTGAGAAAGAGAGCCAGACAGAGAACTGTGGGAGACAGCACTTCCAAGAGTGGGAAGGGCTCAGGCATACCTGCTATGTTTGAAGCACAAAATGGTGGTAGGTTCAGCTGAAACAGACTGAGCCTGGAGGAATGCAGAGGAAATGGAAGTTAAAGGTCATGGGGAACCAGACCTCGAAGAGCCATGTGGGCCCTCAAGAGCTTTGGCTTTTACCCTGAGGTGGGAGCCACCGAGGGAGGGACATAGGACATCCTATGTTTTAAATAGATCTCTCTGGCTTCTGTGTTGACAAGAGACCATAAACATGCACATTTATGTCAAATTTAAAGCAAAGACGACCAGAACTCCAAAAAAAGAAAAGAAAAAATCAAAGCTGAGTGTATATAGTACTTGCCAGGCAGGGAAACACACCAGCGAAAAAGTTCAATGAGTTGGGGGAAGTCAAGGTTTTTTTAAATATGAGAAAGTGGGAAGGGGGTTCATGTGGTTTTGCTAATCAAAGATTGAAAACTAGCTCTCAAGTAGAACAGTGTCAAATAAAAGAAGTCCTTTGTTCACGGGACAGGAACAAGTCTCCAGTTAGGTCTAACAAAGGTCTGGCCCAGGGGGTCACTCAGAGTTCACAGACCTTCATCAGCTTCTGTTGGCTTGAACCAGTGGAGGTACAACATAGCATCCCATTTTGGTATCTCCTAGGCAAGTGCTGTAAGTAGAAAATTTTCCTTTTGCAGTTGGAAGCAGGAAACCTGTTAGGAAGCTCTTGCAGAAATCCAGGCAGAAGATGACAGGGCTCATTCCAGCCTGTACCAGGGAGGTGGTGAGAAGCAGTTTGATTCTGGATATATCTGGAGATGAATAAATCATGACTCCTAGGTTTTTGGCCTGTGCAACTGGATGGCTGGAGTTGTCCTAGAGATAGCGAAGCTGTGGGTGGAGCAATCTGGGGAGATTAGGAGTTCATGGGAGTTTAAGATGTCCTTTAGGTGCCTGAGTGGGGACAGCAAAAGAAACAGGTCTGGCTGGTAGCATAAACTTGGGGTTTGAAGGAGTGTAAGATGATGTTGAATGCCAGACCACGTGCATTCACCTAGGAAGACAGAGCCCTGGGCACTCCAGCAGGGTTTCCCCCTTCTGGTACCCAATTTTAACTCATCAGATTTTGATTATAATGAAAGTATTCTTGTAAGCCTCCTCAAATACTCTGTAGAATGAAGTGGGAATAGAAATCAATGGGTGATCTTTGAAACTCTCACTGTGCCTAACATGGTGTTTTGAAAAAAGTACTCAATAATAGCTATCTTTCACAGTCTCCTGCCATGTGCCAGACACCTATGTTTACCAGCATATTTGCTTAATCTCTCCAAATTTATTAGATGTCATTTTACAGATAAGGAAGTGAGGCCAGAAAAGTTGAGTAAGTTGCCTAATGTCCTTGTGGGGACAGAGGCCCAGAAAGTAGTTTCCAGGCTCTCGGCCTCACATAGAAAGGTGTTGGTTCAGGTAGTAAACGGCCATCAACTGTGATTGGATGGCCATCAGCTGTGGCTAGTTGGCCGTCAGCTGTAACCAGTGAGCCATTGGCCACTAATATAACTGCTGTGGCTACGCTAGCAGAAAGAGAAAAAAAGATGGGGGCTAGCAAGAAGATGGTGGCTGAGCTAGCAAGAGCGGATTGAAGAGAGGAGGATGCCACCAGCGAGAATATAGTGGTATGACTCCCCCATCTATGGCTCCGTGGGTGTTCCTTTTTGGCCTCACCATATCCTGCGTTCTTATGTGGGGTGCGGGAGCAGAGACCCCGCATGCCTCCCCACATGACAAATGGCGCAGCGAGCAGGGTCTCCTGCACGACACATGGCGTAGTGAGCAGGGTATGGTGCCGGCCAAAGCTCTCCAAAGGACGGTGGAGCAGTTTGTGTGTGTGGACACTCAGTCTCAGGAAGACCAGGAGGAGCAGCTGCCGGAGAGCTGGACCCCCGTGGAGGGGTGGGAGGACGTGGACGGTTCTCCCACCAGCACAGGAAAAGCCATGCAGCTGCTGGAGAGATGGAGCCCTGTGGAGAGGTGGGAAGATGTGGACGGTTCCCCAACCAGCACAGGCCAGAGAAAGCAAAGGTCGTTGCGGCCCTGTGGGCCAGGAAGTTCCTGCTCAGGCAGCCCGGATGCAGGACTTGTCCCAGGAGGAAAGGCTTGCTGAGTCCTCCTTGGGAGATGAGGGTGAGGTCAAGGTCATTCCTCACCCCCAGGACAGCCCTGGCGAATGACTATGGACTATGGAGAATTGCCTTCCATCCCTAATTTAATGGACAGCTTAACTGTTTATTTGGGAACATACCACCATGTAGTGGAACTGGGGGATATTTGCTTTTGTGTCTTGACTGGCCACCATCGAGAATATGTAAGCACCTTGATTGTGAGTCGCTGTTGTTCCAGCAGGGTACCCTGAGAGGCCCAGAGAGAGTGGCAGTGCCCTGAGGGCCCTGGCTGAGCCCAGGAAGTCTGGCTGTGCCCAGAGAGAGTGGCAGTGCCCTGAGGGCCCTGGCTGAGCCCAGGAAGTGTGGCTGTGCCCACAGAGAGTGGCAGTGCCCTGAGAGCCCTGGCTGTGTCCAGGAAGTGTGGCTGTGACCAGAAGTACTGGTGGTGCCCTGAGAAACCCTGGCTGTGTCCGGGAAGACAGGTGGTACCCTAAGAAGTCCAGGAAGTCTGGCCGTGCCCAGAAGCACTGGTGGTGCCCTGAGAAACCCTGGCTGTGTCCGGGAAGACAGGTGGTACCCTAAGAAGCCCAGGAAGTCTGGCCGTGCCTAGAAGTACTGGTGGTGCCCTGAGAAACCCTGGCTGTGCCCAGAGAGCCTGGCTGTGTTCAGGATATTGCATTCACCTCCAGGCTCCTCGCACAGGGCTCTTCGCGGAAGACGCTTGTCGCGTAGATTGTGAGGCAAGAGCCTGTAGGGGTGGAGTGTGGGGACAGAGCCCCAGAAAGCAGTTTCCAGGCTCTCAGCCTCACATAGAAAGGTGTTGGCTCAGGTAGTAAATGGCCATCAACTGTGATTGGATGGCCATCAGCTGTGGCTAGTTGGCCGTCAGCTGTAACCAGTGAGCCATTGGCCACTAATATAACTGCTGTGGCTACGCTAGCAGAAAGAGAAAAAAAGATGGGCACTAGCAAGAAGATGGTGGCTGAGCTGACAAGAGCGGATTGCAGAGAGGAGGATGCCGCCAGCGAGAATATAGTGGTATGACTCCCCTATCTGTGGCTCCGTGGGTGTTCCTTTTTGGCCTCACCATGTCCTGCGTTCTTATGTGGGGAGCGGGAGCAGGGACCCCACATCCCTCCCCACACAACAGTCCTACAGATAGTTAACAAAGGCAGGACCGGGGGTTAAGCCCAAATTCATGAGTCCCTCTTAAGTCTGCTTGCAATAGCAGTTTAGTAATGTGGGTAGACAGCAAAGCCAGTAGAAGCTGAGGAGTGCCAATAGCTTGTAATTCCTGGCATAGATCAATTTCGTGTGACAGTCTTCAAACTTGAGAGAGTGTATCCAAATCACCCTGCAGGCTTGTTAAACCACAGATTGCGGGACTCAACCCAGAGTTTCTGATTCCACAGGCCTGGGATGTGGCCGCAAGTCTGCAGCTCTACCAAGTTCCCAGGTGGTGCTGGCACTGCTGGTCTTGGGAGGACACTGAGAGCCACTGAGTTGGCGGATTCTCCCCGACTCTGCTGGCGACATAGGCTGCCTCCACCTGCCCAACGCCCATGTCTCTCTAATTCCCAAAAGGGGAGAAGGGAGTTCACAGTCAGAACTTCAGAAGGGCCCTTGGGGATACTTCCCTCAGTTCTGACTAACAGCTTGATCCTTCTCCAGGCACAAGGTTGTTGGGGGAGAAGGAATGAAGGAGTGATGGTGACTCAATTCCAGGTATTCTCCAACACACAGTTTACCAATCTGTGTAGTAGGAGTCCTTCTGCTTTCATTATTATTCTCCCAGCAGTCTCACTGTTCTGTCCTGGGAACGAACGTTATCATCACCCCTCCAGTTCCCACTGTCTATCAGGCACAGGGGAGGTTCAGGTATGATGGGCCCTAGAAGCTTCCACAACTACTGAGGGGAGCCCTTTAAGAACAAGAATGCAAGCTTATTTTTACACAATGAGTGCAGGGCTTTTGAAGGAACTTGTGCAAGAGAGGTGCCCTACAGCGGAAGCTTCATTAGCTTCACGGGAAATCGGTGTCTGATCAAACATGTCTGTTTATGTCTGAACTCCAATTATAGCCATATGCAAAGTGTTTCCCATGGGTCTCCTGAGCCTCAGGCTAATCAGAGGACATGGCTGATTTCTGATTAAGAGAACCTGAGCATTTCCTGGCTGGAGAGGCTTGTCTGCCCTGAACCTAGGAATGACAGAGCGCTGCAGACTCCTGGAACCACACCTCAGAATTCGAGCTTGACCCAGCTGAGGCACTCAGAGGCACTCAGACCCTGACTGCTTTAGGCAGCTCTTTGCCTCTCTTGCCCTAGGCATATACAAGGAGGGAAAAGCCAACTTAGAGATAATAATTATTCCTATCTCATTACACCAAGAACAAAATTTGAGCACTCAATTTTAACACTAGTATTCAGAAAAATGAAACTACTTTTCAAAGTCATCAGGTAAGTCCATTAAAAAATAAATTTATAAATAAAATAAATGCTTGCTTGACAAAGACTACTGCCTAGGGTAGCACTTGGCGTTCCTTTTGTTAAGTCTTTCTGAAATCTTATTTTCCTTTGTACTTTGTTTTAAACCATATTAGAGGAGATCTTAGGCTTAAAAATACATAGATTCACTCAACAAATGCTTTTAAGCATAAGTAAATGGCTCTGGAGTTAGGGGAAGCTATTAAAATAGTGTTAGGAGTTAGAGGAAGTTACTCAGTGAAGAGCTCCCTCAAGGAGCTTAAATCAAGTTTTGGAGAGAAGAGCCAGACACAACCAAGCACCTCAACCTAAGGGGGAAAGGATATCTAGGCGGCGTGATGAGATGGCGTTTGATTTGGGCCTTGGGGGAATATGTGAACTAAACGTCTTAAGGATCTTTACAAGGCGGAGAAAGCCAGCAGGGCCACTGGACGCTTTTCTAGAGCACAATCTGCCCCTTTCCTCTGGGGTCACTGCTGCTTTACACACACACAGCAGAGCGGCCACAATCCAGGGGCAAGAGGGCTCCAGGAAGCACTCCGGCGGAGTGTCTCTAGGATGATTCAAATACGAACAGAGCACGTCTCCGTCGTCCAGGAAGCGCCACCAGCAACTGAACCACGCCCGAGGTAGTCTCCAAGC
This sequence comes from Rhinolophus sinicus, assembly GCF_036562045.2. Taxonomy (NCBI): domain Eukaryota; kingdom Metazoa; phylum Chordata; class Mammalia; order Chiroptera; family Rhinolophidae; genus Rhinolophus; species Rhinolophus sinicus. Next base: position 76,749,004 of record NC_133755.1, on the reverse strand, counting down.
GGCTGAGAGGCGAAGCTGCGACCCGGGGCGGCGTCACTCGAATGGATTTCCCCCGCCCGGTCACACTCAGTCCTCTGGAAGGCCCTCACATTGCAGCGCGGAAGAAGTGGGCGCAGGTACACGCCGGGGACAGGGGCGGGGCCTCCTCCAGCGCCCCGCAGCCCCGCCCCGCCCCCGCCCACACGCCACGGCGGCTGCGCGGAGAGGCGCCTGGTCTCGACGTGATCGCCGTCACTGCCTTCGCGAATCGTGTATCGCCATCATAAGTCCTGGCAGCCGGACCGGGCTGCCTCTCTCCTCCTTCCCGCGGGGCAGCGGTGACGGGTTGGGGTTGTGCTGCCCCGCCCCGTCTGGCGGGTGGAGCCGTGGGCCTCCGAGAGCCGGTCGAGGGGTTCGGACCCACGGCGTCAGGGGCGGACAGCAGAGCGGAGGGCCCCCAAGGGAACAGCACGGCGGGGGCGGTGCCCAGGGCCGCGCCCCGCCCCTCGCAGGCCAGCGCCGGGAGCCGGTGGCTCTTGCCCGTTTCCAGTATGGCCGCCCGCCGTGTTTGACCCGCGGCCTCTCCGCTTCGACTCCTCGCAGGCGAAGCCGAGGCCGCGGCAGTGACTGACACCTTCGCCCACACGCACGCACGGACCCAGACCCACGCCGTGAGTCCGAGCCCTGGGCCCGCCGCCACTCTCGCCCCCGGCGCCGCCGCCCCAGCTCGGACCACGGCTCCCGCGCCGCCGCCTCGCCGAGAAGGGCCGCGCCGGACCTCGAGCGCGGCGGCCCCCGGCCGGCAGGGATGGGGAAGCGGGCGGGAGGAGCAGCTGGAGCCGCCGCCGCCGCCTCCACATCCGCCGGGGCCGGTCTGGAGCCCGCGGCGGGCCGCGGCGGAGGTTCGCGGAGCGCAGTCGCGGGCCTCCTGGGAGCGCTGCACCTGGTGATGACCCTCGTTGTGGCCGCGGCGCGGGCCGAGAAGGAAGGTGGGTGTCACCGGCCGGCGTTTTCCCGGCCCCGCGCTGTCACTGCGTCCTCGCGGAGGCCGCTGCCGGGCTGTGACCGGGTGGCAGGGCCGCGCCGCAAGGGGCTCCGACCGGCCGAAGTTGCCGGATCGAGCCCCGTCCCGAGCCACGAACTTGCCGTTCAAACGCCAGCTCGCAGAGTTGGCAGCACGGAGTTGCTCTTGTTGTCCGTGATTCCTTCCCCTTGTCCTCCCCCTTGTCTCCTGTCACTGCCATTTCAAAACTTCCTGACTTCTCGGATGTTCTTGCCACTTGGCCCACTCTGGGTGGGGTGGGAGCATATTTTTAGACTTGGTAGCTGTTAATAGGCAAATTTTAGGACCTTTTCCCCCCTCGGTTGAGGTTTTAATAACGGCGTGCAAACAGAGCTCACTTTAAAATGTCGTAGTAAAAATAGCGATACTGTTTGGTGGAAGGGTCAAAACACAGCTTACAACATTTTACTTTGAATTTGTTCATACATTGCTTGGAGAGGAATCTTGTTTCTTCAGCTTCCCTCTCCAATATTTGTTTGCACTGTTAATGGTTGTTTAGCTAACAATTTTCTCTATGTAGGTATATAATACAGTTCTATTCTGCTTTCCATTAAGCTATTGAAAGTTTGTTTACATTTTTTTGATTTTAAGATTCTGATTGGGTGTCATTGTCGTAATGTGAAAGACTTTAAAAACGAATGTCAAGTTTCCAGTTTGCAAACCTTTATTTATAATTTACAGCTAAGGGCTGGCCCCTATTTTAAAAACTCATTGGTATTATATGACTGTAAACCGGTACTTTATCAGGTTCAACACTATTTTGTAACCCAGAAGACCGAATCTGTCGTTTTGTCGGTACTACCTGTTTCTGAGCCTAGGGAAGTGAGTCACGGAGCCTTGGTGAAGAAATCACTAAAAGTGAATGGTTTTTAAAAGCTAAGCAAAACTTGTTAGTTTAGCTTTTGTTTCACATTAAACTGCCACTGTAAGAAAATAATTTCTTGCCACGGTAAACTTTAGGGTTGAAGTTCCACTTTATGACTAAAGACACTTGCTTTTTATTGTTACTCAAAAGCACCAGCAAAAGCAAACCAAATTAATGTTAAAGGGCAAATGTGCTTCAGTTTACTATTCATTTTTGTTGAAAACATTACATTCCTTCATTTCACTCTCTAAGCAACCTTAGTCTGGGTTAACATAGGTGGAAATTATTCAAAGAATTTCCACCTATGGGAAGGATTAATTTACAGAGGCAGGGTGATTTCCAGAATAAGATATTGCTGCTTTAGGGCCATTGCAGCCCGGGGTCGTGGTCGTTCATCACTGGTTACACATCTGCAGTTAGTGCATTATTCTTGTGTGCTCGCGCTCCCAGTACAGTCTGGCATGTCGCTGGTGTCTAGTAAGCCTGAAATAGTACAGTAATGTCATGGGCATGTCCCCTGGAGTTTAAAGTTGGCCTCGGTAGGTATTGTGGCCTGACTTTTCTGTTCCTTGGTTACCTTGCACAGTGCCAGGCACAGTAGGCATTTAACATTTGTTTGAGTGAATAGCTATCTTCATGGGCCATTATTAGCACAGGGAAATAAAAGAATGATTGAGTCTAGTAAAACATGAAATTTGTATTATAATATTACCTGGCTGCGTATTTTTCCAAGAGCCATTTTATATGCTATCTCACTGTGAATAGTTCAGTAAACAAATCCCTTTTTTGAGAAATGTCAGCCTAAATTATATTTGCTAATTTTCCATTTGCATAGTTTGTAAGTTTTAGTGCACCTCTCTAGTATCCATAAATGTCAGGGTCAGGTTAGGAGAGTACCTGCCAGGGTGTAAAGTTTGAAAAGATGTGGTGTAATCAGCTAGTGGTCCTGGCGGAATCAGACATCTTGTGTCTGAACAATGTGAGGGTGCAAACTAGCTGTTCAGATACTGATGGTGATTATACTAATAAAGAACACAGGCCTCTGCCCGTCATGAACGCGCTGGGTTCAAATGAAATACTCCTGAAGGTGGCTCCCCAAATGCCTGTGCTTTCAACCTTCCTGCTGACCTAGTATTGTTTTTGTTTGAGTAAGTAGGAGAAATGAGATTGATTTTCTTACGTGATTGTGAAACCCTGAGTTTGGTATCTGGTGGGGCACAAACACACTTGCCCCAAAAGGATGCTGTTGAGTTTCTTCAGTAAGTCTTGGCAGATTGCTGAAGGTAGCTGAGTTTAGTTTGTCCGTTGACACGGGGGGTTTTTCTGTGCTTGCTTTTAAGTAATATCAACAAATTTACTTTTTCAAAGTTAAGATTTACCAGCAATTGTAATGATGTTTCTCTGGGTGTTTTGTATGTTTATGTATTTTTTCCTCCTCTGCAACAGAATTTCACTAGAAAAATCTTCAAAACAAAATAAAACTCGTTTTCTGCTGAAGAAAACCAGCAGAGATAGCTAGATTACCTAGTGTGGTTTTTGATGTTTGGACTAGAGGTTAATTTTCTTAAGCCAGAAGCACGAGCCATTCGAGCCATTCGTTGTCTTAACATCCTATATGGCTAGCATTCCTTTATCTTAACATCCATATTCACTGATGTGTGGGGAAGTGTTAGCACTAGTACAGAGAAAAGTGACCTTTGAGAATGTTTTGGTTGCGCCCTATAGTTTGTAAGGACTGAAAGAGTTGCCAGAGGTAGAAGTTACTATAATTATTACAAATAACTCATTTATTCTGGATTGGTGTCGAGCTTTTTCTTGAAGCTAAGATCTAGATATTGAGGATAATGAGAGGAGTGTGTGTGTGTGTTTAGTGAAATATAGTGAAAATGTGTGTGAGATTTTAAATGTATAAATTTTTGTAGTATTTTGATTTATAAATCAGCTCATTATGACTAGCAAATAAGAACTTTAAAAAAAAGCATCACATGTCATGTACTATAGTTTTCGTTGTGGAATGGGTTTATGGAAGGCGTGGGTGTCCTTTAATTTATTATAAATAAAAAGGTACATTTTATGTATCTAGTGAGTGTAAAGTTTGATAAATTTTCAGGAATATGGTTGTTTTAGTCTGTGACAATTTAAATTTCAGTGTCACACATATTATTGAAACGGGAGGCCAACCCAGTCCGGGGCTCACTCAGCCAATAGACCGACATAGGAGTTGGTTCATAGAAAGAGCGTTTATTATCAGAGCACCGGTGGTCTGAGAAGGCAGCGGGTTAACACCTCCAAACACTGCCTTCACATTCTCAGACTGGCTGGGAGTAACCTGGGCATTCCTCCAGAGGCTATCCCTCCCTCCGGCAGTGTGATTCTCTGGTGGAGTCAGCAACCCAGGAACAAGGATGGGAGTAGCCTGGTGGACCATTGAGATTGTGATCAATAAACCTAAGTGTATTAATCATAAGTTTCAGGGTAATTTTCTAAAACGGAACTGAGTGAGACTGGGGACCTCAAGCCCCAGGTGAGTGATCTATTGTTAAGCTATAGGTAGGTCAAGGAAAAGTGAGGCCAGGGAGTGTGGAGAAGCATCTACTATGGGGGTGCCAACTGGGCCCTGATTCATTAGCATTAATTGGTTGTCAATGGCAGGGCAAAGTTTGGCCATCTTCATTAGGACTTTTAAATTTGTTTGCCAGATAACGTACTTTAGTTTCATGAACACATTTTTATTTTAAGGTATATACATGACAAGTGCAGGAGGAGGCCACAGTAGCGTTTTATCTACAAAGCACATGAACACAGCCCTCAGGAGTAAAGGCCAGAAGATCAAAACCTCATTTGATTAGGTAATTTGCCCTGAGATGGTAGAATTGATTAGGAGTTGATACTTTTTTCTAATCAAATTATTACTCTATATAAATGTAAAAGTATTTTTAAAGTGATTTTTTTAAGAGTGAGATGTTTTATTCCTTTATATGACTGCTCTTTAGAGTCTGGTAAGTAGAATATTACTTCATTAATATGCTTTGCTAATGAACTTTAGTTGCTTTTACTATAAAAAGCCTTGGAATGCTGTAGTTGGAAAATGGTCCTCTTTCTCTTGCTAATGAATGTTTCCTGCTCTTTATAATCCTTGCAGACGGTCCTCATAGACACTGCCAAAAATATTGGCTTGTGGGAGTAGATATAAATCATCTAATTTGTTATCTAGAGTAGTAATGAAACTGCTCTTGGACGAATGAAGGCCCTGCTGGGGGCTTCGGAAGTGCTCCTTCATCTGCCTGTGGCTTCAGCTTGCTGTTTGGCCTTGCCTGACCACTGGGAGGCTTTCCTGGGGCTGAATTTTCCCTTACTGTCTGCTGCAGCCCCACACTAGTGATAGCTGCTTCTTGGGACTTTTCTGCCTTGGTTTCTGGGACTTTGTACTTCTCGGGTATCATCCTGCCCGAATGACCCGTCACCACGCTCCCGCTGCCCAGTGATGTCTTCCTTCATACACATGTCCAGCAACCAATGCACTCTGCATATGTCCAGAGCTGAATTATCTTGGGCCACCTCCAGTTTCCCAGTTTTTATTAATGTCACGATTATTCTCTGCCACATTGATCTCATTTTTGAGCCTCTACCAGGCGGTGTCAATGCCTGTTGGTCAGCTCTCACCTGTAGTCTCCAGCCTGGCATGCCATAGCTGGCTCTCACCTCGAACTTTCTCCATGTCTGTTCAGTCTGAAATCCCCTGAGTTTGCATTATCTCTGTCACTCATCTGTTCATTTTGATGCTTAATCATGTATTGCCACGTTTAGATACTTAAATTATTTTGTGGATGTCATTCTTCGCCCAGACTGGAATTTCTGTAGGGCAGAACCTCTGTCAACATTTGCAATGTGTACATAGCAGGCTTTCAGTTTGAAATGAAGATTTGCCTAATAACGACCTTCTCCCCCTTCTCAAATTTGAGACCTGGGTTGAGAGTCAAGAGTACAGGTAAAAGTCTGAACTCAGATACAGATATCATTAGGAATTCTGCTGTCATAGGACGTAGAGTGACATTACTTTTTTCTTCCCTACGTATTGCTTTCCCTTGTAACTAAAACGAGTAAGAAACACTTAATCTATACCATCACTGTTGTAACTTTTGGATTTTAGGATTTCAGATTCTCATGAAACCCCAATTTATAGACCATGAAACAGTCACAGAGAAATTAAGTCATACAGGCAGACCTCGGCGATACTGCAGGCCCGGTGCCAGGCCGCCACAGTAAAGTGAGTTTGACCTTTTGGCTGGGGGAAGGTCTGGCAGTCAGTTTGTAGAAGCCACGCACCTGTGAAGCACAGTGCGGTGAAGTGCAACAAAAGGAGGGCTTCTGGGTTCCCACGGTAACAGCTGGTGTGTGTGTGTGTGTGTAGGGGGGTGTCGAGCTGGGATTCCAACCCAAGCCGTCTGTCCCTAAGCCAAGCTGTGTAACCCTGAATGAGTCCTGAAGGCTCTGCACCACCTGGAGAAAGAGCAGACCTGCCAGTTGGTGCAAAACCAGTACATTAAATATTCAGGTGAAGTGCTCTCGTTGTTTTTAATGCCCTGACCATCCAGATCACTTTCTGTGGACTTGTTAACCATTAAAAGGATCAGAGGCCACTCTGGGTCATGCACATTCTGGAAAGGAAGCCAAGGAGCTCAGGCCCTATAAACCAGGGAACAGGTGCTTGGTACTGGAAGCTGCCGGTTCTGCTCTTGATGTTTAGGTACCTGGTATATTGCTCGGGTTAGGCGAGGCCTGTTGCATTCTTTGAACACAGCTTAGTTCCACATTGGTGTGACAAGTTGGTCCAGACCTGCGGTACAGTCTCAGACTGGCCCTGGCCTAAAAGGAACTGGAGGTCATCTGAAGGCTGGTAATGGCATCAGCTTCTGAAACTCTTTCAGACAGAGGTCCGGGTTCTCCAGCCATCCCCGTCTGGTGCTCTGTTCTTGTTTATGAGGGCGATTTTGGGTAGGTGGTCATTAGTTTCATCTGTGCTCCTGGGTCAGTTTTCTTTCATACTGTGTGATTGCTTTGGAAACATTTTCAGAAAGCCATACTTTTTGCTTGATTCATTTTGTTGCATGTAAAACCTAGGGCAAAGGTCTATGCCCAAGGTCTGGAGAATCCATGACATGGTCTGTCATGGTAGAGTGTCAAACCTGCTTTGTTTATATATTCCTATGTAATTGTGATAAAAAAAAAACCAAAAAAAACCCCACGTAACTGAAAATTGACCATCTTCAGCATTTTTAGTGCACAGTTCAGTAGCGTTAAGTACACTCACAGCGTTGTGCAACAGGTCTCCAGCACATTTGCATGTTACATAATTTAAACTCTGTACCCATTAAACAGAACCTCCCTGCTTCTCTCTCCCTCCCAGCCCCCGGCAGCCACCATTCTATTTCTGCTTTTATGAATTTGGCTCCTTTGCACACCTCATAGAAGTGAAATCATGTAAGATTTGTCTTTCTGTGACTGGCTTATTTCAATGAGCACAATGTCCTCAAGGTTCACACGTGATGTAGCAGGTGACAGGATTTCTTTCCTTGTTAAGGCCGAGTAATCTACTGTATGTACAGACATTTCTCCATTTTGTTTATTCACTTATCTATCAATAGACCTTTGGGTTGCCTTCATATTGTTGTGACTAATACTGCTGTGAACATGGGTGTGCAAGTGTCTCTGCAAGATCCTGCTTTAATTCTTTTAATTCTTCAATTATGTACCCAGAAGTGGGGTTGCCGGATCATATGGTAGTTCTATTTTTAATTTTTTGAGCAACTGCAATACTATTTTCCATAGCAGCCGTATCACTAACAGTGCACAGAGGTTCCGTTTCCAATCCCTTTAACAGTGTACGAAGGTTCAGTTTCTCCATGTCCTTGCCAACACTTGTTATTTTGGGGTTTGTTTTTTAATAGTCTTTTTTTAATAGTTTTTATAGTGGCCATCCTAATGGATGTGAGGTTTTGGTTTGCATTTCTGTAATAATTAGGGAGCATTGCTGAGCGTTGCTACTTGTATATCTTTTTTTTTTTTTGGTGTGAAATATCTATTCAAGCCCTTCGCCCATTTTTAAATTGGGTTATTTTTGTTGTTGCTGTTGAGTTGTAGGTGTTCTTTATATATTCTGGATATTAATCCCTTATCAGATAAATTATCTGGAAATATTTTCTGCCATTCCATAGTTGCCTTTTCATTTTGTTGATTGTTTCTTTTGTTGTATAGAAGTTTTTTAGTTTGATTTTATCCCATTCATCTATTTTTGCTTTTGTTGCCTATACTTTTGATGTCATATCCAAGAAAACATCGACAAATACAACGTCATGAAGCTCTTCCCCAGTGTTTTCTTCTAGGAGTTTTACAGTTTGGGGTCTTACATTTTGTATTTTAATCTGTTTTGAGTTAATTTTTGTCTGTCATGTGAAATACACCTGTATCTCACAGGTCCAAAATCATTCTTTGCATGTGAATATCCAGTTTTCCCAGCACCATTTGTCGAAGAGACTCTCTCTTCCCCATTGAGTGGTCTTGGAGCCCTTGTATGAGACCATGTGAGTATATGTATGAGAGGTTATTTTTGGGCTCTTTTCCGTTGGTCTGTGTGTCTGTCTTTATGCCAGTGCATACTGTTTTGATTAGCTTTGTGATATGTTTTGAAATCAGGACATGTGAGACCTCAAAACTTTGTTCTCTTTCAAGATTATTTTGGCTATTTGGGGTCCCTTGAGGTTCTGTATGTATTTTAGGATGGGTTTTTTTCTATTTATGCAAAAAATGCTGTTGTGGTTTTGATAGGGATTGCATTGAGCCTGTAGATTCCTTAAGATATCTTAACAGTATCAAGTCTTCCAGTCCGTGAACACGGGCTATCTTTCCATTTATCGTGTCCTGTTTCATTTCTTTCGGCAGTGTTTTGTAGTTTTCAGTGTACAAGTCGTTTTCCTCCTTGATTATTAAATTTTTCCTAGATATTTTATTCTTTTTGATGCTGTTGTAAATCAAACCTGTGTTTTTGAATAAATGATTTTAATCATTATATGACTAAGAGTTATGAACATGTGGTTATTGATTAAAGAAGCCTACTCTGTTTGAAACAAAAAATTCTACGTGAAGTATTTTCTTAGATTACTTACCTGTAAAATGAAATGTATTTTAAGCCCTTTTAAATTCAACAGTTTGTGACTATTTTCTAAATCAGTTGTGACTGCAAAATATGACAATCTAACTTTAGTTCTTAAGAACTAATTTTTTATATAGTTATAGTAGGTATTAGATTTGGATCAAAGTATGAGCTAGTAAAAAAACTGGCTTAGCAGTAAAGGTTGATAAGTAGCCTAAGCCAAATCTATTAATTGCAAGTTAATTAGCATTTTGCATTCCTGGTATGACAAGGGCATCCCTACTGGAGTTTCAATTAGAGGACCCTTGGTGTGGACCACGTGTCTCCTTGGGTTTTGGACAGGACTGATTGTCCTGAAAGGGGCTTTTCTTTTGGGGGAATGATTAAATTGGATGCAGAAGAAAATTACTTATGGAACAAAGGTGCCCTCTAAAACTTAGCTGTATTTATAAAGACCTTTGAGATGTGGCTTAAGTTTTTCATTCCAAAAGCTACTTGGTAGAGCAGCGTATAAGAGTGTAAGTGAATGTGCTTTCTAAATTGGGCCACTTGCAAAAATGCTTCTCTGAGCTGGTGCCATGGCTCTTCTGGAGTATTGCTTCTTGGTATGCAAATGGGCCTGGGGTAGTGGTTAGCATTACCAAGAGGTAACTTCTCCTCCAGACCGAGTGCAGCAGCAGGGTACCCATGTCAGGGACTTAGGTCATATTTAGAGGTTTACCTTACTTACTGGGGGCTTATTTTGGGTTATGGCTGGAGGAGAAAATGGTTACTGAGAATTGTGTTGAAGAGAGAAAGATGTAAGAAGGAGGAAGCATTTCAGTTTTAATTTTGTTGGAGTCCTAGAGATTCTTGTAAATAAAAAATAATTTCCGAATATTGTCAGTTCCTTCCCAGCTGTGTCTGGGTTTATCTATACTTTACAGGACCACGAGCTTTTGGGCCTTAAGGACTGGGTCATGTTCTTCCTTGACCCCGCTTTTTAAGGAATTCAGCACATTGAGTTATGTCTCGGTAGGAGAAGCAGTGAACCAAAACCAATTAAAGATGAACCAGAAGAAGAAAAAGTATTTCTGAAATGATAATATTTGTCCAAGTTTGATTTTTTTTTTACCATTCAGGAACATACTACAAGTTTGTAATCAGTTACCGCCTACTTTGGTGACGCGTCCAGTTACTTGGTGATGACGGCTGGTGCTTGTCAAGGTCTCTCTTCCATTTGACCTCTGTGCTAACGCTTTGCTTGCCTTGTCTCGTTTAATTCCCACATTAGCCCTATGAGGGCGACGATCCTTCTCTCACCCCCAAATCCTTTCGTTCTTGGCTGTCAGTCCTGCTGGGGGTGCTTGTCTATGATAGTACACCACACAATTTTAATCTCCAGTAAAAGGAGACTGTATAATATGAAACAGTTTTTCCCGTGCATACAACTTAGAGGCCAGTTTGGGAAAACTTTCCTTAATTTCACAAAAATTCAAGTTGAAACAAATGTGATAAAATACAGAAGAGTAAATGGAGAAAAGTTTCTGTAATCTCTCAGGTAGAAGGAGCCAACATCGGTCATTAGTGTTCTACTCTCTATTCCTTCCTCATCTCTTCTCCCCTTGTTTCCTCTCTCTCCTCCTCATGTAAACATAGATGTTGCCAAATTGCCTTTGAAGAAAACTTAACCAATTCACATTTCAGCAATCCTATGTGAGGGTGCCCATTTTCCCACATTGACTGTTACCCTTCTTTTAAGTCCCTGCCGGTTTGGCAAGAAAAGTGATCACATTGTTTTAAATTTTTAAAAATTAGTGTTTCTTAACCATGGTTTTGTACCACATTTGAGTGGTGCAATCAGGTGTAAGATACATCTCAAGTTCAGAGAGAGAGGAGGTGTGGCGCTCTGGCTGGCGTACCAAGATCACATAACCTCAGGAAATTCTGGGTGACTCTAGGCTGTATTCCAATGGGGACCTAAGTCAGATGTGTGTCACCAAGGGAAGAATTCTGGGAACACTGTTCTGCTGTACATGCAAGGAGTTGGGGAACAAGAGCAAACCCAAGCCACTCTGCAGTTAACCTAAGTTAGAGAGGGATTCATGGCCTTGCCTGGGATTCCATGGGAGGTAGTAAGTCGGAAGGTAGAAGTAGTGATTGAGAGTGTGGCCTGGGCTCTGGCCAGCCCGCTTTCTGGCTGGAACTTTAGATAAGTATGGTTACCACTTGGTCTGTCAGTTCACTATCCGGAGAGGGGACAATACTGGCACCTCCCATCATTGAGTTGTTGCAGGTTTCTGAGGGGTAGTGGGTGTAAAACTCTTAGCATAGTGCCCGGCACATAAATTACTCATAAGACTGAACCCTTACACACTTGTTGGCCTTTTGTATTGGCTGATCGTGTCTTGTCAGGTTTTCCACCAGGGGTTGAATTTTTCTTTTTGACTTGAAATGCACACTTAATTAAGGATTTCACATTTCTCCAAGTTTCCATTTGCATTTGAATTTTTTGTTTTAATTTTCAATTTACTGTTATTATTTTAAAATATATTGACCAAATCTATCATTATTTTCCTTTATGGTTTCTGCCTTGGTTGTTATGCCTAAAAATCCCTGTGCGTAATGTTTGTATTCACCAATATATTATCTCTGTGCTTCTATTTTTAAATGCAAATCCCTGCTTCTTCAGTCTATTGATATTAGGTAGGGAATCTATTTTTCTGAAATGGTTAGTTGCATTGACACCACTTACTGATTTAAAATTCCTCTTTGCTTTTGATTAGAATTGCATTAAAATGTTAGACAGATTTGGAACTTAATTGACATTCTTATGTTTTCCATTTATTTTCCTTCCATACACATTTGCACATAAGCTTTAAGTTGAACTATATGAAATTGCCATTTTGTAGGTCTAAAATGATTGAATGACAACTTAGTTAATATTAATAAATATGTATGTTTATGTGTATTACTGCATGGACTGCATCTTTAGAACAATGTTAAGTAAGAGTGGTGAAAAAACCCGGTATCCTTTCATTTCCTGGTCTTTATAGGGTAGTAGCTTAAGTGCTTCATTGTGAAATAGATTGTGGTATATAGTCGGTTGAAATTAAATGTTCTGATAATAGGAAATTTCCTGTATATTTAAGAGCTATTGGGGATAGAGGTGACGTTTTATCAGATGAAATACCTTATGCTTTTTTACTTTAAGCGCTTGATTTCAGCAGTTTGAATTACAGCAGCAGTTCTTAGCACCACCGAGCTCTCTTGGTGAATTAACTCATGTCTGGGTTCCTTCTGGAAAACCTATCTACTGATGCTGACCGGATGTGGGCTGCTAGCAGCTGACAGGCCACTCACACATTTGCCCCTTCCAGTTGATGTGCTCATTTTTCTATGTTGCGGGGTTTCTTTTTAAAACCAAACCTCTTTTAAAAAGTTTTTTGAAATATTTCAGACATTGCCAAAAGCTATCAAAATTATTAGCAACAACAACAAAAAGTAGTTTTAAGAGTAAATTTAACAAGAAATGTGCAGAATCTGAGGAAGACATTCTTGAAGGCTGGGAAGTAGTTACATAGTGATAAGACATTCTTTGTGCTGGGATAGAAGAACCCAACATCATAAAGATGTCAGTTCTAAGTTCACATTAATTTACCCCAAATGCAATTTTAAAATGCCAACACACTGTTTATGGAGTTAGAAAAGTTGATATGAAGGTTCATATGGAAAAATAAACATATAGAAGTGCTGGGAAAAGGCTGAAAAAGAAAAGTTATGAGGTGTGACAAGCACAAGTAATTATTAAGACATACTCTTAAGTCATTATATAACTGCAAAAGTAAGTTGTTGGTATAGAAACAGACAGATAAGTGGAATAGAATATAAATTCCATAAATATACCTAAGTGCATGTGGTTTATGCTAAACACCTGCTTTCTTCCGAGAGTCTGGAATGTGCTAGGCAGAGGGTGCCTATGTGATCAGCCCCCAATAAAAACCCTGGACCCTAAATTAGTTTCCTATTGCTGCTGTAGCAAATAACCACAACTTTAGTGTCTTAAAACAACACACATTTATTCCCTTACAGTTCTGAAGGCAGAAGTCTAAAATCAAGGTGTTGGCAGGTCTGTGTTCTAGAGGCTTCAGGGGAAAATCTGCTTCCTCCGTCTGTGTGCTTCTAGGGTCCTCCTGCATCCCTTGCCTCATGACCCCTTCCTGGCATCACGCACTGTCTTGCTTTTTCCAGCTTCTTTCTCTCCCCTTCACATTGCCTCTGGCCCTCTGATCTCCCTCTTACAAAGACCATTGTGATCACATAGGTGTTATGCCCACCATACATTTTCGTGATTTTTTGTTTAAGCTGTTGATGATTTTTAAAAAGATTTTAAAGAGAGTTACATAGTGTGTGAGTATGTGTATACACATGAGGTTTGACAATTAAGTTCACGAACTTGTTGCAACAATGTTGCTAACCTTTTTTGATAACAGAGGGATTATTCATTATGAATTTGTACCAACTGGACAAACAGTTAACCAAGTTTACTATTTGCAAGTGCTCAAAAGGCTGCATGAAAAAGTTAGACGACTTGAACTTTTCATCAACAATTCATGGCTCTCCCATCATGACAATGCACCAGCTCACACAGCACTGTCTGTGAGGGAGTTTTTAGCCAGTAAACAAATAACTATTGGAACACCCTCCCTACTCACCTATCTGGCCCCCAATGACTTCTTTCTTTACCCGAAGATCAAGGATATATTGAAAGGAAGACATTTTGATGATATTCAGGACATCAAGGGTAATACGATGACAGCTCTGATGGCCATTCCAGAAAAAGAGTTCCAAAGTTGCTTTGAAGGGTGGGCTAGGTGCTGGCATTGGAGCATAGGAGAGTCCTTCGAAGGTGACCATACTGGTATTCGACAATGAGGTATGTAGCACTTTTTCTAGGATCCATTCACAGACTTAATTGTCAGACCTCTTCTGTGTGTGTGTGTGTGTGTGTGTGTGTGTACACATTTATTTTATAGAATTAACGTGTAGTTACCATTTCCAGTGATTTTTATCCTTTGGTATATCTATATTTCCACTGAGTATCATTTCCTTCTGCTTGGACGACGGACTTCCTTCAGCATTTCTTATAGTATGTGTCTGCCAAGAGTGAATTCTTTCAGCTCTTATGTCTGAAAATGTCTATTTTGCCTTTGTTTTTTCAGAGATATTTTTGCTGGGTATAGAGTTATAGGTTGACATGTTTTTAAATATCTTTTAGTACCATTTTCCCTGAAAAAAAGACCTACCCAACAGTCAGCTCTAATGCGTCTTTTGGAGCAAAAATTAATATAAGACCCGGTATTATACTATATTGTATTATGTTATATTGCATTATAGTATATTGTATTATATAAGACCTGGTCTAATAGTAAAATAACACTGGGTCTCATATTAATTTTTGCTCCAAAAGATGCATTAGAGCTGATTGACCAGCTGGGTCTTATTTTCAGGAAAAAACGGTACTTGAGAGATGTTATCTTGACTGTCTTCTCCTGTGCATTTTCTCATGAGAAATTTGATGGCATCCTTATCTTTGTGCCTCTGTATGTATCATTTTTCTCTTGATGGTTTTCAGATTTTCTTTGTCACTTGTTTTGAGCAATCTTGGTATAGGTTTTTCATGATTTTTGTACTTAGGGTTTATTGAGTTTCTTGGATCTGTGGATTTATAGTTTTCTCTAAGTTTGAGAAATTTTCAGCCGCTATTTATTTTATTTATTTATTTATGTTTATTGAGGTGACAATGGTTAGTAAAGTTACATAGGTTTCAAGTGTACAATTCTATAATACACATTCTATATATCACATTGTGTGTTCACCACCTGGAGTATTATTTCTTTAAATATTTTACCTGTTGCCCTCTCTCCAACCCCAGTTTGGGGCTCCAATTATCCACATACTGTGTTTCCCCAAAAATAACACCGGGTCTTATATTAATTTTTTTTTTTTTTTTTTTTTTTAACAGGTGGCAAGAAATAATTTTTATTTCAAATTAAGAACTGACACATATAATGTATACATATATTATATATAATTTATGTTTTTAAATAATTGCTCTAACTTTTAGAGTCCAAAATTTTGTAAATGTAATTTTTTTTTTTTTTTTTTTTTTTTTATTAATTAGTTTCAGGTGCACAAGACAAAGCAAAACTTAGACATTTATCATTTATATCCCTCACACTGTGTGAACCCCCCTCCCCCCATCCACTATCCCTCTGTACGTTCCCAAAACCTCTCACCTTCCCCTTATCCCCACCCCCCCGCCCCTCTAGCAACCCTCTGTTTTTCCTCCATGTTTCCAAAACTGTTTCTGATTAGTTCATTCACTTATTCTTTTCTTTAGATTCCACATATAAGTGAGATCATATGGTATTTGTCTTTCTCTTTCTGACTTATTTCACTTAACATAATGTTCTCTAGGTCCATCCATGTTGTTGCAAATGGTAAGATTTCTTTCTTCTTTATGGCTGCGTAATACTCCATTGTATAAATGTACCACAGTTTCTTAATCCAGTCATCTACTGATGGGCATTTCGGTTGTTTCCAGGTCTTGGCTATTGTATATAGTGCTGCAATAAACATAGGAGTGCATAAAGATTTTTGAATTGGAGTTTTGGATTTCTCCGGATAGATACCTAGGAGTGGGATTGCTGGATCATAAGGTAGTTCCATTTTCAGATTTTTGAGATATCTCCAAACTGTTTTCCATAGTGGCTGCACCAATCTGCATTCCCACCAACAGTGCACCAGCGTTCCCTTTTCTCCGCATCCACGCCAGCACTTGTTGTTTGTTGATTTATTGATGATAGCCATCCTGACTGGGGTGAGGTGGTATCTCATTGTGGTTTTTATTTGCATTTCTCTAATGGTTAGTGAGGTTGAACATTTCTTCATATGTCTGTTTGCCATCTGTGTGTCCTTTTTAGAAAAATGTCTCTTCATGTCCTCTGCCCATTTTTTAATTGGGTTGTTTGTTTTTTTGGAGTTGAGTTGAGTGAGTTTTTTATAAATTTGTGATATTAACCCCTTATCAGATATATCATTGGCAAATATCTTTTCCCAATCAGTAGGATCCCTTTTTGTTTTATTGATGGTTTCCTTTGCTGTGAAAAAGCTTTTTAGTTTGATGTAATCCCACATGTTTATTTTTCCTCTTACTTCCCTCGCGAGAGGGGATATATCAGTAAAAATCTTACTCCGTGGAATGTCTGTGAAGTTTCTTCCTATATTTTCTTCTAGGAATTTTATGGTTTCAGATCTTACATTTAAATCTTTAAGCCATTTTGAATTTATTTTTGTATGTGGTGTAAGGAGGTGATCCAGCTTCATCTTTTTGCATGTGTCTGTCCAAGTTTCCCAGCACCATTTATTGAATAGACTGTCTTTACCCCACCGTACATTCTTGCTTCCATTGTCATAGATTAAGTGGCCATATAGGCATGGATTTATTTCTGGACTCTCTATTCTGTTCCATTGATCTATGGGTCTGTTTTTATGCCAGTACCATGCTGTTTTGATTACTGTAGCCTTGTAGTATAATTTGAAGTCAGGTATTGTTATACCTCCCACTTTGTTCTTATTTCTCAAGATTGTTGAAGATATCCGGGGTCTTTTGTTATCCCATATAAATTTTAGGATTATATGTTCTATTTCTGTGAAAAATGTCGTTGGTAGTTTGATAGGAATTGCGTTGAATATATATATTGCCTTAGGCAGTATGGACATTTTAACTATATTAATTCTTCCTATCCATGAACATGGTATGTGTTTCCATCTATTTGTATCTTCTTTCATTTCTTTCTTCAGTGTCTTATAATTTTCTGAGTACAGATCTTTTACTTCTTTGGTTAAATTTATTCCCAGGTATTTTATAGTCTTTGGAGCAATTGTAAACGGAATTGCTTTTTTAATTTCTCCTTCTGATGTTTTATTATTGGTATATACAAATGCAACTGATTTCTGAATATTAATTTTGTATCCTGCTACTTTACTAAATTCATCTATCAGCTCTAATAGTTTCTTGGTGGAGTCTTTAGGGTTCTCTAAATATAGTATCATATCATCTGCATATAATGACAGTTTTACTTCCTCCTTACCGATTTGGATGCCTTTTATTTCTTTTTCTTGTCTGATTGCTGTGGCTAGAACTTCCAGCACTATGTTGAATAGAAGTGGAGAAAGTGGGCAGCCTTGCCTTGTTCCTGATTTTAAGGGAATGGTTTTAGTTTTTCCCCATTGAGTATGATGTTAGCTGTGGGTCTATCATATATGGCCTTTATTATGTTGAGATATGATCCTCTATTCCCACTTTCTTAAGGGTTTTTATCATGAATGGCTGCTGAATTTTATCAAATGCTTTTTCTGCGTCAATTGATATGATCATATGATTTTTATTTTTCATTTTGTTAATGTGGTGTATCACATTAATTGATTTGCGGATGTTGAACCACCCTTGCATACCAGGGATGAATCCCACTTGATCATGGTGTATAATCTTTTTAATATATTGCTGAATTCTGTTTGCTAGTATTTTGTTGAGGATTTTTGCATCTATGTTCATTAGCGATATTGGCCTGTAGTTTTCTTTTTTTGTGGTGTCTTTGTCTGATTTTGGGATCAGGGTGATAGTGGCTTCGTAAAAAGTGTTTGGGAGTCTTATATTAATTTTTGCTCCAAGAGACGCATTAGGGCTTATGTTCAGGGAAACATTGTTGTCGTGCGGGAGACCCTGCTCACTGCACCATGTGTCGTGCGGGGCGGCCTGCGGGGTCTCAGCTCCCTCTCCCCACATAAGAACGCAGGATGTGGCGAGGCCAAAAAGGAACACCCACAGAGCCATAGATAGGGGAGTCACACCACTACAGTCTCACTGGAGGCTGGAGTCACACGACCTGCAATCTGCCGTCCGCTTCTCTGCCTGCCAACCAATCGACTCAACTCTCAACCTCCCAACCAGCGCCGCTGCGGCAGTTATATATGAGTGGCCAATTGGCTAACCGGCTACAGCTGACGGCCATCTACTACCCAAGCCAGGACCTTTCCACGTGTGGCCGAGAGCCTGGAAACTGCTCTCTGGGACTCTGTCCCCACAACCATATTACTCAGCATAAACCTGATCTCACAGTTCACTGTACTGTTTAGTTTTTGCATTTTTCTCTGTTTTTCATTTTGGGTAGGTTCTATTGCTTTGCCTTCGAGTTCCTTAGTCTTTTCTTTTGCACTGTCTAATCTGCCATTAATCCCATTCAGTCATTCAGTGTATTTTTCTCTTACACATTGTGGTTTTCATCTCTAGAAGTGTGATTTCAGTCTTTTTTGTATCTTTCATTTATCTACTTTTTGATGATATGGAATACATTTGTCGTACCTTTTTTATTGTTTTGTCAGCTAGTTTTAACACCTGTGCTAGTTCTAGGTTGGTTTCGATTGATTATTCTCCTCATATTGGTTCATGTTTTCTTACCTTTTTGTGTGCTTGGTAGTCTTTAATTGGATGCTGGACATTGTGAATTTTACTTTGTTAGGTGCTGGATTTTTATATTCCAAAAATATTGTTGAACTTTGTTCTAAGATGCAGTTAAGTTTCTTGGAAACAGTTTGAGTTTTTTTGGGTCTTGCTTTTAAGATTTGTTAGGTGGGTCTAGAGCAGGGCTCAGTCTAGGCCTAATTAATTATTCCCCATAGCTGAGGCAAGATTTTCCTGAGTACTCTATCCAAAATCCCATGAATTATGGGTTTTCCCAATTTGACTGGTGGGAACAGGCACTATAACTGGCTGTGTGTGATCACTAGCCACTGTTCTTCTAATCCTTTTGGGTGGTTCTTTCCCAGCCTCAGGTAGTTAACTTACACACGTGTGCTGATCAGTACTTTGCTGAGTACGTGATGGAGTACTCAGCAAAGTACCGATCGGCACATGTAGTGCTGTAGTTCTCCAAGGCAGCTCTTTTTTTCCCTGGTATTCTGCCCTGCAGACTCTAACTGCCTTGTTTCCCTCTGGTCTGTCAGATTGTCTTATCAACTCGGTGAGTTCCCCAGGCTCCATCAGTTCCCTCCCTGCGCGGGGTCTAGTAACGCTCAGAGCAGTGAGCTGGGGCAATCACAGGGCTCACCTTGTTTGTTTCCCATCAACGAGGGATTGTTGTCCTTAGTTGGCTGATATTTAGGGTCTCAAAACTCATTTCACGAATTTTGTCTGAGTGATTATTTCAGGTGGGAGGGTACATATGGACCCTATTGTTCCGTCATGCCCAGAAGAAGCAGAAGTCTAGACATCTGTATCAGTTATTATTCTTCAGTATAACCAGTGTCATTGTTTTCACATGTAAACTCCCAAACCTCCTACTACAGAAAAATTTTGGTAATTAATACCAGATACCGTAGGACGGTGTATTCGTTTTCTATTGCTCGTATAACAAATAACCACAAGCTTAGTGGCTTAAAACGGCACTAAGTTGTTCTCATACAGTTCTGGAGACCAGAAGTCTGAAATGGGTCCCACCGGCTAACTCAGGTGGTATCAGGGCTGTTGTGTCCTGTATGGAGGCTCTAGGGGAGAATGACTCTTCCAGCTTCTGGAGACTGTCCACATTCTTTGGCTTGTGGCCCCTTCCCCCATCTTGAAAGCCAGCAATATCTGGCCAAGTCTTCTTATTCCGCCAACTGTCTGTCCTCCCTTTTCTGCTTCCCTCTTCCACTTTTAAGGATATTGGGCTCACTCACGTAATCCAGAACAATCTCATTATCTTAGTCAGCTGATGACAGCCTTACTTCCATCTGCAATTTTAATTCCCTTTTGCCTGGTGGCCTAACACAGTCACAGGTTCCTGAGATTAGGACAGTGACATCGAGGGAGTGGGGGAACATTTCTCTGATTGCCACAGATATGTGTTTTCACCATCCTTCTCTTCTCAAGTGTTTTTCTTTGTACAGTGAAGAAAAATGAGCAATGAAGGATTTTCTTCTTAACCTACACATATTAAAAAATATTATTAGAGGGGCGGCCGGTTAGCTCAGTTGGTTAGAGCATGAAGCTTAGTAACACCAGGGTTGCCGGTTCGATCCCCACATGGGCCAATGTGAGCTGCACCCTCCACAACTAGATTGAAACAGCTGTTTGACTTGGAGCTGATGGGTCCTGTAAAAATACACTTAAAATAAATAAAAGTTAAAAAAAAATAATAATAACTACTTTTTAAAAAGATATTAGAAACTGTAAACCTACACTTTAAAAAATGTGTTATATATGTAGCTTGTCTATCCTACATAATATTTAGAGGTAGTTTAATTTCAGATACAATTTAAATTTTAATTTTTGTGGATTACTTCACAAACTTGTGATTTGAGAATTTTCTTCCCATTGCATCTGGCAATCTATAGAAACTCCTCAAGTTTGTGTAGTAGATTATTGCTACAAATGTAATTTTTGGCAGATGTCAACCTACCTTATATTTCAGTATTTTTTTCTTCTTTAAAACATAATATTAGGTTGGTGCAAAAGTAATTGTGGTTTTTGCAGTTATTTTTAACCTTTTAAACCTCAATTACTTTTGTACCAACCTAATAGTATCTATCCCCGTCCTCATTGATCACAGTTACCTTCTTGTGTGTTTTGTCACTTGTCACCCCAGCAGCTGGTTGGTCACTCCTTGTGTGTGTTCTCTCAGGCCTTCAGCATTGTCATCTCCCACGTGTCAACAATTCCAGTGCTCTGACAAGTGTCAGTGTTGTAGACGCATGTGTGCTCCCTGACCTTTACCCATGACTCTTCAGGAAAGGTTATGTGTACTTGATAGAGTAATCTATGTGCAGCAGATCTGGTTTTCACTTTCCCTTCCACAGCTGTGTTTGTGTTGTATTTGACTCCCGTCTTTCTCGTATGTCTAAGTGAGTGTTAGTGGAATTCTAAAGTCATTGTTTAATACAATATTTCTTCATACTACTGAAGCCAGAAGTCAGTGGGCAAAATGAATAATAATGCAGGGTGGTGATACAGATTTGAACACATTAAACCCAAAACAAACCAGGCCTCTGTCCATGTAAGGTCAGAGGGCCACTTTGTAGATCATGCAGCCGAGCCAGTGACACGTGTTCATGAAGCTCCTGCGTTGCGACGTGCGTTAGCACTGCCTGGCAGGGAGGTCCAGGATGAAACTGGCCACAGCACTCAGCGCTTTGCTCCGTGGCAGGAAGAGACCTGGGCTGTCACCCTTCTCTGGCCACAGTTCTGGGACCTGGACCTGGACTGGCTGAGCACCTGTTTTTCCACCTGGTCAGTCTCTGCCTGGGGTCCAGTGCCTGGTAAATAGACAAGGTCAAGGCTTTGCAGAGGGATGACTTTTTTTTTACATATTAGTTTATCATTTACGAGCTGTGTGTGTCCTTGGGCCAAATTGTTTAATTTAATTGTGGGCTTTTCTAGCTATGAAATGGGCATACACACACTTAGTAGAGTTGTTCAGCACTTTCCATACTCACATGCTGGGTTTTAATATCTTTAGAGGGACTTCCTACCTTTAAACATTCTTTTATTCTTTTTCTCTGCTATTTCCTTTGGCCTGTGTTTCTAGTTACATCTTCCCACCCTCTTCACCCAGGGAAAGACACTGTGTCTGGAGCTTCTGTCTGTTGGATCAGCCCTTCTTACCCCCATGCTCCCTACTAAGAAGTTGCTTGGGGGGCAAAGGAAGCCTAAGGACACACCCCAAAGAGGTAGTCATTCATTCCTTTAGGGTGTTGTTTCGTTTTACTAATGTATGCAATTTTTACATTCTATTCCATGCTGATTTCAATAGAAAACCACTTTTTCTGGTTCCCAGCGCACATTCCTGGAAACCTCTCCTCACTGGCTGCAGCCTCCCTGTTAAAGTAACCCTCTGTCAGCCAGAGGATGCAGTGAAGTGATGCCAGGGCCTGTTGGCAGAGGGTGACTGACGTGGACCCTCGTGAGGCCCTGCTCAGCCC
This sequence comes from Rhinolophus sinicus, assembly GCF_036562045.2. Classification (NCBI taxonomy): domain Eukaryota; kingdom Metazoa; phylum Chordata; class Mammalia; order Chiroptera; family Rhinolophidae; genus Rhinolophus; species Rhinolophus sinicus. The sequence continues at coordinate 76,726,945 of NC_133755.1, read as the reverse complement.
AGCCTCCGACATGAGAGGCGCTGAGGAAGTTAGAGAAGTGGCAATTTGCAGGACTTACGAACCTGGAAGTGAAGGCTTGGGGTGGGTACCAGCCACCTGCGGGAGAAGGTGTTGGCTCTCGGTTTCATGGTTCTGCCCTGTCGGTTTTTCCCGCATCACTTGGTTCTTTATCTGAGCAGGTTGTATGCTGTGATATATGAACAATCTTCACCAGATGGGTGTGTGGAGGTGTTTCTGATCATTGCAAAACGAGTGCTCGCAGACCAGGAAGAACAGCCTAGGCAGAGGGGTACCAGCACAGACAGGTACACTCAGGGAGAGCAGAGAAGCCCGGAAGTGTCATTGATTCGATTCTGGAAAGGAGATGTCTTCGAAAACATAAGACAGGCATCTGTGTGTCTGTAGACAGAGTTAGGGGAGGGAAGAGGTAACTGGCTGGCAGAGGGAGTCTGTGGGAGAGGGCAGGCCGGGGTAATGGGGGGGGGACAGAGAGGACTAAGCAGGTGAGCTCCGCCTGGGGCCCGGAGGAAAGTAGTGATGAAGCACCACTATCTGTCTCAGCCTCCCACCGCCCACTGCCACCTACCCCCTGGGTCTCTCTAGGGCGCTGGCCTTAAGATAAGCACTGTATCCTGGGTGGTTTCTCTTCAGAGCCTTGGTACAGTTGAAAATGAAAGTCTTAACGACACATGCTCGGTAGTCATAACACATCAACAGACTGTGCCTGAGTGAGTTGTCATCTAAATAACATAAGTGATGTCACATCCTCTGGTTCGGACTGGGAGGCTGGCTGGGGTGGTGAGTTGGGGAAGGGGTCCAGGCCTCCTGCTGTTGGCAGCCGGGAGGCGTTGTGCGCCGGTCTGTCTGCAGCGCACAAAGTCAGGTAGGAGCTGCTGGAGTCCGTCTTGCGCTGTGCAGGCTGCCCCGCCAGCCATGGCAGCGCTGCTTTTGGAAGATCTGTGTGGGTGTCCAGACAGCTCCCTTCTGAGGGGGAATTCGTTTTCAGAGGCCTCCGCACAGGGAGATGGCAGTGCCACTGTCACCTGCATTGGTCCTGGTCCACAGTAGGTGCTGGGTAAACACATACCGATAGCTGATTCACGATCATCTTTGTGTTTCCCTCAGACCTTCATGCTGGTTTCATCAGCTATCAGGACTTAAGACGTTTAAACTCCACATTGAAGTTTTTCTTCCTTAAACACAGATCCTCTGAGCACTTATCTGTAGTCACACTTCAGTTCTTACTTGGTCACCAGACAAGGCTAGATGCTGGCAGATTCCTTTGTGACTTTTTATTCACTGGGTGCCATGTCCTAGGCTGGGTCTAGAAAGCCAGAGGCACAGTTCTCATCCTGCACAAGTCTGCAGTGCAGTGTGTCTGTTAGGCACAGGACCGACTCTGAGCCATAGCTTCCGGGGTGGCCAGGAGAGGCCAGGGCTGTGGGCAGGACTTAGGTGCACTAGGGGGGTCTGGGTTGGGGCAGAAGACCTTAGCTGGGACCACCAGCAAGGACATTCAGTGTGATCCAGTTCACACATCTGTTATCAAGACCACTTCTTCCTTACAAGCAAGTTGTTGACCTTCGAATAATGCTTTTGGGGTCCATAAGTAAGGAGGCGCATTGAAAACTGACCTTGTTCCGAGTGAGCAGTCCCTTTTGGGGTCCTAGGCTTCACACTAGCTTTGTCACAATGTGTCTATGTCTCAAAGAGGGAGTTTTGGATTTCTTTCCCCTCCTTTCTCCCTCCTACTTTAAAAAACACAAATCTAAAGGTAAAAATGACTTAAGACATTCCAACAGGATAAGCTTTATATAGGAAGACAGTGTGGTTTGATAAAAAGAAAAGCATGGAGGCTCTGGTACCTACTAGCTATGTAACTTTGGGCAAGTGACTTAGCCTGAGAGTCTGTTTCCTCTTAGACTGAATGAGAAGAAAGTTATTTTATGAAGTGTTGAGGAGTTCAACCCAATGGTTTGAGAGTGCTTATTAAATCTGCCTACCATCACCTTCTCTCCAACCAACCCTCTCGGAGAACTCCTCGTTGAAAGCTTTGTATTAGCAAGTATACAGTTTTTAATTATAGGTGAGTTGCTAATTACCTATTAAAATTCCTATTTCCATGTGATCTTTATACTTTGATTTTTTTATTCCCCTCTCCTTTCTGCCAGCTGGTCTGTACGCAGGGAATTTAAATAAATGAAGCCGCCTAAACCGTCCATACTGTAGTCACATGAATAAATTCCTACACTGTCCTGCTTTAGGTTACACTTCCTGTTCTCTGTCAGCGTGATTCTCTCATGCAGCTAGTATCTACTGAGTACTCTGCTGAGTTCTGGAAACAGGTTTATGAGGAAGGCATAGTCGTTACTCCCAAGAATTTCTTGTTAGAGAGCCGGGCATAAGCAGATCATTACAGGGTAGGGTTAAAGATGCGGGTCAAGGTGTGTGTACCCCAAGAGGGACTGCGCTGGGCTGTATAAATAACGCTGTGTTGGTCAGCTTGCATAGTGGAGAGAGCAGTACTAGTGAGGTAGGTGTTTGGTCTGGAGCCACGTAGCCCAGGGGACAGAGAGCTCCAGGTCTGTTCAGCCCACTCTTGCCACCCATCTAATCCAGGTGCCCTTGTTCGTTGTTTCAAGTGAAGGACAGGTGTGACTGAATTCCCACCCAGGAGCGCTCCCGGGAGAACTTGGGCAGAGCCAGTTCACGTCTTCCTGATAGTGACCACATGGGGAGCCTGGCTTCCTGGCCCTGTGGAGACGAGACCGACAGCTGACATGGCATGCCACCTTGCCTGGGACCTTGAGCAGCTTAGCTGGCCCTCATGCCTCAGCTTCCTGATATGTGTTGCTGGGGCTGGTAGCAGCACCTCCCTTCCAAGGCTGGTGTGAGGACGGAATTGGGTCATCTCTAGGGTTCGGCATGTAGTCATGCCAGAGGGGTGTTCATAGCGTGTGCGGTGCAGACCACCTGTGACGACCCAGCTGCCAGGTGGCGGACACGCAGATGGCCCAGGCCGACTCCTTGGTCTGGAGGTATTTCACGTACTCACCTCAGTGGGCATTTATTGAGGGCCACAGAGCGTGTCAGACGTGGGCTCGGTCATGGAGACCTCAGATGAGTGAGAGGTGATCCTGTCCTCAGACAGTTGGTGCTTTTTATCCGCATTGTACTCTTTGCTTTTCCAAAATACTTTTAAGACCAGGACACTTAAATCATTAGATTTGAAAAGTTGAAGAAATAAGATAATTAGAAAAGGATTCTCTCTTTTAAAGAAAAATACCAGGTATTTAAGTAAAATCGCCCCTTCTGGACCTTATTAACCACCCCAGAAAGACTTCATCTGAGTTGATGGCAGACATTGTCCAGGTTTAAGGTCTGAATGACTTTGCAATAAGCAGAGAACAAGTCAATTTACAAGGCTTCCATTTTCAGTGTACACACTGTGTCAGCCTTAGTAATCAGCCAGTTTAACCACATATCCACGAAAGAAATTTGTTTTATTTCAAGGGAAAAAATGTAGGTACCCCTGTCAAGTTTATGATGACAGTTTAAATTATAAATTAAATTTGATAATCTCACATGGAAAGTTTTTCTTTAATTACTAATTTTGCTTTTGATTATTTTTTTTCTTTCGGCTCTGCTCACTCTTTCTTTTCCTGAATTTTCCTGACATGACTGTTCTTTCTCTGCTCACTGAAATGTTTAGATCTAGTTGAGAGAGCCACACTGGAGAACTTGGCTAATGCCAAGTTCTACTTGGTGTGAATTTCAGAATTGTGTTTGCATTGTTTCTCCATGGGCAGGCAGACTAAAGAAAGGGAGAAGCCAGCTTTTGGAATTAGCCTGTCCAGGGGTAGGCGACACTCACTGGAGAAGTTCTTCAAGTTTCTAGAAGCAGTAATTTTCATTACACTCAGGAATTTGTAAACAGTCTGTGCAGCTTGTCAGATCAAATGGGTTGGTGCCATCACAGGGCTTGTCACACCATCCCTACTCATCATTGCTGGTGTCCGCTAGGTGCTTAGCTGAGTGGCCCGTAAGTGGCACTGACAGGAGGTGCTTAGTGACTGGTGGCTGTTGTAACCAGAAGTGTACATGGGATTTCTAGGTGACAGGGCTGGGGCTTTGAGGCCACGAGTCAGTGTTCCCCAGCCTTTCCTCATGGGACTCAGTAGTGTGCACTTGGTAATTTCACCGTGGGGTGGATAACGTCTCCCCATTTTAGAGACTAGCACCATCCTTCCTGGGACTTGCTGGGATTCAACACGAGTCGTGCGTGCGTGCATGCGTGCGTGCGTGCACACTGCTGAGCTCAGTGCTCGGCAAGTGGTGTGAGACGGGAGTGAAGGTGTCCTGTAAGGAAAACAGCCCGAATGCAGGACGTTTTATGGTCAGTATGCATTTAACAAGCTCCTTTCTTGGTTACATGTGGATTTTGCTGCCCTCAGCGGCATTGACTGTTTTAGGGAAATTGTGGAATTCCTGACTTCTTCCCTAACTGTATTCCTCTGTGATTTGTTTGCAGTAGGACTGAACTTACTCTGAAGGGGAGGTGTGTGATTTGTGTACCAATTTCAGTAATAGGAAGTGAGCAAGAGTGCTAGGAAGTAGAGGTCAGAGATCAGCTTTGCATAAGCCTGGCATTAAGTAGAATGCTATAGCAATTCTCATTTCCTAAATTAATTTAACAGCACTATTTGTGAACTCGTAGACGTGTGGTGATGGGTGTGTTGGGATTGCTACCATCCTCTTGGCAGAACATTCAAGAAAGTTTGCCAGTTTTCTTGAAAGTAGGTGGGAGTGTTGTAGAGCACTGCTGTGCCCATGTCACTTTCATGTAAGTCTGTGGGTCAGAAAACGGGGTTGAGGAAAACATTTATATTTGAGAAGATAACTTACATTCCTTCAAACATGAATTCATCTAGATCCAGATACTTTGAACTTTTAACAGAAACTTACCACAACACATCTGCGAAGAGGAACAGCTCTTTCCAATATGTGATATAGTACATGCATCAACTGGTTTTTAAAGTAAAAATCAAATTGTTCTCACAGTCTTTTAAAATTTTTAAAGCTGACTGCTTCCTGGGACCTTAAAAAAACAAAAACCATTGAGAAGCACCTTAACTCCTTTTTCTCCCTTTACCACAAAGGAAATTAATAAAAAAGTCATAAACTAAGTGACACCTGAGGCCTTAGGGACATTCGGGGCACATATGGCTGTACTTATATGCACCTAAAACAGTCCTGTGAGGCAAGTGAACTTCATTGAACTCGTGTCAGCTTTTTTCCTCCCATGTTTTAACCAGCTTTATTGGACTGTAATTTGCATAAAATTGACCAGTTTTCAGTGTGCACTTCGATTAGTTTCACAAACATACCCGCTGTGAAAGCATCACCGTCATAATACAGGACATTGTCATTTCTAAGAAGGGTCCCTTTGCCTCTTGGCAGTCAGGACCTTCCCCTTGTACTGGCCCCAGGCATCCAGGGACCTGCTTTCTGTCCCTACAGTTTTGCCATTCCTAGAATTTAAAATAAATGAAGCTGTGTGCAGTCTTGTGCCTGGCTTGTTTCACTTTGCATAATTGCTTTTGAGATTCATCCCTGTTGCATGCATAGAAGTTCGTTTCCTTTTAGTGGTCCTTTCTGTGCCTGTGCTACAATTTATATTCTCCTGCCGGTGGACATGTGGGTCGTTTCAAGTTCTGGTCTGTTATGATTAAAGTTTTTATAAACATTCAAGGAAGTCTTTTTCATTCCTTTAAGTAAACCCCTAGTGTTTGCTAAGGTTATCTTTGTGAGGAGCTGCCAGACCACCACCCACGGTGTGGGCAGTCCCCAGGGATCTTGCTCTATAACCTTGTCCACTGGTGCTGTCCGTCACGTTCTTGGCTGTGGACTGGTGTTCCATTATGGTTTCCATTTGCTTTTGCCTAGTGGCTAATGATATGGGCATCTTTTCATGTGGTTCTAGGCTATTTATAGATCTCCTTTTGTAACATTTCTAGTTAAACCTTTTGCCTAATTTTTATTGAGCTGTTTGTCTCATTAACTTGTATAAGTTCTTTAATACTCTGCATGTGATTCTTTTATCGGATATATATTGCTAATATTTTTTCCAAGTGTATGGTTTGCTTGTTCATTTTTTAACACTTTTTTGAGAGCAAAATTTTTAAAGAAGTGTAATTTTTCAATTTTATCGTTTATGGTTCTGTGCCATTTGAGTCCTATAAGAACTTTTCCCACAAATTCACAAAGATTGACTCCTATGTGTTTCTGTAGAATATTCCAGTTTTAGCTGTTATATTTAGGTATATAATGTGGCTGTGTTCACTTGCGGGTTGTGAAAGAATTCACAAGGCAGGTAGACATACAGAAGGAAGATTTCTTAAAGTAAGAGAAGGGTCGTCTGGACAGAGTCTGCTGGGAACTATTGCATCGAGTCTTTGTTTCATCTCAAGTTTTATATTTTCTAACCAGGATGTAAATTGCTTTGGTCTATAGTGGAATTTTCTGTTGAGTTCGGCTTTGTCCGTTGGGGTGGGGGGAAGGTGCAGTTAAACTGGTTGTCTTAACTTTTGCTTATGTTATGTAGATTTATGTTGGAGCCAGGAGTGGATCCTGTACAGATACAAAACCTTTCCCAAGTCATAGGGTCTGCATGCCGAAGTATGAACCGGTTAGGGAGCAAACAGAACCATTGAAACTGGTATGCTTGTAAATGTACAGTAAACAGAGTCATTAAGGTTTGGCAGAAAGGAGGCAAAGAAAGAAAAGGAAGGAAGAAAAGGAAAGGAAGCTTTCAAAAAGTTTCCAAACTAAATTACACTTGTTAAATTATACTAGAGGTCTAAATCTCAAAATAGAAGATTTAGTGCCACCATTACAATCCCCCCAGTCATATCATACAATTCATTCTGAGTTAATTTTTGTATATGGTATGAGGTAGGAGTAAATTATTCATTACTTGCATATGGGTATTTCGCTTCCAGCACTATATAGACCAGTTTGGAGAGAACTGCCATCAAAATGTTGAATATACAAGTATTGCACATATTTTAAGTGTCTATTATGTTTTTGAATGTTATTATAAATGGAATTAGATTTTTATTTTATTTTTCAATTGTTCATTGCTAGTACATAGAAATGTAATTGATTTTTGTGTATTGACATTATATCCTGTAGCCTTAAATTGCTTATTCTAATAATGCCTTTCATGGGGTAGGTTCATACGCTTTTCTACATACATGATCATGCCTATGAAAAACAACACTTTTGCACCTTCCTTTCTGATCTGTATGCCTTTTGCGTCTTTTTCGTGCCTCGGTGAGGTGGCTGAGACTTCAGGAACAATGTTGAATAGAAGTGGCAAGAGTGGACATCCTAGCCTTGTTCTCCAGTTTTAGGGGGAGCGCTTTTAGTCTTTCACCATTAAATATGACATTAAATGTAGCTTTTTCATAGATGTTCTTAGTCAGGATGAAGAAGTTCCTTCCTGTTCTTATTTCACTGATACTTTTCATCACAAATTGTGAATTTGTCAGATGCTTTTTTCCTTACTTTTTGAGATGGTAATATGTAGTTTTTCATTTTTCAGTATGGTCAGTATGTTTTTTAATATGTATAGTGCAATACATTTTTTTAAATGTTAAATCAACCTTGCGTTCTTGATATTATCCTCATTTGTGTTGTGTCATTGGAATTAACCCCTGTGTTTCGCAAAAGGTGAAAAGAATTCAGATTCAGCCTGAAATGAGGAGAGCAAGGAAGTAAGTTTATTCAAGAAGAAGGAAGCCGGCCTAGCTGTTGCCGGGGCAGAGGACTGCACCTTACTTTAGGTTCGCTTTTCCTTGTATAGGAAAGGGTAGGCAAATTTCCTTACAGCAGGAGATGTGACGTATAGACTGAGGTCATTTGATTGACATATGTTGGTTATATAACTAGTTTCTTTCTGCGCATGCTCTTACCCAGAATGCATACAGAAAAACCCATGGTGGGGGCAAGCCTTAATGTTCATGCCATTCTAATTGCATTATAATTAGGATAAAGTTCAACTAACAGGCAAGTTTTGGCAGTTTGCACATGTGTGAAGAACCGGTTAAAACCAGCTGGATCTTATCTCCTCTTTTTATGAGGTTTAGACATGTGAGATTTATTTCTAGGGGATGAGCCTGGGCCGTCCCTGGGCAACTCCTTCAGGTTCACTTTTGTTAACCCTTTTCTGCCTCATCAATTTGGTCATTATGTTATTCATTTTTTGTATATTGCTGGACTCAATTTGGTAAGGCATTGTTAAGCATTTTTGTGTCTGTGGTAATGAAGGAATATTGATTTTAGTTTTCTTAAATATTTTTGGTTTGTTTCTGGTTCCAGGATAATGTTGGCCTCAGAAAATGAATTGAGAGGTATTTTCCCTAAATGTTGAAATATTTGAATAGAATTCATCTCATTTCTTTTAAGCTGTTTCAGGAAATCCTCTAGAGCTCAGACAGGAAAAGTGCCGGTGATCCTGGAGACTCTTCCTGTGCCAGAAAGCAGAGAGTTGCTCGAGGGTTAGTGGGAACGTGTCTGGAGGGCACAAGAGATGTCCTGAAGGGACTCCACTGGGCCAAATTGGGGACATTTTGAGCATCAGAAAGAACAGTAACAGTAATCAGTCATATTGGGAGAAAAATCCATGAGCCCATAGTGACACTCAAAAATGAAAAGAGTATGGGCAGCCTGATGGCTCAGTTGGTTAGAGCGTGAGCTCCAAACAACAGGGTTGCCAGTTCAATTCCCACATAGGCCAGTGAGCTGCGCCCTCCACAACTAGATTGAAGGACAACGACTTGGAGCTGATGGGCTCTGGAGAAACACACTGTTCCCCAATATTCCCCAATAAAAAATCAAAAAATAAAAATGAAAAGAGTAGAAGGAAATGGAAATGGTATTACCAAAAAATACCATGTATAAATGTACAATTAGCAAATCACCATTTACAGTGGTTCTTTCACTTGCAGAGTCATCAGTGGATGCTGACACTGCTGGTGAAAGGTGGTTGAGTGGATGCACACACTCAATGTCCCCCAGGATTACTTACTGATGACATAGAAGGAGATACGTTGTGGTGGGAAGAGTTGGCGGCTCCCGCACTCACCGAGTGGTCCAGCCTAGCACCGCCAGTACTGTCGGACAGGTCTGTCTCGTGAGCGCGGCGGACGCACCCCCTCACCTGTGGGTCAGTCTTTCCAAAGACGTTTATTCTGAGTCTTAATTATGAGGAAACCATAAAGCAAATCAAGACTGTGGGACATCTGTATAATATTAGGTCTTGATTATTCAAAAATATGTCATGAAGAACAAAAAAAATTTGAAGAGACTGTTCTAATTTAAAAGAGATTAGAGAAACATTACAGCTAATTGAAATGCGTTATCCTTTTTAAAAAAATTTTTAAATTAAAACAATTATTAAAGTATAGTTGGCATACAATATTGTATTAGTGCCAGGTGTACAAGTAATGCATGATCCTTGGTTGGCTTCTGGATCGGAAAAAAAAAATGGACACTTCTGCGAGGACAGTTGAGGAAACGTAAATACAGACTACTTATTTTCTCATATTACTGTATCATATGAAACTACATGCATATGATTATGTCACAGAATATCCTTATTCTTAGATAATACATGCCAAAGTATTTACTGGGAAATGTTGTGATATCTGTAGCCTGCTTTCAAAAAATCCCAAAATGAATATATGTGGGAAAGGAAGAAGGGAAGAATGTACTAAAACAAATGTCCCAAAATATCATGATTTTAATTTTTCTGTAGGTTAAAGTGTTCTACAGTAAAAGATTTGGCAGGAAATGTTTCCCTGTTGGAGAGTCTGGGCCACAGCCTTTACCATGTGTCCGAAGCAGCTGGTTCTCCAGGCTTGCCCCTCTCCCCCCACCGGTTCCCCAGACACAGATGACCTTGATTCTTAGCTGATTGAAGACACACCCTCCAGCGTGGACTCCTGTTACCGCACCCTTTTCCTAACCTCACTGTATCTTCACCCACACGTTTTTTTACTTGTCTTTAGAAAGCATTTCCAGGGCTGATCACCCCTTCTCTTGACCCAGGGGAACCACTTCATGGTCTGGCTGCTGCCCCGCTGCTCAGAAACCTGGCTCAGGACTGACTCACCAGTGCTTCCCGTTGGCCAAATCTGGGGCTTAAATTCTGGCCCATCCGCCAGCCTCTCTGTGATAACCTTTGACTCCGATGACGGCTCTTCTCTCTGGCTCCCATGACACGTGCTCTGCTTTCCTTTCCTCTTCCTCAGACACCTCCTGGTCAGGAGCTCCACTACTGCCTGTGTTAAACTACAGCCTCCAGTTCTCTGCCATTTATTTCTACCTTGGTGACCTTTGAAAGCTTGGAGCTTCAGTTTTCATCTTTCTGTGGGGGTCTCCAGGTGTGACCTCTTTCCCAAAATTCAGACACTGCCCTGGGACTGCCTACATCAGCCTTCTCACTTGATACTCCACTGTCACCTTAAGTTCCATATGTCTGAAGTAGAATGAAGCCTTTGTCTTCCCTCATCCTCCCCGTGAAACGGGCCAGCCGCCTAGCTGCTGCGGAAAAGGCATTGTTTCCATCGCCGACACCCCACCCCCTCCAAGGGTGGAAGATTGTTGAGGGGCAGCCTGAGCTTGACCTTCGTAGAAAACCAGACCTGAACGCTCTCTCTTGACTGTGCCATTTACCTACTGTGTAACCTGAGGCCAATTACTAGAAAAATGGGGAAAATAGGACCTAGCTTCTAGGGCTTCGCGTGGGGTGTGCTCAGCACTGCACCCTGTCCAGCCTCTGGTCTAATTTCCTGCCCTGCCCCCTACATTTCAGACTGTTCTTTTTTAGAGTGTACCATCATCTCTCTCCTAATTCTGGGGCCCCGGGGTGCTTCCTGGTGGGAATGCACACCCATCTGACGTGCTTGCGTTTCACGTGGAACGCTGCTTGGAGGCACCTGTCAGTGCACCTGGAGCCCCAGTACCTGACTGACTTGTTTGTGTCCCATCTTGGTCTATCAGCTCCTTGAGGACTGGTAGCACCCCGCCTGGCCCCCAGTCCCGCGCCTGTGTGCAGTAGCTCCCTATGAAAAGTTGTCTTGTTTTTTTCAAGTAAACTACCAGAGTGCCCACTCTGGCATTAGCTAGTGGCATTTTGGAGGCCTCGTTTGGAAATTTTCTTCCTCGCTTGTTTGTCAACTTACAAGGTGGCAGGAAACCTGCCAGCCAATTTTCAAAACAAAGTGTATGTCCCTTTTGGAGTAGAAGTTTTAGTACTTCCAACATATTTTTTTCTAATGTCTGAAGACATAACTTGCTTCCTTTTCTAACTTTAAGTTTGCAATCGACTCACCCACAATGAGATCATCAAGTGACCCCCCTCCCTGTGCTGTGAGTTAGCTGGTACCTTCTGCTTTTCGCCAGTGGTTAGCACCCACGATGGTACCCTTGCAGCTTTGAAACAAACGGGACACACTCAGGGTAAGAGAAGGTTTGTGCTTGGTTACTAGAGGAGAAAATATGTACAATGACATATTTTATGTTCGTGTAATTATAATGAAAACATGTGAATCAATAACTTTTAAAATAAGTAATCAGAATTCATCATAATGCTGAAATTTAAGTAAAACATTTAGTACATGAGCACGCCGGATTTTTGGTTTTAGATTTTTTGTTGGTTTGGATTGGTGTCTTTTAATCGTTTTTCTCTTTGTAAAAAGTCTCACATTAGTTTGAACATCTAATTTCATTTTTAAGTTAATGCTGTTGGACAATTTTCTAAACTTAAGATTTGTATCAGAGGTAGGGAATAAGCTAAAGACTGATAGTGAATAAATTGTTGAGCTGTGCATTTACAGAAGTCATGTTTAATAGTAAACAATAACTAGTTTACAGTACTTACTGAATAAAGGAAATATTCTTTAACTCTTTATGTCTAACACTTTATCAATTTGACATAATTTATGTTTTCACCCCAATTACTATGCCCAAGAAAATTTTCCAAATTTTAAGTCTTTTTTTCTTTCACCACTTAATGGAGTATGATTTACATGCTTTTGGTAGGCGCTCCTTGAAAGAAACTTGAAATTTTAATTTGCACCCAGAAATTGTTTGATCAAAGTATAGGAGATCAGAACCACATGAGTTAAAACAAAGAATGGACTTTTTAAAAAGTGTTATCTATATAATCAACGAATTAGCTGTTGGAACATTGTAACTATTTCACATGTCTACTTAGCACCAGCAGAACAAATTGGTTTTAAGATACTAAGACGTTTGTGATTGTTTTGCTTTGCTTTGGGTGTCCAGTCGCTCTGGCCCCATTGTTGAAAGGCTGCCCTCCCCGAGCCTTGCTCCCACCTTTGTCTGCATCAGACCGCGTGTGTGGGTGTCACATTCTGGGTTCTAGCCCATTGGTGTGTGTGCAGATGCCTCTGCCAGGACCACACTGGCTGGAGTGCCATAGCCCTGGATTGAACCTTAACACTGGGCACAGTAAGTCCTTCCACCGTCTTTCTCAGGGAGTGTGCTTCTTTACGGAAATTTCAGAATGAGCTTGTCTATGTCTATGGAATATGCTTGCAGAGGTATTGATAGGAATTGCGTTGTATCTGTATTAATTGGGGGGGATTGACATGTATCCTAGGTTGAGTACTGCAATCCACGAATACGGTATGTCTGTATATGTTCATTTCTTTAGATCTTTTTTAAAATGTTGATTTTTGTGTGTTGATCTTATTTCCTGCTACCTTGCTGAACTCACTTATTCTAGGAGTTTTGGTGGTTTTTGTAGATTCCTTTGGATTTTCCTGTTATCTGCAGATAGGGACAGTTTCATTCTTCCTTCCTGCTCTGTATGCATTGTTTTTATTTCTCTTATTGCAGTGGCTGGAATGTCTAGAACATGCTGAGTACGAGCTGTGAATGCAATTCCCCCGCTTCCCAGGCTTAGGGCAAAGGCTCCGGCTTCACTGTCAAGGATGATGTTAGCAGTAGGTTTTGTACATGCTCAGTCAGTGGAGGAAGTTCCATTCTGGTCTTAGTTTGTTGAGAATTTGTGTCATGAATGGGTGTTTGATTTTGCCAAAAGCTTTTTCTACATCAGTTATTTGGATCATATGATTTTCTTATTTAACGGTTGGTGTGCTGGCTTCCGTTGCCTGATTTTCAAATGTTGAGTCAGTCTTGCAAATGCCGACTAAATCCCAGTCAGCCATGGTTACAGTCCCTACGCTCTGCTAGTTCAGTTTGCTAGTTACCTGTGGAGGCGTTTTGTATCTAAGGGATGCTGGGGCCTGTAGTTTTAAAAAACATTGTGTCATGTTTTTGTCAGGCGTTGGTTTCAGGGTAATTCTAACCTCATAAAGTGAGTTGGGAAGTATTCCATCTTGCCTTTTCTAGAATAGATTATGTAAAATTGGTGCTAATTCTTCTTTAAATGTTTAAGAAAATTCTCCAGTAAAGCCATTTGCATCTGAAGGTTTCTTTTGGGGGGATCTTTCTCCTGACAAATTCAGTGTTTTTCGTGGCTCTATGTGTATGCAGGGCATCTGTTTTTGCTTGGTTGAGCTTTGGTATTTTGGGGTTTTTGATGACTTTGTCCATTTTTTTCTCAGTTGTCGAATTTATGATCATGAAGTTCGTAATATCCTCTTATTAATCTTTTAATAGCTGTAGTGCTAGCCTCTGCTTCGTTCCTGGTGTTGGTGTTTTTGGTCTTCTCTCTTTTTTGTGTGTCAGTCTTGCTAGAGGCTTGTCAGTTTTGTTAATTTTTTTTTTCAGAGAACCAACTTTTGGTGTTTTTGTTTTCAATTTCATTGATTTCTGCTTCTGTTTTTATTATTTCCTTCCTCCTACTTGCTTCAGGTTATTTTGATAGTCTTTTTTAAAGGAATCCTTTTCCAAAGATTCCATCTTATTTTATTTATGTTATCTTTGAGTATATCGCTTGTGTGTATTTTTCTTAGTGGTTGCTATACACATCACAGTACATGCAACTTACCACAGCCCACTGATACCAGTGTTTTAACACTGGCTGCAATATTAAAATCTTGCTTTCATTAAGATTCCATTGCCCTCCTCCCCACTTTTTAAAATATAGTGTTTTGAAGTATTTCCTCGCCATACTTTGAACACACAGGTGTTATAATTTTGTTTCAACCTTCAAGTATGATTTAAGAAACTCATGAGGAGGAAGGATAGTCTATCATGTTTATCCTTATTTTTTATCCCTTTCTTTAGTCTTGTTTCCTTTATGAAATTCCTTTTTTTGGAGAGAGCTCCTTTAGCCATTCTTTAGGGGTGGGTACGGTAGTGACGGTTTTTAGTTGCGCTTCGTCTGATAATGCCTTTATTTTTTCTCCTTTCCTGAAGGATACTGAGTTCTGCTGGTTACAGAACTCCCCGTGGACAGTGCTTGGGTTTGAGCACTTAAATGTTGTGCCGCTTCCCGTGGGCCCTGATTTCACATGAGAAACCCACCGCCACTGGCCTGGGACTGCTGTTCTGCCACAGCTGATGTGGGTAGTGTCGTCTCTAGGTCGCCTTTAAGACTGTTTGTCTTTCGTTTTCAGAAGTTTAATTGTGCTGTGTCTTGGCGTGGACTTCGGGTTTATCCTGTCTGGTATTTGCTCTGTAGGTTCATCTTTCACCAAATCTGGTAAGTTTTTGTTCATAAAGAATTTCATTTTCAGTTCTTTCACCTTCAGTTCTGTTTGGTGTTTTCTTTATAACTTCTGTTTCTTTGCTGAGGTTTTGTATGTTTCATTTTTCTCCAGTGGATTCGTAACTGCTTATTGAAACAATATGGTGGTGACAGCTGTAAGATCTCTGTGAGTTCTGAACTGGATTCATCTTCGTTTTGGCTTCAGTTGATCTCATTCACGGTGTGTGTTCTTGGTATAATGAGTGATTTTCTATTGTATTTGCACATGTCTATTATGTTAGGAGATTCTGGGTCAATTTAAATCTTTTAGCAAGCATTTACTTTTTTAGGTTCAGTGACAAGATAGCTTAGACTTACTTTTTCCCCTGCTCCTTCTCTCTGAATACCTTGGGAACAATGTAATAGACAATCATTACAAGATTCTGAAAGGTGGAAAGAAGGTGGACTGGCTAGGGACTTCAAGATGTAAGGAATGATACTTTGGTGGATTCCGTGTTTTCTTGGTATTTCCCATCTATCCCAGACTGGAGGGGCCTACAACTTGGAATTGCCAACAGGCATAGACAGACAGAAAAACCTGCTGTCACTGGCCAAAAGCCCAGGAAGGGGGAAGCCCACAGGGACTCAGCAGTGACACCTTTACACAGTGGTGCTGAAGGGCCTGGTCTGAGCAGAGACAGAGTGGGTGACCTGAGAACTGTCCAGGGTCCTGACGCCCGCAGGCCTGGCATTCCTCCACCCAGTCACTTAATCGTACAGTGTGGCCTAAGGAACTGCCTTCCGCCCCTTCATGTGGCACCAGAAAGCATCCAGTAGGAACTCAGGCAGAACGAAGGCATCACAAAGGTTTGTTACAAAACCACAGACCAGAACCTACACAGCGAACCTAAATAAGGCAGTGTTTTTCTAACCAGTCTAGACCATTGATTTCACCTAATCAAAGGGGATTTTACGGGTCAAAGTACTTGTGGTGCTTAATATCAGTCATGACCATCAGATGAGTTGTTGGTTCAGATATCTTTGGTTCTGTTCTCCTTGATCATTTTTACTTTAAAACATGTGATTCTGGCGAAGTCTAAAACTGTAGTGCATGTGTGCTCTAGGAAAT
Organism: Rhinolophus sinicus; assembly: GCF_036562045.2. Lineage (NCBI taxonomy): Eukaryota > Metazoa > Chordata > Mammalia > Chiroptera > Rhinolophidae > Rhinolophus > Rhinolophus sinicus. The sequence goes on along the minus strand of NC_133755.1, from coordinate 76,711,127 downwards.
GAGTTCATCTTGGTTCGCTGGCTGTGTTCAGCGTCACTGTGCTCCCTCTATTGCAAATTTGAGCTGTTAGAAGAAAACCCCAATGAGCTTTATTCCCCTCTCTGAGTCTTTATTGGCTAAAATTGTAGTCATCTTAGATTGCAGGTTGACAACTGAACAGTTTTTAATTCCATGGTGTGAAAAACTGGATTGGAATCTTGAGCCTGTAAATCAGGATGTAGATTCATACTGGACTCTGAGAATCAACAGACTCATGGCCTGGTTCTAGCTCCAAATGCATTCAGTGTGTGTGGTTTCTGAGGGATCCTTCACCTTAAAAAAAAAAAAAGAATAGTATTTCTCCCAGATTGCTGAGAATAACCGCTTCGCCAGGCTGGTGCCACCTGATGGAGACTATGCTGAAGAGAGACCCTTTCCTGATGCTCTCTGCTGGGGTGTGGAGGGCTCACAGGGGCAAGGAGATGGGAGTTCAGGGGCTCGAGGGTCTTCGCAAACTGGAGAGAGGACGCCTGGGGTTCCAGAGTCACAGGGACATGTCTGGGAGAGGTCAGAGAGGGAAAGTGGGGTATCCGTGAAGTACAGTACGGACACACTAACCTTCGACCAATTGTGTTGTTAAAGCACACATCTTAAGTAGCTTTTTAAATATTTGTTGTACAGTTGACCCTTGAACAACACAGATTTGAACTGCTCCACTTATGCGCAGATTTTTTTCACTAAATATTGTAAATGCACTTTCCTTATGATTTTCTTAATAACATTTTATTTTCTCTAACTTTATTGTAAGAATATAGTATAAAATACATATCACATACAAAATAGGTGTTAATCTAGACTGTTTTTGTTATCAGAAAGGCTTCCTATGAGTAGTGGGCTATTAGGTAAGTTTTTGGGGAGTCAGAAGTTACACTTGGATCTTCAGTTGTGCGGGGGGTTGGTGCCCCCGCCGCCATGTTGATCGAAGGTCATCGGTACTTGTGTAACTGTCATCCAGATGAAAACGTAAACTACAGAGTTTTGCCAGCATTTCTCATTGGGGAAACCTTTTTCCCATCCTCTGCTTAATGCAGTTTTAAATATTGGTTTGACAGGTATTTATTGTTCCTCTGTCTTGTGCTGAAATTTTGAATATTCTGTAAGAAAGACACTTTGCCTTAATGAGACTGATAGCTGCCACCACCACGTGACACAGTTACGTATTTCTGAGGGGGGGATGTTTCAGTATAACAGGCCGGTTGTATGTAGGTGCAAGGATAAGACAGGAGCATGGCTGCAGTTTGGGAGACAAGACTTCATGTAGTTAATGCGAGGGGATGATTTCAAATCCCTCAAAAGCTGGTGTATAAAAATAAGCAAAGAAACAAACCACGTAGAGTATGGAAGAAAATACTAACTTTTTAAAACAAGGTTTATCGAGGTATAATTGACAACAATAAACTTTACACATTTAAAGTGTACAATTTGAGTTTTGGGCCATGTATACACGTGTGGGATTTTCACCACAATGAAGAAGATAAGGACACAAAGACCCTTCTGAAGTTTCTTTATGACGCTTTGTAACCTGCTCCCGCCCCCACCCCTGGCAGTTGTCACAAGAGATCAGGTTACATATTCTGATGCTTTACGTAAACAGGACCATATAGTGTGTACTACTCTCTGCTTATCTGTCTCCTTTCACTCGGCATCATTATTTTGAAATTGATCCAGCAATGTAGTTTGTTTCCATAGTTTGTTCATTTTTTATGCTGATTAGTATTCCTTGTGTGGCTATACCAGTACCATAATTTGTTTATCCATTTACTCATCAGTGCCAATTTGGGGCATTTCCTTTCTTGAGCTCTTACAAATAAAGCTGCTTACAATAAATCTTTGCACATACTCGTACATTTCATTTTCTCTTGGGTAAATACCTAGGAGTGGAATTCTGTATCTAATGGCAGGTATATGTTTAATTTTTTCAGTAACTGCTAACCTGTTTTCTAAGGTGGTTGCACAATTTATATTCCCATCAGCAGTATGAGTTCCAGACTTTCCACATCCTTCTAACAGTTGGTGTGGTAAGAATTTTAAATTTTAGTCATTTTATGTGTTTGTATTGGTATTATATCTCATTGTGTTTCTAATGTGCACTTCCCTAATGGCTAAGGATCTTGACTATCTTTTCATGTGCCATTTATATTGTCTTTGCTTAAATGTTCAAATCTTTTGTGTATTTAAAAAATTGCATTGTATATTATTGCTTAGTTATGAGTTCTTTACATATTTTGGATGCATATCCTTTATCAGATAAATATTTTGCAAATATTTGTTTCCAGTCTGTTGCTTGTACTTTTTTTTAGTTCTGTAACAGTGTCTTTTGAAGAGTAAAAGTTTGAAAATTTTTAAATCAAGTCCAATTTTTAAAATATGAATAAGAAACTAAACAAGACCTAAACAAGTGGAAAGACATCTAGTGTTCATAGGCTGGAATATTTATTAATGTTAAAACTGCTATACTCCTCAAATTGATCTTAAATTCAGTGCAGTCCTTATCAAAGTCCAACTTTGCTTTTTTCCAAATTGACAAATTGATCCTAAAATCCTCAAGAAAATGCACGGGACCCATAATAGCCAAAACAGTCTTGCAAAAGAACACAGTGGAGAACTCACACTTCCCAATTTCAAAACTTATTACAAAGGTACACCAGTGAAGACAGTGTGGTAATAGAATAAAGATAGATGTATAGATCAATAGAATAGAATTGAGAGTCCAGAAAGAAACCCTCACATTTATAGTCAATTGATTTTCGACAGAGTGCCAAGACAATTCAAAGGAAGAAAGAGTAGTCTTCTTAACAAATGGTGTTGGGAAAACTGGTTATCTGTGTGCAAAAAAAATGAAGCAGGTCCCTACCTCAGACCATATGCACAAATTAACTCAAAATGGATCGAAGACCTCAGTGTAAGAGCTTTAACTATAAACCTCATAGAAGATAACTAAGTGTAAATCTTAGTAACCGTGGATCAGGCAGTGTTTCTCAACTAGGAGAGCTAAGCAATCAACGTGACATAGATAAATTGGACTTCATCAAAATTAAAAACCGTGCTTGAAAGGGCACTATCCAGAAAGTGAAAAGAGAGCCCACAGAATGGGAAAGGTTTGAAAATGAAATATGTGTTAAAGGATATGTACATAGAATATATAGAGAGAACTCTTACAGCTGAATTTTAAAAGGACACATGTTCCAATAAAAAAAATGGACAAGAGACTGAAGAAACATTTCTCCAAAGAAGATATACAAATAGCCCTTGCACACATGAAAGACACTCAAGATCAGTCTTTTAGAGAAATGTGAATTCAAAACAGAAACAAGATGCCACTGCACACGTAAGTAGGATGGCTAAAATAAAAAAGATAGGCAATAATAAGCATTGGTGAGAATGGGGAGAAATTGGTAACCCATAAGTTGCTGGTAGCAATAAAAAATGGAGCAGCCAGTTTGGAAAACTCAAAAAGATAAATATAGAGTTACCATGACAGAGCACTTCCACTCCCATGTGTATACGTAAGAAAACTGAAAACGTGCATGCAAAAACTTATACACAACTGTTCGTAGCAGCATTATTCATAATAGGCAAAAAAGTAGAAGCAACCCACACGTCCATGCCTATGTCTGTTGACTGATGAATGGTCAACAAAATATGGTGAATCTATACGATGGAATATTTCTCAGCCACAAAAAAGAATGAAGTACCAACTCGTGCTACAACATGGATGAACCTTGAAAACATAATGCTAAGTGAGACACCAGATACAAAGGCAACAGACTGTATTATTCCATTTACATGAAATGTCCAGGATAGGAACAGCCACAGAAATGAAAGTAGATGTGTGACTGCTAATATGTATGAGGTTTCTTTTGGGGTGATAGAAATGTTTTGACATTAGAAGGTGGTGAGGGGTTCACAACTCTGTGAACTTAAAAAATCCCTCAATTGTATACTTTAAAAAAGGCGAAGAATGTTGGAGTGGTCTGTGGATGTTGTTGGTCTGTTTGGTTTCTCATGTTGTTAGGTTTCGTTCTTATTTCCTTGTTGATCTTTTGCTTAGCTTTTCTACCCATTTTTAAAGGTGGGGTATTGAATTTTCCAAGTATTTTTGTTGAATGTTTTAGTTTTTTTCCATTTCTATCAGTTTTTGCTTCTTGTATTTTAGAGATCTCTTGTTACTGCGCATGTTTGTAATTGTTATATCTTCTTGATAGATTGATCACTATCATGATAAAATGTCTTTTTCTCTAGTAACAATTTTTTGTCTTAAAGTCTATATATATTTTTAAAATGATTGCCCTGAGGATTACAATTAATATCTTAATTTATAAATTAATACCACCTAGTCTTCAAATGTTTTTCCTCCCCCGTTTTCTCTCTTTTTCTTCTGGGACACCAGTTGTGCAAATGTTGGTACTTTTGATGGTATCTCTTGGGTCACTGAGGCTTTGTTCATTTTTCTTCATTTTTCTTTTTTTCTGTTGCTCAGACCAGATAATCTCATCCTATTTTCAGGTTCTCTGATTCATTCTTCCACTTGTTGGAATATGTTATTGAGTCTTTGGTGAATTTTTCATTTCAGTTATTTTTTATGTCCGGATTTCTATTTGTTTCCTTTTTTCTGATTTCTTTCTCTTAATTGATATTTTCTATTTGGTGAGACATCATTCTCACACTTCCCTTTATTTTTTTCTTTTATTTTTTCCTTTATTAACATACTTAAAGTAGCTTATTTCACATTTTTGTCTAGTAAAGCTTCTGTCTGGACCCAGACACTGTTTCTATTCATTGCAGTTTTTCCTGTGTGTGGGCCATATTTTGTCATTTCTCTGAATTTCTTACAATGCTTCACTAAAAACTGAGGCATTTCAGTAGTTGTACTTTTTGGTTCTTTTCATAAATTCATTTGTGCTCTTCATGTGGAAAGAAGATAAATTATGTGTATATTACATCTTTCAGATAAGAAGATTAGTGAGTAAGAAATAAGGTTTCAATTATAAAGTATCTTTCCAGATAGAGGGATCCATACAAACCTAGTTCAGATGTTTAAAAATTTTGTTATTGAGACTTTTGCTGCAACAAAATCTTGAGCAAGTGTAACTATAAAAGATATGTTAATGTCATTAACAATGATTAATTCTGAAATAATACCATATTTTAACCATTTCTTAGCTTTCATTTTTCGACTTTGTGCTAGGCATAGATGGTGAACAAGCAAACCAGAAACTAGTTACAGATTGTGATAAGAGTTAAAATCAGGCCTATGATGGAGGATAACAGAGCTGCTTGGAGCAGCCACAGAAGGCCTCTCTGGGGGATATTTAGGCTGACACTTGGAGGAAGAGAAGACACCACCCATGAGAATAGTATTCCAGGCAGGGTGGCTCTTTGACACAGGATTTGGGGACCCTTCCAAGTCCTGCTTGTGTGGAAGCTTTTTCTGATTAAAAAAAAAAAAAAATCACTGACTTGACTAGCTCAGCCTCCTCCTCTTACAGGTGAGGAGACTGAAGGCTGGAAAGTCAGGCCTTGGTGCAGCCTGGGGCCCAAGGCCACACACATACACCCATGTGTGACGTACTTCTAATGGGTCATTTATAGCAGTCAGTATTGTAAAAGGTGTATGAAAACAGGCAGATTGTGTCTAGTCATCGGTTACAATACTCCGGGGGGGAAAATCTCTACCTAGAAGGAAAAAATAAACAAATTATAAACGAGAAAGATTTGCCTTTAAAGTGAAGGTATTTTTATCTTATAAATGTCATTCTTGACTAAATGAAGTAAGGAAGTGGGAAGTAAACAAATGCAATTTTGAACTTCTGTTGGGAAAGTGAGTCACTAAACAACTGACACATTGAGAATTTTACACTGAATATAAATGGCTTTGTTACTCAGACATCGTAGTGAAGTGGGAGGATGTGAGGAGCTTAGAGGAGGTCTCAGCAAGCCCGGCTTCCAGAGTAAATACCATCAGAGTCATAAAAGCCAGAAATAGAAATCTCTTTTGTTTATATACCCTCCTTCCCGCATTTGCTATTAGAAATAATATAGGCCTAATTTTTTAAATTAGGTTGCTTGAAGGTGCTGTTAGTCATAAGCATTAACGTCACATTTACTTTGAAAGTAAGTAGTGATGGGTCTGGAAGCATAGCTTCTGGGACCCTACTGCTGAAATGTATAGTCCACCTCTGGCCGCGTTCTTTGCTGAGGGACCTGGAGCAGGACCTCACCGGGCCTGTTTGTCTTTAAATGGAATCCAGAATGTCTCCATCAGAGGATTAGTTTGAAGTTAAATGACAGTGATCAATATTTGTTAGGTGTTATTTTTTATTTCTGTTACATCTGGTTGCTGCTTGAACTAGGGAACATTGGAACAGTTTCGGATTTGTTTAGAGTATAAAATTAAAGGGAAATCCTTGGGAGAGGAAGTAGCTGTCAGTTGTGGTTTTGAATCTAGAGATATGGTGATGTGGGAATGTGCTTTGGTTACTTTTTGTATTTTATAGCTTAATAACTGTTAGCATATCAAATGATTAAGTGTATATCTGGTGTCAGTGCTCTTTTTCTAGGCCTCTAATTTAAAGTTATTATAATTGATCATTGAAAGCGATATATCCTGTATTGCTTCATGCCAGAGTCGTATCCTATTCATTTCCACGTCTTTTAAGGAAAGCTAATGATTTGTAACATAGTATTTCCCTTTTAGGACTTTATAAATCTGCTGTTAATTTTTTCCAAGTAAGGTAATTCATGCTTTTCAAAAACTCCTAATTAAAAATATAATACACCCAAATTATATTACTGTCTTTGTCTTTATTAAGTTCTCATCAGTTAGATAAAGGTCGGGTTGAGCTTGATGATGGGCACTTCTGCAGTGGCATTATATTGTACCTCTAGTAGCAGCCACCAAATAACAGTGTTTCCAGTACTTTCTTCTTGGTTTTCTCTGTGAACTACTAGGTGGAAAGCTTCTAACTAGGAACTCCTACTTTTTGTCTTTTACACTGAGAACATCTGGCTGTTCATTAATTCTTGTTAGTTCATTGTGTTCTTACATCAAGTCTGTCTTCAACAGCAGTATAACAAAAAGATTTCGAGACCACCTGAAATTTCAGTTTATGTTAAAAGGTGAGGAAAGGGATTGAAATGGATGCGTGAGGGGGCGGAGACTTTTGCACTCTCTGTCCTTCCTCTTGAACTGTTTGTCCCTTTCTTTAGAGACATACTTGTGCACTCGGAAGTACTGTGTGTCAGTGACCCTGGTGGCGCCATCAGCTCAAGGTGGGGTTTCATTCCTACGCTCAGTATTCATTGAATGTTCTTGGTCTACTCAGAGCTGGTGGGGAATGAGCAGTAGAGCAGGTTATGTGGAGAAGAGACTGTCCCCTGAGAAGAGGTGACCGCTGTTGGACCCACAAGCTGGATCCAGACCAGAACAGAGATTGCTTCCCATAACCCCCGGGAGTGCTGGGCTGCCTCTCCCCGGTGCCCGGCGTGCTGGTTCCTGAAGCAGGCCCTCGCCCTGCCCCCGGCAGCATGTTTGGCAGTTTCCCCTTATCTGGGATGTCTCCCCAGTACTGCTGTATGTCCTGCCCTGGTCTGTGTAATTCTTCAGCGCCTGCTACAGGGAATGGGGATATCCGTGTCGTCTTGTCACTGCCCAAGACGCTTCTTGCATAATAAGTTCCCTTCATAAGCTCCTGATGTCATGAGGGGGTTGTCAGCCTCTTTCTCCGGTCTCTCGGCCCCGGAAATTTTACCAACAGGTTGGTTGGCACTGGTTGAAAAGAAACACAAGAAATGGAGGATATGTTTCCCCCAAATAAAATCAGGATGTGATTACTAGTATATGTGCTGCCAAAGCAAGCACAGAATGTGATTACTAGAATAAGGGGAAAGTGCTGCTCCAGGCAGGAAAACACCATCCAATTATGTAAAGTAAAGTAATCTGATTAGCTAGCATCTCACTCTGCTGCTTGACTTTCTGCTCTGCCACACAGGAAAAGCCAGGTCCATGGGACCAGATGGGAAACTTCTTCACTGGATACCCAGCGACCAATGAGGAGGCATCCGTGGATGCCATGTGACAGCAAAAGAAAGATCAGTGTTTTGCACTTTTCGAAAGTTAACTTTTTGTTTTAGTTTTTATATAAAAATTTCAAAGCTAATACAGAATTCCTATATCCGGCCCGTTTTCCCTATTGTTAACATCTTACATTAATATGATACTTGTTTTTTTTTTACAATTAATGAACCAGTATTAGTATATTATTATTAACTAAATCCATATTTTATTCATATTTCCTTAGCTTTTACCTAATTTTCTTTTTCTTCTCTAGGGTCCCATCCAAGACACCCCATTACATTTAGTCTCATGTCCCCTGAGGCTCCTCTGGTCTGTGACAGTTTCTCAGACTTCTCTTGTTTTTAATGACCTTGACAGTTTTCGGGAATACTGGTCAGGTATTTGGTAGAATGTCCCTCAGTTGAAATTTGTCTGATGTTTTTCTCATGATGAGACTGCGGTTAAGTGCTTTGGGGAGGAAGACCAAGCACAGAGATACAGTGCCATTTTCATCATCTGTTGTCTTGAGGGGTTGTACTGTCAACATGATTTTCACTGTGGATGTTGACCTTGAGCATGTTACCGAGGTAACATTTGTCAGGTTTCTCCATTTGTGAACTTACTCTTTTCTTGCCTCTTTTCCATATTGTTTTCTTTGGAAGGAAGTCACTATGTGCATCCCAGGCTTAAGGAGTGGGGAGTTACACTCCACCATCTAGACAAAAGAGGTTTTGCGAAAATTATTTAGAATTCTTCTACCTAAGAGTTTTCTCTCTTCTCCCCCACTTGTTCATTTATTCAGTCATTTATTTCTATCAGTATGGACGCGTCAATATTTATTTTATACTTTGGGTTATGTTCCAGCACTATTTTATTGTTCAGCTGGGTCGGTCTTTGGCCTTTGGGAACTCTTTCTGTTAACTCTTATGTCCCTGTGGCATATTCCCATCAGTGTAGGCTTTCTGGGGTTTTAATTAGCATTTTCTTACTTTCTGGCACAAGATGTTCGTTTCATCTTGTGTATTCCTGTCCTCGCCATAGATGCAGCCACTTCTCTAAGCAGCTCTGATTCCTTTTTTTGGAGGAGGATGGTGTTAGGAACCAAGACCTGGGTGCTCATTTGGTCCTGGGGTGTAATTGCTTCCAGGCGCTTCTCAACTGACAGCAAGGAACTGTTTATGTGCACTAACCTGTGTGTATGCACACCCATACCTTTCTGTATGTAACCATCTGTGTCTGTGTTAAGCGGCACATGATTTCATACTGATGCCCCCAACCCGTCCATTACACATACATCATTCTAGCCTCCTAGCCTTGCTTTTGTGTGAGCTCTTACTCCAGCAGTGAGAAATCTGACTCCCACTGTCCAGCATCCATGTACTTAATTGTTGGGTTCCAGAATACATGTATCAGCATCAGAATTATTAACGCAAAGCCCTGTGGGAAATTATCAACTAGAGTACGGTGCTTTTGTAGTTTCTCTTGCCTGTAGTCTTAAAGATTCCACTCATTCCCAGATTACTTAGATTAGCACTTTTCCCCCAGCCCCCCGCCCTTTCAGTGAGTTGGTTTCCTACATTTGTGATACAGTGAAATTGTTTTGTCACATCTGCCTTCCATGCAGGGCTCTTCTGATCTCCTAAATGATTTCAGTTGTATACATTGGGTTCACGCTGCGCTGTGGAGTTGTTTTGACAAATGCATGTTGTCATGTTTTCCATGACAGTATCAGGCAGATTATTTTCACTGTCCTGAGAAATTCCCTGAGCTTCACTTTTTCAGCCCTTCCTTTCTCTCGGTAAGCCCTAAGAACCAATAGTCTCTTTACCATCTCTAATTAGGGTTTCCAGGTGGGAATTCCCGCCCGTTCTCGGGAATTTTTTTCGCTTTCCCGTTCCCGAATCCCGAGATATAAACTGTTTTCTGTTCTCCATGATGAATCATTTCCACAAAGTGATGGGTGATACTACCAACTACCTGGGTTCAAGGAGCAGATTTTCCCAATGTTGCGACCAACTTTTCTCAGGATTCGGGAACGGAAAAGCGAAAGCAATTCCCGAGAACGGGCGGGAATTCCCACCCGGAAACCCTATCTCTAATATTGCTTTTTCCAGAATGACATATGCTCGGAATCATACCATAGGTAGCCATTGCTTACCTTTTGTTAGTGAATAGTGGTCCCTTGTATGATGTACGGTTTGTCTGTCTTCACTGCTGAAGGGCATCTTGATTGTGTCCAGTTTCAGGTGGTTGTGAATAAAGCCGCGATCAGGAATGGCATGCAGAGTTTTCTGTGGGCGTAAGTTTTCAAATCAGTGGGTAAATACCTAGACACACAGTTGCTGGATTGTGTGGTGAAAGTATGTTAGATCTTTACATATCTCAGCTTTGTCTTGTGCTCCGTTTTGTGGAACAGAATAATCTCCTTTTGCTCTTTTCCTTGCCCCATCCCCCACCCCCACCCCAAGTCTCTTTGAATGCTGACTCCAGGGCATACCATCCCTATGAAAGAGCAGATAGAAAATGTCAGCTTATCATTTTTGAGGGAAATAACAGTCCTCTAATGATCTTTCTGTGTGTTGATGATATTTCCAATAATCTATCAGTGAAAATAATTAGCTGTGTCTAGTTGAATTTGACTATTTTGTGCTTTCTCGCAGTATAGTAGAAATAGATACTTTGCAAGTGGTTTAACCAGCCTGTATGTTGTTAAAATTAGTTCTAATTGGGTTGTATTGCTTTATTTGAAAGCATTTCATTGTAGCTAAAACCCTGAAGAGTCAGTCAGATTTTCCTCTTTAACTATCACCATCAGGCAGTACATTTTTAAAATATAAAATTGTGTCTGTTAACTTGAAGGTAAAGGACTTTATTTAAATCAAATGTATGTTTCTGTTAAGTGATAGTATGTTTTGTTTCCTTCACAGCCTTTATTCCGTCGGAGAGCGTCATAGAAGTCCTGCGTTTTGATGACGGAGGGCTGCTACAGGTAATTGGATTTTAAGTTGAAGAATTATGTCAGTGTCAAGCCTTGAATAATGTCTGATTATTTTTCTTTTAAAACTGTAACTGGCTTCTGTGCCATGTATTTTATGAGCTTTATGTCCAGCGAGGTCAGTAGAGACGTCGGTAATAAAAACATCCTTAGCTGTATGGATTATCTTTTAAATTAAATATTTCCTGGTGGTGTTGGCAGGTTGGAGGTGGGGGGTTCATATCAGGAGCAGTGGGACCAGTGAGCTCTGGGGGTGTGGAGCCAGTCAGTGAAACACCGAATTCAGATGTTGGCCCTCAGACATTTATCTGGACGAGAACTTGTCCAGAGAGCGTAAGTTCTGTCTGTAATTACATCTCTGTCATCTTTCCACTTGCCATCCTAAGCCCATCTTGAAATGTATTTTACATAAAATTAGAAAGTGTACTCTGATAAAATCCTGTCCTTCCTTTCAGACCTAGCTCACAGGGCACCGTGAAGCCTATTTCATTCTTCCCAACTGAAAATCTGCTCTAGAATTTCAGAGCTGAAAGGGACAGTAAAAGCCATCTTAACCGATCCTCTGATGTCTATGGCAGAGTGAGGTGTTTCCTCCTTTCTTCCAAACTTTTATCATATTCTGTGCTTATCTTACAGTACTTGCCACTTTGTAAGGACAGCATTTATTTTCAAGTACTATGTTATTTGGTAGCACGACGGATGATTTTTTCTTCATACTCAAGGGAAACCAAGTTTTGGATTAAGAAAGCTGCCCGAGATTCTGTGACTGTGGGGTGGGCCTGGCAGTAGAGTTCTGGGCCTGCCCTCTAGGTGTGATTGTTAGTCTGTTACACGGTAGTGCCCATGATGGATCTGTGTACTTGTTTATGACTACATCTGTGACTTACGTAGTGCTGAAAGACTACTTCCTATGGCTTATAATAAAGGCAGGAAAGTAAACATTAAAGTTAGGTAAAGGATACAGAGAAATAATTCTGCTAGGGACCTGGAATAAGATTTCTATTTGTGTTTTAGCATAAATTTGGATTTCAGACACTAAGCCAAACAGAGAGCAAGATAAAAAATGATGCATTTTAAGGTTATTTTTCTCTGAATGAAGCAAGTGTTCTGGATGACAGCGGTTTCCTTGCTTCTGAATTGTTAAATGTATCATTCACACCTGTATGTAAGAGATGTCTGCCTGGTACTTGCAGAAAATCTTTGTGTGGCTTTTGTGTTTTAAAACTGAAGATAATATTCAGAGTAATACTGAATGTCAGCTATAATTTTATATATATATATATATATATATATATATATATATATATATATATATATAGTCACAGGATGTGGAGTACAGCATAGGGAATAGAGTCAATGGAATTGTAACAGCTATATACAATGTCAGAGGGGTAGTAACTTGGGGGAGGTGGGTAATCACTTTGTGAGTGGTGTAAATGTCTAGCTATTACATTGTTTTGTACACCTGAAACTAATAAAAGAAAACCTGAAGATAATATAATGGTCTAATTTTGTAATGCCTTCTTACTAGAAAATGATCCCAGTCTTTTATTCCCCCTAGTTCTTCAGTCTGTTACAAGATGAGAACTTGGAGAAACTTATAGGAATGACTCTTAAATATCTCCTTTCATGGGTTGTTTGCAGAATCTGGGGGGCGGGGAAATCAGGACGGAATTTCTGGGAAATTCTCCAAGTGTAGTTTATTCTTTATTGATTGAGGAACGAGACATCTAGATTGCAAGCTGATCATTCATTTTGAAAACTCTGGATCCTGATTTGTACTTTTGCTGGGGGAGGCTGTCAGTCCATGTCTAAGTGGATTTGCTGTGGAAGAACTTGTTGACTGGGATGTGATTTGCTCATATGCTGTGGGTCTGCTGAAATGCTTGGACCACAGCTTGGTCGAGACCTCAGATCTGGCAGAGGTCATTTTGGAGTGGAAAGGTGTTGAGGGCAGGTGGTACCAGTTGGTTCCCTCGGCTGCAGTAAAACCTCACTTAGACTCCTGCAGAATGACCAGTGTTGAGATGCTATAGGTAATGTGTTTCATAGCCCCAAGGAGCGAAAGATAACACCCTTTTGAACTGATGTATACAAATTATTCGTTTTAATATTGAAGGGTATTTCCTAGGGACAGCTTTGATTTTGACATAATATCATTCTTTCTGACAATTTTCTAATAGGTTTAAGTATTTCTTAAACAACATCTGGTTTCTTAGAACCACAATTAGAACAAATATCTACATAAGTATTTCTGTGGCAGAGTATATATCAGGTTTCTCCAAATTGAATTAAAGTGACAGCCTTGTTGTTTTACATCTGAGAGAGAGGGCACTGGCGATCCACACTTGGAAGCCACCAGGACACCCTTGCCAGTGTCGCTCCCTCGTGTCCTGCGTGAGAGCCTCTCCGCACTGACGGCCTTTCCCACTGGCTCCACTTTCGTTGGGACCTTCAAGCAGTTCACTTGCACCCACCAGACATGAACTTTCGTGGTGTGGCTGGGCGCTAAGGCAAAGCGACAGCCTGGTTGTATGTTACTTAAAATGAGGCGTTGGCCTGCGCGCATTTCTTCCCAGATCCTGCAATTTGTGTTACATTCGTGTGGCTTGGCTCATGGTAATGGTTTTAGTCCTAAAAAATCAGTTGATGATAAGTCAGTAAAAACTGCCAAACCTCATAAAGATTGGATTAGCTTTGATTTTTTTTGATTTTTTTTTTTAAAGATAAGGTAAATGAAACTCAGAGAAGTTAAATAATTTGCTCAGTGTTCCGTTGCGAGAGCAGGAATCCAACCTGCAGGAGACACACGGTCTGTTTTATTTCAGAACTCTTTATCCACAGCACAAGGCACGTGCCGTCCTCCGGCACATTCCATGGGTTACCCGGTAACACAACGGTTATGACTAACGCAGCAGGAACCCCCAGCCCACGTGTTCTGTAGTTGGTGCTTTGGCCGTTGTCTCTCCTGTGTGGCAGGACAACTGAGATTTGGTGTACAGACCTTATAAAGATCACACAGTCCCTGAGGTGAGCACAGAACACTCTGCCTCAGCAGCAGAAGCAGGCGTTAAGACTCCTCACCACACGAGTCCTGGGTGAACATCTCAAACCATTGTTCCAGCCCTAACTGATCCAAGTGCTTGGCTCTTCCTAACGTGGTCCTTTGAAAGAGTCGCAGATTGAATTTAAAAAGATAGCCTCTCATTTATAAGCGTTAATCTGTCCTAATTAACTTTCTTAGAAACAAATGAAGATAAAGCCCAAGGAAAAGGTTAGCTCTGTATTTTTTCACTATTCTGCCAGAATAATGAACAGAATTTGAAGATGTTGGCAGGCAAGCTCCATAATGTTCATGAGTTGAGAGCATACACAGAGTTTAGTATGTTCTTCTATAGCCTATCACTATAGAATTTTGTGTTCCAACTTTGTCAAGAAACAGTGGTCATAAATATTCTTAGTGCTCATTGTATGCTCAGTGGTTATTATACTAACTATCAGGCATCTGTTATCTGTACGCACCACAGGGCATTCAGGAGCCCAGGAGGGAAGCTCAGACGAGAGGGCGTGATAGCTGGAACTAACGTGGTTTTTTGAGCAGTTGTTGGAGTCTCAGCTAGTTCATGAATTGGCCCCAAATTTCAGTACTAATAATAGGGGGTGTAGGGGAAATAAAAAGCAAGTTTGATTCCAAAGCTCTTACACTTCACTTTCTGTTACTCTGCTGCCTGAGGTGAACGGGGTTGCCTTAGAGAAAAGGACTAAATTCCTAATTGGTGTGCTTAGGAGGTGGGCTGGTCTGAGAGGCCGTTTTTTGTACACACAGCAGATGATAAACTTCTGAAAGACAAAGAGAATCTTGACAGCAGCAAGAGGGAAGTGACTCGTCACACACAAAGGATCCCTAATAAGATTGTCAACAGGCATGTCACCACCAGTTCTGCAGGCCAGAAGGGTGTGGGCCAATATATTCAAAGCTGTAAAAAAAACAAAACTATCAACTGAGGATCCTATATCCCGCAAAACTGTTCTTCCAAAGTGAGGGAGAAATGAAGACATTCCGAGATAAACAAAAGTTGAGGAAGTTCACTACCATTAGACCCACCCTGCAAAAAATGATAAAGGGAGTCCTACAGGTTAAAATGAAAGGACACTAGACAACAACTCGAAAGCCGTGTGAAGAAACAAATATCTCAGTGAAAGGAAATACATGGGCAATTATAAAAGCTAGTATTCCTGTACCAATGGTTTGAAACTCCACTTTTTATTTTCTACATGATTTAAGAGACTAATACATTGAAAAGTGGGATTTATTCCAGGAATGTGAGGATGGTTCAACATATGAAAATCAATCAGTGTGATACACCACATTAACAGAATAAAGGACAAAACCACATGATTATCTCAATTGATGCAGGGAAAACCATTTGACAGATCAACACACATTCATGATTTAAAAAACACTCAACAAATTAGGAGCAGAAGGAAACCACCTCGACATAATAAAAGCCATATTCGAAAATCCCACAGTGAATATCATACTCCATAGTGAAAAACAATGAAAGCTTTTCCTTTAAACCCACTTCTATTCAGTATAGTACTAGAAGTTCTAGCCAGACTAGTCAGACAAAAAATAAAAAATGCCTACAAATTGGAAAGGAAGAAGTAAATTGTCTGTTCACAGATAGGATCTCCTATGTAGAAAACCCTAAAATTTCTACAAAAAAATCTGTTAGAACTAATAAATGAATTCAGCAAAGTAGCAGGATACAAAATCAGTGTGTGCTTTTTACCTAAGAGGGAAGCTAAGTGTCGGAGAAGCACATTTTAGGCAAAAGGAAGATGATTCAAATGAGTATTTTCCTCTCACGTGCACACAAGGAAAACAGTTCAAAGTGTAGAAAAAGACTGCAGTAAGAAGAGGAGATTCAAGAGATTTACTGTGTTAAAGTTCCTATTGAAATGGTCATTGAACATTACACACCTTTTTAAAAAGTTTTGCTCTTCAAGTGTCAACTTATTTTAATCAAAAGTAGTAAAATTAAGCTAAGACTTGCAGAACCAGATAGGTTTGTTTCCTTGTCACTGGAAATATTCAAGCGTCCAGGTGACTTGACAAGACTGCGGCAGACATGACTCCTCACAGACACTGGCTGGCTTAGGTGAGGCACATCCACCTTCCACGTCCTGTGAGGCAGGCAGGCCTCAGAGCCAGTGCAGGCTGGTTCCAGATCAGCACAGTAAAACGCACGGCACAGCGTGAGTCACGTGAATGTTTTCGTTTTCCCAGTGCACTGGGGAAAAGTCATGTTTACACTGTACTGTAGTCTAGTAAGTGTGCAATCGCACATGTCTAAATTTAAAAATACTTCATTGCTAAAAATGCCAGCCATTTTCTGTGCCTTCAGCGAGTTGTATTGTTTTGCTGGTGGAGGGCCTCACCTTGATGTTGATGAAAATGTGCTGTTCTGCAAAGTGCAGTAAAGTGAAGGGCAGTGAAAGGTGTGCCTGTACACTCACAATGAGCAAGCCAAAAAGGAGCCAAACGGACAAGTCCATTTAAAATAGCACTGTAAAGAATAAAATACCTAGGAATTAACCAAGGAGGTGAAAGACTGGTACAAGGAAATGTACAAACAAATTATTTTGAGATTCATCCATGTTGTGCTGAGAGAAATTAAAGACATAAATAAATGAAAACACAGCCCATGTTCATGGACTGGAAGACTTAATATTGTTAAGATGCCCTACTATCCAAAGGAGTCTACAGATTCAATGCAACTCCTATCAAAATTCCAGTGTTTTGTTTTTTTTATTTTTTATTGCAGACATAGAAAAACCCATCCTAAAATTCAGGTAGAAACTCAAGATACCTCAAGTAGCCAAATGTCCTTGAAAAGGATCAAAGCGAAAGGATTCATGCTTCCCTTTAAAACTTTAACTACAATGCTGCAGTAACCAAAACAGTCTGTCACTGGCATGGAGACAGACACACAGACCACTGGCACAGAGCAGAGCTCCCAGAAATGAACCTTTGCATGTACAGTCTAATGATTCTCGAATATTGCAATTGAAACATAAGGAGGAGGAAGAATAATTACTGCAGAAAGAAAGTAGTGTCTGTTGTGATCTCTCCCTTTTTCTCAGTACTTGGGGTGTACTGTTAGCATGTCCTGAGATTTTTATTCTTTATTATAGTTAAATGATTATATTTCTATTTTGTGGCTTGTACTTCAAAAACATTTACTTTCTGTTATCCTAACCTATTTCCACAGTTTGTTTACCTTTAGTATCTGCCTGTCTTTCTCAAGACAGCTTCCTCATTTGCAATTCTTCGTGAGTAATCTTTCTGGCTAGATTGTCTTCATGAAGATTTTTTTTCTCTCAAGAAAGTGTACATGTGTGATATACTTCCTGAGTCCCCTTTCTGTCAACTTCAAACGGGAACCAGTTTCGCTGTTCTACAATTGTTAAGTCATGCCCTTTGTTTGAAGTGTAAGTGACATGCAGTGAACTGTACATGTTTAAAGTGTGCAGTTTGAAGTTTGACATATTTATACACCTGTGGAGCCATCGCTGCAATCAGAGAGTGAGACCTACCCATCGTCCACAACAGTTCGCTGGCACTCGGGCCCTGCCGCCCTTGCCCTCATCTCTGGGCAATCACTGATCTGCTTTCTGTTCCTGTCAGTTTATATTTTAAACCACTTTCTACTTTCTGTCTCTATGAATTTGACTAGTGTAGGGACCTCATACAAGTGGAATCTTAACAGTATGTGTCCTTTTGTGACTGGCTTATATCACTTAGTGTAAGTGTAGACTTAGTCGTCAAGTTCATCCGTGTAGTCGCATTATCAAAATTGCCTTTCTTTTCAAGATTGAGTAATGTTCTGTGGTATAAATTACATTTAGTTTGTCCGTTTGTCAGTTGATGGACACTTGGTTGCTTCCACTCTTTAGCTGTTGTGAGTAATGCTGCTGAGAGCGTGGCTGTCTCATTCCCTGAGTCACTGCTATCTGCTTTCTGGGTCTGTCCCCAGAAGTGGGATTGCTGGATCACATGGTAATTGTGGAATTTTTGGAGGAACTGCCATACCATCCTTCCTAGCAGCTGCAGTTTACATTCCCAGTATCAGTATCTCCACATCCCTACCAATGCTTGTTTTCTGTTTTCTGGATAGCAGCCATCCTGATGGGAGTGAGGTGGTACCTCGTGGTGGTTTGGATTTGCATTACCCTGATGGTTAGTGACGTTGAGCAGCCTTGCGTGTGCCTACTGGCCATTTGTATGTCCTCTTTAGAGAAATGTTTATTTAAGTCCTCTCTGTTTTTAAATCAGGTTGACTGTTGTTTTTTGCTGCTGATTTATGGAGGTTCTTTATGTAGTATGTATATTAATCCTTTGTCAAATAGTAGACGATTTGCAAATATTGTCTCCTATAATAAAAAGTTAAAGAAATTTTCTTCAAGTACAGAAAATTGAAGAGTGTAGAATGAATACCCATTCACCTACTACTGAAATAGACCCAACAGTTGTGAACATTGTTCACCAGGTTTGTTACACACACAACTCCACACGCAGATTACACTGGTGAAACATTTTAAAGAAAATTGCAGACATCCTGACACTTCACCCGAGCATTCACTTTCAAAAGATAAGGACATTTTCTTACATCTACCACATTCCCCCCACATAAATTCTCCAAAATACCGTTTCAAAACAAGATGTATTAATGGGAACGATACTGCTTGTTTCTAATTGTATTGGAGAAGCTAACTCTGAGGGGTAAGTTCACTGATGGTTTGTATTCCTTAGACTTGAGCTTTTCCTTCCACATCATCATTAAGCAGTTCATTTCCTTTATCGGTTGCCTCCCAACTTCTTGCTTTCTTTCTTGCTGTCTTCTAATCTGTCCTCTACACTAAAGCCAGAAAAATGTCTTTAAAACCATGCCTGTTTCTGCCTGTCTCTCCTACTCTGCCAGACCCCATGTATTGCATTTAGAATATTCACAATCCAGTCTCCTTACCATGGCCTCTTACCAGAGCACAAGGTAACCTGGCTCCTGCCTAGCCCTCCAGCCTTGTTTTCCTCTCCTCTCCTTCTTCCCTCTAAGCTCCAGCCAAATAGACGTGATTGTTTCTTGAACAGCCAGGCTTTTCCATGTGCGAGGACCTTTGCACATGCTGTTTTCTCCACCTCCACACAACCTTGCCTCCTCCACACACAGCTCTTCTTACCCTGTAGGCTTCAGTGGTCTCTGCAGACAGGCCTTCCCTCCTCACATTTAAGTCTCACCTGTCTGTTCTCTGCCACAGTCCTTTACTCAGTGTGTAAACACATTTATTTAGTTCTAATGATTGTCCCCCTGCCCCGTTCCTTGAGCTCTGTAGCCGCAGGAACTGTTATGCCAGCACCTGGCACGCAGGAGTAAGCAGGGAATGGCGAGAGACATGGGAGTCCACCAGGTGACTGAGGCAGACTCCCTCTGAGGCGGTATTGGTCCGACAAACGCTAAAAACCAGGCCCATTCCTTTGTATGATTTCCATGTATGTGGAAAGTGTCATCCAAACGATTCTCGCTCCTGAATTATAGGTTGCTCTCGCTATCCAAAAGTAGAGGTTCCTTTGCAACCTTTCATAAGCCAAAATGGCAGAAAGCAAAGAAGCAATTACTATTAAGTTCTAAATGGAGAAATTTTTGAGTGTTTCCAGACCCCAAATTCACTGCAGGCACATTGTCTTTATTTTGCTCATCATGATAGAAGCTCTAAATCACGTCCAGTTTTACACTGAGCGTCACACCCTCACGAGCTCTCTAAGGCCCTTTCGATTCCCGAGGACCCATCTTGCTAATGGACCACAGACTCAGTGGAGACAAAGCCCAGCTGCTCCCAGACACAGTGAGGGCTCTGAAGCTGGATGCCGAGACGCCCAGTGTGGTTCCCGGAAGGAGCTCAGGAGCTCGGGCAGCTGCCCCGTGACGACCGCTGCAGAACAGACGCGGACGCTCTTTGAACTTTTCACCTTTTTTTGTAAAAGTGAAAGTCCTCTTTGGGGTTCTTTCGGTTAGTGGAAAGGAGTACTGATGTAGGGCTTCCGTAAAGTGAAGCGGTGGAAAGCGAACTTTGGGTAAGCGGGGGACACATACCAGTATATAGTGTGCCAAATCTATATGGCACACTGTGGTGCCTAATCATATGATTAGGGGGTCAGGTTTAACCTGAAAATCCAAGTGAGCATTAGATCAAAGTTGAAAGTACAATAAAATATTTTGGATGTAGCATATATCTGTAGTGTTAAGATGTGGTTTCAGTATTTTCACCACTGCTTTCTTCCTTTCACAGACTGAGACAACGCTTGGACTCAGTTCATATCAACAGAAAAGGTAAGGAAGGAATATATATATTTTATAGTCTATACAATTTTGTAGACATAGTTAGGTACTAACAATTTCAGTTCCTTCTGGAGGATTCTTGCGATGTGCTCCTCCTTCACCCATTTTCTGGGTGAAAAGTGAAAAACATATTACAAATACCATTGTATCGTGTATTTTAAGTGTCGTGTAGGGGAAAGCGGGTGTAAATCTGAATTTGCGGGTGGTGCCTCGAGTAGCGTTCCTCCTCATCGTACCTGAGGGCTTCTCCTCGAGGCTGAAACCCCTGGCTTCGGAAGCGGGTCAGCCTTGTCACTCCACTGCCTCCCGTGGTCTCCTTGCCTTCTAGGGACTATCATAGCTGTGCCCTGTATCACCAGGGGTCTTTCTGCCTGTGGGCCCCAGAAGAGGAACTGAGAGCAGGAAACCCAGTGTCGGGACTAACAGACCCGCTTTAAACACCTAAAACAGGGCAGGTGTTTGACCTTCAGGTAGTAGGAGAACCTGTATATGCATGTGCATGTGAGGACACCTGCCCACCTCCAGGTCCTTTGCTCTTCTGGTGGCTTCACTTCTGTTTGGGAGACAGTATGGAGAACGGTACTGGCCTGCTTCCCTTTCGTGTCCCGTGCGAGCCTGCAGCTGGCGTCTGAAGGGGAAGGAGAGCTCTGTGAATTGGAGATCCTTGATGCTGGAGTACGTCCTACATGCAGGATTGTCCTCAGACCAGTGATATTCAGACAGCGTCAACAGAGAATTTTAGTTTGAGACAGAAGTAGCAAATACTCAGATAAGGCAACTCAAACTCCATAAATGGCAGCCACTCTTTCGGCAGCCATTGTTAGGCTCTCTCGCATCTGCCGTTCCATGGCCCTACTTCCCCACTGCCCTGCCCGTGGGAGCTGCCCTGCACAGGGATGCCGACTGCCGTCAGGCCTGGACCGCTGTGCTGCTGGGATTAGAAAGCATAACGGCGCGCTCCCAGCCTCCCCACACGCTCTGGGCAGACTGTTCACAGGCCATGTCGAGTCAGCCTCATGCCACCTTGGCTGGACCATCGAAGCACCCCAGAACTCTCTGGCCATCTCGAGCCAAATAGGTGAGGAGAAAAGCACATCTGTTACCTTGTGCTTCTTATCCTTTACTCCAGCAGTTGGGAAATTAGCTATGGACTCATACTGGGTACATGCATGACAGTGAGGTTATTCATCCTGATCAAGGGCTGGGCTTTAGTTATTTTCCTGGTAGAAGGAAGAATTTCTGTCAGTACATAATGATATTCCGATCTCACATCCCGCTATCTGTTAGCTGCATCTGTCTAACAAACCCCCTAAACGTAGTGGCGTAACCAGTCATCTTACTGTGCCGTCAGACTCCGCAGGTCAGGAATGTAGGCAGAGACAGCTTACCTCTGCTCCATGGTGATCAGGGAGCAGGGGAGCTCCCTGGGGAGACTGCTGAGCAGGGCGTGACTCGATGGCTGCAAGCTGGAGGCCGGGTGGCTCGCATATTGATGCTGACTTGTTACCAGGACATCAGCTGGGCTAGAACGCCTACATATGGCCCCTCTGTGGGCCTTCTCATAGGCTCATTTGGGCTTCTCACAGCATTTGGGCTGGACTCCAAGAGTGGACATCCCAGAGAGAACCAGTGGAAGCCCGGTTATCTTTTATGACCTACCCTCTGAAGTCGTGTACTCTTGGTCAGCCAGTCACTTCACTTAGCTTGGCATGGAAGGATTCAAGGCTCTGAGGGGAGGGGGCGAGGGAGGGCAGTCACCACCACTTATTGATGGCAGGAATATGGGACGATTTGCAGATACATTTAAAACAATCACAACTCACTTCTATTTTCTGACCAAGACCATTATTGGATAAGCATTAAGTTCAAATTGGTATGTAACAGCCTGTGGGTATGGAACTGGATTGGGCACCAAAATGTGTGAGTCAGCGCAGCTGCTGTAACAGCACCACATAGACTGAGCAGCTAAACAACAGACATTTATCTCTCCCAGTTCTGGAGGCTCTCAGGGCACCAACAGATTTGGTTCCCCAGTGGGAGCTGACTCTGCCTTACATCCTCACATGGTGAACGGAGACAGGAAGCAAGCTTTCTGTGTCTCTTTTAAGGGCACCAATCCCATCGTGGGGGCCACCCTCATAACCTCATCTAACCGTTGTCACCTCCCAAAGACCCACCTTCACGTGCCAGCACATTGGGAGGTAGGGTTTCTACAGATGAACGTTGAGTGGATACGATTCAGTCTAGAGCAACATACAAACCTAAATTTAGATTTTAGCCTCTTATCAACCAACCAAAATCTTAAACTAAAGGGCTGTACTTGTGAATTACTAAGTCATTTCTTTAAAACCTGTGATGTAGAGCAGATACAGTCTCCGTAGTTCCCTGGCACATCATGGTCAGACATGGGAAGGATTTGGCCAGTTCCCTTGTATGGGCTCAGTGCTACATAGCCAAATTCAACTCTCATTTAGACATGAGTAACTTCAATGAAAATGTGTGTGTGAAATGAAAATACAAAATGCATAGTTGTATAACAACACAAATTGTAAATGTGTAGTTGTGGAAGAACAGAAATGGCTTTTTTTTTTTTTTTTTTGGTTCAGATACAAACTATAAAAGTGTCAGAGTTTAGGTTTAGTTTGCAAATTTCACTCAGATGAAAGTTACCAGATAGAGATAATTCTAAACAAGACACCCTAATAGGTTGTCTTGTTGAGCCCCTTTGGGTGACACGAGGAAGCTGAAACTCTAGGAACCCAGGCATGTGCCCAAGGCCAGAGGGGCAGCGTCCCCGATTGCCCCCAGTGCTGCATTCACTAACTGTTTTTGTATTGCACTGTGTTCACTCTTCTAGCCAGTGTTCTAGCCAGGAGAGGACTGTGGGGAGTTAGCGAGAATTGGGGGGCACTGGAAAGAGGAGTAGGGATGCCAGTGAGACATGTGGAGGGGCAGTGCCCATGACTGGGAGCACATGGGAGAGGATGAGAGAGGTCGGCTTGCAGGTTCTGAAGGTGTCTGCTCTGTGCTGGGGGCTCCGGCAGGACCGTGGGGACACCACTGCTGGTGACATCATAAAGCACATGCATTGATGAAGTAACAACGCAGTTTTCCTTGTGACAGAAAGCAGCACACTTGGCGAGGCCCCTAGAATCCAGTCAGGAAAGCCTCAGGCTGTAGTTGTCAGGGATCAAGGCCCCTGAGACACGCCTTGTGCTGCGCACGGTGGGTGTCTCATGCTCCTCAGAGCAGTGCACAGGACCCAGGTCACAGCTGCGGTGAAGGCTGGCTTCTGACTCCAGAGTTGGTCTCCACTTGGGCAGCATGCTGCCTCTACCAGCCTCTCCTCGGGGGCACCCCAGCGTCACTGAGCATTAGAGATGGACACTGCCCTTTGACCTGCTGGAGTCACTTCTGCGTCGTCACTTCATGCATCCCCCAGTGGTAGTCCACATGCCGCCCACCTTCTGGCTTCCCGAGAAGCCAGTAGTTCCAGCCCGGCCTTTCTCATGGAGCCTGTCCCAGCTCTCCCGCGTCAAAACTGCTCTGTAGGTGAGCTGTCCCTGCTCCAGGGCGATCTGTGTCGTGAAAAGCTGGTTAGCGTAGTGATGCTCTGGCTGGTGGATTGTACAACAGTGATGCTGCCCCCTTCACCCTCCTCCACCCCCCAACACTGTTACCTGCTTCCGCTCTGGGCGGCCTGGGCTCCAGGGGCTTCCAGGACATTCTGCCAGGGAAAGGGCTGCTGCTTTCATGACCTCAAGATTGTGGGAAGTAAAAACCGTAGAAAACCTAAATTTCCTGGGATACTCTGTTTTGCTTTTCTCCCCCACCTTGTGGCTCACCCTTTCTAATTTGTTTTAATACGGCTGTGAGTTACATGATGGAATCTTCTTTAAAGAGCTGCTGGTCGTGATGCAGTGGTGGCTGTGCACATGGTGCTTATTTGAGTTGAACACAGCATGTTACAATCAGTACCAGCACTAACTTCACATTTTGGGACAGGAGCTCGCCTGTTATGGATGTCCCGTCCTAGAGCTGTGGAGCCCTCATGCAGGAGGTGAGAAACCAAGAGCCCTGGGTCTGTTCACCAGCCGTGCGACCTTAAGAAAAGCTTCTCAGCTGCTATGAGCATGGCTTTCATTTGCATACTGGGGAAGATCATTTCTCTGCCTGCAAATCTTACCTTATGATGCGTTACATAAAGTGGTAGCGAGGATCAAATGAGAAGGCTTATTGGGGTAACAGTAGTTTGCAAACTTTACAATGTTATTGAATGGAAGTTGTGGGTGTTTGCTCATTTATTTGGTCAGTCATTCAGCAGATACTTGCTGGGATCCTTAGGAGGTGGTGATGCAGTAATTGTATTTGTTATCTGTTGCTGTGTATTAAATGACCCCAAAGCCAGCAGCTTCAAACAGCAAACATTGACTCTTTCTGTTTCTATGAGTGCAGTATCTGGGAACAACTCAGCTGAGGGTTGAGACACAGCATCTGTAGTCCCGACGTCATGAAGCTGCCAGCCTCCGAGGGCCAGGCCTTGCAGAAGCCTCTCCAGGCCAGCTCGCTCACATGCCTGCTGGCAGAAGGCCGTGGTGTCGGCTGGCCGTCAGGGTCGGGTTTGAGTTTTCTACTTTCCCAACACCATTGATTGAGGAGACGGTCTTAGGCTGTCTTCTTTCTCCATTGAGTGTTCTTGGCTCCCTTGTCAAATATTAGTTGACTCTGGGCTTGGGTTTATTTCTGGGCTCTCTGCCTGTTCCATTGGTCTATGTGTCTGTTTTTATGCCAGTACCTTACTGTTTTAATTACTATAGCTTTGTAGGATAGTTTGAAATCAGGAAGTGATTTGTCCAGCTTTGTTTTTCTTTCTCAGGATTTCTTTGGCTCTTCAGGATCTTTTGTGATTTCAAATGAATTTTAAGATTGCTTTTCTATTTCTGTAAAAAATGCCATTGGAATTATGCTAGGGACTGTACTGGATCTATAATCAGTTTTCGGTAGTATGGAGATTTTAACTATTAATTTTTCCAATCCACGAACATAGGATAGCTTTCCATTTCCTTGTATCTTTTTTAGTTCCTTTCATCAGGGTCTTAAAATTTTCAGTGTAGAGATCTTTCACCTCCTTGTTTAAATTTATTTCTATGTATTTTATTGTTTTTGCTGCTATTATGAATGGGATTGTTTTATTTCTTTTTCAGATAATTTATTGTTAGTGTAAAGAAACACTACTGATTTGTGTGTTGCTTTTGTAACATGTAACTTTACTGAATTTGTGCATCAGGATGAACAGTTTTTTGTGTGGAGTTTTTAGAATTTTCTATATGTAGAACCATGTCATCTGTAGATAGAGACAATTTAGTTTTTCCTTTTCAATTCTGTTGCCTTTCATTTCTCTTTTCTTGCCTAAATGCTGTGGTTAGGCAGTTCAGTACTATGCTCAGTAGCAGTGATTAGAGTGAGCGCCCTCATCTTCTGATGTTAGAAGAAAAGCTTTCAGCCTCTCATCGTTGAGCATGATGTTAGCTGTGGGCTTGTCATATGTGGCCTTTATGATGTTGAGGTACATTCTTTCAATCCTCAATTTGTGAGTTTTTAATCATGACTGTGTGTTTAATTTTGTCAAATTCATTTTCTCCATCTAGTCAGATGGATCATATGACTCTTTTATTCTATTAATGTGATGTTTCACATTTATTGATTTGCATATGTTGAACTGTTTTTGCATCCCAGGGATAAATCCCACTTCATCATCATGGTGTATGATCCTTTTCATGTGCTGTTGAATTTGGGGTTTTTGCCTCTGTATTCATCGGGGATATTGGCTTATGGTTTTCTTTTCTTGTAGTGTCTTTTATCTGGTGTTGGTATCAGGGTAATGCTGGCCTCACGTAATGAGTTTGGAAGTGTTCCCTTCTCTTCAATTTTTTGGAACAGTTTGAGAATGATTGACATTAATACTTCTTTAAATGTTTGGTAAAATTCACCAGTAAAATTATCTGGTCCTGCACTTTTTTCTGTTGGGAGGTTTTTGTCTTCCAAGAAAACTTGTTGTTTGTTCAGATTTTCTATTTTTTTATAATTCAGTCTTGGTAGGTTGTATGCTTTTAGAAATTTATCCATTTCTTCTAGGCTTTCCAATTTGTTCATACTAGTCTTTTATGATTCTTTGTATTTCTGTGGTATCAGTTGTAATGTTTCCTCTTAAATGTATAATTTTTATATTGGGTTCCTCTTTTTTTCCTTGGTGAGTCTAGCTAAAGGTTTGTCAATTTTGTTTATCTTTTCAAAGAACCAACTCTTAGTTTTATTAATCCTTTCTATTGTTTTCCTGTTCCCTATTTCACTTATTTCTGCTTTAATCTTTATTACTTTCTTCCTTCCTTGGGCTTAGTTTGTTCTTTTTCTAGTTCCTTTTTTAATTTTGTTGGGGAATATTGGGGAACAGTGTTTCTCTCCAGGGCTCATCAGCTCCAAGTCGTCATCCTTCAATCTGGTTGTGGAGGGCGCAGCTCAGCTCCACGTCCAGTCCCGGTTTTCAATCTTTAGTTGCAGGGGGTGCAGCCCACCATCCCATGAGGGAATTGAACTGTTACCTTGTTGTTGAGAGCTGAACTCTAACCAACTTGAGCAATCCGGCCACCCCTTTTTCTAGTTCCTTGAGGTATAAAATTACCTTGTTTGTGATCTGCCTTTTTTCTTGATGTATTCCTTTATTGCTCTAAACTTCCCTCTTAGAACTCTTTTCCATCATCATCCCGTAAGGTTTCATGTGTTGTGTTTCCATTTTCATTTGTCTTAAGATACTATTTCATTTCCCTTTTGATTTCTTCTTTGATCCATTCATTAGTTGTTCAGGAGTAGGTTGTTTAATTTCCATGTATTTGTGAGTTTTCCAGTTTTCCTCCTGTTACTGATTCTAGTTTTATACCATTGTGGTCAGAAAAGATACTTGCTATAATTTCAGTCTTCTTAAATTTGCTAAGACTTATTTTATGGCCTAACATATGATCTGTCCTGGAATGTTGCATGTGAACTTGAGAAGAATATGTATTTTACTGCTGTTGGATTAAATTTTCTGTATACTTCTCCTAGCTTCATTTGGTCTGTATTTTTTAATTCCACAGTTTCTTTATTGATTCTCTGTCAGGATGATCTATCTATTGTTGGAAAAGGGGTATTAAAGTTCCCAACTATTATTGAATTCTTGTTTCTTTCTCATTTTAGTTCTGTTGATGTTTGCTTTATATACCTATTTAGGTGCCCTGATGTTGGGGTGCATAAATATTTATGATTTTTATGTCTTCTTGATAGATTGACCCTTTTATCATTATATAATGACCTTCTGTGTCTCTTTTGACCATTTTTAGCTTAAAGTCTATTTTGTCTGATATAACTATCCCTGCTTTCTTTTGGTTATCATTCGGTTGAAATATTTTTTCTATCCTTTCATTCTCAAACTGTGTGTGTTTTTAAAGCTAAAGTCGGTCTTTTGTAGGCAGCATATCTTTGGATCTTGTTCTTTTTTTTTAATCCATTCAGCCATTCTAAGTCTTTTGATTGGAGAATTTACTCCATTTTTGTTTAAAGTAATTATTGATGAAGTAAGGACTTACTATTGCCATGTTGTTAATTTTTTTTTTCTTTTTGTAAGTCCTGTTCCTTCTTACCTCACTGTCTTCTTTTCTGATTTATGACCCTTTGTGGTAGTATGGTTTGACTGCTTTATCATAATATTTTGTGTAACAACTACAGGTTTTTCTTTGGTGGTTACTATGAGGCTTACATAAAACTCCCATTTTTAACATTCTATTTTAAGATAGCAGCTTAACTTTGATAATATACATAAACTTTACACCTTTACTCTCCCCCTCACATTTTAATATCAGATTTTACATATTTTATATTGTGTGTTCAATAACAAATTATTTTAGTTTTAGTTATTTTAATACTTTTGTTTTTAACTTTTAAACTGGAGTTGTAAATGAATTAGCACCACAATCACAATGTTAGAGAATGTGACTTTGACTACATACCCTGTTTCCCCGAAAATAAGACCTAACCGGACAATCAGCTCTAATGTGTCTTTTGAAGCAAAAGTTAATATAAGACCGGGTCTTATAGTAAACATAATAAGACCAGGTATAATATATTATATAATATAATATAATATAATATAATATAATATAATATATAATATAATATAATATAATATAATATAATATAATATAATATAATATAATATAATATAATATACCGGGTCTTATATTAATTTTTGCTCCAAAAGACACATTAGAGCTGATTGTCCAGCTAGGTCTTATTTTCGGGGAAACACGGTATTTACCATTACCAGTGAGTTTTACACATATATTCATGTTTTTTAATGTTCATTAGCATCTGCTTGGGGAATGCTCTTTAGCATTTTTCATAGGGAAGGTGTAGTGGAGATGAGCTCCCTCAGCTTTTGATGGTTCAGGCAAGTCTTTATCTTTCCATCACTTCTGAAAGACAGCTTTGCTGGGTGTATTGTTGGTTGGTAGTTGGTTTTTTCCCCCCAGTATTTTGCATATGTCATTTCACTCTCTCTTGGCCTGCAAGGTTTCTTTTGAGAAACCCTCCTATATTCTTATGAAAGTTCCCTTGTAAATGATGTGTTGCTTTTCTTTGCTGCTTTCAAAGTTCTTTTTGATTTTTGACAGTTTCATTATCATGTGTCTCAGTGTATCCTTTTTCAGGTTCAACCTATTTGGGGTCCTTTGGGCCTGTAAATCTTAATGTCCATTTCTTTCCCCAGCCTTGGGATGTTTTCTTTCATTATTGCTTTAAAAATATTTTCTGTCCGTTTCTCTGCTCCTTCTGTGATTCCCATAATACATTATTTTTCTTGATGATATCCTTTATGTGCCACATGTTTTCTTCACTCTTTTTCATTCCTGTTTCTTTTTGCTCCTCTGACTAGATAATTTCAAATGAACTATCTTCTAGTTCACTGATTCTTCTGCTTGGTCAAGTCTGTTGTTGAAGCCGTCTCGAATTCTTCATTTCAGTCATTGTATTCTTCAGCTCTAGGATTTCTGTTTGGTTTTTAATTTCAGTGGTTTCTATTTTTGTTGATCTTCTCATTTTATTCATGCATTGTTTTCCTAATATTGTCTAGTTGTCTGTGTGTTCTTGTAGTTCACTAAACATATTTAAAAGGGTCATTCTTAATTCTTTGTCACACCCTTCATAGATTTCTTTAAGGTCAGTTTTTGGAGTTTTCTTAGCTTCCTTTAGTGGCATCATGTTTACCTGATTCATCATTCCTTGTATTGGTATCTCTACATTTGAGTAAGCAGTTCTTCTTCCAGACTTCACCATTCACTTCAGAAGAGACAATCCTTCAGCACTCAGCTCAGCTTGGGATGCTTGATGGGTGAGCTGATAGTATCTTTGCATAGGTGGGGTTTGCTATCAGGGTCTCTGTTTGGCTGACGCCACTTCCCAAGCTCTGAGTTCAGGGGGTTGCTGCTGTCTGGGGGCAGTTCGATAGCAATACTGACTTAGTTCCCTGTCCACACACAGCTGTAGGACGGGCTCCACAGGGCCAGACTCTGTGGTTGGTCTTCCTGGTTGGGCAGGGCTGGGTGCTGTTCTCAGCAGGGGCAGGGCTGTATTTGATTCCTTGCCTGGGTCGGACCCTAGAACAGGTTTCACAGTCCTTACAGCCTGATTCCTGGAGACCCAAGTCCAGTAGAGCTGCTCATCGAGCTCCCTGGCAAGATGGGCAACCAGCACAGCTTTGCAGGTGGACTGAGCCCCTGACTGCATGCCTCTCTGCACAGGTGCCATTGTGAGCGGGGCTGTAGGATGGGCCACACAGTTTCCCACATGGTTTGTTTAGGTCTCCTGGCTGAATGGGGCTGGAGGCTGTATTCATCCCTCTGTGAGCCTTCAAATTTGCTTCCCAGCCCAGGGCACCATAGGACAGAGTCTATAGCTGGTACGTTTGTTTCTTAGGGACTCGAAGCAGGCAGAGTTGCCCACCAAACTCCCTGGCCAGACAGGGCCACTGGCTTGGCTTGACTGTGCAGAGTGGCACGGCCACTGGCTGGGATGTCTGCTTGAGTGCTGGTGAAAGCAGTAATGCAGGGAGCCAAGAACCAGGAGCTGCTTGCTATGAGCCCCACCCCCCACTTCCCCATCCCAGTCTGATGTCCAGTGTCCAGGCCCACAGATTTGCCCTCGTGGATCCCCCTGCAATCCCCAAGTGGGCATTCCAGAAAGTGACCCATCACACTGGGGGAGCTGAGGTTACCGTGGGCTCGTCCCTTTCCCACTGGAAACACCATAGGCCTTAGGGGGCCCTCTCAGTGTGGGCTGTGCTGGCCGGGTGGAGGAGTGGGGCCGTCAGTGTAGCCCTCCTCTTACCATTTTCTGTGTGGTCCTTTTGGTCCCTGTTATCCTAGGGGGTCTTCAGCCTCACCCCCATGTTGGGTTCCACAGTGGGGTCTTGTCTGTGGATGGTTGCGAAGTGGTGGACTTGTGAGGGGGACTGAAGTCAAAACAGCATGTCTTGTCTTCGTTGTGCCGCTGCCCACAGGACACCAGTCACAGTAGGAAAAGGACGGGGACAAGACTCGGAGGAGACATGTTTCATGAAGGGCGTGTGTCTAGAATACATAAAGAACTCTCACACCTTACAACGCAATCATGAGACAAACACCCCAGTTAAAAATCTTTGAACAGACCGTTTACAAAAGAAGATGTCTAATTAGACAGTAAATAAAAAGATGTTCGACCTCAATGGTCCTCAGAGAAATACAGGGTTAAGCTAAAATGTGTTTATAGGGGAGTGTGTTATGTAGAAGAATTTAGACCATTTCTCTGAAGTCACTGGTTTTTTTCTGTTTAGCTTTCTCTAGTAAAAATCATATTTGGAACGATTTTAAACTGTTGGTGAGTGTGAAGCATTTACTTACTAAGAAGCTTTTTCCCCCTCCTTAATCCTGCTTGAAATGCTTATTGTGGATCGAGATACAAAAGAGTAGTTCCCAAACGTGAGCATATATGTGAAAACACGGGTTTCTGGTTCCATACTAGATGTAAGGAACAAGATTCTGGGGCTGGGACCCTGGACACTGCACTTCTTATAAGCATTTAGGTGATTAAGGTGTAAGCAGAACATAAACAATTCTTTAAGAAACATTGGGCCAAAGAGTACCTTTTGTTTAAGTAGTAACTGCCCCTAGGAAAACATCTTGAATTTCCTAGTTTAAACAAAAGTTCCAAGAAGGCCTCTACTTTATTTGGGAGCTGGTTGCTGAACTTTGATCTGACAGTTCTCCAAAGAGCACAGACCATGTCCTGTAAGGTGTCTTGTCTCCCTCTAGTTGTTCCCCAGCTTCAAGTCAGGAACAGTCTGTTCATCTCTCTCTCCAAATAAATAGTTAATATTTTAGTGCAAATGAAAACATTGCATTGAGACTTTCAAAATAAATACCATCCCTGCAGAAAGCATAAAATCATGCATTTTATTATTATAAAATCTCAGATTCTGTTTTTTTGAAATTGCCAAAGGGTACCGTTTTTCATACTGCTTCTTCCCCCTTTATTTTTCAATTTTTTGGATTTGCAAACATTTGCTTTCTGTTAATCACTAAACAATGTCATGCCCTTCTAAATAAACATAGTAATTCCCTTTCAGTCAGTATGGATACATGACAGTTATGTTATTGAATTTTTAGTTTTATTAAAATAAGATTATACCTATGCCAACTTTTGTTGTAGCTGCTCAAATATTAAGCTGTTTCTTAAATATAGATCTGCCATTGCTTTGAAAATCTGCATTTATTTAGGAGGGAATTTTCTTTTATATTTTTTTCCCTCTGTCTCATATTCTGTGGTCATGCTGTAAATATCACAGTAACAATTGGTGGACACCACTTCTTGGAGCGTTTTATGGACTGTCTCAACCGACACAGGGCATGAAAAAGGAAAACAAGAATTGGAGGTTGAAAGGAAGAAATAGAATTGTTGTTACTTGCAGATGATTTGTCTACAAAGATCGGTCAACATAGTGGTTATTTTGGCAGCACATACAGTGACGGAAAAATCTAAGAGCATCTGTATACAAACTATTACAATTAATTCACCAGTGACCAGGTCTGAGATCAGGACACATAATCAGTAACATTTTCATACTAAGCAGTAACCATGTATATCCAGCTGCCTACTCGACATCTCCACCGAGATAAGACATTGCAGATTTAAATGTCTAAAACAATCCCCTTGAACATGGACCCATCTACACCCCTTCCAACCCACTCCTCCCATGTCAACGCTGTGTGTCCAGTTTCTCAGGCCAAACTCTTAGACTCAAGTCATCCTTGATTCCTGTCTTTTCCTTCACACCTGTGGTCTGCAGCTTCCAGATACATTCGTAAAAGCGCCGCTTCTCACCAGCCGCCCGTGCAGTCAGCCTTGCTCACGTCCAGCCCTCTGGTCTGCTTGCTGCATGGCTTAGGGGCTTCCACTTCGGGGCGCCTCCGTCTGCACTTCACACGGCAGCCAGAATTAACCTTTTCACATGTGTCAGACCATGGTATTCCTCGTGCAAAACACTGTGGAGGCTTTTGTTATGTTTATAATAAAACGCAGACTCCTCCAAGGAGACCTGGCCTTTGTGCCTCTGGTCGCAGCGCCTCCCTCCTCCCGGCCTCTTCTGCATTCTGGCCGTGTCCGCCTCTGTCCTCAGGAGGCCAAGTGCATCCTCCCCCCTTCCCAGATCCCCACCGTTACAGTCTCCGCTCCAGGGTCCCTCCCAGAGAGGCCTTCTCTGATCCTGCTGTGTGTGATTTGTCTTTGTGTGTCCTACGTCATCACCTCCTTTGCGCCTTGCTGGGATGTTAGGGCCGTGCTCTGGCTTGTTCCCAGAGCCCCAGCAATGGACAGCCCCTGGCATTCAGTCTGTTTGTGTTCGATGAACAGGATTTATTTTTTTTACCTTGTATGGCCACGTTATACATATTCCATATTGGGATATAGACTCTCAGTTCTGTGGCAGATAAAAACTGTACCTTAATTTCCTTTGTGTCTGGCATGTGTTTATATGTGAATTACTGACTCACACACATTTACTATATGCATTATATTTTTTCCCCTTGGTTGGATTAAGATTTTGTGGAAGTTTGGTTTTCACACCATTAGAACTGATGAGCTGATCAGTATCTCTTGTTTAAAGGAGCCAGGTGTCCTATTATAAGATGGCTAAAAAGAACCGAGATCAAGAGTGGATTCTTACCCCTTACTGCACGTGGCATCTGTCTTGTGAGGAATTGTGCCTTCTCTGTCCCAGTGTCTTTGGTTCTTTGCTTCAGAAAAGTAGAATTTTATGTTTGGTGTTTTCCTTGTTTGTGTTTGTCATCTTTTGTTTGCCATATATAGAGGGATTATTATCAAGCAGCACTGAGGACTCCTCTGAATTGGTCCGGCTGAACACACCTTTGAGCTTTGTTACTTCTAGCTCATTTATTCCACTACTCAGACTGTGTAATCTTTATCGCATCGAGTTAAAGCTAACTTCCTGTATGTTCATATTCTGTATGCCCTTTTCTATTTCATGCATGTCCTCTGTTTCCTGAATGAAATCACTGTATCATTTTGAAGCTTGTGTTCCTGTGA
Organism: Rhinolophus sinicus; assembly: GCF_036562045.2. Lineage (NCBI taxonomy): Eukaryota > Metazoa > Chordata > Mammalia > Chiroptera > Rhinolophidae > Rhinolophus > Rhinolophus sinicus. Next base: position 76,676,974 of record NC_133755.1, on the reverse strand, counting down.
ATTATGGTAGTGATGAAAATAATCATCTCACAAAGGTGAGGTTTGTTCTTAGTCATTTTTTAAAATGCAACAGAAAGATAAACATCCGCTATTTAGAAACTTCAGTGGCTGACTGAATGTCTGACCTACTCCATGCGGAAACAGATGACTATAGGTGTGTGGGCCCCACCCCCGCCCAGGGGCCCCCGGTCATTTATACTTTACATCGCTGTGAGGTCATAGTGATGTCTAGGAGGTTTGCTATTCCAAAATCTGTTTCAGTGGGAAGTTCTAATATCAGATGGGATAGTTAGAAATGATGCAAGTATTTAGTCCAAGATGTCATGCAGCAGTGTGTTCCACACAGATTAAAAAGATATTTCAGTTCTTAGAAATTTCTATCCCAAAATTCATTTTTATTTAGTTCCTTTGCCACTCTAGTTACAATGTCATTATGTTTATTCTCTATATATATTATCTGCCAAGTATGTTTAGTTGCACTGTTTGTTCTTCATTGTACACGTATCAAAAAATCCAGGTGAGCATATAGGTATATTGTTATCAACTATGTTGACCAAAATAAATTGCAACATTCAATCTACCCGAGCATTTTCTGTGTTCGCATACCTTTCAGTAGGAAAACTGACTCCTATTTTTTCTTTACATTTTTAAAAAACACAACAATTTTTTATTTTCTCGAATGAAAAAAAGTAATGCACATTCCTGATAGAACATCAGACTCCACTTTTTGTAGTGATACTTTCTCATGACAACATTTAAGAGTCTGGTTTTGGTTTGGGAAAATACTGTGAATTACTTCTGAGTTGTTTTCTTTTTGCTTGCAGTATATCTCTGTACCGGGGTAATTGCAGACCTATACGATTTGAACCACCAATGCTGGATTTCCATGAACAGTAAGTTCACAATGTTCAGACCATAGTTTCCCGTTAAACTGTTCCATGTATTAATATTTTATTTGTGCATTTGTCTTGCCTTTTGCCTGTGTTGTCTGTACGAGAAAATTAATGTTCATGTCGTCAGGGACACAAATGATGTTGAGTATGGTCTGCAAATGGGAAGAAATATTACAACGCTAACATATAAATTTAACTTTAGAAGTTTGAAAATTACCCACATATTAGAGTCTGGTTCAGAGGATCTAATCTTCAGACCCAGTATACAGTATAGGTCACCTTTTCTGATGAGCACTGCATTTCCATTTTTATTACTTAAATGTTTCCTTGTGGCTACAGAGGATATATTATTTATTTGTTTGATGCATATGCTTTTCAAGTTTGTACATCACCAAGTAAATAGTACTGTCAGCCCAGAAAGGCAAACAGACGCAAACCCTATAGAAAGACACGACTCGGCCGCAGCCTTGCCTCCTCAACCATGCATCAGGCTCACCTCCCACTTCTCGTCTCAGTTTGCACATTGCACTGAGGGGAAAACAAGTCTTCAGCCACATTGGGTTCCACCCCAACTTAGCAAGTGGATAAAGAGAACATTTTAAATGGTATCTCTGCTAAAGAAAGCAGTGTCCCTTGGTAAATTAGCAAAGAATTCAAAAGGAAAGTGGGGTGTGCAGTGGGAGGTGGGGGGAGGCCATATGTAAATCTTTTCTGATTCAGTAAATGAAAGCTGTAATTTTCTTTAATGTTGTCAAAGCTGTATTTAAACATGTCTCACTATAGTAAACATAAGAGGTTTAAATAATTTATTTATAATTTCAAACCTAGCATCATCAAATACATGTGCTTGTACAAAACCATGGTGATGGAGTGGTTAGCGTTAGAAGTAGGAGCTGTCTGATAGCAATTCCGTCTTTTCAGGAGGTTATAGTCTCACAGAGATTCTCATGGATTTTTGGGGTGGGAGGGCGGCGAGAAGTTGGCACACTACTTTGTGCACTTTAGATGGTCAGTATTTGGGAATAGGCGTTATGTGGGTAAAATTGACTTGTGTGCGTGAGGTTAGCAGACCGTGATGTTCAGATAGGAAATATATCACTATTCTGCCCTATAAAACAGGTTTAGGTACAGTGTTGAGATTGCAAGAACAATAGAGTTCCTAATCCAGTCACAATAATTTATCACCTATAGTCTCCTATTAAATGCGAGATATTTAATGAAATATGGCATGTATCCTGATCTTAGCAAGAGCGTTTATTATTTTTAAAATAATGATTTTTTGCTCCAGTAAAATTTTCTTTGAGTATGTCCCCTCATTCTCAAGTGGCTCAGAATAAAAGCAGGTAAACTCCTTTCTAAGATTATGGCATGAGCAGTATGAGGGTACGTGGGCATTATGAGAGGGGGACAGAGGAGCTCGGTGCACAATACCAAGATTTTTAGTCTAAAATAGTGAGTATCTTTACTTTGAAAAGCTTAGCAGTAACCATTCTAGAGAGATTGTTTCCAAAGTTATATCCAACTGTTTTTCACTTCAGTCTTTGTTGTTTTGAGGGAGTTTTGCAGATTTCATGCATCCCTCGAGATAAAGACATTTTCAGGTATACAAAATACCTGACTTGGAATTGAGAATTCCTGTTCTAAATTACCCGTCCATCAGCCCCTTAAATATTTAATGGAGAAATCGAGATAACAGTCCGCAAGTTTCTGGACCGGCAGCTTTATCATGGCTCTTCAGGAAGAGATGAGAGCTGTGGGGCTTCTTCCTTCCCCTCCCCACATGCGCGTGCACCAGTGCGGATGGCTCAAGGGTTTCATAGGCATCCCCCTCAAAGTCCATATCTGGACCCTTAAGAGCTAGTGAGGAATTCCGCCCCAGGCCACAGGTTATTTAATCACCACTGCAAAACTTACTGGGGATTTGCTTACCACACAGCAGTGTGTATCCACTGTAGTAAACTTGGAAAATGCTTATCAGGAGGAAAAAGAAAGCAAAACGTTACCTACAGTTCAGCCACTGAAAAGCATGAACATGAGCTTGTATCCCTTAAGTTCTTTTTCTATGTGTGTTTGTTTATTGAGTTATAAAAACATAATCATATTTTCTGAACATAAACTATTTTGTAACCTGCTTTCTAAACATAATCTATTGCACATTCTTTTTTCTTCCACTGAATTTTCTGTTACATTACTTTTTGGTATCAGAGAACATCAAGTTTTGTGGATATATTTGTTAAATTGATTTTTTTTTTAATTGAAACTTTTTGTTCTTATAATCAGTGCTGAAACTAATTATTTAAATACAACTCTGACTGTTTGCTCAGGAGAGAGTCCTAAAAATGGAATTGTGAGGTGAAAGGATATGCATAATATAGAGGTTTTTAGTTAGTCAGGCTAGAGAATAATTTGGTGTCATGAACAAGGAGAACTGACAGGAGGATTAAATGAATTAATCTATGACTAGAGAGGAAATAAATGGGATTTCTTTAAGAGACTGGTGCTGGTCTTGGAGAAATCTGCTGAGCTGAGAGAACACAGGAGGTCTGCTGAGAACGTGCGAATGGAGAGATGAGCTCCAACACAAACCAGGTCAGGTAATACAGTGAAGAGGGTTGCGGACAGGAAAGCATGTAGTAGTCACACTCTGCCCCCTGAAGCAGCAGATGCACGTGCTGCTCCAAATTAGAGGGAACAGGAATAGAAGAAAACCATCCTCCCATGATATTAAGCTCTGCTGTGTCCGGTCTGGGTACACCGCACAGGGTTAGTTTTACCTCATGAATGTAGAAGTGGATCTTATAAAAGTAGGAGTTGAGGTAGATGGGTTCAGTTAGAGACATGGCTGCTGTCGGAGGTCATGTGCACATGCAGGCACGTGTTTGCATGTGTGGAGTCTCCACGAGAAGTCAGCTCACACCACTGTGGGAGCGAGGTCAGAACGCCTGGTGGGCAGGGGCAGGCAGAGGAAGGGAGGATGTTGAGTCGGGCCGGTCCCCAGGGCACGGGCTGGCGGGACATCCAGGGGCACATCCTGAGGAAGCGAGCACTGGCAGAGCCAGCTGCTGTTGGAGTCTCTTAGCTCAGGCGGGGCCTAAGCTCTCTTTGAAAGGCCCACCTAGGACAATCACCCTTTTAACTAACTTAAAGTCAGCTGATTAGTCCTGCACAGTGAGAGTTGTGGGGAGCTATAGGGAGCGAGGAGGGCGGCGCAGGGTTAAGAAAGAGCAGCCAAGAATAGTGTGCAAGCGGGGCCAAGGGACTCCAGCCTCAAGGACTGAGCCCCAAATCGGCCTAAGGTGCGCGTAGCTTTAGGTATTTATTACTTAGGTGGGGAAGTAAAGGAGATAAAGCTTGTCAAACTCACGGTCTGTGAATCCCATACATCATAATAAGAAACTGATTCAAGCCAATCACCCTTGCCTGCAGGCAGCTGAACTGTAAGTCTCAGGATGTGTGTACTTCCCCACGGGACAAAACCTTTATGCATATGAATAGATGGAGAGCACGTCACTGAATCTCTTCCCCTGCAGGGTGTGGGAAGGAATGCAGCCACAGAGGCAGAGGCTCTACTTAGCCAGGGGTAGGTGGGGGGCTGTGCCCACCTCTATGAACCCCGTGGGTTCTCCTGTTGGTCCCCACATGGCTCCGCCTGGTTTGGGTTGCCCCCTCCATGGGGAGTCTTACCCGTCATTGGCTGACCAGCCATCCTCCTGGGGCCAAACAGGGAGATATAAGGTGCAAGCACAAAAGTGAAGCAAAATCCCTGAAAGGATCCGTCTCACAGACTCTCCTTTCTTTAGGGGCAGGTATGAGGAGACAGACGGTTAGGCTGCTGCGTGGCAAGAGATTAGGGGCTTTAAATGTGTGCAAAATCTCTTCCCAGCAGCACTCAGTGTTTGAGAACTGGGAGAAGGTGTGTAGATGCTACCCCATGGCTGCTGCCCCTCCACCTTCCAGCTCTCGGGAGGGGCTGTGCCTGGGAACCCACCCTCAGCAGGAGTTGACCAGAAAGGGAATCTGGGGGCTGTGGTTCAGCCCAACCAATTGATTGTCACAGAGCCACTATAGGAATGGAAATGAAGAGGTTCCTAAATTTAGAACTTTGCACTCTGGAAAATCAGAGGGGTGTGAATAAAAGAATTTCCCTGGCATTGTGTACTTTTAGGACAAACAAAATGAAGTTGTACATTTTCACTGCAGAAAGTAAATTATCAGTGGGTCAGGAAGGAAGTGATTGCTAAAGGAAATCAGATGTGTTAGGACATATCCTCTTTTAAAGTACTTGCGTGTTTTTTTTCTTCCTCACTATAAGAAGCAAAAAACTTAGTTGATTGAAATTTTTTCCTGCATTGACTACTTTGCTTTCTGCCTCCAAAAATTCCTGCTTTCTTCAATGACTGTTAAGATGATAGCATTAAGAATGTTACTAGGATAAGAATCATATATCTCCATTCAGAATAACCTCTCTTCCTGCCTGTTAGTTACCTAGTCAACGTCTCCTCCCGCCCCCTTTTTGTTCCTACAACCCCAGTGTTTTCAGCCATCCAGCCCTTAGGAAAAGTGGCCCTGCTCCCCGCTTGGGGAATCCTGATAAATACATGGCAGTTGTAATCATCCCGTTCTTGTTTGTGATCTGTTCAGGGTAGATGTGACTCCTTCTACCAGTGATGTGAGCTCAGGTCTACTAAAGGGTTCCTGGGGGAGGATTTTCTTTTCATTCTAAAAAATAGGTAGAAGAAAGAAATCCCTCCCTTCGTGCTGGGCACTGCCTGCACATGAGGCCTGGGGTGGGCCCTGTGGCAGCCCTCAGTCACAAGTGCTAGTTTGAGGCAAAGCCAGCAGGCAAAGCTTGTCACAGGAAAATGAACACAATTTGCACCCTCGACCATGTTATCCAACTGCTGAATTAATCAGCCCAGAACACCCACCTTCAGATCTTTTTGTGAGGTGACACTTACTAGTCTTGCTTTCCTGATGTAAGGTACATGGCCTGCTGACGTGGCCTCCTCTCAGTGTTCTGTCCTCTACCTTGTGATCCCCTCTCTGTTTCCCTCCTGTGTCCAAGGCTCCTTTTTCTTCGTCTCAGGATTCCGCTCCTGTCTGTCCCCTAACGGGCTGCTTCTCTTTCCTTAGCCCTTTTCGACCAACTCCCCAGTTTCTTACGAGGTGCTTTCCTCCAGTTCTGTGGTGTATGCCTGTGTTCCTCCCTCCCCCATTACTCGCTCATCTAGAGTCCCCAATGATACCTTAACCTTGTGTCTGCTTCAGTATTTCCAGTCTGAATGGTGCCAACCGGTCACCAAAACCCGAATCCTAAAGCTTCCTGGGTTCCTTCCTGCCCTCAAAGCACCCGTCCCCTCCCCCACCACATCTGTTCTCAGAATCCTGTCAGTTTGTCATTCCGCTCTTGTCTGACCCTCACTGCTCCCTTTCTCCTCCTAACTGAGGCCCTTGTCACTTCTCATCTAGACTGTCACCCCGTACTTGCCGTTTCCAGTTTACGATCTGTACTGTCAACAGAGAAATCTCTTTACTATCCATCACTCCTCCCCACAAAATCCTTTAATGGTTTCCTAATGTCTTCAGGATAAATGCTAAATGTCTTAACATAGAATCTGCCCTTTGTTTTCTCATATGCCACCCCACACTAAACCATACCTGTGGGGAACTGTTTGCCGTGTTCTGAAATATGGATCTTTCTAAGATCGAGGCATGTTATACATACTTTAAGAGTCTCCCTATAAAATGAATTTTTATGGGAGCTTTCTTACAGTCAGAAAAGTAGAAAGAACAGATCGTCAATGCACTGATAACCGAAATTCAGTAACTAACATTTTGCCGTATTTTACTTCATATTTTTGTTGATTTTGAATCATTTGCAAGTGGCGGACGTAATGCTGTTTCCTTTCTGTATTCTTCAGCACACATTTCCATGTAGATGGACATTCTACATGAGTACAGTACCATTGCTGGTATTGTAAGCAAACTAACAGTGATTACAGAGTGACTGTCCCTCTGTTTCGGTAGTTACTTGGTTCTCAGGGACAGAAATCTCACTGAGGAGAGGTGAGGCAGAAGTGAGCGTGCTTTGGAAGGGACACTGAGGCCTACAGGGAGGCCCAAGGTGCAGGTGGCACCCGGCACACTGGAGCCACGTTGTCCCAGCCCAAGCCTCCTCTTGGTCTCTTCTCGCTGCCTCTTGGCACTGGCTTATTCTCCCCACTACCAACAGTCTTTCCAACAGTGTGAGGACAGGTCACTCACTACTCCTCAGACTCACGTTCTGTCATCTCCCTCCATCGGAGAAGAATAGCTTCTTTTTCTTTAGTTTGAAGATTCGCAGGAATAGTGCAGTGATCACCCTGGCGTAGAGCAGGTGTCCGCCCCGCCAGTCAGACGAGGCCACGTGGGAGTGGTGTTGTCCCTGTGTGCCCCCCAGAGAAGAGAAATCCTACAGCGCGCAGCTCCCAGTCCTGTTGAGTCCCTGACAACCTTCGTGCTGCAGAGTGTCACCCTCCTCTGTAAAGCCAGCATCCCCTTCTCTCTGCTTCCGCGGTGTTGTGCCCACCCACAGTAGTGGGATGCATCCCCATCCAAAATGTGGTTCAGATGTCAAGAGTGATGATGTCGCATGTACATGCACCGCGAGAGGAGGAAAAGGTTTATTATACTCACATAACGAAGCTTTCTGGGGAGAGCAGGGGGGCTCCCAATCAGGTCTGAAAAACGGTTTGAGAGAGCAGAGAAAGGAGACTGGCTTGGCTTTGGTTGTGGTTAGGGCGGGAGGTTGGGTGGGCATATGTGGTTTGAACGTGTCACTAGATCCAGGAGGGAAAGTGTGCAGGCTTTCTTCCTGGTTTGCCCAGATGTGGGGCGCAAGGAGAAAGGGACATTGTGGGGCCTGAAAACTGGCAGCAGTCAAACATCAAAGATGGAGTTAGATTCTTCGTTACTCATGGCCTCTTCTCCTGACTTCTGTCCAGGCACTGGTCTTCGCTGCCCTACTAGACAAGGCTATCGACATCAGTACACACTGTTTATCTATGTATCTCTGGCACACGTGCGTGTTACATGCAACACTTACACATAGTACGTAAGTCTGTCATGATTCCCTGTTGAACTTTGCTAAATCGGAAGTCACCCTTTGCGGTGTCTGGAAGAACTTGAACTTGAATGAAATTTAATTCTCCATGTCGTGTCTGATTGCCGTCCAGGGCCTCGAGGAGGGTTCCAGGCTCTTGAGCAAGAATGCAGCTGGAGTCCTGGCCACCCATTACCCTGATCGTCCCTGCAGCCCCCCAGAACGTTCTTCATAGTCAGTTAATCAAACTGACTTTCGTCAGAAACAGGCTTTCTTTGTTTAGATCTGTTCTTTAATTCTTCCTCTTGACCCCTTGCCCCTTTCTCCCTTTCCCTCTCCTCTTCTTTTCTTCCCTCCTTTCCTCCCCTTGACAATTGGCTGGAGCAACCTGGGGATGACCACCTCTCCCCTTCCTCCCACCTGTTATTCATACCAGTGCTGTTAAATACTTTCTTTTTCCACAAGAACTCCGTTTTTCAAACTTATTGCAGACTGTTAAAAATGCTTTGGGTGGAAACTTGGTTTACTGAGTACAGGTTAATATAATAAAGTGCAGAAAAACCTCGATTTCAAGTCTAAATAGAGACTTAATGGCTTAAAGAAAACGGGAATTGAATAACTCGCTAAAAATGGAGGTCTTTATTGTCAAGTTCAGTTCAGCTCAGTTCATGAAAGGCATCTCTCCCCGTTATCACTTTTTGGTACTCCAAGAAAATCAGGTAGGCCCTCTTGTCTAAAGACACATTTGGTACCTTTTAGCTTTGTAGTTTCTACCTGTTCCGCCAACACCCCAGTTCAGCCTTCAGTCTGTGTGTCTGAAAGGTGGTTGGGTTTTGCGGAGATGGAGGACACCGATAATGCTTGTTGATTTTGTGCAGCTTCCTGCCACAAGCTATGCTATTGAGAGTGCTGCGTCACTGTCATTCATAAGCCCCATCCCCAGGCAATTGCTCAGCTACCTTTTCATCTGTCTCTGGCATTGCGTGTCACCTTTCTGTGCCATCAGGAAACCTGCCGTTGACCACAGCATTGCAGCTAGTTTCTAATGCATACTGTGTTTCCCCGAAAATAAGACCTAGCCAGACAATCAGTGCTAATGTGTCTTTTGGAGCAAAAATTAATGTAAGACCCGGTCTTATTTTACTATAAGACTGGGTATAATATAATATAGTACAATATAATACCGGGTCTTATATTAATTTTTGCTCCAAAAGATGCATTAGAGCTGATGGTCTGGCTACGTCTTATTTTTGGGGAAACACAGTAGCTGCTCCTTCCTATTCTTTTGCACCTCAGACTCTTCTACAGTATGACTAGTCAGTAGCTTTGCCTGAGCTGTGCAGAGAACAGCCTATATATGTGATTTGGCTTGGTTTGTCTATAAATAATTCGCACTGCCCCCTTTGGCCCTCCTGTCTTTGAAGCAGCTCCTAATGGAAACATGCAGGACTGGCCCTGGCAGGCAGTGGAAATCTTTGTTTTATTTTTAAATCTACCTCTTTAGCCAAGCAGTCACACGTGCTGCTTACAAAAGGCAGGATTCTAAGATGGTCCCCAGATTCCTGGCCTCTGAGGTGCACATGCCTTCTCCCGATTGTATTCAAACGCGAACCTGGGTGTTGCTGGAAAAAATTTGAAAATGTTACAGTCCCAAATCAGTTGACCTTTAAGATAGGGAGGTGATCTGGGGACCTGACCTGATCCACCTGCTCCCTCTCGGAGCTGTCTGAAGCTGTCAGAGACAGAAATGTCAGAGATTCGAAGTGTGAGAGGCATTTGATGCGAAGGAGCTTCTTGGTGCTGGCTTTGGAAGCGGAGGCGGCCCTATAGCAGCAGACTGGGAGCAACCTACATTTTACCCCCTACCTGGAGCAGCTTAGGAGACAACTTTGAGCTTCGGTGAGTGAGGCCCTGAGTAGATAAGCCAGTCACACTGTTTTATACGTGCTGGACTTTTTTTTTTTTAAAGATTTTTTTTTTATTGGGGAAGGGGAACAGGACTTTTTTTATTAGAGAACAATGGTCAAATTGTTGTCCTTTGAATCTTAGTTGTGGAGGGTTCTGAACGTTCAGCTTCAAGTTGTTGTTCTTTCAGTCTTAGTTGTGGAGGGCGCAGCTCAGCTCCAGGTCCAGTTGCCATTTTTCTAGTTGCAGGGGGCGCAGCCCACCATCCCTTGCGGGAGTCGAACCGGCAACCTGTGGTTGAGAGCCCGCACTCCAACCAACTGAGCCATCCAGGAGCTCAGCGGCAGCTCAGCTCAAGGTGCCGTGTTCAATCTTAGTTGCAGGGGGCGCTACCCACCATCCCTTGCGGGACTCGAGGAATTGAACTGGCAACCTTGTGGTTGAGAGCCCACTGGCCCATGTGGGAATCGAACCGGCAGCCTTCGGAGTTAGGAGCACGGAGCTCTAACCGCCTGAGCCACCGGGCCGGCCCATGTGCTGGACTTTTGACTTAAAGAATTGTAAGATAATAAGGGGTGTCACTTGAATCCTTCATGTTTGAGGTGGTTTGTTAAATAGTGAAGGCTAACGTAGTGCTTGTATATTTACAAGTACATGGGTTACTTAGCACTTGACCTAAGTTTTCCATGGTTTGGTGTGACTTCTGTCTTCAGTCTCCCCCTTGGTCATGGGTTCTGCTCACATCACAGGGAACTCAGTAGAGGAGGGCGGGCGAGGAAGCTCTTCCCCAGAGTCCGTCAGCAGGTCTGTCCAAGGACAGCGCCCTCTGCCCCCTGTGCTGTGGGCTGCCCAGCTCCGGGAGGCCTGCCACCACACTAGCCTGCCAGCTCCTCACTGAGACCTTCCTTCGTTCTTGTTACTCCAGACTTCTTTGAACAACCTAAGCACATGGCCCTTCTCCTCTGACCAAGGGTTCATTTCTGCAGGGTGTGGCCCAGGGCCTTTCCTCTTAGATCCCTGTTAGAAAGGGAGTCTCTGCAAACAAGCCTTCTGCCCCGCTCTCTGCTGCCAGGCTTCTGGAAGCTCCCAGCTTGTTTCCTTACCCCCAGGCCCTCTGCTGCAGTGCGCCATCTTCCGTTGTGTCCTCTTAAAGGATCTCCCAGATTACTTGTCCTCTCATACCCTGTCTTCTTCCTCTGAACTGAGATTGAGGGCACAGAGGTGGTGGAGGAAACACATGAAGCAGGAACTCAGGAAGGTGCACGCTGGTTGTCAGCTGCCTGCAGGACACCTCATTGGCAGAGCACATTTGTTGAAGAAGGCACATCATCAGTGCGTTTCCAGAATTTAAGGGGAGCATTTTTATTTCTGTGACTGTTATGCTACTTACATGTTTACATAAAGCTTGAGGAAGAAGAATTTGATCTTCCATGCTCTCTTTACACAGCTTCTCCCTGCAGCATCATGGCCATAGTTTGAGGCCCCAGCTGGATCTGTGCCCACTTCCTTAGTGGTGTCATGGTCCTGTGACCCCACCTGGGAGTGAGGAGCCAGCTCCTGAGAAAGTCTCCCCTCAAGGCAAGAGGAATTCCATACACTGGGGGCTCCTGGCTCCGAAGAGCTTTGAGGGCACTCATCTCCCTGCTTCCTCACCCTGAATGTGTTGTTACAAACCTCCCTCTGGGTACCCCTCAACCCCTTCCTCAGGACCCAGTCGTGGCCACAGGAAGATGCTGGCCCTCGTGACGGCCAGGCAGGGTTCTGCCTCTCTGAGTAGAGCAGGGGGTGTCTCCTGAGGGTTCCGCCTGGCCCGGGCAGTCTGGATTCAGCTGCTCTCTGCTGGGAGCTAAGAGAGCTCAGCTTCACATCACCCCACTTTGCCAGGGTGGCAGGCCCGCCCTTCGTGGTGCTGGGCGCTCAGCAGGGATCGGTCGGCTTGAACCGTAAGCACAGCACACTGTCAGCATACCTGAGACTCTCCAGCTGGCCTGAAAGCCTTAGAGCTGTGTTCAGTGTTCACAAAGCACAGTGAAGAGTTCCCATCCACATCGTGTTTGGAACTTATGCACATGACCCTGACTTTTTGGGTAATATGGAAAAAAGATATTGTTACTCCATTTTAGAAAAAAGATGAAATGCTTAAAATAATTCAAGATTCAATAGTAGATGAAGCTGTAGAAGATGAATAAAGCACTGGTAAATTAAATTTTCATGCTGTTTTAGATGACACTGACACTTCATAAACCCTTTTGATCAAGAATTACTTCATCTTTTTTTTAAATTTTGGGTCTTCCCCATTATTTTTGCCCATATTCTTTAAATATTATATTTCTACTTTCCATTTTCCAAATATCAATACTTCTATTTATACTCTACATATCTGTATTTTTCCTTTCATTTTATAGCTTTACCTTTAAAAATATTCTAAGTATACTTTCCTGCTGAATTCTGAACTACATTGTCAGTCTGATCTTCCAGCTCATTAATAGATCTTTATCTGCCTATCCCATCTATTATGTTTATAGCTCATATTTTTATACCAATATTTTTTCTTGTTTTTTATGTGATTTCTTGCTTCACTTCCCTGCTACCTTGTCGTCTCTCCTTAAGTATATCACGTCTTGCCTATTTTTAAGTCCTGGTCCAGCCCTTCCAGCTTCAGGTCTGCACTATTCAGCCTGGACTAGGTTATGTATGCTATGACCACAACCAAACCCACAACCTCAGTGGGATTTAGACTGAAAGAGTATCCTATCTGGGAAATGCCATTTTCTTGGCAGACGGCAGAGTGCAAGAAAGCTTTTAAAACTTAATCATAAATACCACTGTTGCTCACACTTCACTGGCCAGAGCAAGTCATAAGGCCCAGCCCAGTGTTACTGAGTGGAGAAGTGTGACCCTCTCACAGCTGCAGTCCACACGTTGGACTGCATTCCGGTCCAACACATCGGTCTGTACTCTAATATGTCTCTCTCCTCACAGGTCCTGCTGTGGGAACTGTGAGCTTAGCTCCTGTCTTGTGCATATGAGGATAGGCAGGAGCCAGGCCTTGGGGGTGATCCCGAAGGGGAGCCCCAGTTCCACACAGTTCCACACAGAGGAGGGAGGTAGTGCGTGGGTTGGAACCTGGGCCAGAGCCAGTGGCCTACATTCACGTTCAGGTGCCATGTATGACTGAGCAAGTTAATTAACTTCCCTGTGCCTCGCTGTCCTCATCTATAAAATGAGGAGAGTAATACACCTGAACTCACAAGGCAGATCTCATGTAACTACCAGTTTTTCCTCCTGAACTGAAGCATGTATGTCCGTGGAGTTTGGGAGCAGAGGACATGATTCAGGACGCCAGGGCGCATAGGAAGGCACGCCAGTATTGCAGCGAGTCAGAGGGCCTGGCGTTACCCTGACAGCTTCCCCACTGGACCATGGGCCCCATCTGGGTGGAGACTCTTTCACTGTGGGACGGACAGTTGGCCCTAGTAAACACTTGTGTGGAATGGCTAAGTGCATTTTTGTGTGTAACTTTAAGCCAGTGTAATAAGTAGGTTTATATATTTGGATATATAGTTGATAATTTTAATGTGTAACATTAAATTAACATCTAGTTTTTTAACAACTAGAAATTATCTTGGAAGTATTTGTGACAATTTTGTATTTGTTTTTACAGGCCAGTTGGAATGCCAAAAATGGAAAAAGTTTACCTACATAATCCTAGTTCTGAAGAAACTATTACTTTAGTATCAATATCTGCTACAACTTCACATTTTCATGCATCATTTTTTCAAAATAGGGTAAGTTTCACTGATTTCAGGAACATTTCTCGCGTTTGAAATTGAAATATCTAGATTTTTTTATGTATAATTTTATTTTGCTGTAATTAAAATCTGATTAGAATGTTTCAGGTTTGTTCTAGATCTCAGTTTGCCCCATTTCCTAAGAGTTAGCCTGTCTAGTCTTGCACATGTTTTTTCTCAACGTGAAACAGCTTAACAAATCAGCTTGGAACCTTAAGCACTCTGGGAAACGTAGCATTCGTATCTTCACTGGATTTTCTTGTCTTTCCTAGTAGGATAGGAGGTAGTTCTACAGCATTGTGTTTGTGTCCTATTGCTGCATTCCCACAAGCGTGATGGCCTAAAACTACACCCCTTATTAGCAGAGTTCTGTCAGTGGGAGGTCAGTGTTCTTTGCTCTGGGCATCATAAGACCGTACTCTAGGTGTGGGCTGCACTCTCCTTGACTGGACACTGGGGAGATGCACTCCCTTCCCAACTGGTACGAACTGTAGGCACAAGTCAGTTCCTTAAGGCTCTCACATACCTCGTCACCACTTCCAAGACAGCACTGGTGTGTGATTCTCCCTCCTACCTCAGATCTCCTTGGCTTCTTCTTTTGCCACCAGTTGGAGAAAATTCTCTTTTGATCGTGTCATCGGTCCTATCAGGTCCACATAGGTAGTCTCCTTTTTGTTAAACTCGGAGTCACCTGACTAATAACCTCAATTATACCTGCAGAATCCCATTTATCATGTAATATAAATAATCGCATGTGCCATATCACCTCTGTTGACAGCCTAAAAGATTAGGGCAGGTAGTTTGGCGGGCTGTTTTAGGGTTCTACCTACCAGAAGTATCCTCTAAAATTGTACTTAGAATCATTTTGTAGATAGTATGGAAACTTGTTATTAAAAGTAAAACTGAGGAATGATGTCATAGGAATGGCGGCAGCGGGGCACACTTTTTGAGTTCTCCTCCAGATCTTATCAGAAACGGGACATTTATAACCCATCAAAGGACTCTCTGCTCATCACGCAAAACAGCTAAGAGACTCGTGCAAGGGTTACTCGTGCAGGTGGGAAAATTGGGCGAGCAGGGGAAGGGAAGGGGGAAGGGAGCGGAGTGGAGACGAGATCCACATCTGCGGCTGTGGGGCTGTGGCCCACATCTGTGGCGGTGGAAGCACGGCCAGCATCTGAGGCGGTGGAAACGCCCCCAACACCTGCTGCTGCAGAGACTCAAGGGATCCCAGGACGGAACAGAGAACACAAACGCCAGGAGGTGGGCTCTTTCCCTGTGTCCCACAGCTGATCTCTCCCGCCGAGGGGGCAGCATATCCAGCATTTGAGGCAATAACCTCAGCTGATACCTCCAGCTGGGCCCTAGGCCGGACAAAGGTCACAAACTCCATACCTGGGCCCCTCCCCCTGCTCTTCCAATCCTACCCCTGCCGTTCCAGAGACTTGAACTGGCCCCTGAACTGAGGAGTGGTGTCAGATTGCAGAGGAGCCTTGGTGCTCGGGCTCTGGGAAGACAGGCGGGCGGCTCTGGCCCAGGGAGGAGGCTGGGAGGAGTGTGGTTTTTGCTGGGCTAGGAGAGAGGGGTCTCCTCCACCCCCAGCCACCACCTTTTCTGGCCTGCGGGAAGACTGTGACATGGCTGGGCTGGGAAAGAAAAGACCCCTCCATCCCCAGCCCCTACCCTTTTTGGCCTGCCTAGGGCAGGGCAATTACATCTGAATGGGAATTCCCAGGGATCAGCAGTAAACGGCAGACACAGCTCCCAGCTTTCAGCAGCTCATAAATCTCCCGCCCGCCACACACACACACACACACACACACACACGGAAGAAGTGCCCTAAGACTCAGGAGAACTGGACACAGGGCTGGTTGTGTTACTCTCAGTGCGCATATGTGCAGGCAAATATAAAGGACACATACTACATAAGATAACCCAGCAAGAACTAAGAACTCTAGGGGATCTACCTGATACATCGGAGCAAACACAGAGAGTCAGCCAGAATGGGGAAACAAAGAAACATGTCCCAAATAAAAAAACAGAAGAAACCTCCAGAAATGGAACCAAATGAAACAGAGGAAACCAACCTATCAGAGACAGAGTTCAGAACACTGATGATAAGAATGTTTAAGAGCTTAGAGATGACATAAAGAAGGATGTAGAAATCATAAGGAACAACCAGTTAGAACTAAAGAACACAATTACTGAAATAAAGAACTCACTTGAAGGAATTACCAGCAGGTTAGATGAAGCAGAGGATTGAATCAGCGACTTAGAAGACGAGTTAGCAGAGATCCCCCAAACAGAACAACAGAAAGAAAAAAGAATAAAAAACAACGAAGATGGTTTAAGAGACCTCTGGGATAACATCAAGCACAACATGTGCATCATAGGAATACCAGAAGGTGAAGAGAGGAAGCAAGGGATCGAGAACATATTTGAAGTAATAATGTCCGAAAACTTCCCTAACCTGGTGAAGGAAACCAACATACAAGCCCAGGAAGTGCAGAGAGTTCCAACCAGGATAAACCCAAACAGGTCCACACCAAGACACATTATAGTTAAAATGGCAAAGGTTAAAGACAAAGAGAGAATCCTAAAAGCAGCAAGAGAAAGACAGAGGGTTACATACAAGGGAACTCCCATAAGACTATCAAATGACTTTTCTGCAGAAACATTGAAGGCCAGGAGGGAGTGGCAGGAGATACTCAAAGTGATGGAAAACAAAGGCCTACAACCTAGATTGCTTTATCCAGCCAGGCTATCATTTAAAGTTGATGGAGAGATAAAGAGCTTCCCAGAAAAGGATAAGCTAAAGGAATTTATTACCACCAAGCCAGCATTGCAAGAAATACAAAAAGGACTTCTGTAAATAGAAGAAAGATGAAAACAATCTAACTACAAATTTAAAAATGGCAATAACTATGTACCTATCAATAATCACTTTAAATGTAAACGGATTAAATGCTCCAATCAAGAGACATTAGGGTGGCTGAGTGGATAAGAAAGCAAGACCCTTGTATGCGCTGTATACAAGAGACTCACCTCAGATCAAAAGACATACACAGGTGTCTGAAAGTGAAGGGTTGGAGTAAGATATTTCATGCAAATGGAAATGAGAAAAAAGCTGGAGTTGCAATACTTATTTCTCACAAAATAGACTTTAAAATGAAGAACATATTAAAAGACAATGAGGGGCACTATATAATAATAAAGGGATCGATCCGACAAGAGGACATAACAACAAAATTGACAAACCTTTAGCCAGACTCATTAAAAAAAAAGAGAGAGAGGACCCAAATTAATAAAATCGGAAATGAAAGAGAAATGACAACAGACACTGCAGAAATACAAAAAAAAAATTTAAGAAATTACTATGAGCAACTATATGCCAACAAATTTGACAATCTGGAAGAAATGGACAATTTTCTAAAGGCATACAACCTTACAAGGCTAACTCAAGAAGAAACAGAAAACCTGAATAGACTGATGATTACCACCAGGGAAATTGATCAGTAATCAACAATCTTCCAACAAACAAAAGCCCTGGACCAGATGGCTTTACAGGTGAATTTTACAAAACGTTCAAAAAAGAATTATCACCTATTCTCCTCAAGCTCTTCCAGAAAATCCAGAAGGAGGGAAGACTCCCAAACACTTTTTACAGAGCCACTATCACCCTGACCCCAAAATCAGACAAAGACACCACAAAAAAAGAAAACTACAGGCTGATATCGCTAATGAACATAGATGCAAAAATCCTCAACAAAATATTGGCGAACAGAATTCAGCAATACATTAAAAAGATCATACACCGATCAAGTGGGATTCATCCCTGGTATGCAAGGGTGGTTAAACATCCATAAATCAATTAATGTGGTACACCACGTTAATAAAATGAAAAAAATCATATGATCATATCAATAGACGCAGAAAAAGCATTCCATAAAATCCAGCAGCCATTTATGATAAAAACCCTTAAGAAAGTGGGAATAGAGGCATCATGTCTCAACATAATAAAGGCCATATATGATAAACCCACAGCTAACATCATACTCAATGGGGAAAAGCTAAAACCATTCCCCTTAAGATCAGGAACAAGGCAAGGTTGCCCACTTCCTCCACTTCCATTCAACATAGTGCTGGAAGTTCTAGCCACAGCAATCAGACAAGAAAAAGAAATAAAAGGCATCCAAATCGGTAAGGAGGAAGTAAAATTGTCATTATATGCAGATGATATGATACTATATATAGAGAACCCTAAAGACTCCACCAAGAAACTATTAGAGCTGATAGGTGAATTTAGTAAAGTAGCAGGATACAAAATTAATATTCAGAAATCAGTTGCATTTGTATATACCAATAATAAAACATCAGAAGGAGAAATTTTAAAGGCAATCCCATTTACAATTGCTCCAAAGACTGTGAAATACTTGGGAATAAATTTAACCAAGGAAGCAAAAGATCTGTACTCAGAAAATTATAAGACACTGAAGAAAGAAATGAAAGAAGATACAAATAGATGGAAACACATACCATGTTCATGGATAGGAAGAATTAATATAGTTAAAATGTTCATACTGCCTAAGGCAATATACATATTCAACGCAATTCCTATCAAACGACCAACGACGTTTTTCACAGAAATAGAACATATAATCCTAAAATTTATATGGGACCATAAAAGACCCCAGATGGCCTCAGCAATCTTGAGAAATAAGAACAAAGTGTGAGGTATAACAATACCTGACGTCAAATTATACTAAAGGCTACAGTAATCAAAACAGCATGGTACTGGCATAGAAACAGACCCATAGATCAATGGAACAGAATAGAGAGTCCAGAAATAAATCCATGCCTATATGGCCATTTAATCTACGACAATGGAAGCAAGAATGTACGGTGGGGTAAAGACAGTCTATTCATAAATGGTGCTGGGAAACCTGGACAGACACATGCAAAAAAATGAAGCTGGACCACCTCCTTACACTATATACAAAAATAAATTCAAAATGGCTTAAAGACTTAAATGTAAGATCTGAAACCATAAAATTCCTAGAAGAAAATATAGGAAGAAACTTCACAGACATTACCCGGAGTAAGATTTTTACTGATATATCCTCATGAGGTAAGTAAGAGAAAAATAAACATGTGGGATTACATCAAACTAAAAAGTTTTTTCACAGCAAAGGAAACCATCAATAAAACAAAAAGGGATCCTACTGAATGGGAAAAGATATTTGCCAAGGATATATCTGATAAGGGGTTAATATCACAAATTTATTAAAAACTCACTCAACTCAACTCCAAAAAAACAACCCAATTAAAAAATGGGCAGAGGACATGAAGAGACATTTTTCTAAAAAGGACATACAGATGGCAAACAGACATATGAAGAAATGCTCAACCTCACTAACCATCAGAGAAATGCAAATAAAAACCACAATGAGATACCACCTCACCCCAGTCAAAATGGCTATCATCAATAAATCAACAAACAACAAGTGCTGGCGCGGATGTGGAGAAAAGGGAACGCTTGTGCACTGTTGGTGGGAATGCAGATTGGTGCAGCCACTATGGAAAACAGTATGGAGGTATCTCAAAAATCTGAAAATGGAACTACCTTATGATCCAGCAATTCCACTCCTAGGTATCCGGAGAAATCCAAAACTCCAATTCAAAAATCTTTATGCACCCCTGTGTTTATTGCAGCACTATATACAATAGCCAAGACATGGAAACAACCGAAATGCCCATCGGTAGATGACCGGATTAAGAAACTGTGGTACGTTTATACAATGGAGTATTGCGCAGCCATAAAGAAGAAAGAAATCTTACCATTTGCAACAACATGGATGGACCTAGAGAACATTATGTTAAGTGAAATAAGTCAGACAGAGAAAGACAAATACCATATGATCTCACTTATATGCGGAATCTAAAGAAAAGAATAAGTGAATGAACTAATCAGAAACAGTTTTGGAGACATAGAGGAAAAACTGATTGTTGCTAGATGGGTGGGTGGTTGGGGATAAGGGGGAAGGTGAGGGGTTTAGAAAATAGTAACCACAAGATGGCCACGGGGTTTTGAAAATTAATTTGGGGAACGTAATCAATAATGTAAAGATTTTGTAGGGTATCCGATGGACACGTGTCCCATTTGGGAGACCACCTCAGGGATGATGTAGATGCCTGATCTCTGCACTGTACACCTGAAGCTGAACAATAATGAATGCCAACTATAATTTTATATGTATGTATGTATGTATGTATGTATGTGTGTATATATATATATATATATATATATATATATACACACACACATATGTATATATGTATGTACATATATGTATGTATATACTTACAAGAAGCGGAGTACAGCATTAGGAATGGAGACAGTGGAAATGTAATGGCTTTGTGTGCTGTCAGAGGGATAGTGGATGGGGGTAGGGGGGTTCACACATTGTGAGGAATATAAATGATAAACGTCTAAGTATTGCTTTGTCTTGTGCACCTGAAACTAATAAAAAAAAGTAAAACTTTTATCTGATAAAAATGAATCTTACGTATTTTGAATTTGAAGAGACTACATTAAGCTTTAACATACAAGCTTCCAAAATAATTAGCTAAATAGCAAATATCAGAGTGAAGTAAATGAATGGAGCTGAATTTCATCTTCCCTGCGTTTTCACTGACTCTTGAAGCAATCTGACTAAATAAATAAGCAGGAACTTTTTTAAGCACATAAAATTATATCAGTTATTTAGATTTTTACATTTGTCCTCTAAAATTCTGTTTCATCATATATTGTCATAAACTAGCAATTTCTAAAGTAAAACAAAAATGACATATAATGTTGGCTTTTTTGAATTTATAGTATTTTTATATAAGGATTGGATAAGTCAGCATACTACTTTGATAATAAAAATTTTATTTTTTTTGTGGTACTTATAGAAAAAAATTCCTTTTTTAAATTTATTTTTAATTATCCTTGACATACAATATTACATTAGTTTCAGGTATACAACATAATGATTAGACATTTATATACTTTACAAAGTGTTCGCCAAGGTAAGTGTAGTCCCATCTGACACTATACATAGTTATAACCATGTTATTGACTATGTTCCCTATGCTATACTTTATATCCTCACGGCTATTTTTATAACTGACAATTGTACTTCTTAATCCTTTCACCTTTTTCACCCAGTCCCCTACCCCTCCTCCCATCTGATAACCATCAATTGTTTTCTGTATCTATGAGTTGGTTTCTGTTTTGTTTGTTTTGTTTTTCAGATTCTACATATAAGTGAAAGCATGTGATATTTGTCTTTCTCTGTCTGACTTATTTCACTTAGCATAATGCCCTCTACGTCCATCCATGTTGTCACCAATGGCAAGATTTCATTTTTGTTACGGCTGAATAATACTGCATTGTGTTTGTATGTAAGTGTGCGTATGTGTGTATACATACATACACACCACATCTCTTTATCCATTCACCTATCGATTGACACCCAGGTTGCTTCCTTATCTTGACTGTTGTAAATAATGCTGCAGTGAACATAAGGGTGCATATATCTTTTTGAATTAGTGTTTTGGATTTCTTTGGAAAAATACCCCCGAAGTGAAATTGCTGGGTCATAAGGTAGTTCTGTTTTTGTTTTTTTGAGGAACCTCCATACTCATTTCTATAGTGGTTACACCAATCTGCAATCCCACCAACAGTGCACGAGGGTTCCCTTTTTTGCACATCTTCGCTGACACTTGTAGTTTGTTGATTTATTGATGATAGCCATTCTAACCAGAGTGAGATGATATCTCATTGTGGTTTTTATTTGCATTTCCCTGACGATCAGTGATGTTGAGCATCTTTTCATAGATCTGTTGGCCATCTGTATGTCCTCTTTGGAGAAATGTCTGTTCAGGTCCTCTGTCCATTTGTTAATTGGATTGTTTGGTGGTTTTGGCTTTTTTGGGTTTTGTTTTCTTTGTTTTTGGTGTGTTCTATTGATGTTGAATTATGTGAGTTCTCTATATGTTTTGAGTTGTATGAGTTCTTTATATAATTTTTATATTGACCCCTTATCAGATGTATCATTTGCAAATACCTTTTCTCATTCACTAAGTTACCTTTTTGTTTTGTTGATGGTTTCCTTTGCTCTGCAATATCTTTTTAGTTTGATGTAGTCTCATTTGTTTAAGTTTGATGTAGTCTCATTTGTTTATTTTTTGTTTCCCTCTCCCAAGGAGACATACCAAAAAAAATATTACTAAGAGCAATGTCAGAGTTTACTGCCTATGTTTTCTTCTAGGAGTTTTATTTTCAGGTCTTACCTTTAAGTCTTTAATTCATTTTGAATTCACTCTTGTATATGGTGTAAGAAGGTAGTCCAGTTTCATTTTTTGCATCTATCTGTCCAGGTTTCCCAACACGATTTATTGAAGAGACTGTCTTTACCCCATTGTATATTCTTGCCTCCTTTGTAATAGATTAAATGACCATACAGCCATGGGTTTATTTCTGGGCTCTCTATTCTGTTCCATTGATCTATATGTCTGTTTTTATACCAGCACCATGCTGTTTTTATTACGATAGCCTTGTAGTATAGTTTGATATCAGGTAACGTGATACCTCCAACTTTGTTCTTCCTTCTCAAGATTACTTTAGCTATTTGGGGTCTTTTGTGTTCCATATACATTTTAGGATTATTTGTTCTAGTTCTGTGAAAAATGCCACTGGTATTTGGATAGGAATTAGGTTAAATATGTAGATCACTTTGGGTAGTATGGACATTTTAACAATATTAATTCTTCCAATGCGTGAGCACAGTATGCCCATCCATTTATTTGTGTCTCCTTGAGTTTCTTTCATCGGTGTCTTACAGTTTTCTGAGTACAGGTCTTTTACTTCATTTGTTAATTTTATTCTTGTGTGTTTTATTCTTTTTGATGCACTTGTAAATAAAGTTGTTTTCTCAGTTTCTCCTTTTGATCATATTAGTATAGAATTTTTTTTTAGTTAAAGTCTATTGCCATGACAGTTGTTAGTAAAGTTACATAGATTTCAGGTGTATAATTCTGTAATACATCATATATATATTTGTATATTAATTTTCTATCCTGCATCTTGACCGTGTTCACTTATTAGTTCTAATAGGTTTTTGGTGGAGTCTTTATCTATACGTAGTGTCACGTCATCTGCAAATAATGACAGTTTTGCTTCTTCCTTTCCAGTTTGGATGCCCTTCATTTCCTTTCCTTGTCTGAGTGCTGTGTCTAGGACTTCCTCTACTGTGTTGGACAGAAGTGGTGACAGTGAACGTCCTTGTCTTGTTCCTGATCTTAGAGAAAAATCTTAGCTTTTTACTGTTGAGTATGTGGTTAGCTATGGGTTTGTCATATATGGCCTTTATTATGTTCAAGTACATTCCCTCTGTTTCCACTTTGTTGTGAGTTTTTGACACAAATGGATGCATGTTGCATCCTGCACAACAAGAGCTGTGGGAAGCAAAAAGGGCAGCGCAGGGTTAAAAAAGACAGTAGCCAAGAATAAAGTACAAGCGGGGCCAAGGGACTCAAGCCGCAAGGACTGAGCCCGGAATTGGGCCAACGCATAGCTTTTACTAGTTAACAAATGAGGAAGTAAAGCTTGTTAATCTCAAGGTCTGTGAGTTAGTGCCTGCTGGCTGTTTTCCCGAAAGTCCGCATTGTGCTCCAGCACATACTATGCCTTCACACAGGGGATGGTGTCATTATTCCGAAACCATCCATTGAAGGTGACCGATATCATTCCATCATTCCATCGGGTCTCAGTTTGCTGAGACATCCCCTCAAGGAAGCTTTACCGGTATCTTTCCATCCGGCCTCAGTTTGCTGAGGCACAGCCTTATGAAATTCTGGGAAAGGCACGGGGGGAACAAACAGTACGGCAGCAGTAAGGCAACAGACGCGGAATTTTTTCAAACGCTTGTTCTGCATCTATTGAGGTATATGATCATACGATTTTTATCCTTCATTCTGTTTATGTGGTGCGTCACGTTGATTGATTTGTGGATGTTGCACCAACCTACATTCCTGGGCTAAATCCCACTTGATGGTAGTGTATGATCTTTTTAATGTATTGCTGAATTGGGTTTGCTAATATTGTGTTGACAGTTTTTACATCTGTGTTCATCAGTGATATTTGCCCTATTATTTACCTTCTCTTTGTAGTGTCTTTGTCTGGTTTTGGTATCAGGAAAACGGTGGTCTCGTAGAATGAGTTTGGAAACTTTCCATCCTCTTCAGCTTTTTGGAATAGTTTGAGAAAGATAGGTATTAATTCTTCTTTGAACGTTTGGTAGAATTCATCTGAGTAGCCATCTGGTTCTGAAAACATCTCTTTCCCAAAATATTTCTTAAAGTAAATTTCCCTTGAGTTAGTCTTTATTGTTACCTAAAAGATGTTTTCACAATTTTTATAATTATATAAAACATTTCTTAAGGCAAGTCATTTTCTATAGCTTTACCTGAAGATGTTTTCACAATTTTTATAAATGAACTAGTGGTCTCAAATAGTAGAGCCCCTGCTGGGAGTGACCTGTGTGCTCGTCTAGTCCAGGACCCTCAGTATCCATATGAAGAGCTAAAGCCCAGAGGGGTCTGTCCCTGCTCATGCAGTTAGTGACAAGAACCAAGGTGAGGGTCTAGGTGTTCCTTTGGCCTGACGCAGTGATTTGTGTCATGTTAAACTGCAGTTTATGCACAGATACTACAAATGGCATCTAGAAATGCACATGTGTGTGACTGGAACCTCCCAGCCCTCAGGCATTGCCATTGCGCAGACGTATTGGGTTAAAGGGCAAAATGGTGAAGTGAAAATGGAAACAGTTAAAAATAGTTCACAACTGCACTACAGGTTTTATTTTTAACTTGTTAACGGTCTTTGCTAATTCAAGCAGTGTTTTTGTTGGTTCTAAACATCTAAGCTTCACCCTTGTTGAAGGCCAGGATTCTTTGCTTTTTCACGGCGCCATCACAATGCAGACACTAGCCAGGAGTCACAGACACAGATTCTCACAGAGACCAGGTAGACAGTGCAGACCAGAGAAGCAACCAGGTGGAATGAGGGGACCTGGAGAGCACAGGGCCCCGCCACAGCGCTCAGCCCTAGTGGCCCAGCCAGCGCGTGACCGTGGCAGTGTAAGCCACTCGCAGTTTCTCTGGTTGGCCACGCAGACTAAGAAATGGGAATTTGTAAGTGATACCCTGATTTTTACATTGAAAATTAATTCCATTTTAGAAAGACAGGTAGTGTGGACCAAAGAAAACAAACCAAAAGCCAGCAACGTGACATTTCGGGTCTAGACTCTCCCAGGGATTGAGTTTTCTGCACATGAGTTTACAGAAAGAATAGTTTTTCTGAGAATTCTTCCAAAGGTAAACTAAATGTATATGTCGTCAAAGAACAAGTTAAAAACCAACCTGTGTTTTCCACTCTGAGAGGGTGGAAGTAAACAAGAAAAATTATACCTGTCAGAATCTACCTTTAGGTAATCTAGATTTAGTTTCAAAGGAGAAAGCTACAATTTGTTCTGTCTTCTCTTACTCTTTTTTCTTTTTGTTGTTGCTTTCCATCTGTATTCCCTAAGTAAGGTATTGACCCCAGAAGCTCAAGAAGTATAGATGGAATGAACTGGGGGGGTGGGGGGGGAGTCATCTAATTTCCCCTCCACTTCATTTTTATGCCTATGATAAGAGCCTTAGGGGAAAAAGAAGAGAGTTTCTCACTTCTGGGAGAACAAAACCTTTCTGTATGTATATTCTAACTCTGATGGCCTTTGTTACCTTCAGAAGTTCTGGTCAGATCTTATTTCTTTGAGAATGAAACATTTCTATAATTCACTGAAGTCTTTGATTATTAACCAAATATCATCTCTTCATTAACTAACCAATAGGAAATACAGAAAAGAATAATTATTGTTTAAAAGGCTGAGTTTTACATAATTGTATTTTCACACACACACACACACACACACACACACACCCACACCCTTACTAAAGGTTTGATCTTAACACCACCTGGAAATCAAGAATAAGGGTAATAAGGAAAATGGTTGTGTGACAATTTATTTTTCTTTATATAACTTCTGATAATTATGTTATATATAATTATCTGTTAATTAACTAATTGTCTTATTAATCATAATTTAAAATTACATAATATTAAGACTGCAAAGGCCTTTTCCCAAAGGTGAGTTCATCTTTCATGGCTCTATTGAATATTGGCCATAAAATATGTAATACATGTTTTGTGTCAAAGAATGCAGATTTTTAATAGTCTAATAGTCAAATTTTGATTACCTAAGAATTTTTAAAATGGAGTAGCTTACACATTGGTAAGCAAACAAAAATTGTTTTTTTTTAATTATCTGGAACCTTTTGATTGATTAAATTTCCAGATAAACTAAATATTAACTAGGATAAACTTTGTTTCAATTTGTGACTAAAATTAAAATGTTTTGGCCCACTTAGTATGCTTAATATGGTAAACAATAATCTCATTATTTTTCATTAGAGGTAGAAGCCTGGACATTATGTATTTTATTGCAGGTTAAACTCTGTTGTTAGATTTCTACCCCCATATTTCGCAGTGTGTCTGTGCATGTTATTGTAGATTATACTTTTTAGGAATTAGAATTTTCAGCATTAATTGCTAGGATGGGGAAATATAATTGAACATTATGTATAGCCTTGATTCCTGCAACTTTGTTAAACTCTTTCAATAGTTCTAAGAGCATTTTTTAAGATATTTTTGGGATTCTTTCTATAGACAGCCATGTTGTTTGTAAATAACATTTTTTTTTCTTTCTAACGTTTATGCCTTTCATTCCTTTTTCTTGCCTCATTGCATTGGGGAGTACTTCCAGTACAGTGTTGAATAGCTGTCATGAGAGAGAGAACATGCCTTATTCCAGATTTGGGGGGGAAGCATTCAGTCATTCACTATTAAATTTGGTAGCTCTAGGTCTTCTATAGATGCTCTATCAGGTGGAAGGGGGTTCTCTTCTATTGACCTAGTTTACTGAGATTTTTAATTATAATGGATATTGAATTTTGTCTAATTATTTTATGCACCTATTGAAATGACCATAAGTTTTTCTTCTTTAATAAATTGATAATATCAATTACATCAATTTGATTTTCGAATGTTGAGCTAGAATTGCTTTGCCAAAATAAAAAACCACTTGGTCGTGATGTGTTACACTTTTGTACACATTGGCTGGATTCAGTTTGCCAGTACTCTTTGGATGGCTATATGTCTGCATTCATGAGGGACATTGACTGTAGTTTTCTTGTCCAGTTTTTGGTGTTGGTATCAGGGTAGTGCTGGACTCACAAAATGAGGTTGGGAATGTTCTCTTCTGTATGCTGGAAAGTTTACGAAGATAGATATCATTTATTTCTTTAATGTTTGGTCGGAAATTCTGCCTTTCTGCCAGTGAAACCATCTGGGCTTGGACTTTTCTTTATGGGAAACTTTTATTTTGTTTTGTTTTGTTTTTTCAATTACAGTCGACATACAATATTATATTAGTCTCAGGTGTACAGCATAGTGATCCAGACATTTATATACCTTATGTAGTTATCACCCAGGTAAGTCTAGTATCCATCTGACACCGTACACAGTTATTACGATATTCTTGACTGTACTCCTTAACGCTGCACTTTACCTCCCCATGACTTTTTATTTCATGTTGCCCCAAAAATAAGACCTAGCCAGACCATCAGCTCTAATGCGTCTTTTGGAGCAAAAATTAATATAAGGCCTGGTCTTATTTTAGTGTAATATAAGACCAGGTATAAAGTATAATGTAATATAATAATATATAAGATAAATAATATAATGTAAGACCTGGTCTTATATAATACAAGACCAGGTATAATATAATATAATACCGGGTATTATATTAATTTTTGCTCCAAAAGACACATTAGAGCTGATGGTCCGGCTAGGTCTTATTTTGGGGGAAACACGGTATCTAGCAACTTGTTTTATGGGAAGGTTTTTTTAACTACAAATTTCTTTAATGGATGAGGACTGTTACAGTTATCTATTTCGTGCTGAGTGAGCTCTGGCAGGTTGTGTTTCTTAAGTGTCCATTTCTTCTAGTTACTAAATTTATGGGCATAGAGTTATTTGTAATATTCCTTTGTCGTCCTTCTCATGTGTAAAGGGCATATAATGGTATCCACATTTCAGTTTCTTATATTTTTGTCTTCTTCCTTTTTATTCTTGGTCATTCTCTCTAGGGTTTATAAGTTTTATGGACCTTTTTGAAGCATTAACTTTTGGTTCTATTGATTTTTTTTTCTATTTTTTCAGTTTTCTATTTCATTTCTGTTATTTTCTCCCTTTTGTGTATTTTGGGTTTAATGTACTCTTTTTCTAGCATTTTAAGGTGGAAACATTGATTATTGATTCGAGACATTTGTTTTCAAAATAAGCATGTAATACTGTAAATTTCCCTCCAAGTAGTGCTTTAGTTGCAGCCAACATATTTTGGTATGTTGTGTTTTCATTTCCTGTTGATTCAAAGTATTTTACAATTTCCCTTGTGACTACTACTTCGAGCAATGGTTCTTTAGAAGGTGGTGTTTCATTTCAAACTATTTAGGGATTTACCAGATATGTCCCTATCACTGATTTTTGGCTCAGGTGTGAGCTGCATGCAGTGTCTCCAGCTTCCGAGACTGTCTTCTCATTTTAACGCGCACTCGGCCTTTCACAATTTTTCAGGGTTTTAGCTGAACTCATTTTACTGTCCTGTGTGGTAGCCTTATCTTCCCATTCTCTGCTGTGGGTGAGCCAGTACTCATATCCCATCTCTCCTTGGAGATGCTTGTCTCGCCCTAGATTTGGGGCTAGTTGATACACAAACTTAGTTGTGGGTTCAAGAAAACTTGTTTTGTTGTTGTTGATAATGCAGGAGAAATGCTCTTTCCAGCTTTCTACATCCTAAGGTGAAGCCAGAAGTCTCAATGCCATGTATTTTGAGCTACACTTTGGGGGCTGTTTTAGAGTTCTAGCCATAAAAGCAGAATGAGAGAGGTTGATGACTTTACATACGAAATACATTTTAAGGCTTCATTGCAGACAGAACTGTAATCGCAGTCTTGAACTTTCAAGCAGCCCTATTGTTTTGTTGTAGTAGAATTTTATTTTGCTAACTACACTGACATTCTCAGTCTGCTCAACATAACAGGAATGAGTTCTTGCACATACTGTCACCCCTGCTTTCTTTCCTAATGTAAGTTCCTGGCACATTTTGTGCCTTGTGTGAATGAGTGACGGGTCATGGGGTTGAGATCTGGGCTTATTGCTTCTTTGGAACAGTCAGTTGCTGGTTAGTAGCATAGTACACTTCATTTCAGCAGTTGTTGAAGGAGCAGAATCCTGGGAGCCCAGGTGTAGCATGGGGGTTTTAGGTTGGTGATTGACAAAGATACATGACTGTCGACATCTAATCTGAAGACATCTTTTTTATTATTTCCCACTGCTAGATAGTTTGGCTGATTTAAAACTTAATCCTTTAGGAGGGAAAAGCTAGTTTATTGAAATGATTCTAAGTTGTTTGTTTTAGAGGATGTTAGCTGTCTAATTGTAGTCAGCATGGTCTGATTCTTTTTGGTTACTAATTTAACTTGCTTTATTGCTGTTCTTTTTTCAGAAAATTCTTCCAGGAGGAAATACATCGTTCGATGTTGTTTTTCTTGCAAGAGTAGTAGGAAATGTAGAAAATACTTTATTTATTAACACATCTAATCATGGGGTATTTACCTACCAGGTAAGAACCAGAATTAAACAATTTATTTTGTAAAATACAGTCATTATCCCTGACCTGTCATATCCCTGACCTTTTAAAAACTCTATTCAAAAACTCAGGGATAATAAAAAAAATGCAAGAGTTTAGACTTAGAGCATTTTTATACCTACTGTTGTGTCTGTCAATATCCCTGTTCAAATAGGACTGTGATGTTAAACCTACAGCTAAAGTGGCAAAAGAATAGTAAAAAAAATTTTCACACTGACTCAATTTTTTTTACTTTTTGGACACTTGTAAAGCATACTCAATAATAGTTTCAAGATTAAACATACATACCTGCTTTTCTTAGTAAATATATTGTTTAACATTTTTTATAAACTTATTTCTATGTATAGTTAATGTTTAGGTTATTAATGAAAGCTACTATTTTGTGAATGAAGATTTTTATAACCAAGGTTATCAAGATTATTACGAATAATTGTTTATGGCACTGTTCCCCATACTTTACATGCACTTCTGCCTGTGTTGTAGGTACTATTATTATCAGTCTCCTAGAAAGGAAGGTGAAGCTTATAAAGGTTAAATAATTTGCCCAAATCATGCTACCAGTAGGTTGGTGAGCAGGTATTGAAACCCATGTCTTTGTAAGTAGAGACCATCGTGTTAACCACTGCACTCTGCCCATGGAACACAACTGTCGCACTATCTTACTTGACAGTTTTTTACTTTTGTTTTTGAACATTTCTTCTCCAGTGCTCAGAACACTTCCTGTATTTTTAAAATTAGTGTCGGAGTAAACATTCCATTTTAGTTATAAGTAGATCTTGTGCTTATTTAATGTGAGTAAGTCTTTAATGGTTGTTTAGTGGCAGTAGGTCACCTTTGGAAGACCTGTATAGGTGACTAACTGTGGCGCTGTGTAGTGACACTCACTTAACACACACATGCTGAGTAAATGAAGGCTGTGCTAAGAATACGAAGACCTTTGCCCTGCAGAGGCACCCCAATGACCTAGGTAATCGTAGCCAGTCTGGACTACCTGAGGGTCATGATCAGGTTGTTCTCACAGTGAGACTCAGTTGCCCTAACTGTATATCAGGTCTGTCTCCCTCTCTCCTGTCCACTGCCATCTTCTAAACTGTCATCGCCTGTCACTGGATTACACAGTGGCCTTCTAACTGGCCTTCCACTCCTCCCCAACCCCCCACAGCCCATCATTCACTCTGTAGTCAGGGTCATCTCCTTGGAACCTGAATCAGATCTAGTCAACTTCCCCATGTAAATCCTTAAGTTTCCCCATTGTTCCTCGAGCAAAATGTAAACTTCCGACCAAGACCAACAAGGGGCTGAGACTTGACTCCCATTGGATCTCCTACCTCCTCCCATGTGACTGCTCTTCACCTTCTTCCTGGTCTTCAAACAAGCCATTTGCCTTTATGCGTCCCCTTGCCTGTATCCATCTTTCAGGTGGCAACAGGTCACGTCACCTCCCCAGAGAAGACTACCCTGACCACCCTCTAAAAGAATATTCCGTCCTCCCTACCAGCAGTTACTCTGTATCATATTGCCCCTTCTTAAAACCTTTTTTTGTTCTTACCTAGTCTGCCCCTCATACTAGAACTTACGTTCCTAGCACATCGCAGGCACTTAATAAATGTTTGTCGATTGGGGGACCGCTCACCCTGTGTGCCCGACCGTGCACCTTCCCTCCCATCTGGGAATGCCCTGGGTCTGGGCTTCATATTTGGGAAACCATCTGAGTCCTAGATCCATCTTCTGAGAGTTTGAGTAGGGAAATCTTTTTTTTTTTTTTAAAGTTTCAAGTGCACAAAACAAAGTAATAGACCTTTATCATTTATATCCCTTACACTGTGAGTAGGGAAATCTTTCGATTCTCTATTTTCTCCTCTGGTCTGTCCCATGACTTCATGAAGCACTGCTATCATTTTAATTTCCAGTGTATTACAGAAATCATTTGAAATGCGCATATATGTATATACATATATATATTAAATACGCAGCCAAATCAGATATAGAAACTACACGTGGACTCTTTAAAGGGAGTTAAGATTTTTTCATCTAAATGAGACTCACCAGTGTTCCCCAAATCAATCAGTTATAACTGTAAAAAAAAGTTACAAAAGCAACTCAGATTGCCCTTGTTCTTCTCTGAAACAGGTATTTGGTGTTGGAGTTCCGAATCCTTACCGACTGAGGCCGTTCCTTGGGGCCAGAGTCCCTGTGAATGGCAGTTTCTCACCTATAATCAACATACACAACCCGCACAGTGAGCCTCTGCAGGTGAGTCCGTGATGGCGATTCTGAGTCAGCATCGTGTGATGGGAAGGAAAGCTTAGCTTCCGTCTCAGCTCATTGTGATCGTCAGGACTGTGTAAATAACGGGCTTCTAAAGCTGTATTGAAAGGGGTGTTCTTTTAATGCGTCTTGCTGTGGTCTGGATTCTGGACTACTGAATTTTGGGAACCATTTTTAAAACAATTATGGCTTCTCTGGTGTTATAGTTTAGGTAACTCTGTATTAATTTATGAAGAGTTTTTGGCTACATAAGGCTCCTTCTTTTCTTGCCTGTAAGCTCTTTCTGGTCCAGTGTAAATTTTTAAAAACATAGTTTGTACTGTTTCTGATAATAACACATTTTTGGTGATGAGAGCCTGGAAATTGAAGTACAAGGGAAGGGTAACAGAGAATCATGATGAAAAGCACTTACTTTTTATTTAAAAAATCCAGCTCCTTATCTTACCCAGTCTTTTAGCAGTAATTGTTTTCAAATTAGAAATCCCTGATCATAGTTCCTGTCTCTTCCACTGTGGGCATGGCTGGTGTCACTCTTTTAGATGTTTCCCATAATCCCCACCCACATCCCCAGTGACTTCCAGCTATACATAGGCTCCAACTATAGCATCTAGTTATGTTGTCTGTGTTGGGAGGAGAGATGGGTGCTTTCCCAAATGGTGCCTAATACCCACACCCAGGGCCCCCGAGTTCTTTAGGACCAACACTGAAGGATGTTACGTGGCTTGAAAATAAGCAATGGAGGGAAATGCTATATATTGTGGTAAACTGTGGCAGCCAAAATGGGTTTTGTCATGCTAGAACCCCTGGTAGAAAACTCATAAACAGTGAAAGGGGAAATGAGGAACAGGAGATTTGCAGAAACTGACTTGTAAAATGCGTAGGAATTATATGCTAAAGTAGCATGAATGGGGTTTCTCCCCAACACTTGGCTGACATTGGATGAGGATAGCTACTAATAAAAATACTCTGCCACAATTCACATTGTTTTGAGTTAGATGTCATCATCACAAAAGAGGGAAAGCTCTGTGTCCTACTTTTAAAAGTGAAGTGTTTCCGTTTCTCATCACTGTCATTTGTGTCCTTTTGCTCCTTTGGTTAATGGTGTATTTTCCCCTCTTCTGGCTAACTTTTATTACAGATCTATGCAGAAACCACATAAATTCTTGCTACTTTTTTTTTTAATACTACTTTCAGTCAAAGACATAAAAAAACATGTTTTTCATCCTGCCAGACCCACTGCATGAGTTGACGTACTGCGGTAGCGGTGGTGGCCGTGTGGCAGAGCCCCAGTGCTCCTTCTGTGTGGTGGCCAGACCAGACTCAGGAGCCACTTCCTGCTGGAAAGATGGGCTCACAGACTCAGCAAGTGGGGACAACCTACAGTTGTTCCAGTGGCCTTACCGTCTGTGCCTTCTCTTCTCAGCTTTAGAGTCACCAGGCTATTGGCTAGAACGATTTATCTCTTTGAGTTCAATACTGATTTTTTTCTTTTGTTCATCTAGTCTCTTTCCAGTTATATATAACATTTTAATTCAAGAAGATTTGACACAAATGAACTTTTCACCAACACACAGGAGAGTAAATAGAAAACCAGAGTTGCCCTCTTATAACCAGTGTAGAATATCCAGAAAATACTCTTTTTGAGGGAAAATATATTTATCCAAATGCTTACTTGATAGCCTTTTTTTTCATTGCGGCATAATTGACATACAACATTATATTATGTTAGTCTCAGGTGTACAGTGTAATGATTCAGTATTTGTATATATGGGGACATGGTCACCACGATAAGTCTAGTTACCGTCCATCACCACACATAGTTACACATTTTCTCTTGTGATAAGAACTTTTAATATCTACTCTTAGCAACTTTCAAATATGGAAAACAGTATTGTTAACTGTAGTCACCACGCTGTACCTTGCATCCCCAAGACTTATTTTCTTCCTGGGGAAATAAATGTTAACAGTTCAACAAGTGTGAAGCAAAAGTCCCCTTGAACTTCCTACTTTCCAATCCAGCACTGTCCAGTGGACCTTTCTGCGATGGTTCAAAGTTTCCCTATCTGCTCTGTCCAGTACAGTAGCCACTAGCCACCCGTGGCTGTTGAGCACTTGAATTTGTGGCTATGGTGGCTGAGGAACTGAACATTTCATTTTATTTAATTTCAGTTAATTTAAACTTCAGTGAGCACATGTCGCTGGTAACTGTTGCGTTAGCACAGCTCCAGCCCCAAGGCTTCCTCACAGACCCCATTCACGTGACCTTGCGTATGTCACATCCAACCTTCCTGTGCGTGTGCATGTGTATAGGTAGGCATACAGAAGTAGACACTCTTTGTGGGAATTTTTAACGTAAGTTCTGTGTAGATTGTTGGATTTCTTTTTTCCTAAACTTTACTAATTTCAGATAAATAGCACTGGACTAGACTAAAAATCAGGAATGTGTCACATACTTAGTTTTAATGTAATCTTTCCTTTGATTTTATAATTTAGCCTCTTTCTGTCCCTATTTCCTTACTTATTTTCCTATTATCAGTAGTCTACCTTTCAGTCTTCTGTTTCTAAACATTGTTATGCTTGTTTCCTTAATACTTTGGAAGGTTAAATGAAATAATATGTGATGTTTTTTGGCTTTTCAGAAAAAGTTCCATAATTACCCCGTCAGTTAAGGTGCTACTACTATTAATACCACGGGTATTTAGGGGAACACTGTACGAAATTGGAAGGCAAGTAATAATGCTGAGAAAATCTTAGCTCATTCGTCTCCACCCAGTGCTTCTCTTACACCACACACACTGAAAATCTTCAAGCTTATACTAATATATTGCTGTTTTTTCCTGCTTTGTCCTTTTTTATATACACCTGGAAGACTTCTGTGATGAAACAAGTGAAGGTTTCCCCCCATTCTCTTATTACTTCACCCCCAAATTTGCACTTAATTAAATACATTATTTCTTATTAAGAGATAGAGTCACCTGCATTTGTAGGAAAGTCTCCAGCCATGTGACCCATTCAGTTCTTAGGTCTGTACCTAAGAGAAAGAAAAGCAGATGTCCACACAGGCTTACACAATGCCACATTCACAGCAGCTTTATCTGTAATGACCAAAACCTGGGAGTGACCCAGATGGTCATCATTAGGCAAATAGGTTAAAAGCTGTGGCATAGCCATTAAATCAAAAAGAAATGAACTATTAATACACACAACAACTCGATGGATCTCAAAATAATTACACTGAATAAAAGCGGTCAGACACCAGAGTACAGACTGCAGTTTCATGTCTATAAAATTCTAGAAAATACAAATGAACCTAGAGTGGCCTAGAGTAGCTCAGTGGTTACCTGGGGATGGGAGCAGCAGAGAAGGACCAGTGGGTTGCACAGGACATGAAACAGGGATTTCGGAGGTGGGGGGTGACAGGAATGTTTCCATCTTAATCACAGCGGTAGCTTAATGCCTGTGTACACAGGTCAGACTTCATCAAGTCGTACACTTTATGGTACATCAGTTACCCTCATTAAAACTGTTAAAACACGAGTGTAGGTACAGGCCACAGCGGTGTAGATGGTAGCTGTGATTTTGCCACCTGGGGGAATCAGATGTTTTCAGACCATGTTAAAATGGTTGCGTATGTCTCAGAATAACCTCTTCACTGTTTCTCAGTTATAGTAGTTGTTAGAGCTGCTGTAGATCTTGTTATAAATGTGTGAGTAAAGAACACTTGTGTTGCTGTAAGAAATACAAAATTTGTATTTCTAAAATTTGATAATTTCCATAAAATAGTGTATGTGTCCTATGGATGGATTTTCTAAAATCCAGTCTCTGAGACAACCACACTGTTTCTAAGTTTAATATTTCAAAGTTACCTTGTTTTCGTTAGAAATACCACCATTGCTTACACATTATGGGCCACTAACTGGTGATATCACGTGATAGTATCCTACATTTGTATCTGTAAATGTGTTCACATTTTTCATGGTAAACAATTCGGGTGTCAGATTTATTTCTGTATAACAGCCATCACGTGTATAGAGAATATAGTTTTGAACTTAACCATCAGATGCTCTTTTGTCATAGGTTGTAGAAATGTATTCTAGTGGAGGTGATCTGCATCTAGAACTTCCAACGGGTCAACAAGGAGGCACCAGAAAACTGTGGGTGAGTGCTGACACGTTTCTTTCACATGTGGCCACACCAGAAAATGCTTAACTCCTTATCACCTGAAGAAATATGGCTGACTTTTCCTTAATTATTGTCTTAACATTAAATTTATATAAAGTATATTTGAAAATTGGGTGAGAGAGTAAGAGAAAAGTTTTAAGTAGTAATTTCTAGAAAGATCAGTGAACAAAATTGGTGGGAGCTTTAACCCACTTGTGAGGAAAGGAAGAGATTTCAACTGTTCTTTCTCGGAATTACATTGGTGAAGTTGTCTCTGAATCTAATCGTTTATAATATGCTTTACACTGAGATTTTAAAAAAAGAAAAAATCTCCTAACCTGTGGGAAGGATCCTTTCTATTTTTGAAGGTAGAGAATTGAGCATTCAGACTTATTCTTGGTAGAGGAAATGCCATTTGCAGAGGGAACATAGTCGAGCCCTTGTAATGACTTAGGAATGTTTAAATTCTTGGATGATCTACGTCATTCTTTAATATTGTTGAATATTTAATAATAGTTTGTGTCAGTGCATAGAGAGCCGCTTTTTCATAGAGAATGCTAGGAAATATTAACAAAATTAGTGACTATGTAGCAACTACCTTCTTTGTAAGGGTTCCTTCCATTGGAGAGGTGATTTTGGTGTGTGTGCTTAATGTTTTCCGCTATGCTTTAATCAGAGGGGAAAGACACAGCGAATGTGGTTCTTGTACTAAGGTCACTCCCAGGGCTACCCAGCCATTACTGGAGACACACTGACTAGACCACGACGAGTACATCTGACGATCAGCATCTTTATGAATTACTCTGTTAAAACAAACACACATAGCCTCTTGAGTCTGTCTTCTGACCAGTCTCAACCAGGGAAGGGATGTGGAGGGGACATTTTTAGAATGTTGAGTTCAACATTCAGAAACAAATTTGTTGGTGACTGGCTGATGACTACAATACAGAAACACACTAGCTGGTAGAAATATGTAATGACAGTCCATTGATATCCTTTCACAAAATGTTTTACCGTGAAATTATGTTATTATTTGAAAAGCCTTTTGGAAAAATAATGTATAAAACAACGCTTCATAAAATTAATTATACGCTATTACATTTGTATTATATTTCTAGATAGAACTACGAACTGACTATGAAATATAATAGGTATCTAATAAACATAAGAGAATTCAGATTTCTAATTAGTTAAGAACTACTGTGTTTCCCCGAAAATAAGACCTAGCCGGACCATCAGCTCTAATGAGACTTTTGAAGCAAAAATTAATATAAGACCCGGTCTTATTTTACTATAATATAAGATCAGGTCTTGTATAATATAACATAAGACTGGGTCTTATATTAATTTTTTGCTCCAAAAGAAGCATTAGAGCTGATGGTCCGGCTAGGTCTTATTTTCGGGGAAACATGGTATGATGAATGGTAGCAGAGAAGCGTGATGTTTTAATATTCCCAGTGGCTACAAGAAAATATACAGTGATTGTTTTTCCTACAAAGTTAGAGTAAGAAAAATGTCAGTTGGCCTTGACTTCACCCAAAGTCCATCTTAGTGCATGAGAAAACCCAGAGATCTAAGTCAGCTCCCTAGAGATGAGTGAGCTGGATGAGTGGATGGTCCCTCTCTAGTGGCCCCAGGAGGGTTCTAATCACTGTTTTCCTACTTTGGGACTAAAAGGTTGAGAGTAGAGGTTAGTGAAGAGCAGTAAAATCTAAAACACAGAGATATCCTAAAATATCCCAAAAGGTGGTACAAATTCTGATGGTCCCAAGGAAGCCAGATTGTTCTAAAACCAGGAAAAGAATTACGCCTCAAAAAAAAGATGTTTGTCAGTGAGCCTTCCACCTAGTGTAGGTGTGAGTGTTCTCTTGCTACAGACCTGAGAACTGATGCTATCTTTTCCACACCTAGAGCCTTCCTGACCCAGTTGATAAACTGGGATTTGCTTGGGAAGCTTTGTTTTGTTAGTTTTTAAATGAAAAGGAAGCAGTGTCTAAGCTGTCTGCTTATGATGTAAAGAAACTCCTGCAGACTTCACAAAGCTTTTCCCTCTGATGGTGACATTTATATTGGTTAGAGAACTTCAGGCCTGAATTACACCCCTATGCACCACCAGCACATGAAAGAACCACTGATTTTATAGATTAATTCTACTTCTTAATGACGCCTTTGGAACTGACAATTCAAGTTTTTCACATTTTTAACATCCTCCCAAATTGGAATGTGTGCTAGTCAGTGAAATATACTTGTTTACTTAGTGTACTTTTTCTTAGTAGTATATATAATAATTACATATCTTTCAGTAGTGTCATCTTACTCAATAAACCATGGTGGTTTTGCAGCATTACAAAAGCTGTGCTACATTATGGTCTGTTAACTTGTCAGGAAATTCCTCCTTATGAAACCAAGGGAGTGATGAGAGCCAGCTTTTCATCCAGAGAAGCGGATAACCACACAGCCTTCATAAGAATAAAGACGAATGCTTCGGACAGCACTGAGTTCATCATTCTTCCTGTCGAGGTTGAGGTTACAACAGGTCAGTGGAAAACTGCACGTTTGTTTGGTTTGTTTTCAATACATCTTACTCTGGCAAAGTGAAATATCATTGTTTTCTTTTTTTCCAAGCTCCTGGAATTTATTCCTCAACAGAAATGTTAGATTTTGGTACACTACGAACACAAGGTAAGAAAAGAGACTGTGTCTTCATGGGTCTTAAAAAGAAAATCGCTGTTCATTGCTACATGGCTCTACTTTCCTCTACTGTAATCCGGCTTTGAAAGTGCGTTCTAGTGGGTTACGTGACCTTGTAGAAATCTACTTTTGGGAACCGAGAGCCCTTGCAGGTTATATGTACCCTATTCCTCTGGGGGATACCATCACTTACCAGATGCGGAAGCGAGGCCATGGGATAACTTAAGGGAAGTCTTCTAAACACAGGATTGGAGCAGGAGGTAGTTTCCCAGTTTTGTAATCCAGTCCCTCACCTACTTCTAGATTTTTATTTAGGTATGGATTATTCAATTGCATTATAATGGAATAATGTTAAAAACTTGTCCCAGGTAGTCAGAGAAAGAATTCACAATCTAAAGTTGAAAACAATCGAGT
The DNA here is from genome assembly GCF_036562045.2 of Rhinolophus sinicus. Classification (NCBI taxonomy): domain Eukaryota; kingdom Metazoa; phylum Chordata; class Mammalia; order Chiroptera; family Rhinolophidae; genus Rhinolophus; species Rhinolophus sinicus. The sequence goes on along the minus strand of NC_133755.1, from coordinate 76,637,913 downwards.
TAAGGGTTTGTTAAGGAAAAAGTAACAGTACAGTTATGCTGGAACTACACGCGTTTCAACTGCCCGGGGCCACATACATACACGCGGACTTTTTTCAGTAACTATGCAGTCGGCCCTCCGTCTCCCGGTTTCGCATCCACAGAGTCAACCAACCCACAGGTCGAAAACAGTATTTTTGATCCGCGGTTGGGAATCGGCAGATGCGCAGGACTGACTGTAGCCATTGTTCTAGGACATTTTCTGTATCGAACTTGAGCCTCCGCAGGGTCCTGGAACCAGCTCTGGTGGGTCCCGAAGGAGTGTCGTTAAGTTTCCAGAGAGTCAAAAGTTATACACAGATTTCCGACTATGTGGGGGTCGGCACCCCTACTCCCCATGGTGCTCAGGTGTCAATTGTACTTGAAATTTGGAATGTCAATGGCCCATATGTAATTAAAATTTGGTTGTCTGGGATTAAAGACCCATTTTTGAAAATTAGAATCAGTTTTAATATAATTTCACATTGCACATTTTTAATTTTATTTCACATTCTAGAACAGATTTAATCTGATATTTAATATAGATTCTAACTTGCTATAAAACACACCTTTTTAAGAAATACTTCTTTTTCTTAATTTTAACAGATCTACCAAAAGTTTTAAATCTTCATTTATTAAATTCAGGAACAAAAGATGTACCAATAACAGTAAGTTTTTACTTATTTTTTTTCCTAATTTATATATCCTTTGTTTTTAAACTTATGACAGAGTTAAAAACAATTGAACTCTTGCTGTAATGGAATTCATTTTGTGGTGATCTGGTGACACTTTGGTTCTGAGTGTGATGTGAGAAACTGTTCTGCCTCTAACCACCTGATTTTAAGGATGAGAAGGGAACATAGAGGATCTTCTCCAAGCTGAGTTTGAACCGAAGTTCAGGAGGTTCCTGTTCAGGCAGAATCGTATGAGAGGCCTCTGGGAGAATTCTGGTAGATAGATTCCTAGGATCTGTGTGCCCTGTGCAAAGAAAAACAGGTTATATACTCTGTTTCCGCGGAAATAGGACCTAGCTGGACCATCAGCTCTAATGTGTCTTTTGGAGCAAAAATTAATGTAAGACCCGGTCTTATTTTACTATCAGATCGGATCTTACATTAATTTTTGCTCCAAAAGACACATTTGCTCCAAAAGATGGTCCAGCTAGGTCTTATTTTCGGGGAAACACGGTAGGATTCTATCAGGTTGGGTCGTTAGACTTAGTGTATGAAGCAAGAAGTAAAAAGGGAGAAAGAAAACACTCAGAGGTGTTGGGAAGAGAAACCATGAAGCCAGGAAGGATGGTGGGTAAGGGCGTGCTGTTAACATTACTCGTAAGTGCTGTGCCCAGCTGGCAGCAGTGGTAGTTACCCTAGATTGTGTACTGTAAACTGGGGTCCCCCTCTTCCTCTCACACATACAGGTAGGTGGCTTTTATGCCTTAGTGGAATTAGGGTGCCATGAGATGGTTTTAGGCCAAAAAAAAAAAAATAAAGACAGGGATATCTAAATTTGGCTTAGTTACAACGTCGACCCCTACTGAGGTCCCCAAAGTACATTCAGAGGGAATCGTGGAAGAGGAAAGCAGTACATTTTTATTATAACCTGTGCTGATCAGAAACCCAAATTCAGGGAACTGATAAAATGAGCGACCGACTGGGCTTCCGACTTCCATCAGGGGCCTTTGTCTGTCCGCGGCCAAACCCAGAGTTACCAGCAGGTGGCGCAGTACAGACCAGAGAGAGGAGAGCAGACGCGGCGCAGTGAGGCAGCCCAGAGGCCCTCACCCCACGCAACCGCGTTTTAATGCAGTGACCTTGCTCACTAGTGGGCTGAGTCCGGGTGGTGCTCTGTTAGGTGGGAGAACTGAGCAGGCGATATGGGCGTGAGGGCTGGAACTCTCCCACCTGGAGTCCTGCCCTCCACTGCCATGCTCCTCGGGTCCCCAGAAGCCTGAGACCCTTCCACAGATGACCAGGAACAGCTGCTTTGACCTGGCCAGCCTAGTACCGTGGAAACAAAGCCCCAAAGCCGTGAACAGCCGCAGCATTGTCTCTTGTTCTTACCTTTCTTAACAGTAATCTTAGTCTATAGATTTCTCTGTGCTCGCTTTCAAAAATATATTCATCTTTTTATTTGTTGACTTGATTATTTTCTTTAAATTCAGTCTTTTGAATGATTATCATGGAAATTTCTATGGAATGAAACTCTTCGTGTTGTCCAGTAGTGACCTTTTACATAAGGAAATACTCCAGTGAATATTTCTGTTGTGCAGTTTTTTTGTAATTACTATTTATAGCAATAATTATATTTTTCTAAAAATGTATGCATAATGCTGATTGTTACTACTATATTGAGGGTTAGTGATTGGTTTTGGCTCTTTAATCTGTATTGAAATTTTCGTGAGTCTATAGAAAAATGAGCAAAATAACAGTATAAATGTTTATAAAAATATGAGTGTGTGTATGTTAATATAAAGTTATAAACACCCTTTCAGGAGAGGGACTATTCTGCGATAATATACTTATTTCTTTGTTTGATGTTAAAATATCCATTATTTTATGCCAAAAACTAGTAGAAGGTTGTTTTTATAGAATGAATTGGGAAGTGTGTGAAGGAAGCTTTGCGGTTCACTCTTCTTTAAGGTGCACGGGAAGTCATCCCTGAGGCCATCTGGGCCCAGGCTTGCTTGTGGGAAGTTTTAAAATTACTACCTCAGTCTCTTCGCTTGTTTCGGGTCTATTCAGATTTTCTGTTTCTTCTTGAATCAGTGTCGGTGTTTATGTCTTTCTAGGAATTTTTTCATTTCATCTGAGTTATCTAATTTGTTGGCGTATCATTGTTAATCGTATTTTCTTACAATCCTTTTTTTTCCTGTGAGATAAGTAGTAATGTTCTTTCATCCTTAATTTTAGTAATTAGAGTCTTGACTATACTTAAAATAACATTTTGGTCAGTCTAACTACAAGTTTGTCAATTATGCTGATTCAAAGAACTAACTTTTGGTTTTATTAATTGTCTCTATTACTTTTCTTTGACATTAAAATATTATTTATTTTATGAATAAAGGTAGTAGATAGTAGGACATTCTCCTTCCCCTGCCACCCACATCCTTATTTTTACAAAAGAAAACTTAGAAAATCTTTGTTGGACTCCCCTCCACAAGCATAAACACACACATACACACACATTCTAGAGTTTGCCAGTAGGTGAACTGCAGAGACCTAAGAATCACTGCTCTGTTACCATTTTAAAATCTCACTTTCTACCCAGAGTTGTGATTGTTTTTGTTCGAAGTTTTCTAGTTTAGTATATCGGGAGTTTCCTGTACTGGAGTGTAATTCTTCTGCCAGATTTGCCCAGGTTGCTTTGGCTGTAACCTACTTCTTTGGACGCTGGGTTTCTTCAGCCTGTTGGCTGCCTGGAGCATGTCTCCCTGCATACGTGGCGATGATGCATGCACACGTGTGCGCTCCCCCTCTCAGCCCTTCTCCTCCGCGTCAGGTCACTGAACTCCACAAAGGCCACGGCCGAAATGCCTCTGCAGCTGTGGACCACAGTGTCTGGCTGGAGGACAGACGCTGGCTGGGTGGATACCCTACCCTTGCCTCAGCTGGAGATGTCATGTGGCTTGTGGTTCTTGCTTGTAGTGCATGCTGTGTGTCCCTGGTTTCTCCAGTCTGGGAGGCCATTGCGCAGAACAGGGTCAGAATGGGGACTTTTGTACTTGTTGGGCAGACTTCAGGCCTGCAGTCGCTTCTCCAAATGGGAGGGTTTAGAGGTTCAGTGGGCAAGTGCCTTTACGTAGCCCAAGTGGTCTGGTCTAGCTTTTTGCATACATGGAATGGATGGAAATGAATGTCCTTTTCAGTAAACATTTTCTAGGAAAACAAAATTAGCAACTAATCCTAAGAATGTGAATGAAAAGAAATGTAGTATTCAATGTCTTTGTGACAGGGAATGAAATAGGCCCATTTTCCTCTCTTATTTGCTCTCCTATGTGTCAGGCGCCATGCAAGGTGGTTTTGTACATGGATTCCCTTATTTCACAGCAGTCCTATAAAGTGCACACAGCCTAGTTTTTAAAATAGGGAAAATGAGTCAGCTTTTCAAGGGACTTACTCAACTATAAAAACTCCAAAGTTACGTGACAGTATATTAGGTATACAGTGACAATCCATACATCATTTTCATTTTCATTCAGTGTTTCAATTAAAAACTACTGATCCATGTATGTGTCTGTATATGTACATCTGCAGCTACCTATGTATGTGTTTTTTTCTATTATCTAAAGCCTACACCCAGCCAGAGTTTGGGTAGTTTTGTCTTATTTCCTCATTCATTCATCCCTTCCTTTAATAAATATTTAATGAGCATCAATTACATGCCATCTCCTGTGCTAAGTACTGAGAACACAGCCATGAATCAGACAGCCAAGGTTTTACGGCATCATGTTTTGTGAAAGACGTGGCGGAGGGAGTGGTTTAGATAGGATTGTCTGAGCAGCTGCCGGTTGAAGACATAACTAAGGACTAGGAGGTAGGCAGAAAGTGGCAGACAAGTGTTCCCAGCTCCGGGAGCTGAGCATGAGGCAAGGGCAGCTTTTGATCTGGTGAGGGACAGCAGCTGAGGTGAAAGTTCAGGGCTGGAAAGTCACGCCTGCTGCCTGGGGCTAGTGACCAGTTTAGGTGTTATTGTAAGTGCAGCGGGGATCACAGAATTTGAAGCATTTCTGTGTTGTGAAGAGCTACTGGAGCCGCTTTGTGGAACGACCCACAGAAAGTTAGAACTCTGATGCAGTGGTCCATGTGAGGTGCTTCTCGCCTCCCCAGCCAGAGGACACGCCATCTGCCCCAGAAACGGAGTTATAAGAGCCCCCTAAGGCTTCTCCTGTCTTCTGTACAATAAGCCAGACTTAGAGATGGATGGATGTTAGGAGGGCCTCGGCCTTCCTCCTCTTTGTCACAAATGCGTAGTTTGCCTAAAGCTGGAGGTTTCAGATTCCCCTTCAGGAATTCAGTCTCCTTTCTAGACAGAGGACTGCTAAAGCAAGCAACTCCAAATACAGGTGCCTCGCCTGGTAGTGGCAAGGTGCACAGGTCCAGGCCTTCCTGGTGTTTATCGTCTATGGTGCAACTTCGAGGATGGCTGTAAAACTACTACTTGTTTTACCAGTATCAGCTTGATAAAAGCTGCAGCAAATTGGTGCAGCTGTTGTGTACAGTTATTATGCACTGAAAAGTGATTTTCCTTGTTTGCTCAAACGCTGTTGTCAGTCGTTTCCGTAAATGCCGGGCCCTGGGGCTCCCTCCACAGTTACTGCACACTAGTCGGGTATGAGTGTCGTGGGAAAACGCTGGAACCATATTTAGAACATGTGAAGGCTGCCTTTCCTAGTAATCTTCCCATACTGTTTCCGCTTCTTGATTATTTTTAAGCAGCACTTAGTGACTGATACTGAAACAGACATTAGTATATAAATATGTTTATTACAAGTTAATGATTATGCATTATTTTTCATTTAAAGCCACCAGAATAAGCCAACTATTTAAGTATTTTGTTTTGCATTGATTTTGTTTCCTAACTTTTCTGTTAACAGCGTTTCTGTTAAAACCCTGAAAATGGGTTTTAACTGATTTTGGGGGGTTTTATAATGGTAATACGTGAACATTTCAGACTATTTATGTAAAATGAGTCAGTTGACTGTTTACTATTGGTGCAGCATGTTTTAAGGTAATGATATTGAATTAAAATTTCCCTCTGGTAAGGAAAATCTTAAAGTGGCATTTCATGTGAGAAAAACATTCCCTCAGCTTGCCTAAGCTCTTACTACATGCAGTGATTGTATTTTAATAAGTACCAGTGTTTAGCTCTTTCTGGCATGGCGCTGTGCAGGGTGAGAACATTCCAGAAGTGCCGTGGTGGACACTTCCACGCAGTCTTTGGGCATGTCTGAGCGGTGAGAGTCACACTGCTGCTGTCACAGCCCGCACAGCCGCGTCTTCTGTGCAGGCCCTCTGTGCAGTCCATAGCTTTCGAAGGTCTCCTCTCTGATAGTCTGGACCTCAGGATGTAAGTCACTAATTTGAACAAACAGCAAAATTAATTGAATCACAAAATTTTGTAGATAGATGGACTCTTAGAAAACACCTAATCTAATCCCCTAGGATTTTACAGGTGGAAAAGCTCTGCCCAGAGTGGCTGGGCAACTTGCGCAAGCTCACGCTCGTGGTTAAATAGTTAAGACGCTCTTGTTGCCTAAACTGATCACTGCATTGTCACATGTGCCTCTGTCCTGTTTCCCTCCTTCAGAAGTATTTGCATGGCAGTATGGGGTAAGGGGACAAATGAGATGTTTTAGCTTCCAGTGCGCACTGCTTTGAACACACACGTGCATACACACACACATACCCCTTGAAGGAATGAAGAGCTGTACTTTTTAAGTGGTTGCTGGTACCAGCAAGCTTCCTGATAATAAATACATTGTAATAAGTACATCTCTGTTAGAGATCCAGAAGCACGTGAGGAGTTGTTCTCAGACAGGGAGGAAGAAGAGTCAAGTGCAAAGCTGTGAGGACTTGGGGCACAGAAACCTGCAGAGCCCTCCAAGGCCATGGTTCCAGGCCCAGCTAGACCTGCACGTGGCCCCGGGCTGGCCAGCAGTGGGCAGGGGGAGCAGCTCTGCCCTTGGTGGGAGCAGGCAGTGTCTGTAGTCCCTGTGCAAAACCAGCGTCCTTCCCTGGGCTCCAGGCAGTGCAAAAGGGACGCCTTTTCTTCACACTCTTCTCAGGTACTTCTTGTGCCTTCAAGGACCTGCCCTTTGTGCAGTGCAGGCCCATCCCACCTTTATGAGAGCAGAAGGGGAGGGCGGGGAGCCAGGGCTGTTGTGACCTGCAGGGTCCTGAGTGCCCACGTTGGCACACGTTCTTGAGACTGTCAGAGGGACAAATGTTCTCAGGGGAACTCCAACCTTTGGCAACAACTGTATAAACCCCTGAACATTCCACAAAAACCCTCGATGGGTTTTGAGACCAAAGTAAGATTGAGGTGAAATTCTAAAGGAAGATTTTTGATCAAGATTTGTGGGCAGCACCCCAGTTTCACATACATGTTTGGGCAGTGGGGTGCTGGTGCAGGAGGGTGCTGGACCCAGTCGGGACAGCGGGCTTCCAGTTCTGCCTCCCAGCACCGGGCTGCGGAAATGTCACTCAGTGCTACGGGGTCCTTCTCCCCCGTGAGCAGGGGTGCAGGCGCTGGGGGGGGGGGGGGCTTTAAAGGTCCTTCCAATGAAAAACGTTTCATGTCCGTGAGGATCATCGACTAAGAAATTACCGCACTCAAAAATGTATTTACTTTTTAAATTTGCTGGAAGAGTGTAAGCTTTTACGGTTTGTTGTTTGTTTGTTTTGTTTTTGGTTACTTTAGGTTTGTTCTTTAATGGGACTACCGTGTATATTAAGTTTAAAGAGTTCTGACCTCTTCCAGTTGCAGACCTACGGTGGCCTCACTGCTCGTGCCACAGCTGGGAGCGTGATGGGTGGGCCCACTCGCACCGTGCCCTGCATAGAGAGGGCCCGTCAGAAGGGACCTGCAGCACGGTCGGCTGTGGCTCCCAAGTTCCTGGTCGCTTTCATCTGCATAGAGCCAGGTGTCACCCTTAGTAGTGGGATTTCAGTAAGAGGGACCCTACCGTACCATTGTCATGTCTCCTCCTCTTACATGGGAATTAGGCAGCCATTTGGGAAATAAATGCCTCTTTTTCTGTTTGATATACTGACACCCACTGTATTGGTTTGTCTTCAGATTTTTATGCTCGCTTATCTATCATACATTTTTCTTCTGGTCATTTTATTTCATAAAAGAGATTCTAATGAAATTAATTGGAAGTTTTATTAGTTTGGCCTATTTCATTTAAAGGGACCACATAAAGTTAAACTTTCCAAATTTTGATTCCACCTGCCTTTTCCAGTACACGTTCCAGTGTAATATAACTGAATCACTAGACTAACTCTTACGCTGCGTTAATTGATTTCAGGATTTTTTTCAAAATGTGTCAGAAATCCACAAAAACCCAAAAAGTTGATATTTTCACTATTTTATGCATTTGATAACAACAATTTGAGCTGCTTTGTATGTAAGTGACATTATAGTTATGTATAAAAATTTTGGATATTCATTCGGATATATCTGACCATCAAGGCAAGAAGGTTAAAAAAGTGCTACGTATTTTTTTCTCTTTGCAGAGTATTCGACCAACACCACAAAATGACGCTATAACGGTACACTTTAAACCAACTACCTTAAAAGCTTCAGAAAGTAAATATACCAAAGTTGCAAGTATTAGTTTTGATGGTAAGTATTCACCTTTTTCTCTCTAATATAGTGGCTTATTTTGATAAACTACAAAGCAACTAAGTCAACATCTTAGTATAGAAATCCAGACCATTTTACAATCAGATTTTACACAGCTTAGGTTGGTTTTTCTTGTAAACCATCACAAACTCTTGATTGTTTCATGAAAGAAAATATAACTTCATAAACCTAAATTAGTATTGGCAAATACACTGGATTAGAATTAAATTTTTGTAATCTGGGCTCTTCCACATACATTCCAGTTATGCATTTCATTATGAAGTCATTCATTTTTGTAATTGGGTGATAATATATTTGAATTTCGGAAGCATGTCCGAATTTGAGAGCAGGAATAAAGTATTGTCTGTAACATTTTCATACATTGTCTTTTATAAGCAAGGCAGATGGTCCTGCCTAAGCTAAAATAATAGCCTTTATGATAGAATTGTCAAATTAGGTAAATATTATACTACATATTTTGATACTTGGAATGTTATTCCAGACTTTAACATATTTTAATACCTAGTATGTTTTTATTAATTTTTGCTCACTTTACTGCAATATTTATTGTATTTGCTGTCACAAAATTTTTCAAATAGTGGTTTAATAGTTGCTGAACTGTATATGTAACTAAATTTAATGAGAACGGAAACTCCAGATGGGGCTTTTGTCATCAGGGTCCATGCAGCTTGCACTCTGGCTTCATGACAGAGCCACCTCTTCTCTCAGTCCATGTTTTAAGGCTCAACTCCTCAGTAGATGACAGTATTTGATCACTGAGTGACCTGCAGGTAGCAGAACACTGGGACACTCTACACTGTGTCTGAAAGAGAGCACCAGTGCTTACGGCTCAGACGGGCTTCTCAGGGGCTGGGCCCCGGCTTCAGTCTTCATCCCATCAGCTCAGAGCACACCCGGAGCAAATCCAGATGAAATATGTGACATGCTGTCATAATCCAGCTGTCAAGAGCTGATATTATTGAAGGTTTTGATGCTGCACTTATTTCCAAGTCTGTGATAAATTGTCTTCTGTGTTGCTAAGATACCGCAGTCATGGCCTCCAGCGTCAGTCTCCGCATCAACAGGTACACTCCTTGTCCTACCAAGGAACAGAGGGGCCAGTAGGAAGTCCTGAGCCCTGAGAACACTTGGGGCCCACCCTCCCAGTAAGCCCAGGGAATGGCAATGCGCCCCGGCCGTGTCTTTCCAGGCCCCCCGCTCTTCCCTTCTCACTTCGGGACTGAACCCACTGAATGTTCATTCTGGAGATGAATGAATGGCAGTAATGTAGGTTCTTCTGAGATCAGAGATTCTAAAAGAAGTATTTTCAAGAAATTATGCAAAATTAAATACAGAGACAAAGGGAAAGCATCTTTTAAGCAAGTGCTACGTTCCTTAAAAGTGGTTGTTTTTATCAAGGGAGAACCCCTCACCTCACCCTACCACCACCCCAGATCCCCACACACAATACCACTGAAGTTGCTGTGAAAATCAATGGGACCTGTTACCAGAATGCACCATCTATATTAACACTTCAGTGTTCACTTAACCAAGCAAGCATCTTTCTCATCAAGTCACTATTCGTTGTGATTTTTAACTGAATTTTCTTGAGGTTTTTGAAAACTTCATTTACTAAACTATCATTAATAAGATACCATGAAATATGTAAATTATGGCCCTTGTGATCAACTTTGCATCAGAATAAACAGCGAAAAAGTAAAAGCATTGAAAAATGGCTATGCAGCAAGCAGAAAGAAATGAAGCTTAATGGGGGTTTTCAAAATCTGAAGTCACCGTCTGTACGTAGCCACATACTAGATGTCATGCCATTTTTTTTGTTTTTTGTGCTAAAGCTGGGTAACATCCATTTGCAGAACTCACGTGTCAATTCTCCTAAGTAGAAATGCTCCTGAAGTACTTTAAAGGGGATGAAAACAAACAGCTTCTTTATTTGCTTTGAAAGGAACAGCCAGTGGGTCTCCAGATGGGATCCAACTAAATCCACTTCTGTAATCCCAGAGGGAATTATGTGGAACCGCTGCCTTCATCTGTGAGGACACTATGGTGGCAAGCAGGGGCATCTCCTCTTCCACTGAGTTAGGGTGGCTAACACAAGAAGTCAGAGCTCATGCCCTACTTGGTGGGTATTTATAGCACAACTCTGGCCGTATAAGGAGCATTATTTCTTTCTCAGTGAAGTTGAAAACCTGCAGTTCTCAATAAGGGCCAGTTTCGTTCCCAGGGACATTTGGCAGAGTCTGCAGAAATTTTTGATTGTCACAGCTGGCGGTACTACTGATATCTAGCAAGCAGAGGCCCAAGACACTGCTAAACATCCCACAGTGCACTGGCCAGCCACCCCACTGCAAAGGTTTCATCTGGCCTAAAATGTCAGTAGTGCTGCAGTTAAGCCCTGCTAATATGAGCAAAGCCATCACTTAGAGACGTAGCTCAAATACAGTTTTTCCTCCTGAATTGTGTTCACTTGCTAATTCCTCACTTGTTTGTCTCATTACAGGAAATTTAAAACATTTTTCCTTTTTATATGAAAAATGTGATATTTGATTTAAAATGTAAAACTATTCTGTCTGTCAATTTGAAAGCTCAGCTTTCTTTTTAAGATTTTATCAGTCCACATAGTCATTCTCACACTTCTCTGTGTAACCTCTTTGGTAACAACAGGTGACATATTTTTTTACGTGTATGCTTCCTTTCAGCATCAAAGGCAAAAAAACCATCTCAGTTTTCTGGCAAAATCACTGTGAAAGCAAAAGAAAAGAGTTATTCTAAGCTTGAAATACCATATCAAGCAGAAGTGTTGGATGGGTGAGTTTCTCTTTAAAATAAATTCTGTTTTCCTGCTAATTGACTTTAGCAAAAGTAGTAGCCAAATTCACATAAATTCCATGGCAGTATTGTTGAAAAGAACAACTTCAACTGTAAAGGACAAAAATCTCTATATTTTGTTTATTTTTTACTTTCTTAGAAGAAAAAGGTAAATGGGATGATATAAGTTGAACTTGCCGTGAATTCTTAATGATTCGATGATATGATAGAATAATGAATTTATTTTCAAATAATATTTAAATCATTTGAACCATTCCTCTCTAATTCCTTTTGTAACATGAAAGTGGTTGTGGTTTGTTATTAAAGTATATGGTCTGTCACCCCAATTAATTTAATAAAAAGTTTAAATTAAAAATAAAGAACTATCAATAAAATAAATAATAAAGTATATTGTCACTTGAAACAAAATCATTTGTATTCCTTTATAAACTTGTATATGTGCTGCCGAAGCGAGCACAGTATTCCTTTATAAACTTGTATATACTGTTGTAGAATTACAACTTTTTATAAATGGGCACTAATAGATGCAGCTCATTTTCTAATTATACTATAAATAATAATAGTTTAATATCCAACTTGGTGTGGGGGCTCAATTTAACAAAGCTGGTTGGAATTGAGTAATAAACATGATTCTTTTTAAAGTAGCTTAAAACTTTTTCTGTTAACACATTTTTGGTTTTAATTTTTTATTATGTATAATTCCATAGAAAATAGTTCTTTATATTACATTTCAATATTTTGCAAGCTAAATTTTGTTTTAAATCATGTGTTCAATCACTAAAATATTTATAGTTCTAATTCTCTAATAATAGTTATTTATGCTAAACATAAATTATTCACAACAAAAGAACTACGATTTCCAATTAACACATGGAAATAAAAATGATTTATTTTGTTTATGTTTTTGTTTTGTTTTTACATAGTTATTTGGGATTTGATCACGCTGCAACATTATTTCACATCCGAGACAGTCCTGCCGACCCTGTGGAAAGGCCAATTTACCTTACTAACACTTTCAGTTTTGGGATCCTCATTCATGATGTGTTGCTACCAGAAGAAGCCAAAACAATGTTTAAAGTATGTGTGGATCCTTATACTTTTAACTGTACTGATCTGCTAACTAGATGATGCTGACATGTTTTTTTCTCTCCCATCATTCCCTAGGTTCACAACTTCAGCAAACCAGTCTTAATTCTTCCAAATGAATCAGGATACATTTTTACCCTGTTTTTTATGCCATCCACATCATCCATGCACGTAGATAACAACATCTTACTTATTACCAATGCTTCTAAATTTCATTTGCCTGTGCGGGTATATACAGGCTTTTTAGATGTAAGTATGTCACCTACCTTTAGAATTTAAACTCCCTACCCATCTTCTGTGTTTTCAGGTATCAGTAGGCAGTCGTCATCAGCAGGCACCCTTGCATTTTGCTGTTTTCTGTGTTTACAAGTAGATTTCATTCCTCCCTACTCAGTACTTTACAGATAACTGGATTTCACCCTTCCCAGCAGCCGTCTCCCCTGGCCATACACTTGAATCCTCTAGTTACAGTCTCCACTTAGATCTTCTCCACATTCTGCTTTCTCTTGATTTTGCTGTTAATCTGTTACAATCATGGGGAAGCTAAAAATGAACAAAATGGGGGGAAAAAACGAATGAGCAGGAAAAGAACAATACAAGGAGGTTGAAGAGGGAATTATATAAGGAAGAGACTTCCAAAACCAGGAAGTATCAGGGTGAAGAAAAGAAAGGTGGTAAAGGTACACAGGTGGAATGGTAATCTAATCATGGCGCAGAACGGAAGAATAAAGGTCTTTCGGTGCAGAAAATAAGCCAGGGAAAAAATCCAAAGTGTCCTGAGAGTAGTCAGTGAAGGAAATTTAGGTAAGAAGTAAAACTGATATGAAAGATAAAAAGATAATGCGAACATAGAAATGCAGTTCTCCAAAAAGAATTTTAGGGCTGGAGGGGCCTTCAGTATTACTCTGCTCCTTCATTTATTTTGCTGAAACGATGTTTTCATGAATGCATGTTGTTTACTGAGACCAAGGTCTTTTTGCCTAATCCTCTAGGGCTCCCTCCACTTACCCCCTCCCAGTACTTCAGCTTCCTGCTTCTTTATGTGCCTTCAGAGGACACAGCTGTTCAGTAGAGACCACGACTATTTTCATTTTGATTACTGAAAATATTTTCATTGTACAAAGTTCTTAATTATATTTTATATATGTGTGTATGTGTGCATATTTACATAAAATATAGAAACTTTATCTTAATATAGTCACTTTCTCTTGGTAACATTCTCTTTTATAGTATGACTTTATATTTAATCTAGTTCTTTTATATCTTTCCAGTACTTTGTATTACCCCCCAAAATAGAGGAACGTTTCATAGATTTTGGTGTACTGAGTGCTACAGAAGCAAGTAATATTTTATTTGCAATTATAAACAGCAATCCAATTGAGGTAAAAAAAAAACCTGTTTTTATTCTAAATCACATTTAAGGATTTTATGCTGTGCTACAGTGATCACTTATATCTTTCTCTTTTTTAAGTTGGCTATAAAAAGTTGGCACATCATAGGAGATGGCTTATCAATAGAACTCGTAGCTACTGAAAGAGGCAATAGAACCACAATAATTTCAAGCCTTCCAGAGTTAGAAAAATCCTCTTTGCCAGACCACTCATCAGTAAGTAAACTTTCTTATTATTTTCTTTAAACTTCAGATGTACGTCTAAAGCACAGATAAGACTGTTCCCATCTTGCATACTTCTGGTCATATTTTTATAGGAATCACAATAGCATCGGGTATGTGGTACTGAAAGGACCTTGTGGGTTATGCACTTGAACCCCTCTCATTATGATGATGATGAGGGCACTTGAAATGCAAAGGAGTTAAGTTCTACCCTGTCATCAAAAATTCTGTAACAAGCAAAATTTCAGTTGTCTTTTTTTAACACAAGTGTCGTGACAGGAGAAATTCCCATAGGTCCCAGACTAACCCATGTCCATTGAACTTGCCGGGCAGAAGTGCTAGGCCTGCATGTGGTAGAAAGTGTGTGTAGCTCTGCTGTAATACTTCCCGGCAGTTCTCTGCACTGGTGAGGAGTCTCAGAGAGGCAAGCATTGCTGATCCCACCCCGGGACTTTTTTCTGTCTTACAAATGCACAGCTGGTTGTAAAAGCCCAAAACCAGAGAAAGTGAGCCTAGTCTCAGCAGTGCTGAGGAGGGAGCTTGCTCAAGACAGACTCAGAACCCCTATGAGGGGTATGACGTACCTCGTCTGTAGGTTGGGATGGGACTTCTTTGTCTCAAAGAAGGAAGAGCAGATGTCCTGATGCACTGATGGACCACAGATGACGCTTCCACAGAATGTCACCAGTTATAAAAACTGCTTTCAACAGTGCATGCTGGATGAGCCTCACAGCAGTGTGTTTGGAGGGCAGTTTGGCAGTATGCTTGTACACCACTCCTCAGGGTTCTTTCCGTGGGAGTAACTTAAAGGACCAAAAACTGAGAATGAAGATGTTTGTAAAAGCATTATTAAGGATTCCATAACGGGAAACAGCCAAGTGCATAAAGGAAATCCTGATTCTATGGTTGAATATTGAAAAAAATAACAAAATTATAAATGTGATTATGTATAGAAACTTGGAAAATGATTTATGAAAAAGTAGGAAACAGTACTAAATAATGGATTCTAATTGCATAATTGGATATTTGAATAGTGGCAGATTTATGGGGTTTACATTTTAATAATTTATAATGTTTTAAATTTGATTCAGAAATAAAGCCTCCTTTTAAAACAAAAAGAATATGCTCATGAGACGTAATATTTGTCATTCCAGCTAAAATTTTATTTTTAATACAGATGAAATGCTGAAAAAAGATAACGAGGCCAGTCATTAATGTGTTTTTTAACAATGAAGTTAGATTAAATGTTTGTATGTTTGTCTAATCTCAGATGGTTGCATTATACTGTTTCCTAATAAGACATTATAAATTAATAATTTAAGAAATCTGGATCATTTCCTAGCAGTAAGTAGCATGTGTTAACACATACTCTTTAAATTTGAGAGCCATTCAACAACATAAAGCCTGTTTGACAGTTTAGGGTTTTGGAATTCATTTTAGTGTAAAACTATAAATATAAAACAAGGGGCAGACAGAGATCACTGTTACAAACACTTACTTAAAATAGGAAGTTGTAGTGAGTTGCCAACTTCAAAATAGCAACTCCACAAAGTGATTTTTTAGTTTATAATGCTGAAACTTTCAACTGTTTTCTAAAAAGCCATACCTATCAACTAAATTAGTGTCTGTTCATATGAAACACACATTGCCAACAACTCTGTGCTCCTCAGACCGGTGTTCTGAGCTGGGTAGTTACAGAAGCATGATGAAAACATTACAGTTGTACCAAACCAACACCAGTGCTTCTAAAAAGGGGAAAGTGGGTATGTTTGATATATCAGTTTTTGTTATTTTGCTGTAAACGTGAATTCTAGATAAAATACAACTAATATCTAAAGTACAAAACACAAAATGAATTTTGTGGGTGTTTTGGTAATTTTATGATTGACTAGAATAAGTGCCAGAAACATCAACAAATAGGTTGAGAAAACAAAGACCCTATTCTTCTTTCAAATTGGTACTGCTTAACCCTCCCATGGGATGTTTTCATACCACCCCATTTCAGTTGCTCTGAAGACATGTTTATTAACCAGAAACTTAAATTCAGAACTTGAAGCAGAGCCAGCTTTGTGTGTACTTGTGCCCTGATGTGGTTGAAGAGTTGGTGGGAGGCCGCGTCCCTCTGCTCCACCCTCACCCTCTTCATCCATGCAGCTACAAGGGTGCTGCCTGAGGACCGTGCCCTGCCCCACCTGGGAGCTGGGATCTGATGTTCCTCAGGGACCTGGTTTTGAGAGGCGTTTGTGCATGACAATCCGGTACCTCTGAGCTGTGCTGGTGTGCGTTAGGCTTCGGAATTAGTCCATCGGCACAGCCTTCTCCATTTGAGTGGGAACTTCACCTTGCAGGGCTAATGAAGGATGTCATTTCTGCTGCACACAGGTCATACTGGCGTCAGGCTATTTTGCTGTGTTCAGAGTCAAACTGACTGCAAAAAAACTGGAAGGGATTCATGATGGAGCCATACAGATCACAACAGACTATGAGGTAAGAACTGTATGGGGGAGACTCATGTCAATGGTATTTTTCTGAATAATTCAGTTCTTTTTTGTTTTTATAGAAACAGAAAACTGTTTACTTATAAAGTTACAGTTTACCTGTTTTATACCTTAAAAACTGAGCTTTTGAGAATATTTTACTGAATATTGGTGTTCATTAGCCTATAAAACCCAAACCCCTTGACTAAAAGCAACTTCAAAAAAAAATGCCTTTGGCACATTTCGAATTGTTCTGTTAGAAAGCTGCTTAGCAGTGGTTAGAGTATTGCACAGCCCCCGGCTGGAATCCCTGAGGGAGAGCCCCCTGATTCTTCCTGCAGTCATAAATACTCTCCTGGGTAACGTTTCTGGAAAGGACGGGAAAGGCAGAAACATCAGGAAGTCACATCTTAATTTGAGTTCTCAGCAAGTGTATTTACATGAGTCGTCCTCAGTCAAGGCACAAAATGAAGATGGTGGAGCTCTTTGAGGACTCCTGTGGGTTTGAGATGTAGCAACCAGTGAGATTTTAAATGAATGTTTGTCTGCCCAACCTAAATATTCAATTTAATATGCAAAAGCTCATTGGAAAGTTGTGAACTGCTGACTTCAACAGGTTGCTACCCTTGTTCTCCAGCCTGTTCTCAGCACACATAACCCCCTACATGAAAGAAAACCAATTCAGAATAAACAGACTCGGTCGTTTATTAATAAATGACTTGTCGGGAGTATATCAAATTAATTCCAAAAAAGTTTTCACTCATGATAGAAATAAATGTATTTTATAGCAAAGACAAGTTTTTGTTAGTATTGATGAAAATAAGAATTAGGAAAAAATACTTAGAGAAACATCTTTGTGAGTTACAAATGAGTGTGAGTTAAGATTCAAAATCTAGAATGTTCCATTCATTTCTCTAAATTAGGTTGATATTAATTTACTGCTATATACAATAAAGAGAGAGCATGTATTACTATAAAAGCTGGATTTTTCATACATTGTTTTAGGAGTACAATTATACTTTTTAAAATCTAATAATCTACAAAATTATGAAAAAAATGTATTCTTTATTCCTTTCCCAGTCTTTGCTCTTGTTTACCATGTTTTCAATGAATCGATAAGAAGTAAGTACATGGAAATGTGTTTTGTGGAGTGCATTGGACAGGCCAAACAGTTCCCTGGGTGACTTTAATATTGCTTAAGAGTTGGTTATTGCTCATACAAGTCCCAAGATGAGGTTTTAATGCCCAGGTAACACAGTAACGGTCCAGATCAGTCTGTCCCTAACACGCCCTCCTTTGTGGTCCGTCTGCTCACCCCGCAGGTCCTGACGATTCCTGTGAAGGCTGTGATCGCAGTGGGCTCGCTGACGTGCTTCCCAAAGCACGTGGTCCTTCCTCCGTCCTTTCCGGTAAGACAGTTAACTTACAGACTTTTCCATGCTAGTTTTGTCTCTGCCTTTCCCCCGTGTTCCTCCAATTCAACAGAAAAGTCAGTTATTCTTTATTGATCTCTTATTTTAAGGTAAGACATTGCACCCGGTTTTTTAGGAGATAAAAAGAGGAATAAGAAATGCTCCCTTTTCTCAGAGAGCTTTCTATCTGGAACGGGAAATGGGCCCATGATTCAGAGATGTGATGCAGGGTGTAGGAATGGCCCTGAGATGGGTAAACACAAAGTGCTGTGAGGGAAATACACATCCAGTTGATGAAGGTGTCCTGTGAGTGGGCTCAGAAGGTCTTCTGAGGGACAGCTGCATTTCAGGCCCAGGGGACAACCTGACAGACACAGCAGTCAAGTCTGCGATGGCTTTGGGTGAGTGGCCCAGTTTGGCAAGAATGGAGGGAAGTTTCAGGAGAAAAATTAGTATGAGGGTCATACTAACAGAAGCAGGTGTGGGTAGGCATGTCGCTAGAGGAAACGAAAATGTGACTTAGAGTGGGGCCTGGAGAGCAGGGAGAAAAGAAACTCAGAAACCAGGAGACAGCCACTGCCTCCTGGGGAAGGCGATGCGGTCAGTTGAAGACACGCAGGGACACACGGGAGTGTCACCCTGTGGCAGGAGACATGGCAGGTTAGGAGAGACAGTACCTTGCGAGATCGTAACATTATATGCAGTAAAACCTAAATTCAAAAGTTAGCTCCTTAAAAATATAAATTGTGAGTTAGCAGGTTCTGCACATTGAAGGTTGGGTCTTAATTAAATCTTTGTCTTGTCATCCCACTTGGTACTGGCATGTGGGACTCGACTTTGTTCTTTACCGAAAAGGACCTCGTTCTTTCAGTTGCCTTTCAGTCAGTGGTCTCCTTAATCACTGTGTAAATCCTGCAGTAAATGAGAGAGCATCTGTATGAAAAGAAGGTGCTGGTTTTGAAAGACTGCAGATAAACTTTCAGATCTCTTCAGGTGGCTCACAGGACCAGACATGTGCTGCGGTTACAAATTAACTTGGTAACCATGTTGGTCGGGCTGCTCTAACAAAGGGCCATAGGCTGGGCGGCTTACACAACAAACATTCATATCTCATGGTTCTGGAGGCTGGGAAGTCTAAGATCAAGGTGCTGGCAGATCCGTGGTGCAGGCCCCCTGCCAGGTTTTACAAATGCTGTCTTCTCATTGTATCATCACTTAGCATGAGGAGCAGAGCAGGGGGCAAGCTCTGGTCTGGCTCCTTCTAAGCGCACCAGTCCCCTTCCTGAGGCCCCACCCTCATGACGTAATCACCTCCAAAGGCCTCACCCCCTAACACCATCACATCAGGGGCTAAGATTCCACATAGAAATTCTGGGGGGACACAAACTTTCAGTCCACAACAGTGACCAAATTCTGTGAAGTCTTTTATCAGATGGAGAATACTAGAGCTAACTGATAAAAACAATACTTAAGAATAAACATTTTAAATAACTCTCCATTTAATACTTAGTATTTGAATACTGTTGTAAAATTAACTTGAATATCTGTTACCTCTTTTGACCCCCTCCATATCCCTGAAAGACAAGACACGCACACGAGAAGAGTAGTTATTACAAGTACATGAAGACTAGGTGACTTCTGCGGACACAGCTGGGTAGAGGCTGTGCTGGGCGCAGGCCGTCTGCTTCCCGCTCTTGTGTTCCTCCCATCACAGCTGCACACCTGCCTTCTGATGTCTGTCTACTGGGGTTTCCTCTGGCTCGACTGCCAGTGCTGAGTGTTAGTCTTCACCTCACCATCGTTTGACTTTCCTATGCATTCTCTTAACTTCTGTGTCTTCTAATACCAGTGGGTATGCTCAGGTTATAAGAACATAAACTTCTGTATTCAGGCAAAAGAAAGTAAAAGGTTATAGCAGGATTCTTACTAAGGACTTTTTAAATCACATGACTTTTTACTGAAAATCTACTACCCTGTCATAGGGAGCCACATGCAGCTGATAAGAGCAGTTATTGATGATTTAATGGTTTAATCTGTATGCTGTTTTAATAAGATATTTGATAACCTATACTTTTAAAAGAGGTCTCTTTGGCACAAGTGCTATCTTTCTTTTATAAAGAAAATACTTTCTTCTGAGGAAAAGAGGTCTGGTTTTTTTGGTCTTTTACTTTGGAATTCACTTATTTCATCCTGAATCTGGATACTTGTAGGGTACCCTGCCCCTGGTATAAACAAACTTTGCTGAGCAAACCATCAGTGACATTTCCTTTATTCAATGCTGTCTCTGTGTGTACCTTTGTTGGCATACTCAATATTGCAACATAAAATGTGAACGTTTTCACTTTAATTCATTTTCACAAATTGCAGAGCTTTGTCCTGCTAATTTTTCTGTAACAGGCGATAAAAACAACAACAAAGAGATCTATATATATACAGAGGGTGCCAAAAAATGTATACACATTTTAAGAAAGGAAAACTATTAAAATTGTAATACTTAATATATACTGATAACAAAAGATGAATACAAGTCACGTTTGACTTCTGCAATTACAAGAGGTGCTCAAAGTGGTGACCATCTGGGGCTAGACACTTCTGATTATGGCAAACTACTACTTGATCAATCAACATTGACCAAAGGGTCCACTTGTGTACATTTTTTTGGCACCCCCAGAGTATAGGAGCTCTGATTGCAAATTTAGAGATTATCAACTGATGGAAAATTTAAATGTCCTTTGACCTGTAGTTTCCTAGAAACATGTCTGTCTGCTTTTAAGTGTGTGTTCTTAACAAAACCCAACCATATGCACATTAGTTTGTTTGTGTGTTTTCTTCAGGGGAAGATAGTTCATCAAAGTTTAAATATTATGAACTCCTTCTCACAGAAGGTAAAGATACAGCAGATACGATCTTTGTCAGAAGATGTGCGGTTTTACTACAAACGATTACGGAGCAATAAGGAAGACTTGGAGCCAGGGAAAAAATCAAAGGTTAGAAGTGTCCTGTTTGAGAATTGCAATCTATGAGTGTTTGTTATTTGACCTTCTATGGACTTGGTACTCATGGTTCTCCTGTGCCTTTTCATAGATTGCAAACATTTATTTTGACCCTGGACTGCAGTGTGGGGATCACTGCTATGTTGGCTTGCCTTTTCTGTCCAAATGTAAGTGACCTTGCTGTTCTTTCTCATGCCCTTCATTCCCCCAAAATATTCTTTAATGAACAGGTACCACTTTTAAAGTCCATCCCTAGCTCTCGGGCTGTAGAAATCATTTGTAGGAAAATGGGTGAGTGGATATGATGTAGGATGGGTATGTCGTAACTTACGTTCTGTGTTTTAGCTGAACCCAAAGTGCCACTGGGGGTGGCCATGCAGGAAGAGACGTGGGATGCCGACTGGGATCTGCATCAAAGCCTCTTCAAAGGATGGATGGGAATAAAGGAAAACTCAGGTCATAGGTGAGATGTTTCACTTTAAGTATTTTAGCTGTTTTTACAAGTACAATGGTACTCCCTAAGTGTTCTTTTTTTTTCAAAATTTTTTATTGGGGAACAGTGTGTTTTTCCAGGACGCATCAGCTCCAAGTCAAGTCATTGTCCTTCAATCTACCATGTTTCCCTGAAAATAAGACCTAGCCAGACAATCAGCTCTAATGCATCTTTTGGAGCAAAAATTAATATAAGACCAGGTTTTATTTCACTCTAATATAAAATTGGGTCTAATATAATATAATATAATATAATATAATATAATATAATATAATACTGGGTATAATATAATATAATACCAGGTCTAATATAATATATCATATAATATAATACTGGGTCTTATATTAATTTTTGCTCCAAAAGACACATTAGAGCTGGTTGTCCAGCTAGATCTTATTTTTGGGGAAACATGGTAGCTGTGGAAGGCGTAGCTCAGCTCCAAGTCTAGTCGCCATTTTCAATCCTAGTTGCAGGGGGCGCAGCCCACCATCCCATGCGGGAATTGAACCGGCAGCCTTGTGAAGAGCTCATGCTCTAACCAACTG
Organism: Rhinolophus sinicus; assembly: GCF_036562045.2. Classification (NCBI taxonomy): domain Eukaryota; kingdom Metazoa; phylum Chordata; class Mammalia; order Chiroptera; family Rhinolophidae; genus Rhinolophus; species Rhinolophus sinicus. The sequence goes on along the minus strand of NC_133755.1, from coordinate 76,616,082 downwards.
AGCCATCTGGCTGCCCCCTCAAAATGTTATTCTTACGTGAGCCTACTTCACTTCTCTATAGCTAAGAAAATATGCCTAATCTTCAGAAAATTCTTCAGGAGGCATCTTGAATTGCCATTTTAATTGTATATTGCTCAGAAATATACACGCTACCATTTTCTTTTCTTCATACCCCAGGTACTTCCTTAAAAATCAAAGAAACTATTTGAAGTTGTCTATATGTAGGATGATAAAGAGTGTTCACCATAGACACAGCCATTTGTATAAGAAAGAAAGTTTTTACCCACCACTGGCCTCTGTTAAAGCCAAGGAAGCTGTTCAAGGTTTAATCCCACGTAGGAGGCCGAGTGTATATTTGCAGCCAGCTCTTCCCTCCCCCAGAGCTGAGCTTAGGGGGCGTGGGGCCTTTTAGATGGACTCAGCCATGTTCTTTTTTTTTTTTTAATCGTTAATATTAACTCATGTAATCCTCTTTTTTTTCCTTTTTTTTTAAAATTAGTTTCAGGTGCACAAAACAATGTAATAGTTAGACATTTATCATTTATATCCCTCACACAGTGACAACACCCCTCCCCCCATCCACTATCCCTCTGACATCACACACAGCTATTACATTTCCACTGTCTTATTCCTAATGCTGTACTCCGCTTCTTGTAACTATATGTGTGTGTGTGTGTGTGTGTGCAGATAGATAGATAGATAGATAGATAGATAGATAGATAGATAGATAGATAGATATAAAATTATAGTTGACATTCATTATTGTTCAACTTCAGCTTCAGGTGTACAGTGCAGTGATCAGGCATCTACATCTTGAAAGTAGAAAGCCTGCTGCGCTTGGACTGAAGAGGAGCCAGTATAGAGATGTGATCTTGTCGTGTACTTTAGGAGAGAATTTGAGCAGAGTGATGATGATGTGACAGCTGATGAGAACCACTCTTCTCAGCTGGCCCATCAGAAATGTATTTGTCAATATCATCAAGATTCTGCACTTTATATATTATAAAATTTTCAAACTATTAACAGTTAAATCTGAGGGGTTCTGTTTTTCTGAACTGTCTGCTCTGAAAACTTTTCATAAGGCAAAGAGAGTGAAATTTTTTCTTTAAAATGTTTGAAGTAAGTGCAGAGAGACTTTCTGTAATGAAGTCACTAAGGGAACAGTAATGAAAGCACTCCTCGGTCCCCTTCATTTCCATGGTGGGCATTATAATGTGTAGGCAGTCTCCAAATGTTAACGTCCAATTAGAAATGTCACTTGTAATGCTGCCCTCAGTCCAGCTGCCAGGGCCTTCCTCACCACCCACACCAAAAGCACTGTCTCTGTGCACCCAGCATCTGTCTGCCCCAGGCCCCCTGGTCCCCACTATGCAGTGAATGGGGCATTCTTGCTGCTCCTACCCTAGCTGCCTTGTCAGTGTGTTACTGAGAGAATTTCTGTTACTCGTCTCATAAAACCTGTACTCCTAGCAGTTAACGTATGCAGTAATCTTGGGGGTTAAAATAGACTTCAGTGTTTGGGCCCAGGGACCTGAGACCCCTTTATAGTATCGTTTCCTTAGAGACTGTGTTCTGAGTTCTAAACAGCCAGTTTATTAACACTCGTAAGTAGGAAAATACTCAACAAAGGTCCCGAATAGTGCAGTGAACTTTACATATATTTGCCCTAGTCTTCTCACGTGTTACCTCCTCAGCTGACATCTTCATTGCATATCAGGACTTTGTTTTGTTTTTATCTCAAGGGAGGAAAGCCATATGCCAAGCAATGCAGGGCCTTCTCATTAGTTCTCCTGAAAATGTTCTCAGCACCTAGATCTTTCCACTAGGCATGCAAGGTCCTTTGGGTCCCCAAAATATCATATCTGTGTATGCATGCCTTTTTCTTTACATATTCAGTGTGAAAACAATACAGGTGATCAGTGATACATATTTTGGCATTGTTTTGTGACAGACTAGCGATATCTTCATACATGTCTATTAAAAGCACAGTACAATATTAGAACAAATAAACCTATGTTTATTCAGGACAGAATAAACTTTCTCAAGTACGCAAACCTACTAGAACTTCTTGTTTTCAGGAAACTCAAATATTTCATTTTGATATAGTGACTTAACCAATTGTTTTTTCTAGATTGAGCGCTTTATTTGAAGTAAATACAGACCTTCAAAAAAACATACTGTCGAAAGTCAGCGCCGAGCTCTCCTGGCCTTCCATACTTAGCTCTCCCCGGCACTTGAAGTTCCCACTCACGAACACAAACTGCTCCTCAGTGAGTATGCAAAGTGACGTAGGGTTTTGGAAACGCCTAGCACGATTGTGAATGTCTACTGCTTTTAACTGTGGAAATCTTTCGTTTCCTGTTTAAGGAAGAGGAGATTACTTTAGAAAATCCTGCAGATGTTCCTGTTTATGTTCAATTTATTCCTCTGGCTTTATATTCCAACCCTTCAGTCTTCGTTGATAAGTTACTGTCAAGGTAAGCATTGCTTTAGGTAATCAAAACATTCCTACATTAGATTTGAATTATTATTTTACATACTTAAGACTCTTGCAGATCATATGCAGTCGATTTGGCTTAAAGAAATCCTAGATCTGGAATGAAAGTTGAGAGGTGGTTCTGGGAAGAGAGATTGATATTATGTAAAACATCTAGAAAAGCTTTCAATTTAAGACAGAAAACGTAACATAGAACTTCTTCCTACAAAATTATAAAGAGAAAGCAAGTGGGACCTATCAGATATTTCAGTTTTGAAAAGTGAACAAAATCTTAACTCTGAGCTATGGCCGTTAATTTTTTGAAGGCTACTAATTTGATAATAATCTCAAATGTTCCAAAAGATAATTTGCAAACAAAGCACAGACTTGATAATGACTCTGTAACCCCTTTGATTTTATGATGCTGCTCACGGAGAAGCACATGTCTGTTTTTATTTTAGGTTTAACTTGAGTAAAGTGGCCAAGATGGATTTAAAAACACTAGAATTCCAAGTCTTCAGAAACAGTGTAAGTATGTGAGCTTCATACTATTCCACAGAAGTAACTCTGTATATGATCAAGATATAATTCTGTATATGATTGGGGCTTGTGTGAAGGAAAACTATTAGCTGCCCTTAAATTTGGCTGACAGGCAAGTTCCTGCAGAAGTCAGAGCAGTCCAGTATTGGTTCTAGAGGCAAGAACCCAGGCGGAGTGGGTGGGACTTAGGTCGACATGAGGCATGCTGGGTAGGACGTTCCTATTTGTAGGCATTAAAATTCAGCCCATGACTGTATAATAACAGCTGCCAGCACTCAGAGACTATGTAAATCAGATGTGTGTGTGCTACGTGCTATGACTCCTGGTGACCCCACGAATGAGTGACATCCACAGTGTCCTGTCCCCAACAGCCCCGCTCAGCTCTTGGAGTCTCAACCTCTGGCTTCTTTTATGGAGTTAGTCCATCTCACGTTTGGCCTTCGTCTCCCCTCTGCCTCCCATTTTCCCAGCATTCTTGTCTTTCCCGGAGAACCCGGCCTTGTCACGATGTGTCCGAAGTAGGACAGCTTCATCTTGTCTCTTTGCCTCCAGTGGTGTTCCAGGCTTAGTTTGTTTGCTCTGACCCACTGGTGCGTCTTTCTGGGGGTCCAGGGGGTCCGCAGAGCTCTCCCCCAGCGCGAATTTCAAATGAATCATTTTATTCCTCTCAGCCTCTGCACTGTCCAGCTTTCACGAAATTCCGTGCAGAGGAATTGGGAGCACGAGGGGGTGGCTGGTCTCGGCCTTGGTCCTAATGACACATCTGTGCTCTTGGTGACCTTTCCTAGTTCTTCCATTGCTGCCCTTCCCAGTCTCGGCCTCCACGTGACTTCTTGGCTGCATCTGATGGAATCGGTGACAGAACCAGTAAAATCTTTAACAATTGCAGTATCTTCTTTGCCCGATAAAGCCGTGTGTTTCTTCTCTAATCATCATTCTTGTCCTCTTGATGTTCACATGCAGCCCTGCTTTGGCCCTTTCTTCCTCCCCTTTCATCAGAAGTTACCTCAGATCCTTGCAACTTTCTGCAGTGAATTGGTGTCGGTTATTGATATTTCTTCCACCCGTTTTCACTTCTCCTTCCTCTGAGTCTAACCCAGTTTTTCATATGTGTGTTCTGCATACAGATTAAACATTAGGAAGACAAAATCCACCCTTGTCTGACACCTTTGCCTGTAAGAAATCATTGTGTCTCCATATTCTGGCCTAACAGTGGCTTCCTGTCCACAATACAGGTTACACATCAGGACAATGAGAAATATACTACCGTGTTTCCCGAAAATAAGACCTAGCCAGATAGTCAACTCTAATGCATCTTTTGGAGCAAAAATTAATGTAAGTCCCAGTCTTAGTTTACTATAATATAAGATCGGGTCTTGTATAATATAATATAAGACCGGGTCTTACATTAATTTTTGCTCCAAAAGACACATTATAGCTGTTGGTCCGGCTAGTCTTATTTTCGGGGAAACACGGTAATATATCATTTACTTTTATTAAGCCTCAAAATATTGAACTTGTTCATTTAAGTTTTTATTTTGGATGCTTTCTAATAAAACTGTAAGCCCCATGAATGCCAGACCCATGGCTGGCTATGTCCATACTTAGCATAGTGGCATGCTTGGTTTTTACTCAGGGGCTGTTCTTGAATTAATAAATGTATACATACACTGTTTGTTCTGGGAACAGAGCACTCCTGTCCTATCACGCAGGCTGGACAGCCACTGAGCACTCGTTTTAGAAGGCCCTAGTGTGTGGGGCAGGGCGTGTGTCAGTCAGGAAATGAGCATTTAGAGCCAAAGCCACCTGCACGCTGACCCAGGTCTCCTGGTCTCATGGTGCTGCCTTCTGCCCAGCCACGTCCTCATCCATCCCTCACCTCCTGTTCATGTCCCCTGCTGCCTGGGAAGCCTTCACTAAGAGGCTGTCTTCACTCTCCCTGACTCTTCCTTTACATCCATGTTGACCTGGTTTTTGGTTTTGTTTTTGATGTAAGATACCTTGTTTCCCAAATCTTGGTGTAAGCTCCTTGAGGGCTTGTCTTCTATTTATCTTATTTCCTTCCCATATTAATAACATGAAAGGTGTTGAATGAATGAGAGTAGGAATCCAGTTCATCCTCCATCATCTGAGTTACTTTAAGTGAAACGAGGAGTGATCGCTCTCTTCCTTTCCTTGCTGTGGCTCTTGCTGGACGCCAGTCACAGTGGTCACGCACAGCAGGATGCCTTCCTGCCTGCAGAAGCTGTGCTTCTTCCCACTTGAAACGAGGGATGTCGGGCTCCTAGAATAATCACAGTTTTGTACCTACCAGCTTTGTCACCTTGGTCAAGTAAATAAACCTTCCTTAATTTCAGCTTCCTCTCTCATAATGTGGAGTTGATAATGTGTATTTTACAGAGTTGTTGAACAGATTAAACAAACTCTGCGAAAGCTCTTAGATTTGTTCCTTGGCATATAGGAAGCCTCAATGAATGTTGCCTAGTGAGTCCATCTGTGACTAACTAGGCCAAGAAAGAAAGGCAGTGGGAAGGTTTGCAGTATTTCGGGGCTGTAATGAAGAACACTTCACAAAATTTCATGAGCATCTAGTATGTGTCAGTATTATGTGCCAGGCGTATTCACATTTTTAATTCGTGCAATGATCATAGCAGCCAGCCTGAGCAGTTACTGAGAGAAGTGTTTCCCTCATTCTGTCGGTGGGAAAACAGCTCAGGAAGTGACTTGCCCAAGTCCATACCTGTAGTAAGTGGCAGGGCCAAATGCAGGCCCAGTTCTCAGATCCCGGAGCCCTGGTCCATACCGTCATGTCAGATGGTCACTGCTGATTAGGTAGCACTAGTTAGCCTGTCAAGCCAGATGTTTAACAGTTCTTGAAATAGTTTTGTTCTTCCCCATAGCTATGTATTTTAATCTATAAGGTATGTTATCCAAACCTTTATGAAATAGTTTTTATAAGTCTATCTTTAAGTCAGTCTTGTATGAGAATGTAATTTTTAGTGTTGTGTTTTTTCTGCCAAATAATAGAACACTAGACTGAAATTTAGACAGGCATATATTCCAGCCTTGTGCCCTTCTCTTGGAATCTTTTTGTATTTTGCTTTTTCCAGCCATAAAATGCCAACATAATAAGCTCAAACTTTTCTAGAAATCCAAATAACTAGAAAACACTATAAATAAAAAAATTTAAAAAATGGAGCCTAAGACCCGTCAGCTGACACCCTGCAGAGGAAGGAGCAGGAAAGCAGTGACGATAGCAGGGACACATCTGTGGGCTCCAGGGGCTGAGTGCTGGGTGCACAGCTGTTTGTTATATGTTAAAACACTGAGCTATTTGTGTTAGGTTTGTGTCCTTTTCTGTATGTGTTATATTTCAAAATTATATAAAAACAAATGCCTAGTAAAACATGAAGACGTTGGACCCTGTCCCCTTCAGTGTCCTGGGGAACAATGCAGAATATGAAGTGTCACCACCACTGGTTGCCCAGCTCTGCTTATCAGCTAACCGATGTCCAAATCATGAGAGAGAAGACTGTTGACATACTTAATTAAAGAAACTAGTAATACAGGACTGTGGGTGGGGTACAGGAAAAGACATTTGTCCAGGGACTGTAGTCATGACTCCCGTTTGTTTCCCCGATGATCCAAGGCTCACCCACTGCAGAGTTCAGCAGGAGTCACAGAGGGCCTCTCTCGACATTTAATCGTAAACCTAATTCTAAAACCTGGAGAAAAGAAGTCTGTCAGAGTCAAGTTTACTCCGATGTACAACAGAACTGTTTCTTCCCTAATCATAATCAGGTACGGCCCGCGATTTCCGTGGGGTGATGTGTAGTGCTCACTTAGAGGTTCTGACCCGGTTTCTTTCAGTATGAGTTTGCTCCTCATACTTTTTTACTTTGTCCAGAACACACGTGTGCACACGCCATGCCTGATGGAACGTGCCATTGTGGTTATGTCTACAGCTAAAAACCTGAATAGTGTCTTACTATGCCATATGACTCAAAAAATGGACAACTCTTGCTCTTCTCAGTGTATATGTTTTTTAAATGCTCAGTGTAGTCTCGTTCTTAAATTTAGTGTATGAATTTCTACATGGTGGTTTATAAAACAACGGTAAAACTTAATAGATCAAAAGAATATGCAAATTTAATAGGAGAAAAATCTGTAATTCTTGTTCTTGCATAGAAATAACTTGACTGTGATGGATGCTGTGATGGTCCAAGGACAGGGAACAACTGAGAACCTGAGGGTGGCAGGCAAGCTTCCGGGTCCAGGGAGTTCCTTACGCTTTAAAATCACAGAAGCATTACTAAAAGATTGTACAGAGAGTAAGTATCCCTCACAGGTACAAATTTCCACATTTGCTTTCAACGGTAAATCATTCCAAATACAAGAACAGTATCTGTGTATGTGCACATGGATATACTAGTGATGGCGACTTAAGATTTTTAAAGAAACTCCCTGACTTGCTTTCAGGGTTGTTTGCTTCAGACCTTAAAAGATTAAAATATCAGTATTCGTTGCAAGCCTTAGAGTCTGCACTCTGAGTGTGAAAGATAAAGCATAATCAGACTTTTGCCATTTCGTGTGACGTGCATCGTGGAGCACTTCCTGCTGCAGTCTGGGTAAAGCTGACCTTTGCCATGAGGAGGCAGTCTGTAGTCTCCGACACACATGCTAGAGGGATGTGTTGGTGTCTGGACCTGGCGCACGTGGTTGCAAGATTTGTACTCACTCCACATTTGTTTCCTTCAGGTTTGAAACTAAGAGAGCCAAATTTCACGTTGAAAAGAACATTTAAAGTAGAAAATACAGGACAACTTCCAATTCACATAGAAACCATTGAAGTCAGTGGGTACTCATGTGAGGGATATGGCTTTAAAGTTGTTAATTGTCAAGAGTTTGCACTGAGCGCCAATGCCTCAAAAGACATAATCATATTGTAAGTATTTTCTTACAAGTTCTAATGATTCACTAGCTTCTTGTTAACTTTTTGTATTAGAGTTGTTTGGACTCCATGCAAATGTTTTCATACTCATCAAAAAAGGTTTTTACCCACAGATGTATTTACTTGATTGTTTTTCACTTAATCTTTGGTTATTTCTCTATATCTTTGTTTTCAAAATTGTGTGACTTCCTCTGTCTCCAAAATGGGTCAGATAATCTTAGAAACCAGTTTCAAAATTGTTTTCAGAGTTCTGTTGTTGGAGGAAATGCGCTATAAATTCAGTCTCAGCAACTGAGCCAACACGGTTTCACATGTGCAGTTTTCCACGTGGTTGGGTTGCAGAGGTGTGATGGTTGTCAGCAGACAGTTTGAATGCCTGTCCGTAATCAATGCAGCATATTTCAGCAACTAATTGACAAGTTGTTATATTGTAAAGTTTATGTAATAAAATGTAACGTGTCCCCTTAATTAAACGACAATGTCATGATCTTGAGTGGACATTTACTTGACAAGTTAACTTCATTACTCCGTGTAAGGCACAGTGAGGAATGGGACATCTTTTCTCAAGTACACATCATCTGCTGGGGAGCATCCAGTTAACAGAAAGTAATTGGGCAGAAAGCAATGCAGCAGGAGATGAGGGAAAGACCCTGGGGCTTGCATGGTTTGGGAGATTGTTTGTTTGTTTGTTTGTTTGTTTGTTTGTTTGTTTGTTTAAGGCATTATTGGGAATGTATCCTGGAGAAGAGTATGGCCTTCGAGAAAGGAGAAAGGAGGGGAAAGAAGCACAGAGACCACTTTCTAAATTAATAATTACTGGGAGAGGATTATTGTGGGGTTTTTTTCTATGTCATTTCTCTAGGTATTCACAGAACGTAGTTGTTTTTGTATTAACCTCATGGGAAAATACTTTTTCGTCTTAAAATGAGGAAGTTGAATAAAAGTATCAAACTATAAAATTCTGTTATGCTTCAAAGGTGTATGAGATTGGTGTTAAGTTGAAACTGCTTATGGTATATTTGTAAAACTTGGTCTTACTGCCATCATTCTGTTTCAGGTTTACTCCTGATTTCACAGCTTCTAGAGTTATTCGTGAATTGAAGTTTATAACAACCAGTGGCTCTGAATTTGTATTTGTATTGAATGCATCTCTTCCATACCATATGTTGGCAACCTGTGCAGAAGCCCTGCCCAGACCCAACTGGGAGCTGGCTCTGTATATCATCATCTCAGGAATAATGAGGTACTGGTCTTCTTTCGAGGTTGGTGTTCAATACTTGGCACTGTCCATCGAGTGCACAGTGTGTGTCAGTCACTGTTCAGAGTGCTGAGGACCTGCCCACGAACAGACAGGCCTCTCTCTCCGCATAAGGCTTAGGTGTCTGCTCCGTGGCTAGTTGGAACAATCAGAACCAAACCCTCTTTGGTGGTATATACGCTTAAAGTCTTGTCTACCTTTGAAATTTTTATACAAATTAAGTACGTGTTAATTTCTTTAAGGAAAAAACAGTCTCCTACTTTACCAGGTAAAGTTACTTGATTTGGGCACATGTGATTTACTGAAAATAATAGTATATTCTTCATGAAACTGACCTAACCAACAGAAAACCGATTAGAAATAGTTTTCAAATCCTCAATGTCCTTATCTTTTTTCCAGTATTTCTGTGTTTTGAGAATCAGACATTTAGAATCACGTCTAAATTAATTTACATAGTGACCCCACACATCATTTAAGGAAAAGAGTTGGCCTAGAGGTGAAACTAAAAGAAAAAAGCTTCCTCTTGGTAAAAGGAAAAATACCCTCCAGTGTCTGCTCTGATACAAATCATTGTTTCCTCCCTACGAGCCTGCTTATAAATTGGCAAACTTTTACCTGTAGTGCTTTGTTTCTGTCTTATCTGTTAAAACTGCCATGGACGTCGTTGGTTTTTATATCGTATTGTACTCTGCCAAGTTCCTCTACCTTTAATATCAAATTTGGTTCCTCGTGCACCAACGCGTGAACCCGACCCTTCCTATCCACACAGTGCCCTATTTCTCTTGGTCATCGGAACAGCCTACTTAGAAGCTCAAGGAATCTGGGAGCCGTTTCGCAGGCGGCTGTCCTTTGAGGCCTCGAACCCGCCCTTTGATGTAGGAAGACCATTTGATCTCAGGAGAATCGTTGGTGTTTCGTCTGAAGGAAAGTATGTTCACAGGCTGGAAATAAATTCTCTAATACATATAGATTTGGCTGATGTAGCTAAAAGAAAAAATAAGTTTCTTTTCATCTTTGCTTGGAGCGAAAGTCTTAATTCTGATTACGTAATAATAATACCCTGCATGTGGCCTTCAGTTACTGAGAACTCACGATGGGGACCATGTTTTTATTACACTGGTGGGGGTTGAAACATCCTTAGCTCCATTGCTGACTTGATTCCTAAATTTTCAGATAGAGCAGACCGTATAGAGTTGTGAAAAGTATCCCTATTCCTTGTTTTTCCTCACAGTATTTTTATTTGTGGTGGCTGTACCAGTGAAGTATGTATTTTTTCTATCTTAGATTCTGTAGGTTGTTATTTACTGACTGCAGTTGGTCTTTTTTCAGCTTGAACACACTCAGCTGTGACGCCAGTCATAGTCGGGGGTTCTGTGGAGCAGGCGGCTCATCATCCCGACCCAGTGCAGGGAGTCACAAGCAGTGTGGCCCATCAGTCCACGCACACGGCAGTCACAGCAATAGAAACTCAGCTGACGTGGACAACGTCAGAGCCAAAAACAGCTCTAGTACCTCTAGCAGGACTTCTGCACAGTCTGCTAGCAAAGCCAGCACCCTTGTCCTAGACTCCAATGCAGTGGCCCAGGCTCACACAGCTGGCAGAAAATCCAAAGGGCCGAAACAGAGCCAGCACAGCAGCCAGCAGCATGTCCACGGTGCAATGGAGCAGCACTCTCCCTCCCCACCAGCACCACCAGCACCACCAGTGCCTCAGCACCCAGAGCCACAGCCAGGAAGGCTATCCCCCACCCCCCTCACGCACCCTTCCCACCCGGAATGTGCCAGCAGCACAAGGCACAGCTCGGAGGACTCTGACATCACCAGTCTCATAGAAGCCATGGACAAAGACTTCGACCACCATGACTCCCCAGCCCTAGACGTGTTTACAGAGCAGCCGCCGTCACCACTATCTAAAAGCAAAGGTGAGCCTCTGTTGTCACTATGGGAACAGCATGGCGCGTGACCCTGGGGAAGGCCAGTGCATGTGTGAGGATTGGTGGTTGGAATTATGTACACGACTGACTCAGTAGGTGTGCATTTTCCATGTCAAAATGCAAGTAGAGGTGTCCCTGTGTCATAAGAGATAGTTAGGCTTCTTAGATTACTGAACAAATTCAGAAATTTATTAGACATCTACTGTTTTTCTTTCAGCCTCCTGTGATTATTGTGTTACTGTGATAGGTTGAGCTTTTTTTTAGTTAAAATAATTTTTAACACAATGGTAAAATGCAGATCAGTCTAACTCAAAAATGGGATTCTTGCACAACCTGTACTTTAGAGCAGGGGTTGGCAAACTATAGCCGGCAGGCCGTTCACCACCTGTTTTTGTAAGTAAAGTTTTGTTGGAACACAGCCACACCCGTTCATTTATATATTGCCTGTGGCTGCTTTCGTGCTACAACAGCAGAGTTGAGTAGCTGTGGCAGACACCATAAGGCCCACAAACCTGAAAATATTTACTTCCTAGCCCTATAGAGAAAGTTTGACTCCTGCTGTAGAGTCTGCGTACTCTGTTAGATAGCAAATGAATTTCTCTGTGACAATGACTGTCTCACAGTATCCTGTGGGTGAGGCATCTGGGTGCAGCCCAGCTTGGTTCTCCGACTTGCACAAGTCTGCAGTCCAGGTGCTGGCCACGCCAGAAGTCATCTTAAGAATGTGCTGCAGGTGGACCTGCTTCGAGCTTCCTCAGGTGGTTGATGGCAGGATCCATTCGTCCCAGCCTGCTGGATGGAGGGTCTCAGTTCCTTGCTGCCCTGGCCAGCAGCCTGCCATGAGTCCTCTCCATAGGGCCACTCAAAGCAGCTGACTTCTTCAGAGCAAGCAGGCAGGCAAGAGAGAAAATAAGCAAGCTAGCAGGCCAAAAGTCAGTGACCTAATCTTGGAAGTGACATCCTGTCACTTCAGCAGTGTTGTGCTCATTAGAATTGTGGTCCAGCCCACAGTCCAGGAGAGAGAATTCTGTAAGGTGGGCTAATTGGGAGCCATCTTAGAAGTCTGCGTACGCGCGCGTGCGCACACACACGGAGGCTGATGGGTAACTTCCAGGATCTAGTGTGAAAAGCAATAAAGGACCTCTAGCTGTATTTCCATTTAACCCTGTACAGCCTGAACTTGTCTGCATCTTCCTTTCTCTGCTGTGGCAGGCATGCCACTGCATGTTTCCAAGTCTCTTCCTCACTGGTGTTCCAGGGAGGTTTGCCTCTGGTTTACACAGGGAACTTGACAGCCACGAAAGCCTGACGTCCCAGGGCCCAGGAGTTTGCTTTCAGAGGATCTCTGAATTGAAGGTGGTTACACAGAGGCCTCTTAGAAGTACAGGCATTTGGATTTGTAAATCAGTAACGTCTTCAATGTCATTTAACTTCTTCTACAGAAGTCTGTTTCTTGTTATCTCATTAATAGAGCTTAACATATTTTATGATAATTTTTATAGTAATATTAAATTAATGCTTAAAGTTTGTTTTTGTTTTTTTGATCAAGTTAGCTAATGTGTTTTTCCCATGTTGAGGGAATGGAGAAAGTAATCAGGTATTACCCCTTCTTACCACAAAGACAGCTTGGCGGTCAAGTGGAGTCCCTCCTTGCCTGTGTCTCAGACAGTCGTCTAACACCAGGGTGACAGGTCCATTTTTATTTTCAGGGTCATTTGTTCACAACATAAATTTTAAAATTAAAAACTGGTGTTTGATTTTCACAGTGGTCGACCTACTGAGAGGTTTATTGATGGCCCATGAGGGCCGCATAGTCAGCCATTGCTGCGCCCACAGGGACCCTGGCCTCAGGCTGCACAGCAGCGACCCCTCGCCTGCTGTCCTTCCCACCGCTGTTCTTCCGAAAGAGTGAAGGGGCCAGGTCTTTACTTTTTCCTTCAATAAGTGTTTTTATTGAAGCAACATATTTGTAGAGGACCCATCTTTTAAGTGCACTTTAAAAGGTGGGCACTGAGCTCAGGATTGCAGGAGGAGAGTGAGTAGTGTCACAAAACCACAGGCTCTAAGCGCTCTGAAGCTTACCCAGCGCTGCATCGGCATGTTTACGTCAGACATGAGCTGTTTCAGGAGCACCCTGGTCTCCCTCTCCCGCGCCCAGTATCTCAAAGGAGAAAGTCTTCCTTGCAATGAGCTCCCATCATTTGTAGCTTTGGGAGACTGTTCAGAATGCCCTCTCTTCAAATGGACGTGATCTCCTGAGATCTCGCCCTCTCTGGATGGATGGCTTGCTGGCCATCTAGCCATTTCTCTGCTCTTTCCTCCAGTCACTGTTCCTCCTAGAAAGTGGCACCCAGACATGCCCTCTGTCCTTGACTGGCCTGAGCAGGGCCTCATACAGCTGGGAAGCCTTTAGATTCCGTACTTCTGTAGTTTCTGCCCGTGACACGTAAGTCCTGGGGACCGACAGAGGCCGTGGCTTGACCGAGGGTTGCAGCCTGAGGAAGCTCTGGCGCTGGGGCGGTCACTTCTCACATCTGCACTAACTGAGAAAACCATGGTGTCTGTGGTTGTCATCGTTTCTGGCTTTGGCCGTCTGAGGGGCAGCTTTATCTAGGGGAGAGAAGCAGAGTCGTGTGGAGTCATCAGGCAGACCCAGATCAAGTCCTGGTCTGCCACTTACTGTGTGACTTGGGAGAAAATTCCTTCTCTGAGCCTCCACTGGTCGTCTTTTTTGAAGTGCAGAGGATAGCTGCTGCTGCTGCGATTGTCATTAGGGCAGGAGATGGCGCGTCCCAGCCTTCGCCTGCTGAGTTGAGAGTTGAGGTGGCTATAGAACTTCCCAGCAGAGATGTCTGCTTGGAATTTGGTCTTGGGGGTGAGAAATGGGATATGCAGAGGACTCAAGACCGTTCTGAAGCAAGGCTGGCAAGAGGTGGCCAGCAGAGAGCGTGACAGGACATGGGTGGGCTAGAAACCAGGTTATGTGGCTTAGAGAGCACCTGACACGTCGGACTGTCAGCAGTGTCCCCTTCTTAGTGTGCGTGCTGGGGGCCACTGAGTGGGAGCGGAGGGAGCGTGACTCTTTAATCTGGAGCCTCACTGTTCTGTAATTTTTAACAAGAAAAAGGGATGCACACGTTGTGGTGGCATTTTTAATGGAAAAAAATGGTGACCATGGTACTTGAGAATCCCTATGAGTCACGGACTAAAAGCCCGTCAAGCCGAGAGAGCGACAGTGCTGGTCAGCGCTCCCGGTGTCGCGGACAGGGCTGCACAGGCCACGTGCACCTCGGTGGCTGGCACTAGTGGGACCCCGGGTGTCCCATGAGGGATCCCAGCCTGCAGGAGTCACAGCAGGCAGCTGTGGGGGCCTAGCCCAGGCCAGATTTATGTCACCCCTCAGCTTCTAACCGCTCACACTGCCTCCAAAAAGAGGAGAAGCAAACGAGGAGATGACTGGTAAAACCAGGTGCCCAGGCCGGGGTGGGGAGGGTGGGTGAGACCCAGTTGCATAGATGACAGAAGGGACACAGTCCCCAGGTACCTGGGTACAGATGAATTGGTAGAGGGGAGGAGATGGCACAGGGCATTGGGGGCTTTTGTTTGAACTGAAACAACAGCTGCTGAGACTGAAGGGAGAGATGGTAAGGCAGAGCCAGAAAACAGGGATAAAGGGTGGAGTAGCCAGATCCCAAGCAGCTGAAATTTCTGTAGACTGGGGTCTGCCGGACTTGGGAGGCCCTGCTGAGGGCCACTGAGGGTCACTTCACGCCGTGTCATTTCTCTCCAGGTACTCTGCAGCCCAAGGGTAGTCGAATGAAGACAGTTATGGGTTCTGCAGGACGGGCGGCAGTGAGACATGGGGTGAGGCCAGCACAGGGGCATTGACAGGAGTGATGGATGTGCCAAGATGGGGAGACCTTAAGCCAGAAGGAAGGAACCTCACAAACTGGGAGAACAGGATAAGTCGAGGGACAGGAGAGCCATCGGACAGCTACAGGGCCAGTGGGGAGCGTCTCGTGGTGTTTGGGGCAGGCGAGGAGAGAAATGCCTGAACGAGGACAGAGCTGCCCTCAACCCGCATTAAATCGTAGTGACTTTGCTTTTGCGTATCCCTGACATTTCACTTCTACAGTAAACCCGGCCCAAATGTAACTGAATGCAATTGTGTGAAAACACTAAATAATTGAACTCTTTGATATGAAGTGTTGGTTGTGGGGCATTTTTTCCTAGGCCTGTGTACCTTATTGGTTCTGTTTAGTGCTGTGAATGGTGTCTAGACAAAAGAAACCTAGAACAAAATAGAGTATATGTCTTCTTGCAAACTCATTATTAATTCCTTCCCTGGGATAGAAGTAAAACTTTATCACTTAATAGGAATTCTTTTCTGCCTTCTATTGGGCTGAACAGGAATCTTCACTATCTAAGCACAGAGCTTAATAAGACAAAATAATGTGGTAATTGCTATAAAATTTTGAAAACAATATTTTTTTCAGCTTAAAGAACTTCTGAAGAGATTTTTCATAGGCCTTTTTGGTGTGTTTTAGTTGACCATACTCATAAGGAATCATTCAGAGTAAGAGGGGAAAATAAATTTGCATGACCAGTACAGACCCCAGTAAGTTGTGTGTTGGTCTTTATTATTTTCTGGCCTCACTTAGGACTTTTAAGCAGCCAGAGGATGAAGAAGACAGACCCCGCCAGAATTAGTGACTCTTGAACCTCCCGTCAGGTGCTGTGCCTGGCTTTACATAGCCTCACCTAGGTCCACAGCTGCAAAAGGCCACGCAGGCTCAGAGAAACCATTTGCTGGTCATTGAACTTTGCTGAAGTAATTCTTTTGGGTGGGAATTAAATGAAATTATTTAGAGTGGGAGAGAGAAAACCAAAGCAACTTGCCCAAACTAGTGATTACAAATTCATTTATATATCACTTAGTGATGACAAGAAAAAGTAAATGAGTGAGAGATTTTTTTATTTTTTTTTAAGATTTTATTGGGGAAGGGGAACAGGACTTTATTGGGGAACAGTGTGTACTTCCAGGATTTTTTTCCAAGTCAAGTTGTTGTCCTTTCAGTCTTAGTTGTGGAGGGCGCAGCTCAGCTCCAGGTCCAGTTGCCATTTTCTAGTTGCAGGGGGCACAGCCCACCATCCCTTGCAGGAGTCGAACCGGCAACCTTGTGGTTGAGAGCCCACTGGCCCATGTGGGAATGGAACCGGCAGCCTTGGGAGTTAGGAGCATGGAGCTCTAACCACCTGAGCCACCGGGCCGGCCCCAAGAGATATTTTTTAAATTTGTAATTCATACTTTCCCTACTTTTTAAATGATTAGAAGTGGTTTAAATTATTAAAGCACATATGACACAGTGAGTAAAGGATAAAAAGTAATTTTTGATGTTTTATCTGTTTCTAATTATGGTGCTATCTCAACAGAAACCTGGAATAACGTTAGTTGTTACCACTCAGTGTTAAATTGAGCTGCAAGTTCCCAGGCAGCTAAGCCCAAAGGAAAGCACTGTTACAGTTCTCATGCAGGACAAGGCAGCCGGGAACTCTTCTGAAAAGGCAGACTTTGCTGCCCTTGAATTCGGGCTTGAATGGAGCACCGTGGCTGATAATGGGCATTGTGTGTGTTACAGAGAATGCTGAAGCGTTGTCCACACAGATGCTTCATGCTGGCCTATCGATTAGTCATCACTCCTCATCTGTGCAGCCTCTGAGGTGTGCCCTCAGCCCACCCACACGCATCTGTGGTGACTCAGGTCACAGTCGGGTTATCTGGTAGGGGTCCAAGTGTCCCGGTCAGTAGGGATGCTGGACCCTTACGCCATGCGGGGGGAACTCAGTCATAGATACTCAGCAGCCTGCGTTATGTTCTTGGGCACACTGAGATCAGCCCCAAGGTGCCCTGAAAGTCGGGACAAGTAGTTTCTGTCAGTGAAGAGTTTTGAATCCACAAATCCACTCAGTTATTAGGAAAAACATACTTAGTTAGGCTTTAAGGCAGTGAAAACACTTGCATTCGGCCCATTTTTCAGAGCAGGCATCGCAGCCCCCTGGACACCTGGCTCTGAGAAGAGGTGCAGCCTGTCTTCTCTCCAAGACAAAGTAGCTGCGGAAGAAGTACTCCCTCTCCCAGGTGGGCGGGGTTGTTGAATATTGGGCTGTTTGAGTCTTGACACGTAATGATCAGGTGTGAGCAGTGTGAGTGGGTTTTGGTGCCTGCTTTCTGCCATGCTCTCCTTTGTCCCACGTCTCTGCCACGGAAGCACACCCACGGATAACACTTAGTCACCAGGCAGGCACCCATAACCTCTCTGCCACCTTCCCGCCCAGCTCAGGTGCTGACCATCCCAGTGAGGCATCATGCTTCCCTCTAATCAGAATTTGTGTATTTGGGGACAGTGGGAGAAGAGAGCATGAGATGGAGGGTTGGGGCTTCAGAAGGCACCCCAGGTTTGCTTTTCCGGCGAGCCCTGTGAATGGATGAGAACGGCCAGCCTTGGCGGGGAGGTACTCACAGGGACAGCAGACCTCTTACCCACTGGAGTCAGGACATAGGCCAGAGCGCTCGTCTCACCAGCACTGGCCGGCCGCATGTCGCTGTCTGTCCCAGCCGATTATAGTCGTCCTGTCTTTCATGTGCTGTGCTCCATGGGTCAGTGATTAGCAAGGAACCTGTCAAATGACAGTTCTCTCTTCAGTTTAGGCATGCAGATTACATCTTTCTAAAAGCATCAGTAGCCTAGGATCCATGGATTATGAATAGAAAATAATTCTCAGTGCTAGTTATGTTAAAAAGAAGTTTGTATGTTCTTAGATTGTGGAAAGCAGCAAGTTTTCTGAAGTATGTCAAAAGCTATGAAAATAAGATAATGCTCACATGCTTTGAACCCGTGAGGTCATATCTGAACATTTAGTATCAGGAATAATCTCACATACGTCATGTTTTAGGGTAGTGAGAAATGGGAATTGCCCAAATGTCCTAAGAACGGGATTTGTAATTACAGTATGCTGACTCAGTGCAGCCTGTCATGAAGTAATTGTGCCTGGAGTGTCCATCTTTGCCAGAAGAATCTGCCAGAAGGCCACTGTCCACTTCTGTGCACTGTGCCCTGTTCCTTTAGTGAGTGAGTGGGCTCTAGCAGTGGTCACCTGTTAGGCGGGTATTTGCAAATCTGCCCTCTTTCTCAGGACGTTAGAATGAGAGATGCAGTCCTTGGCAAGTTGGGAAGAAAGCTGGAATAGCGCTTGGGAGGGTGGCTTTCAGGCCAAATGGACCTGTTATTTGCATGAGAAAAAGTGTGTTTAGCTTTTTTAGAATAAACAACACTTGATGATTCTAAAAGATAAACATGCTTGGCAAGGGTCAGCATGCGCCCCATGACCAAGCCACAGCTGGGTCACGGTGAGCTCCTGGGGGCTTTGTGCTTTTAAATAGAAATAAGACATGCACTTTTTTTTTCCTTATTATTTTCTTTGATTAATGAAAGTGAGCCTCCAGGGAGAATATAGAGGGAAAAGAGAAGTTCGAAGGGCAGCTCTCTAGGGGAAGCCAGTAAAAACATCAGAAGAGTTGGTGCCACACGCGGGTGGTGGTTTGGGGTTGGGGGGCCGTTCTTTGGTGTCCAGGACGGACGCTGGACAGGGAGGAGTGCTGGAGTCGCTGGCGCCGGCAGCTCGGGGGCCAGTGCTCGCCTTTTCAGTCGCCGTCATTGAGGGGCCAGGGCAGCAGCTTAAGTTAATGAAGATGGGCCCTTGGAGGGACAACGTGGAGCAAGTCTTTCATGAAATCAGTTGGTACCCAAGTTTTCAACTTAACTGGTGATTTATTGTTTCTTTTTCCTCCTTTGTGTATCCATGGCTTCAAGATTTGAGTGCAGTGGAAAAAAAAAAAAAAAACACTTTCAGTCCTTTCCTGTTTATTAAGGCAGTTTCAGGCTGTTTTAAATCAGATCGTTTGTACAGAAAGTGCATGTCACCCGGTGAACCTAGTCTGGTAAAAGTGATTAATGGCCGTGGACCATTCGTGGCCCTCCAGGTTGGTCTCGGTCGTGCGGGGAAGACTGAAGGACGCTCAGCATCCACTCGAACTTACAGAACTGGAGAAATCCTGGGGTCCATGGGCCAGAACAGGGCAGCCTCCTGCTGTGGGGAGAGGGGGGGGCCCCCGCCCTTCGGGCTGGGCCAGCGCTGACAGGTGAGCAGCTAGCCAGCTTTCTGCTCGGACAGAGCTTCTCAGTTTTTGAGACTTAAATATCCCAGTTAATGGTTTCAAATCTAGCGCCTCCTGGAATCAGCGTGAAAGGAAATGGCGAAATGACGTTCCTGAAACTCAGTCTGAGCCTCACCTCTGTTTCTAGATCAGGCTCAGCAAACTGTTCTGTCAAGGGCCAGATAGTAAATATTTGAGGCTTGATGTGCCACAGACTGTCTCCGTCACATATTCTTCTCTTTCTTTTTTCAACCACTTAAAAGTGTAAAAATCACTCTCGGGTCACAGCCGTGCAGACCAGGCCACAGGGTCCGATATAGCCAATGGGCCTTGTTTGTTCTAGATGCCGAGTGTGAGTCAGGCGCGCGTGCGCAGCAGCCACAGAACAGCCAGCGTTTAAATAAGCTGTATGAAGTCTCCACTGTCGGCAGGATATGTTTAGGCAGGGTCTCTGCAGCATGGGTCCACCTGTGGCTCGCCCCAGCCCATCTGGTGGTTTTGCAGGTGCAGGCCAAGCTCTGGAGTCGGGATTTTCTGCCACTGTGAGGTCCTGCGAGAATGTCAGCTCCGCGAGGACACGCACTGTGCTGTTGATCCTCCCCGCTGTGTCCCAGGACGCGGGGCAGTGCCTGGGAGACAGCGGCACTCAGGTCGCTTGTGGGTTGGTTTCTTGCCTTGGGAGCACCCACATCTTGTAAAACAATGGGCTTTCTCTAGCCGTGCTGTACTCTTCATGTGTAGCATCACGTGGTATCTATGCCCCAAAACGGCTGGCCTCCCCCGGCCAACAGAGGAAAGGCCAAGGTCACCCGGCTGGTGAGGGGAGAGCCAGGGTTTGGACTCAGCCAGCCTGGCTCTGCCACCGGGGCTCTTAGACCCAAGTGACTCGTGGGCAGCTCGTCCTGGTCGTCCTCATGCTCCCATCTCTGAGCAGATGTGAAAGGATTTCTGGTTTTCACTCCTGTGACTTTTCAAAGCTACATCACCCTCTATGGTATAAAAACGTGTTCTGAGACAGACATGCTGATTTGTCAAAACTACTGAGTGCGAAAACTCACTGAACTGTATGTTTAAAATGGGTGTTTCTTACCATACAAAAATTATACCTCGATAAAGTTGATTTTTTTAAGATATTCTAATCGAAAAGTCAAACATGATTTGGAAAGCTTTACTTAAGAAGGAATCAAGTAGAGAAAGAAAGCTTTATTAATCAGAAAGAGTACAGCCTCTTCCCAAAAGGTTTTAAAGGCAATGTTTTCTAAGCTGTTTAAAAATCAACAGTTATTTTACTTTGACTTTCATCCCCAGGGAAAGGAAAGCCTCTTCAGCGCAAGGTTAAACCACCTAAGAAGCATGAGGAGAAGGAGAGGAAGGGAAAGGGAAAGCCACAGGAGGATGAGCTGAAAGACCCCTTGGCTGACGATGACAGCTCGTCCACCACCACAGAGACCTCGAACCCCGACACAGAGCCCCTCCTCAGGGAGGTAGGACACCTTCCCACAGACCCTGTCGCCACCATGGTCTGCTAGTACACCTGAACGTTTACACTGAACATGCGTGGGTTCTGAGGACGAGCTCCCAGTGTGTGCAGACGTGCCTGCCCAGTCGCTGTCCTGCAGAAAGCAGTCACAGCTCTGGGGATGAATGTCTTCATGTCCCCCAGGGGAGAACAGTGGGGAGCATGCGAATAAAGATAGTTAGCCATTGGAAATGCTCTTAAAAGTGAGGGACTATCTGGGATAATAACGACTCTGGCTCATGAAATGTGTTTCAGATTTTAAGAGTCCAAGAAGAAGTGAAGAAATTATGCCATTTTAATTAGATTGGACTTTTCCTGTCATATCACTGCTGGCACAGGGGCTTCGGTGGCAGCTCACTCCCCACACAGGTAGAGCACTGATGGTCCTGGAGGGCAACGACCCTCGGCTTTAGCAGGCCCCCAGAACTGGGGACACAGGCCAGCACACCAAGAAAGCTGCCTCAGCCCTCAGCTCTGGGCATGCTCGTCAGTATCAGGAGCCCTCGCCAGAGCGCCTGGTCCCGGCGGCCTTGGGGAGTGCAGGTTGTAGCACCGCTGGGGCAGCTCTGAGAGTCTGCGTTACAAGTTGCATGCAGAAGGGAAAGGCGTACATCTGTTCTGGCATTTTTATTTTTAGATAACTATATTTCAAATTTAAAATGATCCTAATGTAGCCTTTAATGCAGTAGACCAGAATTTCTTTTTCCCTTTTAATCTAGTGGCCTGAGGAATCGTTTCCTAAAGCTATCCACAGGGTCATCTGCATGTACTAATTTTTAGAGTAAAATTTATACATAACTATTTTGGGTCGCCTGCCTTTCCCTTTGCATCCTTCACATTTGGGATGGTGCTCTGTGCCCCTCAGTCCACAGGTGGCTAGTATTGGGGTTCTGTACTTGATACCCTTTGACCAGATGACTTCAGAGAAGCTGAGTGCCATCTGCTCGTCTCTGAGTGGAATCCCAACAGTGTCCGTGACAGAAATCAGCACTCAGGAGGCATTTTCAGCACACACTTCTTCACACCTTCCGTCCTTCCTTCCTTTTCTGCCTCTCCAGCCTCTTTCCTGACCACTCCTGATGCCCCTCTGACAACCCTGTCTCTGTATGTGGGCTGCCTAATTCTTACCTGTTGTTCCCTTCCTCCCCCTTTCTCCTTCCTCCCCTGTCATTTCCGTCCTTACACACACAGCTCCGACCTCACAGCCTCCATGCCACCTCCCCGCTGCTTGGTGTCTGTCCCCCTCCTCACCGCCCTTCCAGAAGCTTCACCTGCTCTGATTTCTTTGTCACTGGCCTGTTTGCCAGTTGTGTATATTTTCTTCCCCACTAGATTACAGATGTGATAGGTCATTTCCTCTTGTGTGTCTTTCCAAACCTTGTTCTACCCATTCATTCTACAAATACGTACTGAGCACCTGAGTGCCAGGCCTTGTGCTGCCAAATAGCAGGGGACAAAAGACCAGGTGATTGTCCTCGAGCTCACAGTCTGCAGAGTTCTTGATGAGTCAGGTGTTTAGGAAGTGCTTCTGGGATGATTGAGAACAGTCACACAAGTGTGTGGGCAGGAGGGTGTTCTGGTCCTTTCTCTGGTTATTTGCTCCTGATAGTCAGTAGGCGGACCGGGTGTGGCCTGCAAAGTCCAGGCGGCCTCGACCCCACCCTGGAGCTGGGCACTACTGGGCCAATGCTGACTCCCCCTCATCCACGCTGTCCCTTGCGCTGGGCACGTCCCCCTCCTGGGCCCCTGGTTAGTCTCAGTGCATCCTTGAATGCAGCTGCTCTGATGATCCGATGCGGAAGCAGTGGTTTTCATTCCAGTCTGTCATGTTCGTGGTCCCACTGCACATGAGCAGTACACCGCTCCACCTGACATGCCCCACGCAGGCCCAGCAGTGCCTGCATGGACACATGCCCCGTCCCGGAGACAAGGCCGCTGGCCCGTGCTTGGCCGCCGGCCGCTGCAGTGTCTAATGACTGAAGACGCCCGCATGCGGCCTCTGGACCTGCCGGCCGTGCACCAGACACAGCAGTTGGCCACCGGGGGAGCAGCACAGCTGTCAGATGCAGTGTCGGGGGGCCTGTCAGTGCAGCCCACAGTCGAGCCAGGAGAGACAGCTCAGGTCTGAGCACTGTGCCCTCAGCGTGGGTTGCCCTTATGCTCTAGATCAGGGATGTTGCCAGTGTGTGACTTGATGTTGTGTCCCAACTGGACTTTTCCTGTAAAAAGACTTAAAAATAAGGAGCCTCGGATGTGGGTACAAGTTAAAGTGACACTCTTTATAACTCAGACTCACAAAACACCATTAGAATAAGTCAAAGGCTGAAAAACTGACAGAACCATAATACTTCAGATAGATTAGGAGAAAGCAGCTTATCATGTTTGTATGTATGGCTGTATAACTGCTACAGTCTTCAGATAGGACTGTATCAGTCATTTTTATTACTCCTTCCCAGCAATTAAGTGTACATTTTTTACAGGAGACAGAAAAGCAAAAGGGAAGACAAGCCATGCCCGAAAAACATGAAAATGAAATGTCTCAAGTGAAGCAAAAAAGCAAAAAACTCTTGAATGTTAAGAAAGAAATCCCAACAGATGTGAAACCCAGGTGAGAAAAAGAAGTGGGCGCAGAGAAATGAGGTGTGTAAAAGCGTTACCGGTGGAAACTGGGCAGTGGTTTTGCTTGCTTGGTCTTGGGGGTTTGCAGCAAAAGCCTGTATTATGGCACATTCCTCTTGGGTTTTTCTGATGCCTGCTGTCCAGCAATGAGGGCCAGCCATGTGCTTCTGACGTCGGGCACATAAAAGGCAGAGGTAACACCTTGTGAAAATGTAGGAGGAATATTCGGGTTGGTCATTCATCCCCCGGCAGGGAGCTATTTCAGGTCTGCACAAGGGGCGACTGCGATGGTTTTGTCACAGGAGCAGAACTAAGCTCAGACCGCTCTGACCCTGCTTTTGGGCCCAGAGCCCCTGGGATTCTGGGCCATCAACTTGGAAGAATCTGTGCTTAAGTAGTCAAGGCTGGTTTTACCCATCAGCCAAGTCTGCCGTGAAATAGTCCATGCTGGGCATCGGCCCAGGAGGTCACAGGAATGAGGTCTAAAGTAATAAAGGAAGACTGCATGTTCGTAATCATTAGCACTGGCCTTAGAACGCTTATTCTGGGACTCGTACTTGAGCTTTGCAAAAGCGCTGCTAGCCTAGACTATCTGCTTACAAGCAAGCAGAGCCAGTCTGTTCTGTAGAACCGAACACTAGTAAGAAGTTAGTGATTACTGCAGTGAAAGTTCACCTTGTCCCTGAACTTAGAAATAACACAGCGTATGGCAGTGATTAATAATGCAGTGACTAAAATTTACTCTTTTGTGCAAATTGTTGGTTTGAGTGACCCAGTCCCACAATTTTTTGAGAACAATCTGACCCAGTTAGAAGGAATGTCACGTGGAGTCACGGTTGACACCTTGGAATGCTCCTGAAAGAAATCAACCTGAGGCACTAAATGGTGCTGATATTCTGACATCCCAGGTCGAGAATAAATCTCGCTAGCAGTGACGAATTCTTCTTCTAGGCCTCTTTCAGGTTTAGATGGTTAGTCGGGTATTTTAAAATAAATAAGGCTGAAAATCCAAATTATGAAAAACCCTAGTTTTTACATAGAGATCTTATGCGAATAGACCATCCTGCGATAATTTTCATGATCATAACTTTAAAAACCAAGCTTCTAAGAATTATCTCACCAAAACCATTCCACAGATGACTTTCACCAAATCTGCTTTGTTTATTAGCCTCGATGCCTGAACTCAGTACCTGGGACATGATATTTTCAAAACAGCTACTACATGTTAATCTCACCCTCACCCATCTTTCACTGACTTCTGTTGTGTTCTGAGTTTTTATTTAACAAGTTGATCATTAGATTTGATTTTTTAAAGTTTATAGAAGACTTCACTGGAGTGCCACTAACCTTGCCAGGGTTTTAGTTCTCTGGTAAACCTCAAGGTAGAGTGGCCACTTCTCCCACCAGTTCAAGGGACAGTTACAGTGACAACTCATGCTCTCTTGATATGTCGTTACCAGAAGACAATTCAAGCAGTATGCTCTAAATTATCTTTAAATTCTCTTTATAACTGGAGAAATCCATATGTAACCTTAGTCTTCTAACTTCCATTATGTAACCTCTTAAACTCACAGATCTTGTGTTTTGTTTTTCTGAATTCACGGATAAAGATAAAAGTATTGAGTCAGAATTCATTAGTATTTCAATCAAATACGGAGTTAAACAAATAGAGACCTTTTTTTGTTTGTTTTTTAATAATCAGCAAGGTGGCCTCTCTGAATAAAGCCATTCCCTGTCTACACTGAGTTAGGATGGTAAATGCCTTGTGCTGTCATTCAGGTACAGGCACTGCTGGTTCTGGCATTAGTGACATTTGAAATGCCTGTCACCTAACAAGAAGTGCTTTCAGTATGTTACTATATGACGCCACATATCTGAAGAAAAAATCTGCACATGTTTAAAAAAAGATATCATTATACTATCACTTTCTTTTGGAAGCTTTATCAGACTGGGAATAAATTTTTATCTTTTTACCAGTTAGCCAAAAAGCTGATCTTCTAATATTCATTAAACCTGTGGGCTCAGTTCACATTTGCTTTATCAAAAATTAGTTTTTAAATATTATCAGTATTGGCATGTTATGTTATATCATCATGAGGCCAGAAGACCCAAACCCTTAAACACTGAAGCATTCATTTTCTGTGAGTCACTGGTGATGAAGCCTGGGGACACCTCAGTCTCCCTCCGTGCAGCCCTCCTGTCAGACTCCCAAGAAAGGGCTTCACAGAAAGCGCGTCCTAGGAGTGGGAAGCACGGGGCTGCCACAGCGGAGATGGGCTGTGTCCATTCTCCCCGCATCAGCACAGACGTGGGCCTGTGGGCCTCCAGAAGGCTGGCAGGTGTGTCGGGACACAGAGTGACAGGACTTGCGCACAGCCAGCGGGGGCCCCGGGAGCCCTGGCTTAGGACACCAGCTGTCTGTTGGTCCTTTGTTTTCTGTTTGTTTATCACCATTTTACGTTTTCCTAACTTAGATGTAATGATCTGAAGTAAGCAGAATGTTTAGTAGATAACTGTGCTCTGAGCATCTGCTGGTACAGCAGCCCCAGCTCGACCGTGGGCGCCACAC
Organism: Rhinolophus sinicus; assembly: GCF_036562045.2. NCBI lineage: Eukaryota > Metazoa > Chordata > Mammalia > Chiroptera > Rhinolophidae > Rhinolophus > Rhinolophus sinicus. Next base: position 76,590,001 of record NC_133755.1, on the reverse strand, counting down.
TGCACACTTCCTCCAGACCCGTCCGCACAGGGAGTGCCCTAGCCTGGTCCTCAGCTCTCAGCCTCCTGCTGCCCCGGAGGGGCCTCTAGCGGGTGCTGCCTGAGTCCAAATAAAGCATCTGAAGGACCTTTCTGCGTTTCCCTTTTAGTAAGAATCACTTAAATTAAGTCGGCTCTTATCCATTTCTTCAGAAGCCTTAAAACAGGTTTCTTAATAATAGAGATTATTTGGCTTAATTTAGGAAGGTGTGAATCAGCAAAAATAAAATAGTTGTCTAGGCACCTTTTTTCTTAAAAACCAATTCATCTTACAGTGGCCCAGAGTTATGCTTTGTATAAATGGACAGCCCCTATCCTCGACACTTAACAAATGACTTAAAAATAACTCACCCACCACCACCAGAGGGCTGAGTGTCTGTATCATGGGAGTTTTTGTGTGTTTTATAAAGATGAAGTTTTCAAATAACCCTGTCCATCAGAAGTGGGAGAAGGAGGAAAGATTTATAAACCTGTAGCATTAATAGTCACCCACAAATAGTGGATTTTTTTCATATCAGTTTGTTATCCTGTCTTAAAATTCTTATTTGGGTTAAACCAAGATCCTTTGAATTTTTGCTTAGCCCTTCTACTAATTCCAAATATAATGCCTATTCATGATAGAAAATTTGTGAAATATAGAGAAACACAAGAATGAAAAGAAAATGACTTTTGACCTAGTACTTTATAAATTGTTTGTATATAGTCTCTGTTCAAATACATTTACTGTTTATGAGATCATACTTTCCATGTTCTATGATCTGCTTTTGGGGTGGGGGCTGGGTGTCATTGGATCTGGAAAGTTTGAACTACTCTGACCTTTGAAATCTGGTGTGAATTAGTCGCCTTCTAGGAGTGAGAACTTGGGGCGACAACAGCAGGATGATGATGGGGTACATAAAGAATGTGAAGGATGGGGCTGGGAGGCCTGAGTGGGGTGTTTAGAGGGTTGGGGACAGAAAGTGCAATAAGGTGGAAAATGCCAGACACACATCATCTTAAACATCCACGTCAGATTTTTCATGAAAAGCAAGCTGTCAGCTGAGCCTTGAACTGACAGCCTTCCAGCCCTCACCATGAACATGGTGGTCACTGATGAGTTTTGGAAGAATTCTCGGAAGGGTCCAGGGTTCTGAGAAAATGCCCTTCCTGGATCAGCTTCACTTAGCTCCTGAGATGTACACCAGTGCATTACAGAAGCACTTTGTTAAGAATGTCCGTGTGGCCAGTGTAGTCCCATTGTGGACACGCTGCCTTACTTGGGCCACCTGCCCAGTCCATTTCTCCAGGGGAGGGCTTCTCTCCCAGCAGACGTTACAGTTTTCTTCCTCAGGCAATGGAAGCTTCAAGCAGCCCAGCACACCTCCCATCTCAGCTGACAGGAAGTTCAGAGCCGATTAATTATCCTAGTTACACATGTGTATGATGTTAAGCTGACCACTGAATCTTCTCAAAATAAATAATAAAAGTAATATATAAATTTTGCCTAGGGATAACCATGAGTTCCAGAATAAAAAGTAACGTTCATCTGTCCCCACTCACCCTGGACAAGTCCTGCAGTCCTGCTCTGTAGTGGATTTTTATAGGTAACCCAGGAACTCAGCCTGGTTTGGTCCCCAGTTTCTACGACAAAAATGTGTTCAGAGTTCTGACTAGCAGAAGCTTGACATTGGTAAGCCTGAGCTCTTTTGGCACCTCTGTATTGAAGAACCCCACCAGTGGTCTAAATCCCAAAGGGCGGGTGTGTGCTGCGGCCCTGCACGTTACCTGCACAGGTGCTTTGGCCATCATATTTGTTGTCTGCTCCTGCCAGGCTGAGCCTCCTGGGGAGCCTCAGCCGGTGCTGAGTCAGGACAGGCCGGCAATGCCCCGGGAAGCCAGCTTAGGAAAACACAAAGCTGAAATTGTAGCACGGCCAGTGCCCCTACTCTCTGCTCCAAAAGAAGGGCATGAACTTTAATTTCCCTCCGCGCTTATCTTTCAGTTGTTTAGAGCTGCCGTACCCATCCCCACTGGAAAGTAAACCACGGAGAAACCTCCCAACCAAGATCCCTCTCCCAACTGCATTGACGAGCGGCTCCAAACCGCGGGGTTCCCAGAAGACAAAAGGTACTTTCTTCTTGATCCTACAGATGCTGCCGTGATTGGTTCTATCGGCGTTGTTAGTTTGTCAGTTACCAGTCGTCAGTCGTGGTTAGTCATGTAAAGGTGGCAGCCGTCTTCTCGTCCTCGGTGGAAGGTCCCGTGAAGCAACCTGAAGAAGGGAACTACCCTGTTAACAACTTCTTTTTCTGGTTCTGTGCAGGTCCACATAAGTTAGTGGAGACCAGGCCGCCTGCCCTAGCCAAGTTCCTCCCAGGAAGTCAAGAACTAGGCAGCACCAGCAGCTCCGAGGGTGAAAAAGACTCCCCACCACCAGAGTGGGACTCTGTGCCAGTCCACAGACCCGGCAGCTGTAAGTGTGGGGACCGGGGCCACCCCGGGCAGGATAGCTCTGCAGGGACATCTTGCTTTCAAAGGAAACTCAGTATCTGGTTTGCTGGAGCCAGCTTGTACTAGTAGCAAAAGCCCGTTGTTAACCAGGCTGCCCGTTGTTGAACTGTTGGAATGTAATTGGCTGTAGTGAGAGTGTACACCAGAGGAACAGCAACGATTCACAGCGGGGCTTTGGGTGCCCGGACGCTGGTGCCCCAGCACTCTACTGCCCAGGGTCCCAAATGGGAAAGCCTGTTTGGAGCGAGGGATCATCCAGAAAACAACCCTTACCTGCCTCGTTCCTTACACTTACTGTATAGTTGTTTCTATAAACATCAACTTACTCTCAACTTCCCCACGTCTCTTCCATAAACCACCTACATGAAGGTTTCATTATTTTCTCCTCACTTGCTTCTTGACCTTGTTTTTTGGATTTCACCTGCAATAAATCATGATAGCAGCCCAGTTTAGTAAAATAAGGTAGAGGTCCTCGCCCAAGAGAAGACAACAGAGATGAGTGCAGGGAGCCAGGGTCCCGAAGGCAGGACTCGGGGTGCAGAGGGGGCCCAAGGGCAACACTTGGGGTGCAGGGGGGTCTGAGGGCAGGACTCGGGGTGCAGAAGGGGGCCCGAGGGCAGGACTCGGGGTGCAGGGGGGCCCAAGGGCAGGACTTGGGGTGCAGGGGGGTCTGAGGGCAGGACTCGGGGTGTAGAGGGGGCCACCTTAGGACTGGCTGGCCTGCACCCACTGCACTGTTAGACTTACGCATACTTGGCCTGTTTGCACCAAAGGTAAAATCAAGGTTTAACAACAGGATTCTCTGCAGTGAGGGGATTTACATGAAGATGAGTAATTGAAGCCTCATTAAGGTGGATGGAAGCAAAGGACTTAGAAATTCCTGTGAGGGCCACAGGTGTGGGCAGTTCATGAGGGGGATGGGTCACTTGTGGGGCTGTGGGGAGGTCAGAGAAGGTGTCGTACAAGAGGTAGCGAGGGAAGTGTCAGGGCCTTCGTATAAATAATGGCCCAACCTTGTAGCTGTGGTGTCAGGTAGGCACACTGCTGGGAGGCTTGCACGGAGGGCCAGGGGTGGAGAGATTGAGCAGGCCTCAGACAGGCGTTTAGGATGGGCCTGAGCTTGGGTGTCAGGTCAGCAAACAGCAGAGCACATGAAGGAAGGGGTTGGCCACATCAGGAGTGAGAGTAGGTGGGGGCGACGAGGACAGTCAGAGACAACTCCTGAGGCAGGTACAGGTGGCTCTCAAGCTGGGGCTTGGCGGTGTCAACAGTCAAGGACGGGTAGCCTTACCTAGGCCCTGAGACCTGGGGTCTGGGGAGAAGCTGCTGGTACGGGAGAGGAGAGAATCACAAGGCAGCCCCCTTCAGTCTGGAAGTGAGAGAACAGACTCCTCAAGGACATCGGAGTAGAGCAGGCAGTCCTCTCTGTAGGCAGAACTTGCGTGGGGCATGAAAGGCCACTGGCAGGGGACCGGGAAATGCACAAAGCTGGGCAGGGATGAGAAACGAGGGCAGTGGAACTGGGTAGCTGTGCCAGGATTAACTGAGTGAGTGGGCCGCCTCAAATATGGGAACCTGTGGAGACTGAGTTCACAGAGGCCTGCACCGTTTTTTTATGCTTCTGTGGATTACAGTAGCTGGACCAGCTCCAAGGTACACATGGTAGACATGCAAAGTGATGTCTTTTTTCAAAATATTCTTAACAATTTTTTATTTTTAAATTACAGTTGACCTACAATATATTAGTTTCAGGTGTACAACATAGTGATTAGATGTTTATATGCCTTACGAAGTGAGTACCCCAATTAATCTGATATCCCCTAACACCATACATAGTTACTACCGTCTTATTGATTATATTCCTTACACTGTACTTTCCATCCCGGTGACTGTTTTGTAACTGCCAGCTTTTATTTTTTAATCCCTTCCCCTTTCTCACCCAGCCCCCAACACCCCTCCCACTTGGTAACCATCAGTTTGTTCTCTGTATCTATGACTTTGTTTCTGTTTTATTTTGTTCTTTAAATTCCACATATAAGTGAAATCATATGGTGGTATTTATCTTTCTCTGTATGGCTTGGTTCACTCAGTATAATACCCTCTAGATCCATCCATGTTGTTGCAGATGGTAAAATTTCATTCTTTTTTATGGCCAAGTAATATTCCAGTATATATATGTGCCATTTCTTCTTTATTGATTCGTCTACTGATGGACATTTAAGTAGCTTCCATTGTTTGGCTATTGTAAATAATGCTGCAGTGAACACAGGGGTGCATATGACGTCTGACAAAGTTGCGAACTTGCTGCAACGATGTTGCTAACCTTTTGCTATCAGAGGGATTATTCATTATGAATTTGTACCAACTGAACAAACAGTTAACCAAGTTTACTGTTTGGAAGTGCTGGAAAGGCTGCATGTAAAAGTTAGACGACCTGAACTTTTTGCCAACAATTCATGGTTCTTGTACCAGCTCACATGGCACTGTCTGTGAGGGAGTTTTTAGCCAGTAAACAAGTAACTATTGGAACACCCTCCCTACCCACCTGATCTGGGTCCCAATGACTTCTTTCTTTACCCGAAGATAAAGGAAATATTAAAAGGAAGACATTTTGGTGACATTCAGGACATCAAGGGTAGTACGACAGTAGCTCTGATGGCCATTCCAGAAAATACAACAGTTCTGATGGCCATTCCAGAAAATACAACAGTTCTGATGGCCATTCCAGAAAAAGAGTTCCAAAATTGCTTTGAAGGGTGGACTAGGCACTGGCGTTGGTACATAGCTTCCCAAGGGGAGTACTTCCAAGGTGACCATAGTGATATTCAGCAGTGAGGTATGTAGCACTTTTTCTAGGATGAGTTCATGAACTTAATTGTCCGATCTTGTATGTCTTTTTGAATTAGTGTTTTTAGATTTCTTCAGATATAAACCCAAAAGTGGAATTGCTGGGTCATAAGGTAGTTGTATTTTTAATTTTTTGAGGACCTTCCATACTGTTTTCCACAGTGGCTGCACCAATTTGCAATCACCAGCAGTGCACGAGGGATCCCTTTTCTCCACATCCTCGCCAACACTTGTTTGTTGATTTTTTGATGATGACCATCCTGACAGGTGTGAAGTGGTATCTCTTTGTGGTTTTTATTTGCATTTCTCTGATGACTCGTGACATTGAGTATCTTTTCATGTCTGTTGGCCATCTGTATATCCTCTTTGGAGAAAGGTCTATTCAAGTCTTCTGCCCATTTTTAAATCGGATTCTTTTATTGATGTTAAGTTGTATGAGTTCTTTATATATTTTGTCTTTAACCCCTTCTCGGATGTATCATTGGTGAATATCTTCTCCCATTCAGTAGGTTAATGGTTTCCTTCACTGTGTAAAAACTTTTTAGTTTGATGTCATCCCAATTTCTTTATTTTGTTTGTTTTCTTTGCAAGAGGAGATACATCCAAAAAAAATTTACTAAGAACAATGTTTAAGAGTTTCCTGCCCATGTTTTCTTCTAGGAGTTTTATGGTTTTGGGTCTTACACTTAAGTCTGTAATCCATTTTGAGTACATTCTTGTATGTGATATAAAAAAAATGGTCCAGTTTCATATTTTTGCATGTATTTTGCAGTTTTCCCAGCACCATTTGTTGAAGAGACAGTCTTTACCCCATTTCATATTCTTGCCTTCCTTGTCATAGGTTAATTGACCATGGGTTTATTTCTGGGCTCTCTGTTCCATTGATCTGTCTGTTTTTAATGTTAGCACTATGCTGTTTTAATTTCTGTAGTCTTGTAGTGTAATTTGATATCAGAGAGGTAATACCTCCAACTTTGTTCTTCTTTCTCAAGATTGCTGTGGCTCTTCAGGGTCTTTTGTGGTTGCATATAAATTCTAGGATTGTTTGTTCTAGTTCTGTGAAAAGTGCCACTGGTATTTTGATAGGGATTGCATTGAATCTGTAGATTGCTTTGGGTAGTGTGGACATTTTAATGATGTTAATTCTTCCTATCCATGAGTATGGTATAGCCTTTATTTGTATCTCCTTCACTTTCTTTCTTCAATGCCATGTAGTTTTCTGAGTACAGATCTTTTGTCTCATCCAGTTCTAGGTATTTTATTAAATTCATTCCTAGATATTTTACTCTCTTTGATGCTATTATAAATGGGATTGTTTTCTTAATTTCTCCTTCTGATAGTTTGTTATTAGTGTATAAAAACGCAACTGATTTCTGAGTATTAACTTTGTATCCTGCTACTTTTAGAACTGATAAATGAATTCATTATAGTTTTTTGTGGAATCTTTAGGGTTCTCTCTGTATAGTATATCATATGCAAATAATGACAGTTTTGCATCTTCCTTTCCAATTTAGATGCCTTTTATTTCTTTTTCTCGTCTGACTGCTGTGGCTAGGACTTCCAATACTGTGTTGAATTAAAGTGGTGAAAGTAGACATGCTTGTTTTGTTCCTGATCTTAAGGAGAACGCTTTTAGCTTTTCCCCGTTGAGCATGATGTTAGCTGTAGGTTTGTCATATATGGCCTTTATTATGTTGAGATATGTTCTATCTCACCACTTTCCTTAGAGTTTTTATCATAAGTGGATGTTGGATTTTGCCCAATGCCTTTTCTGCATCTGTTCTTACTATTACATCTTTTTATCCTTCATTTTGTCCATGTCATGTATCATGGTAACTTATTTGCAGATATTGAACTAATCTTGTCTCCTGTTAAGAAACCCCACTTGATCGTGGTGTATGACCTTTTCAATGTATTGCTGAATTCAGTCTGCTAATATTTTGTTGAGGATTTTTGCATCTATGTTCATCAGGGACATTGACCTATAATTTTCTTTTTTTGTGGTGTCTTTGTCTGATTTTGGTATGAGGGTAATGCTGTCCTCGTAAAAGGAGTTTGGGAGCCTTCCCTCCTTTTCAGTTATTTGGAATAGTTTAATAAGGATAGGTATTAATACCTCTTTGAATGTTTGGTAAAATTCACCTGTGAAGCCGTCTGGTCCAGGACTTTTGTGTTTTGGGAGTTTTTGGATTACTGATTCCATTTCCTTGGTAGTTATCAGTCTGTTCATATTTTCTGTTTTTTCTGATTGTCTTAAAAGATTGTATGTTTCCAGGAATTTATCCATTCTTCCAGGTTGTCCAATTTGTTGGCATATAATTGCTCGTAGTATTTTCTTATAATCCTTTGTATTTCTGTGGTGTCAGTCATCCCTTCTCTTTCATTTCTGATTTTTATTTGGGTCCTCTCTCAATTTTTCTTGATGAGTATGGTTATAAATTCCATGTTTCCCCAAAAATAAGACCTAGCCGGGCCATCAGCACTAATGCATATTTTGGAGCAAAACATATAAGACTTAATCTTGTATTGTGTTATGTTATATTAATCATATTATATTACATTACATTACATTACATTATATTATATTGTATTATATTATACTATATTATATTATATATTATACCCCGTCTTATATTAAAATAAAACTGGGTCTTATATTAATTTTTGCTCCAAAAGACTCATTAGAGCTAATGGTCCAGCTGGGTCTTACTTTCAGGGAAACACAGTTTTATCTTTTCAGAGTACTAGCTCTTGGTTTTATTGATCTTTTCTATTGTTTTTTAGACTCTATTTTGTTTATTTCTGGTCTGATCTTGTTCCTTCCTTCTACTCACTTTAGGCTTGTTCTTTTTTTAGTTCTAATTTAGTTGTAATTTTGATGTGGTCATAGGAGGAGGTGAACGTGGCATTTACCTAATGTGCATCTTGACACACGTGTTTCTGTTTAGTGAGTGCAGAAAAAATATCTCATAACACTAGAATTTTTTCTTTAAAAAATTTTTAGAACAGCTGTGTAGACGTTACCCTAAAGGGCAACAGGACTATATTAAGAGTTTGTATCCTTGTAAACCAGGTATGCCAGAGCACAAGGTATTACGTGGCAAACTTGGGGATGTATTGCCCAGGGCTCTGCACCTGCCACAGGTGTGAACGTGTGTGGAAGCACAGAGACTTGCAGTCCCACATATGATTTCCCTGCCTATCCCTGAGAGACACAGGACACAGGGAAGAAGAGCAGACCTGTCCAAGAGATCTTGCACACACAGCAGAGCAGTGGGCCCCGCCGGTGATTCCGGGAGGACCCCATAATGCAGACAGAAGCTGCTCCCCTAGTTTTCTTTCAGCCTTTGAACAGAACGCACATAAAAGGTTGAATTTTGCTTTTCTGTGGAGGCTCTTGTGTTCTGTATGGTATCAAGCAGAACACCGAACGGAACTGATTTTGGAGAGTGAAATACCACGTTAATGAGATCTTTTATTTTTACTTTCCAGCTACCGATAGTCTTTATAAACTTTCTCTGCAAACCCTCAACGCAGACATTTTCTTAAAACAACGCCAGACCTCGCCGACACCCGCCTCTCCATCCCCGCCCGCCGCACCCTGCCCGCTCACGTCCCGCAGCAGCTACAGCAGCATCGTCAACAGCAGCTCCAGCAGGTAGGCCCCCAGTCACTTCCTGTTCCTCGAACAGGTAAGTGACCAGAAGCCTGGGGCTGCCTCCCATTGAACTTAAACGCTCAGTGGCCACGGACTGCTGTCCTGTCTCGCTCCTGCGTCTGCTGCTGACAGTTGTTCGGCCTTTCACCTGGTGTCAGTTCCCCCTAAATGCCTCCATGTTGGTGCCCGACCCCAGCAGCACCCCCTTTCCTCCCTTAGCTTCTGTCCCCATGGACTGGAAATGCATGATCTGACTTATTAGAATTAGGTTCTCAGTCACGAGTCAGCGGCACACTCAGCAGTAAGTGGAGTGTACAGGCGAGGTCCTGGGAGGCTCAGGGATGGGTTGATGGCATTTGTTTGGACCTTACGGCAGTTTAGCTCAGTTACCAAGGCAGGGTCTGGAACAGGACTGCTGCCGTGGCGGTGCTGCCATGGTGACATGCCACACCAGTCGGGACACGTCAACCAGCACTGCTCACTGGGGGCACAGCCACACGTGTGTGTATCTGACTTGTAGAGTATGATCACCGCAGCGACGACTGTGACCACATGCGGCACTGTTCTCAGCACCACACAGCTGTCACGGCATCTCATCCTCCCAGCAAGGGCGCGTTAGGGACTGTCACCACCCCTGCTCTGCACATGAGGAGGTGTCCCTGCCTGGTTTTGAACTCTTGCCAGAAGACGCAGCAGCTGCTGAGGCTAGGGCAGGCCACCCGGAACTGCTTAGCCTGTGCTGAGGGGAGGCGGCTTTCTAAGGACGGCTTCACCGTGTGTTGTCCCCTGCCAGGCACTCATGTTCTCCTTGTTCACTGCCTAGTGGCCCCCTTTCCTAGTGCTCCTCTAAAACAGCTTTCCAGTCCTGGTCTCTTTAGTGGCCTTGTATTTTCTTACCCCCCACCCCCGACCTTCCCTCTGCCCCATCTGACTGCACAGTTGGAGGTCCCAGAGCATTTCCATGGGCCAGCCACAGTGCAGGTGCTGGCTGCTTGGGCTCAACCATGTGGGAGCCACAGCCCTAAGACAAGTGTGCCCCAGGCCTCCAAGGGCAGTGCTGACAAGGAATGAGTTGTTCTCTGTTCCCCTTTTCCTTCAGTGACCCTAAAACCAAGCATCCAAATGGAAGCAAACACAAATTGGCAAAAGCAGCCTCGCTCCCCGGCAAGAATGGCAACCCCACTTTTGCTGCAGTCACGGCCGGGTACGACAAGAGCCCGGGTGAGTGCCCTGGTGTCACAGCCTTTCCCAGCGGGACTGTGGGCATGGTGGACTTACCTTGGGCCTGATTGCCTTTGATTGATTCAGAGTCCATTGTTACAGGTGGGAATGGCTTCACTAAAGTTTCTTCAAACAAAACAGACTTTGCCAGCAGCCTTGGCATCTCACACACTCCTGTTGACAGCGACGGCTCAGACAGGTACAGTAGACCATTCCAACCCAACAGAAATGGAGAGGCTTCTCAGGTCAGGTTGGCACCTTCCATCCCGTACCCACATTTCAGGCATGTTCTTCCCTAGATTAAAGTCGGCATTTGTCAGAAGTGGTCCAGGCCTCTGGGAGCACCTGGCAGTTGGTGGAAGCAGGCAGCCCGGTTGCTCTCTGACAGCGGAAAGCACACAACACACCTCACCCAGCACACAGCGACAGTCGTGTTCCCGTTTTAAATCAGTTCTCATTCTCCGTTACCTTGACCTCCTGTAAGAAAGGATGGCGTCTGGTCATTAGAAACACAAGAACAAAAATGTATTTGAGAGGAAGGAAATTTGAGCTAATAGTAGACAATTTATAGTAAATTATTGGCCGTGCCACTTTGTTGACCCAGAGCCCCTGTGGTGGGCATGGTGGCGTGTGAGTGCCTCGCTTCACCTTCCCAGATACATAACAAGTCATAATAGACTGTCAGGAAGCAGAGACCCAGTTGTACCTGCTCAGCGCTAAAAAATTAAATGAGTCCTGGATTTGAAATAGTTTAATCTTCCATTACCAAAAAGTAAACATAAGGAAAAAAGCTCTTTTTACTGTAAAACTTACTTTGCACAGGCTCTTGGCTTGTGATAAGACACTCTGGAACTCTCTGTGCCTTAACCCTCTATGGTAGAGAAGCTATTTCCCAGTTCTCCCCTCTGTCTTGGTGTTTAATGTTTGAGTAACCCCAGTTGAAGCAGCACCTCCAGTTTGTGAAGCCATACTTAATGGACCTGTTTCTGCTAACTCTCATACATTTTATTGCATTTTCTTCTTGTAACTTTTAGCTCGGGTTTGTGGAGTCCTGTCAGCAACCCCAGCAGCCCTGACTTCACACCCCTCAATTCATTCTCCGCCTTTGGGAATTCTTTCAACCTAACCGGTGGTGAGTGTTTAACACTAGACCTATAACTAATAAGCCTGTGGCTAAAGAAGGGAGGAAGATGATGTCTAGTTTTGTGTGTGGAGAAACACGCTGAGATAGAGAAGCGGGCATGATTGTTGTGGACCAGACATTTCTAAAAGATACATGTCTTTGTACTTGCAATCAGGCACCAGTAGACATAAGATATGTGGGCTGACCTCGGGGAAGCAGGTCTGTTCTTGCTGTGCTGGGTGGCTGGTGGGCCCAGCAAGAGCCTGTGGGAAGGGTCCCCTCCCAGCCTAGAGGTGCAGGGAACAGGCTCAGTGCTATGTGAGTCCTGCTCGGTGTGTGCTTCACAACACTCATTTAAGAGCTTCAAGAAAGGATTGTGTGCCTGAAAGGTGACTCCTGGCTGTGCTGGGGCTCCTTACTTTTCCTTGCTGGCCAGAATTAGAGGCATTAGCATTAGCTGTAATCATAATGTTAACGCTGAGGGATGTTTGCATTTGATGTCACCCAGTGAGAGGTTTGGGCGAAGTATTCAAAGCATGTGTCGTGTGCTTGAGTTCTGGGGAACTTCCCCAGTGCCCCACCCCCCAACCCCCGCCCCAGTGTGGTGGGAACTGACAAAGTAGTTGTGATGGCTCCAAGTGTGCGGAGGTCAAATAAGTGCCACTGAGGGAATGCCCCATCCTCTCCTAGGTGAGCACGGCAAAATAAAATACGGACTTGATAATTGTGTCCTTATTTTCAGAAGTTTTCAGCAAACTTGGATTATCTCGATCATGCAATCAGACCTCCCAGAGGAGCTGGAATGAGTTTAGTAGTGGCCCTTCATACTTGTGGGACTCTCCAGTGACGGATCCCAGTCCTTCCTGGCCAGCCAGTTCCGGCTCTCCCACCCACACGGCCACAGTGAGTACTCTGGGCTCACTCGTCTTGACTGCCACTGGCAGTTATTAACAAATAGCAGTATCAGTTTGGAACGGGTGGCTTAGTACTGTTATTGCTGTGTACTTGCTGTGTCTCTGTATCTGCCAAAGTGACTCATGAGTATTCTTCAGAGAGTTACAGTCAAGAACTTAGGGGAAGAGGAGGCTTCCAGTCAAGATGGCAGAGTAGGTGAACACTGTGCTCACCAGGTCCCACGACCACATCAGAATTAACTAAATGATAGAACAGCCATCATTGAGACCACCTCAAGTCTAGCTGAACAGAAGTCCTATAACTAAGCACATACAGAAGAAGCCACATGGAGACTGGTAGGTGGGGCAGGGACACTCCCCCAACCCCACACTGAGCACCCCAGCCCTGGACTCCAGTGCTGGGAAGAGGAAACCCCCACAACACCTGGCTGTGCAAACCAGCAGGGATTGCATCCCTGAGAGACAAAGAGCTGCTAGAAACCAAGACTGCTCTTAAAGGGCCTGCGCTCAGACTCACGCACTCTAAGTCCCAGCTCTGGGGCAGCAGCTCTAAAGGCACCAGGGACATACGGGGAGGAACTTAATTGAATAGCTTTGGGAAGAGGGATGAAGGACCAAGGTTCATGGCAGCTGTCTCCAGGGACAGAGCTGCTGGTTCATGACATTGTTCCTTTGTTGAACTCTCCCCCTACCCAGCCAACCCTGCGCAGGTGGGCGCCAGATCTGAGCTCTTTATTAACCTGGCTAACATGCTTTGCCCCACCCTGATGATGCCCTGAGACCCCACCCTACTCACCACAAAACAAAACCTCTTGCAGGGGCTCCTCCACACAAGTGCCCTGCCTCAGTTTGCACTGCAGACTTTCCTAAAATCTCTGAAAGGTCCACAAACCCCAAAGAAGCAGCAGCTGGCCTCAGTGTGCCCAGTGCCTCTTGCTAAGCAGCCCTAAGCCTGGCACAAATGGAGACCAGTCTCAACTTACATTGCAACGCCCATCGGGGGTCTCAGGCTGGCATAAACAGCTGCCAGCCTTGACTTGAAACACAGCCTCAATTAAGTAGCCACAAACCAGGCACAAGTGGCAGATGGTCTCTGCTCATATCGAGGTGCCCACCAAACAGTCCCAAGCTGGACACAAGTGGCAGCTGGCCTCAGTTTGCAGAATAGACTCCCAAGCGCCTCCAAGCCCAACACAAGCAGCAACCAACCACAGGTCACTTTGTAGGTCCTACTACGTGGCCCCAAGGCAGGTTCAAGAGGCTCCAGACCCAACACATCTGGTGGTCAGCTTCAGACCACAGAGACCACCACCCAACCAGCTCCATAAGTAACACACCCAAAGGGTGCATTCGGCTGGCACCACAGCCTGGTAAAGCAACTCCTTCTCTGGGGTCAGCCCCCAGACAACAGCTTCTCCACTGTAGACACATCCAGCCCTCACAGTCAGTCAGCCTGAGGGTCAATCCCACTGATAAGCCAACAGCAATCAAGGCTCATCTACACCAGGAGAGCACACAACCCACACATAGGACACACCTGGAGCTCAGGAAACCAGGGAGACTGCACCACTGGGCCCCACGGGACACCTACTATATGAGGCCAATCTGCCATGACCAGGAAATGTAGCAGATCTACTTAATACATAGAAACAAACACAGGGAGTAGGCCACAGTGAGACAAAGAAATATGTCCCTGATGAAAGAGCTTCCAGGAAAACTCGAGAAAAAGAACTAAAAATGGAGGCAAGCAGTCTTCCAGATGCCGAATTCAAAACACCGGTTATAAGGTTGCTTAGTGAACTTAGGGGAAAAATAGATTGAACTCAGGGACAACTTCAACAAACACATAGAAGACATGAAAAAGAACCAGTCAGAAGTGAAGAATACAATCAGTGAAATAAATGCAATAGAAGGAATCAACAGCACATTACATGATGAATGATCTGGAAGGCAAGGTAGCAGGAAACACCCAATTAGAACAGCAAAAAGAAAAACAGAATTTTTAAAATGAGGATCATTTAAGGGGCCTCATCAAGTGTGCCAACATTTGTATATAGAGATACCAGAAGGAGAAGAGAGAGAACAAGGGATTGAAAACCTATTTGAAGAAATAATGACAGAAAACTTCCCTAACCTGGCAAAGCGAATAGACATACAAGCCCAGGAAGCACAGAGAGTCCCAAACAAGATGAACCCAAACAGGCCCACAACAAGATACATCACAATTAAAATGCCAAAGTTTAAAGACAAAGAAAGAATCTTAAAAGCAACAAGAGAAAAGCAGTTACTTACAAAGAAGCTCCCGTAAGACTGTCAGCTGATTTCCCAACAGAAACTTCGCAGGCCAGAAAGGATTGGCATAAAATATTCAAGCGATGAAAAGCAAGGACCTACGACCAAGATTACTCTATCCAGCAAAGCTGATCATTTAGAATTGAAGGACAGATAAAGAGATTCCCAGAGAAGAAAAAGCTAAAGGAGTTCATCACAACCAAACCAGTATTAGAAGAAATGTTAAAGAGACTGCATTAAGAAGAAAATATCAAAAATATGAATAAGAAAATATAGGAAAGAAAAAAATTCTCAAGACAAAGGCAAACATTTAAAAGCAATGGATGAACCAATTATAAAGCTAGTACAAAGATTTAATGACAGAAGTAGAAAGATATGTGTAATTACAATAACATCTTAAGGGATACACACAAATAATGACACAAACTTGGAACGGTGAATAAAAATTGTAGTGATTATAGAATGTGTGTGAACATAAGTGACCATCAACTTAAAATACACTGATATAAAATAGCTTAGTATATAGGAAGCACATGGTAACCACAAAGCAAAAATTTACAAGAGATATACAAGAAATAAAGAGTAAAGGAATCTAAAACATAACACTATAGAAAGTTATCAATATACAAAAGAAGATAGCAAGAAAGTAACAGAACTACAAAAACAGAAAACAATTGATAAAATGGCAATAACTACATACCTATAAATAATTAATTTAAATGTAAATGGACTAAAGTGAGCAGAAGGAAGGAAATAAGATCAGAGCAGAAATAAATGAAATAGAATCTAAAAGAATTGAAAACATCAATGAAACCAAGAGCAGATTCTTTGCAAAGATAAAATTGATAAACCTTTATCCAGACTCATCAAGAAAAAAGAGAGGACCCAAATAAAATCAGAAATGAAAGTGACAACTGACAGAAATACAAAGAATTATAAGAAAATACGAGCAAGTATATGCCAACAAAGTGGACAACCTGGAGGAAATGGATATATATTCCTAGAAACATACAATCTTCTGAGACTGAATCAGGAGGAAACAATATCTGAACAGACTGATAACTACTAACAAAATGGAATCGGTAATCAAAAAACTCCCAACAAATAAAAGTCCTGGACCAGACGGCTTCACAGGTGAATTTTACCAAACATTCAAAGAGGTATTAATACCTATCCTTATTAAACTATTCCAAATAACTGAAAAGGAGGGAAGGCTCCCAAACTCCTTTTACGAGGACAGCATTACCCTCATACCAAAATCAGACAAAGACACCACAAAAAAAGAAAATTATAGGTCAATGTCCCTGATGAACATAGATGCAAAAATCCTCAACAAAATATTAGACTGAATTCAGCAATACATTAAAAAGGTCATACACCACGATCAAGTGGGATTTCTTAACAGGAGACAAGGTTAGTTCAATATCTGCAAATAAGTTAACGTGATACATGACATGGACAAAATGAAGGATAAAAAAGAAATAATTATATGAACAGAAAAGGCATTTGGCAAAATCCAACATCCATTTATGATAAAAACTCTAAGGAAAGTGGTGAGAGAGAACATATCTCAACATAATAAAGGCCATATATGACAAACCCGCAGGTAACATCATACTCAACGGGGAAAAGCTAAAAGCGTTCTCCTTAAGATCAGGAACAAAACAAGCATGTCCATTTTCACCACTTTAATTCAACACAGTATTGGAAGTCCTAGCCACAGTAATCAGATGAGAAAAAGAATTAAAAGTATCCTAATTGGAAAGGAAGAAATAAAGCTGCCATTATTTGCAAATGGCATGCTACTATATAGAGAGAACCCTAAGAGTACCACCAAAAAAAAAAAAAAAAACTGTTAGAACTAATAAATGAATTCAGTAAAGTAGCAGTATACAAAATTAATATTCAGAAATCAGTTGCATTTGTATACACCAATAATGAACTATCAGAAAGACAAATTAAGAAAACAATCCCATTTACAATAGCATCAGAAAGAATAAAATACCTACGAATGAATTTAACCCAGGAGATAAAAGATCTGTACTTGGAAAAGTATAAGACATTAAAGGAAAAAATTGAAGAAAAAGAAATAAATGGAAGCATATACTGGGCTCATGGATAGGAAGAATTAACATGGTTAAAATGTCCATAGTGCCCAAAACAATCTATACTTGTAGATTCCGTGCAATTCCTTTCAAAATACCAGTGGCATTTTTCACAGAACTAGAATAAACAATCCTAGAATTTATATGAAACCACAAAAGACCCTGAAGAGCCACAGCAATCTTGAGAAAGGAAAACAAAGTTGGAGGTGTCACACTACCTGATATCAAACTATACTACAAGGCTGTAGGAATCAAAACAGCATGGTACTGGTATAAAAACAGACACATAGATCAATAGAACAGAATAGAGAGCCCAGAAATAAACCCAGGCCTGTATGGCCCTTTAATCTATGTAAAGAAGGCAAGAATATACAATGGGGTAAAGACAGTCTCTTCAGTAAATGATGTTGGGAAGCCTGGACAGGTAGATGAAAAAATGAAACTGGACCACCTTCTTACACCATATACAAGAATGAACTCAAAATGGATTAAAGACTTAAATGCAAGACCTTAAACTATAAAACTAGAAGAAAACGCAGGCAGTAGACAGAGACTCTCTGACATTGCTCTTAGTGATAGTTTTTCAATATGTCCACTCTTGCATGGAAAACACGTGAAAAAATAAACAAATGGGACTACATCAAACTAAAAAGATTTTGCACAGCAAAAGTGCGGTCATCGGCCCAGCTTAAGTTCTACCATGTCCAAGGCGGGCTGAATGCAGCCCCTCAGGCCCAACAGAAGCTGCAATCGGGAGGAGGGGTAGGAGGGGAGCAGGGCGGGGAGCACCGCTTTTGTTTCTGAGAAGCACCTATGTTCTTTGCCTAAGCTTTCTAATGTGCATTTGTTTGCTTTCAGCTAAATGTTTCTGTGAAAAGCATGCATGCTCCAGAAAAATATTCTTACCAAGTGAAGTGATCACTGGCTTCAGCTTTCACAAAATTATGACAAAGATATCGTCGGACTGTAATTATTTCTTCATTCTCAGGAAACTAAATTAGATAAGCAAGGTTTAACGGTACTAGTTTTAACTTCATACGTGTAGACTCCAAAGTTTGTCTCCATCTGTAAGCATTTGACTTGTCTTAAAAGCATCTCATCCTTAAAACAGCTCCAGGCTGCACAGGCCCCACTGTTCCAGTCTGCCACAGAGGGACCGGCTGTCATGGCTGTCGGCTGGGACTCTATTGACAGGGACAGGCACGGCTGGATTTGGGTCCTTTAAAATATCATGACCATGTGCTCAGACTCTGGAGGGCTATACCTATATATAGCACATTTGTTTTAAAACAAATTTCACTGTGGCCCAGCCCATTTTCCACATCCCCTCACACCTGCCTGCCTGGCCACCTGTCCCGAACCCCACGCTCACACCTTGTTGTGTCTTGTTTTGCCAGTCAATCCTGGGCAACAGCAGCAGCGTGTGGTCCAGCACTCCGTTCAGCAGCTCCATCTGGTCCAGCAACCTTACCAGCGCCCTGCCCTTCACCACTCCGGCCAGCACGCTAACCGGCATTGGCCTCATGGGCACAGAGAACTCTGCTCCTCACGCCCCTTCTGCCTCCGCTCTGGCCGAGGACTTGGGACAGACCTACAACCCCTGGCGCATATGGAGCCCTACAATCGGAAGAAGAAGCTCCGACCCATGGTCGAATTCACACTTTCCTCATGAGAATTGCAATTAGGCACACACAGCACAGTGGGTCCCTCGTCTAGATCATATGCCAGCTTCTGAGATGGCTCTGAGGCTCTCACTGCTGTAGTATCCCACACCCTTCCCCCATCTTTGCAAAACAGACTCAAGCAGGGCAGGCTTGGACCACTCGCTGCTTTTGGATCTTTCTTGCAATTATGAAAACGTGAGATTTGCTGTTGTGCTTTAGAGAAAAGTCTGGACTCAGCCACAAACTCTCATAAGGCCTATACATCTGAAAACCTTTACTGTTACCAATTTTCCACCGCCAGTCTTCTTCCATTCTCTTTATATATCTGTAGAAATATAAATTTGCCATTTCAGCTAAGGAAATAATTTGAGTTGATTCAGAAGTCCTGGCATGTGACAATTTTATTAAATTACCAAGTATTAAGTTTGGTTTTTAATAATTTCACAATATTATGCACCAAGATCTAATTTTAAAAATGTATGAGGACTTTGTGCTGAAAAACAGAGTATTTTTTTAAAATAAGGCTGTCCTGGTTTAAAAGCAGATTACAGAAATGTAAGTCAACTTGAAGAACAGTGTTTGAATGAATGTGAAAACATTCATTTGAGACCATCTGCATCTTCTGTGCTGTTTGTACTTGAGGTATGTAACATTTGTATACCTGAACTTATTTTAAAGATAAACCGAAATGCACATAGCCCAGTCTTGGTACAAGATTGGATATGTATTTCTTTAAAATACAACTTTGTGTTGTACTTTGAAATAAATGATGCTTTTTTCAAAAGCCTTGAATTGTTGTGTGTGTTCCTTGTTATACATGCAAGGTGCATGTGTATTGATTCTCCCACACCCAGGTGAGCCGTGCTGACTCACTTCTATGACAATTGATTTATCACAGCTGGAACCTCTGAGGTCTAATTAAATTCTGTGTTTTTCCATGGCAATCACTGAAGGTCCTTGATAGAAAAAGTTTACACATCTGAAATTTGTTTTCTTTTAAATAAAAGTGTGTTGACTCCTTTCCAACTTTAAAACTCCTCCCTCAACTTCTCCAAATGGTACCTGTCCAGACTACAGAGATAGCAGGCTAGTCTGGTATGCCAGGATGCATTGGTGGGGTTATTTTTCAGAAAGTTACCTGCTCCGACTTGCTCTTATTTCCAGTCTGTTTTAAAGCCAGCCTTTGGACACACAACCTTTGCTGGGTAACCAGGAGACGCTAAGCGTAAATGTTGTTTGCCGTCAAGCACATCCTGGAGAACTCCAACCATCCCCAAGAAGGTCAGAGGGGTCCAATTGAAACCTTGTACTGAGTGGTATTGAGTCCGACTTTTTCTCTGCTGCACACCAACACTCAGCAAACCAGTCACCCCGCTTCTCTACCCTGTGGCTTGTCCCTTGGGGACACCAGAACTCAAGGCTCCAGGTGGACCTGGACTTGCAATCTCAATGGCAGGGTCTGCTGTGACACTTGCAAAGTCAGAACACACTTAAGGCATGAGAATCTGTGCCGAAACAAGTACTAAAGTGTTACAAAGCTATGAAAACAGATGAGTGTCATGGTAAGCCTCATTTACAAAACGAAAATGTTGGTACATCTTGCCTCCATCAGGGAACCTCGGGCCCCTAAACTTGTTCCTTCATAAGAATTACCCGAGCCTCCCGTGCGGCTGCCTCTAAGTTCTCACTGTACCTGGGCTGCTCTCATCAGCGGGACAGAGGATGCCATACACTTGAAAAGGGTAAGAAATACATTGGCACCCCAACTTCAGATCTGCACCTGAGGGGCGAGTCCCCAAAACCTCTAGCTTTGGAAGCCAACAGGGCATGCATCCACATGACCGACACAGATTCTGCACCCCAGGGTCCAGCGCAAACACAGCCAACTGAAACGTGCCCAGATTTTGCATGATGGAGGCTTATTTGCTTATGTTAAAGCATTGGCCTGAGGGGCAGGCCTCTTAACACATCCATGTACCTACTGCAGTACTCTCCAAAGATAGGCACCATCTTTATCCCTCTCTTTCACTCCCAAGTCACCAGTGTCTCCCAGAAAGGTGCTTTTATGCTTATCTGGTGCCCAAATTTTTGTGGCCGCTGCCCAGGGAACACCTCTCGATCCCCTGGCCCTGGTCACCAGAGTGGCTTTCATCCATGGGCCCCACAGGACTGTAACAAACAGAAGTAGTTCTTCACTGGCTATCACTGTGGGGCACAGCAGAGAGGCCACAGACTGAGGTGCCAGGCTTTCTGTAAAAGTGGCCTATTAGCTCATTGTCATAGCTGTGGCCTGAGGGTCAGGCCTCTACACATCTAGGGGCCAACTATAATCTGCAGGCTGGGGAGGACAGCTGGGGCCCACCTCTGTGCTCTCCTGCCTTGCCCCAGGTCATCACGTCTCCCAGGAAGGAGTTTGTGTACACATCTGGCACCCCAGCTTTTGTGTCTGTTGCACAGAGGACACTTCCTTGCTAGCCTGGCTCTGGTGCCAATGAGGATTGTGTTCACGGGTTCAACATGAGGATAGGAAATAGTTCTTACCTGGCTATCCGTGCAGAGGGAAGAGACAAAAATGCCCATCTCACCGTCTTCCACTGAAAGAGGTATATTTGCATACTTTAAAAAGCTGCTGCCTGCGGGTATGGTTTCCAGTCAGCCTGAATCTAGGTACTGACTGAAATCCTTTCCCCCTCCCCATGCCCCCCACTTTGGGCACACTATCAACCACTGCAAGCCACCAAAAATAAAGTAGGCTGTGTGGACAGTCACGCAGGGTTGAAAGACAATATAGAAGTAGGGCATGGTTGAATAATAAGCTTCATCTCCTGTGCTAGGCTACTCCTACAAGACTGGGAGAGGTGACTGTTTTATCTAATGTGCAGAAACCACAGAGAGTCAAAGAAAATGAAGAAACAAAGTAATATGTCCCAAATGAAAGAACAAGATAAAACCTCAGGGGGAAAAAATACCTTAATGAAATGGAGATAAGTGAGTTACCTGATAAAGAGTTCAAAATAATGGTCACAAAGATTGTTCACCCATTCTTCTCCTGAGCGCAGTGAACAAGTAAGAATTTCAACAAAGATAGAAAATACAAGAAAGTACAAAAGTAGAAGTTACAGAGCTGAAGAACACAATGACCAAACTGAAAAGTACACTAAAGTGGTTCAACAGCAGACTAGATGAGACGGCAGAAAGGATCAGTGAACTTGAAAACAGGGCACCACTCACCCAGTCAGAGCAGCAAAGAGAAAAAAGAATAGCTTAGGGGACAACATCAAGGACACCAGCATTTGCATTACAGGAGCCTTAGAAGGAGAAGGGGGAAGCGGGCAGAAAACTTATTTGAAGAAATAATTGCTGAAAACTTCCCTAACTTAGGGAAGGACACACAGATCCAGAAATCTCATAGATTTCCAAATAAAATAAGAGAGCAACAACAAGACACATTATAATTAAAGTGTCGAAAGTTAAAGACAAGGAGAAATATTAAAAGCAGCAAAACAACTTATTACATAAAAGGAAACCCCCAAAAGACTATCACAGATTTTTCAGCAAAAAATTTGCAGGCCAGAGGGACTGGCAAGATATAGCCAAAGTGCTGAAAGGAAAAAATTGCCAAGAATACCCAGCAAAGTTGTCCTTCAGAATGGAAGGAGAGAGAAAAAGTTTCCAGAGCAGCCAAAGCTAAAGGACTTTATCACTACTAGACAGGCCTTACAAGGCATGTTAAAAGGCATTTCAAGATTACTGATTAGTAATAGGAAAACCTATGAAAGTACAAATCTCACTGGTAAAGGTAAATACAGGGGTGCCAAGAAAATGTATACACATTTTAAGAAAGGAAAACTCTTAAAATTGTAATACTCAATATATACCGATAACAATATATATACCAAATACAAGTCACGCTTGACTTCTGCAGTTACAAGTGGTGCTCAAAGTGGTTACCATCAGCGTCCAGACACTTCTGATTATGGCGAACTACTGCTTGAGCAACATTAACCAAAGTGTCCACTTGCATACATTTTTTGGTACCCCCTATACATAGTAAAATTCAGAATAATCTAATGTTGTATAATGGTGGGTTAAAAGGTTAAAAGATGAAAGTAGTAAAAACTATAATTTGTTATTGGACACATAAGATAAAAATATGTGTTGTCACACAGCAGCCTAGCAGACTGTCCCCCCATGTCTTTCCTTAAGGAAAGAAGAGTCTGTGAGACTCTGCATCTCTGGGACTGTATATTTCTCTCTACTTAGTCTCCAAAAGAGGGTTTGCAGCCAATGACGAGTAAGATTCCCCACAGGGGGGAGCAACTCAAGCCAGGCGGAACCCCATGGAGACCCCTGATGAGCTGCCTTAGAAAGATCTGGGAAGGGGCCTTGCCTCCCCTTCCCCCTGCCTGGGAAAAGCGGCTGCTGACTCTGGCTTTCTCCTATCATCTAATTGGGAGAAAAGTCTTTAGAGCAATAAGATTAAACTCTCTCTGTTCAGCTCTGTAAAACAATTTCGACATATGATATATGTCCCTTAAGGGAGTCGCATACCTCACCTCAAGGACTTTCTGCTTCGGCTGTTTGGAGACCAACATAATTGGTTTGGGTTGTTTCTGTAATGTGATAAATGAGTCTCACAGACCGTGTCAGAAACAATGCTACTCCCTTGTATGCTTATCAATAAAAACCACCAGTCAGCTTGATTCTGGGCTCCAGTCTTTCATGACTGTGAGGCCCCTGGCCTTCTGAGATTTAACTTCATTAAGTCTCTGTTTCTTTCTTTCTTAAAAACATAACCCAAAGCCGCCCCTTCTTTCACCCTCACTGCCCGTGTTGCTCTAGACATGACAAATATGTAAATTGCAACATCAAAAACAAAAATATTGGGCCGGCCCAGTGACTCAGGCGGTTAGAGCTCCATGCTCCTAACTCCGAAGGCTGCCGGTTCCATTCCCACATGGGCCAGTGGGCTCTCAACCACAAGGTTGCCAGTTCAATCCCTCGACTCCCGTAAGGGATGGTGGGCAGCGCCCCCTGCAAATAGCAACAGCAACTGGACCTGGAGCTGAGCTGCGCCCTCCACAACTAAGACTGAAAGGACAACAACTTGACTTGGAAAAAAGTCCTGGAAGTACACACTGTTCCCCAATAAAGTCCTGTTTAAAAAAATAAATAAATAAATAAATAAATAAATAAATAAATAAATAATAAAATAAAATAAAATAAATAAATAAAAAACACTTAAACAGAAGTTAAAAATTTAATTTAAAAAAGTGTTGGGAGGGGGAGTAAATATGTAGAGCTTTAGAGTGTGTTCAAATTAAGTTGTTATCAACTTAAAATAGCCTGTTATAAATATATGTGGTTTTATATAAGTCTCATCGTAACAACAAAGCAAAAGCCTATAGTAGAGACACAAAAGATAAAGAGAAAGGAATCTAAGCATATCAGTACAGAAAATCATAAATCAAAAAGGAAGACAACAAGAGAAGAAAGGAACAAAGGAATCACAAAACAGCCAGAAAATGAACCAAGATGGTGCAGTAGGTAAACACTATGTTTACCTTCTCTCACAACCACATCAAAATTACAATTAATCTACAAAACAACCATTATTGAGAATCTCCTAAAATCAAGCTGAACTGAAGCCTTTCAACGAAGGATGCTCAGAAGAAGCCACCTCCAGACTGGTAGGAAGGACAGAGATGTAGAACTGGTCCCACATGTGACCATTAAAGACTGGGAGGCCTATTTCAGCTGCAGGGGTCCCCCCCAACCCCTAGAGGAGCAAGAGATCCCAGTTCCACCCCAGCCCAGGGTTCCAGTGCCAGGGAAAGAGGTCCCCATAATTTTTGGTTGCGAAAACTAGCAGAGATTGTGACTGTATGAGACTGAGTGTGGCTGCACTCACAGGCGCTCCTCTTAAAGAGACCATGCACGAACTTAACCCACCAATGGAATCACTCGCTCTGAGCTACAGTGCTGGAGCAGCAGCTAGAGCGGCAGCAGGGACAAATGGTGGGGCATTGAGTTGTCTGGCTTGGGACAGGGCCTGGAGAGGCAGCTTTCTCCTGGACGGGGGAGCTGGTGGAGGCCATTGTTTCTTTGTTGAGCCCTCCCCCTTCCCAGAGTGTGGACGTAAGCAGCCTTTAGTTCTCCATGCCCTGGCAATTTGAGACCTGGCCCCACCCAACTTTCGGGCACACCCAGGCTGCTTTCAGTGGCTTTTTCATGCAGACCCCCTGCCTTGGCTCAAACTGCACTTTCCTAGGGTCTCTCAAAGGTTTACGGAACCCAGACAAGCAACATCTGGCTTGAGCATGTCCTGTACTTCTGGCTGAGCAGCCCTAAGCCGGCACTAGTGGCAGCCAGCCTTGGTTGGCAGCTTGGCCTCTCAAGGCGTTTCCAAGCACAGCACGGTGGCAGCCATCTGCGGATTTCTTTCTGGTTCCCACTGGCTGGGGAGCAGTGGTGCACAGGCTGTAGCTGAATTAGACATACAGCAGATCCCTTCCAAGGTGGTCCTGGGGCTGGCACCTCCAGTGGCCAGCTTCAAAATGAGCTGGGCATCACCCAGCCACCTCCAAGTATGACACACCCAAGGGGCAGACTGGGCAGGCACCAGAGTCCTGATGAGGCAGATCCTGCTCTGTAGGGTCAGCCCCTGCACAACAACTCTTCCACTGTAATCAAGGCCAGTCCTCACAAACAGTGAGTCCGAGGGTCAGCCCCTCCCATTGATGTGCAATTATCAACCAAGGCTTAACTGCAAGAGGAGGGCACACACAGCCCACTAAGGGACACACCTGGAGCACCCAGCTCAGGTGACCAGGGAGACTGTGCCACTGAGCCCCACAGCACACCTACTACATAAGGCCACTCTACTAAGACCGAGACATAGCAGTCCTACCTAATACATAGAAACAAACACAGGGAGGCAGCCAAAATGGGGAGACAAAGAAACATGTCCCAAATGAAAGAACAGAACAAAGCTCCAGAAAAAGAACTAAGCAAAACAGAGACAAGCAATCTATCAGACGCAGAGTTCCAAACACTGGTTATAAAGATGCTCAGTGATCTCAGGGAGAACTTCAATAGAGAAATAGGAAGCATTAAAATGGAGATGGAAATCATAAAAAAGAACCAGTCAGAAATAAAGGCTACAATAATGGAAACGAAGAATATTTTACAGGGAATCAACAGTAGAGATGAAGCAGAGGATCCAACCAGCGATGCAGAAGATAAGGTAGCAAAAAACACCCACCAGAACAAAAATAAAAAAGAATCCAAAACATTGAGGAGAGTTTAAGGGCCCTCTGGGACAATATTAAGCATACTAACATTCGCATTATAGTGATGTCGGTGATGTTGGATCTGCTGGCAGTTTCTGAGTGTGGGCCGGGATCGTGTCTCGTGAGGCCGAAGAATGGAAACACAGACCAGGGAGAGGCAAAAAGTTTTAAAAAGAGGATAGTTTATTAGAGGCCGGAGAAGAGGTTGCAGCTCCCGAGCAGGAGGGGGTCCCGAATGGGGGGTGCCCCATGACTGAGGCAAAAGCTCTTACTTTTATTTTGTTTATTTATTTTTTAAAGGATTTTATTGGGGAAGGGGAACAGGATTTTATTGGGGAACAGTGTGTACTTCCAGGCCTTTTTTCCAAGTCAAGTTGTTGTCTTTTCAGTCTTAGTTGTGGAGGGCACAGCTCAGCTCCAGGTCCAGTTGCTGTTGTTAGTTGCAGGGGGCGCAGCCCACCATCCCTTGCCGGAGTCGAACCGGCAACCTTGTGGTTGAGAGGACGCGCTCCAACCAACTGAACCATCTGGGAAGCAGCTCAGCTCAAGGTGCTGTGTTCAATCTTTAGTTGCAGGAGGCGCTGCCCACCATCCCTTGCAGGACTCGACGAATCAAACTGGCAACCTTGTGGTTGAGAGCCCACTGGCCCATGTGGGAATCGAACCGGCAGCCATTGGCGTTAGGAGCATGGAGCTCCAACCACCTAAGCCACTGGGCTGGCCCCAGCTCTTACTTTTATACCTTCCCTTGCCTGCTTGGGGAAGGGGAGCTGTTTGAAGAAGACAACTTGTTTGAAGAAGGGAACTAGCACCTTCTAATGAAATTCATCTACCACATTTGTTCTGCTTGCCCAACCTAAAGGAATTAGCAAAGTAACCCACTCTTATCTATCAGATCTGCTCCGTTTGTCAGGCCAAAATGAATTTTATGATTAACCTCAGGCCATGCTACATTATGTCCTGGAGCGAAGGAGTGATATCAAAACCTGAAGTTTTAGGATATAACTGTCTTTGTTTATTCTACCAGGGACCTCCCTGTCTACCTAAGGACATGCTAACTCTCCTGTATCAATAGGGGTACCAGAAGGAGAAGAGAGAGAGCAAGAATTTGAAAACCTATATGAAGAAATAATGACAGGAAACTTCCCTAACCTGGTGAAGGAAATAGACATACAAGCCCAGGAAGCACAGAGTGTCCCAAACAAGATAAGCCCAAAGAGGCCAACACTGAGACACATCATAATTAAAATGCCAAAGGTTAAAGACAAAGAGAGAATCTTAAAATGCAGCAAGAGAAAAGCAGTTAGTTACCTACAAGGGAGCCCCCATAAGACTGTCACCTGATTTCTCAACAGAAACTTTGCAGGCAAGAAGGGAGTGGCAGGAAATATTCCAAGTGATGAAAAGCAACGACCAAGATTGCTCCACCCAGCAAGTCTGTCACTTAGAATTGAAGGACAGGTAAGGAGCTTCCCAGACCCAAAAAAAAAAAAAAAAAAAAAAAAAAGCTGAAGCAATTCATCACTACCAAACCAGTATTACAAGGACTCTTAGAGGGATTTCTTTAGGATGGGAGAGGGGATTAACAGGGAAGGGATTAAGAAGTACAAATTGGTTATTACACAGTAGCCATGGGGATGTAGGGTATAGCATAAGGAATATAGTCAATAATATTGGGTACTAGATCTATCAGGGTGATAGATGGGAATGGGGTTAGGGGCAGGATGAAAAAGGTGAAGGATTAAGAAATACAAATTGGGGCAGACGGGTGGCTCAGTTGGTTAGAGTGTGAGCTCTGGGCAACAGGGCTGCCAGTTCGATTCCCACAAGGGCCAGCGAGCTGCACCCTCCGCAACCAGAATGAAGTCAATGAGCTGCCGCTCAGCTCCCGGGTGGCCAGATGGCTCAGTTGGTTGGAGCGCAGGCTCTCAACCAGAAGGTTGCGGGTTCGACTCCTCGACTCCCACAAGGAATGGTGGGCTGCACCCCCTGCAACTAGCAACAGCAATTGGATCTGGAGCTGAGCTGCACCCTCCACAACTAAGATTGAAAGGACAACAACTTGACTTGGAAAAAGTCCTAGAAGTATACGCTGTTCCAGAAGTACACTCTGTTCCCCAATAAAATCCTGTTCCCCTTCCCCAATAAAATCTTTTTAAAAAAATGAAAAGAAAAGAAACAAAGACAAATTGATAGTTAATGCAGAATGGGGAATATAGTCAACAATGTTGTAAGGATCATGTAAGCTGCCAGATGGGAACTGGACTTATCAGATCACATCATAGACTGTGTAGATGCCTGACCAATGAGCTGTACACATGAAGTAGAAAATATTGAATGTCAACTATAACTAAATATATAGGTATGTATAGTCACAGGATGTGGAGTACAACATAGAGAAGATAGTCGACGGTACTGTAGCAGCTGTAAGATGTCAGGGGTAGTAGCTTGGGGGGGGTCATCACTTTACAAGGGGTCTAAATGTCTAACTATTATGTGGCTTTGTACACATGAAACTAATAAAAATAACCCCTCCCCCAAAAAACCAACCAGAAAACAATCAACTAAATTGCAATAAGTACAGACCTACTGATAATTATTTTAAAGGTAAATAGACTAAATGCTCCAATCGAAAGACATAGAGTGGCTGAATGGAAAAAACAAAAAACAAAAACAGATCCATCTATATGCTACCTACTAGAGACTCACTTCAGATGTAAGGACCCACACAGACAGAAGTGAAGGGATGGAAAAAGATATTTCATGCGAGTGGAAACCAAAAGAAAATTGGGGTGGTTTTACTTATATCAGACAAAAAAGATTTTAAGACAAACACTATAAAAAGAGGCAAAGAAAGTCATAATGGTACAGGAGTCAATCCAACAAGAGTACATAATATTTGTAAATATTTATGTGCCTAAATATATAAAATAAATATTAAAAGACATAAAGGGATAAATAGACAAATAAAATAATATAGGGGAATTTAATATCCCACTTTCATCAATAAATAGATCATCCAGACAAAAAAAATCAATGAGAAAACATTGGCCTTAAACAGCACATTAAGTCAAATGAACTTAACAAAAATTAACAGAACATTCCATCCAAAAGCAAGAGAATACACATTCTGCTCAACTGTATATTGAATATTCTCCAGGCTAGATCCTATGTTAGGCCACAAAAAAACTCTTTATAAATTTAAGAAAACTGAAATCATATCTAACCACAGTGGTATGAAACAAGAAATCAGTTACAAGAAGAAAACTGGAAATTTCAAAAATATGTGGAGATTATACAACATGCTACTGAATAAGCAATGGGTCAAAGAGGAAATCAAAAGAAAAATTTTGAAAATTCGTTAAGAAAAATGAAAATAAAAATACAACATACCAAAACTTATGGAACGCAGCCAAAGCTGTTGTAAAAGGGAAGTTCAAGTGATAAAGGCCTACATCAAATAAACAACCTAACTTTATGCCTCAAAGAAACTAGAAAAAGAAGAACAAGTAGAGCCCAGAGTTAAGAGGAAAGGGGGTAAATAACAAAGATCAGAGTGGAAATAGATGATACATGTTGCGACCTGCACAACACAAGCCATGGGAAGGCGAGGGAGGCGGCGAGGGTTAAACTATAATAAAGAGACAGAGAGTCAATACAGTTAAATCACAGAGGACCAAGGGACTCGCAGCCTCAAGAGACTGGAGCCCCAAATCGGGTCACTGACAGTATTTATTGATTACAAACAATGAGCATCACATGATTAGAGGCAGGGTCTGTGAAACTCTCACACCAATTCAAAAAAATGATTTCAATACCCAATTATTTGTCCCAAAGCAGCCGAAGCATGTTGTCCCAAGATGACTAAGGTGCGGTATGCACCACCCTGGGGGAGAGAGTCTCTGGAGGTGAAACTGTCCCATGAGCTGAGCAGAAAGAGCTTGATGTTATCGCTCTAATGGGCCTCTCTCACAATAAGGTGAGAGGGAGAGGCAGAGGCAGGCAGCAGCTTCCCACAAGAACAAGAGGAAGGAGGGGCAAGGCTCCTTTTTATTATTTCTTATAACAGCTCATTGGGGTCTCAACGGGGTCCCGTCTGGCTTGAGTTGTCCCTCCCGCGAGGAATCTTACTCGTCTCTGACCGCAGACCCTTCTCTTGAAGACCAGGTGGAGAGACTCAGGATATTATAAACTCAATCCCAGAGAGGCACAGTCCCACAACTTCTTCTTTCCTTAGGGAAAGGTTGGGGGGGCAGATGGTTAGGCTGCTGTGTTACCACATCTCCCCCTTTTTGTTTTTGTAGTGTGAGAAACACAGACCGTGCCTTCTCTTCATTTAATGCCCTTTGGAGGGAGGCCTGTCTGCGTCCGAGGACTAAACAAAACAAACAAAATATAACAATTAATACAGCAATAATACCAAACAACCCACCACCCAAATTTTTTATCCAATTAACAGGATTTAAGGTGGAGAGTCTCTCTGCAGCAGCAGACAGGATATCTTCTCCTGGGAGAAGTTGGAGCTTAGCACTAGACATTTGATCAACTTCCTGTTGTAACTGAACAATATCTAGAGTGAGATTAGGCATATGTCCTAAAAGGTGAGTGCAAACTTCATTCCAAGGGGTACGTGTTTGATTATAAGCAAATGGGGTTACACAATAAGTGGTTATATTCCAATCACATTTAAGAGTAATCATCGTATGCAAATTTTCCAATTGATCACCAAGAAAAACAACAGTAGTTTCTAAATCAGTTAATCTAACATTAATTTCTTGATCTATCCTAACTTGTTGATTCCAGGTTTTACTAGCATTTTCATGCCATTTTTGTACAAATTCAGTGGTTTGAACAGTTTGATGAAGAGCAACACCAGAAACAGCAGCAACAGTGGTCACAGCAATTATTCCCATAATAGCAGCAATTAACAATCCAGTAAATCTTTTGGTTCTATGTACAATCTTATGAAGCAATTGAAGAACAATATGAACAGCGGGAGAGCCCCCCCACACCCTCAGGGCTTGGAGAGGAATCCACAGACCCCATCTTTTTCTTAAAATCATAACTTTATCTACAGAAGAATTATAAATTGAAGAATCAATACAGGTATACAAACGACGTTGAAAGCATTCAACAATACTAAGAGAATTTTCTACAGTAAATTTTCCTACCAAAAAAACACAAGGAATTTTAAGACACACTTGTAAATTAAGCATCTGTGTCTTCTCAAATCTAAAGGTATATTGTTTATCATTATCTTTGGTTAAATTTCCATTCCAAATTTTTTTTTTTTTTGACTTGCTGTTATTTATTTATTTATTTATTTTTATTAAATTTATTGAGGTGACAATTGTTAGTAAAATTACATAGATTTCAGGTGTACAATTCTGTATTACATCATCTATAAATCCCATTGTGTGTTCATCACCCAGAGTCAGTTCTCCTTCCATCACCATATATTCGATCCCCCTTACCTCATCTCCCCCCCACCCCTTACCCTCTGGCAACCACCAAACCATTGTCTGTGTCTATGAGTTTCTGTTTCTCATTTGTTTGTCTTGTTCTTTTGTTGTTTTTGATTTATATACCACATATCAGTGAAATCACATGGTTCTCTGCTTTTTCTGTCTGACTTGTTTAGCATTACTCTCTCAAGATCCATCCATGTTGTCACAAATGTTCCTATATCATCTTTTCTTACTGCCGAATAGTATTCCATTGTGTACATATACCACAACTTCTTCATCCATTCATCTATCGAAGGACATTTTGGTTGTTTCCATGTCTTGGCCACTGTAAACAAAGCTGCAATGAACATTGGAGCACACGTGTCTTTATCTCTAAATGTTTTCAGATTTTTTGGGTAGATACCCAGGAAAGGGATTGCTGGGTCATATGGCAATTCTATTCGTAATTTTTTGAGGAACCTCCACACCGCCTTCCATAACGGCTGCACCAGTCTGCATTCCCACCAACAGTGTATGAGGGTTCCTTTTTCTCCACAGCCTCTCCAACATTTGTTACTATTTGTCTTGTTGATGATGGCCTCCATTCCAAATTTTAATTGGACCTAGGGCTAAGGCTACTTTCCACAAGGTCTTTTGAACTGGACCCCGAATAGGAGTAATCATTTTCAACTGAGGCGGAGCCAGAACTTTATCTATCCAATAAATGGATAAATCAAATGGGATTTAATAATTTTAGGAAAATTTCCCAACACTAATTTATCTTGAAGAGATTGGGGATCAGAACATCTTCCCTGGGAACAGGTATGCATAGCAACACCAAAAGGTCCCCAATCAACAATTGTACCTAAAGAGGTAGAGTTAACACTCCATCTAAACTTCCCCTGCATTCTTCCCAATGAATGCGGGAATGAGTGTCAACCCACTTGTCCTGAGGACAGGGATGGATGGACGGAGGAAAAAAGGTGGGTACTTAACCCTTCTGTCTGAAATCCTTTTCCTGAAAGCATAAACGAATCTTTATAGGAATCATTTCCTTTGTCTTTTGGGATTACCCAAACTTGATCAAAAATTGGAACACAGGGAGGAATAGGGCTGATGCAGAGAGGGGGATATATAAATCCCAAGGCTGAGGCACCAAAAGATTAAACTCTCTGCCTTCTTCATTAGGAAACTCTGGGCCCCTTTGATCCTCTAGTCCTGGGAACCAGGAGCTGTCATTTACATAAACTAAGGGAGGATCATCATTCCAGGTCACAGGTGTCAGCAATGGGGGTTGGGAACATAAGCCCAATAGGTAACATTATCTGCTTGAACACCCAAAGGAAATAACTTACAGCTGTGAGAACAGCCATCATGGAAACAAACATATTGGTGGCTGTTGTAGGGAGCCTTTCCTCATTTAATTTTTACTTTGCCTCATGAGACAATTTTCTAAGTTGTCTCCAAGTTGGGAGTGCAATGGCTCCACGAGGAACATGAGCTGATGATGGCACAGGATCGGACCGCTGCGAGGAGCCACGCAGCTCAGGCTCAGGTGACATCGGAGGAGTCATCACACTTGGCAGAGGCACTGGCGCCCGGTAGGGCCAACTCGGTGGGCATGTCATCTAGGGAGCCGGACCCGATAGCGGGGGCCCATGACGCGATTTGTCCAACGGTTCGGGTCGCTCGGAGGCATCGCTCAACGGAGTGGCGTACACACAAACAACTGGTTGTGATCTGGTCTGGTGAGTGATGGTCACATTGGGCGGGGGACCGGACTCCATGATATGGCTTGATGCACCGACTGGGCACCCACAGAGGACGTTCTTTTGGTCCTGGGGAAATACAAGCAAAACCTCGTCCCCATGTTAACAGAGTCCCTAACTGCCATTGATTAGTCTGAATATCCTTCCACCAAATGGGCACATCCTCCAAAGCTTTAGGGCTATGGAGATTGTTAAAATGTCTTTCTGCAGCTGTACGCCCAAGGTGGGGCTCTGTGTTATTACTAGAGCCAGAAAAATTCAAACAATTTAAGGTAAACATAGCTTTGGCTAATTGTACCTGTGGAGGATCCTTGTCTTCCCCTTTTTGTTTTTGTAATTGTTTTTTAAGAGTACAATTAGCACGTTCTACAATGGCTTGTCCTTGGGGATTATAAGGAATCCCTGTGGTATGATTAATATTCCACTGTTCACAGAATTTTGTGACCTTATTACCAGCATAAGCAGGGCCACTATCTGTCTTAATGGCCTCAGGAAGTCCCATAATGGAAAAGCAAATGAGCAAATGTCTACAAGCATGTCCAGCAGTCTCACCGCTCTGAGCGGTGGCCGTGATGAAACCCGAAGATGTATCAATTGTGACACGAACAGATGACAATCATCCAAATGAAGGAACATGGGTTACATCCATTTGACAAATAGCATTAGGAGCTAAACGTCGGGGATTAACTCCTTCTGGGCGTTCCTGAGGAGCATTAAGAATCTGACAAGTCGGGCAGGTTTGAACTATATGTTTAGCCTGTTTGCAGGTGACAGGGAAGCGAGCCCGAAGGCCAGCAGCATTGGTGTGGGTTAAAGAATGAAACTTGGTTGCCTCAGTAACTAACACATTAGCAACCAATGAATCTGCAAGAGCATTGCCATGTGTCAGTGGTCCTGGTAAGGGAGTGTGAGCACGGATATGAGTAATGAAAAATGGATGTTGTCGCTTTCTGACAACTTGTTGGAGTTGATTAAAAAGAAACTGGAGAGACGGGTTTGGGTTACTAGACAAAAGCGCCGTCTCAATGGTTTGTACTGTATGCACAACATAAGCTGAATCAGAAACAATATTTAATGGTTCACTATGATCTTGTAAGGCAGTTAAAACTGCAACCAGCTCTGCTCTTTGTGCAGAGGTGCAATTGGTCTGAATAACTTGTTGATCTACCTCACTGACAACTGCAGCTCTGCCATTACTGGATCCATCAGTAAAAACTGTTTTTCCTTTTGAAATTGGAACTGAACTTAATCTCTTGGGAAGAATTCAGCTAGTTTTTAACAGGAATTGGAACAATTTATTTTTTGGATAATGATTATCAACTACTCCAAAATATCCACAAATAGCAACTTGCCAAACTTCAGAATGAATGTTTCAATGTATGATTTATTGTTTTTTAAACGGAACTACTATCTTATTAGCTTCGATTCTATTTAAATGAAGAACTCTGGCGCAAGCTCGTGAAACAAGCTCTGAATTAACTCTAGATATGTTGGAAGGGACTTGACAAAATTATTGGGCAAAAACAACCACTCCACTAGGTCATCTTGTTGGACAATGACCGCTGTAGGCGAATGAGGAGTGGGAAAAATTAAAATCTGCAAAGGCTGTAATGGATCTATGTGCTGAATCTGGGCTTCCTGAATTTTTTTTTCTACTAATTCTAACTCCTGACAGGCGTGAGGAGTCAGAGTACGGGGACTGTCTAATTGAGAAGGACCCCGCAAGAGACCAAACAAATTACTGAGCGCATAGGTTGGGATTCCCAGAGTGGGACGCAGCCAATTAATATCTCCCGACAACTTTTGTCAATCATTTAAAGTGGAAATCTGATCTCTTCTGATTTGTACCTTTTGAGGTCTAATTGTCTGCCTATCCAGAATAGCTCCGAGATATTTTATAGGAGTTGTGGTTTGAATTTTATCAGGAGCAATACAAAGTCCTGCTAATTCAAGTTGTTCTTGTAATAATTTAAAACAATCAGCTAAAACTTCTGGAGAGGATGCGGCACAAAGAATATCATCCATATAATGAATGATATAACAGTTTGGAAATTTTTCTCTAACTGGAGAAACAGCTCTAGCCACATAAAACTGACACATTGTGGGACTATTTAGCATGCCCTGAGGAAGTACCTTCCACTGATATCTTTTAATTGGCTCTTTATTATTTAAAGAGGGTACTGAAAATGTAAATCTAGGGCAGTCTTCAGGATGTAGAGGAATTGAATAAAAACAATCTTGTAAATCTATAACTACTAATGGCCAATTTTTTGGAATCATAGATGGTTGAGGGAGTCCAGGTTGAAGTGGACCCATAGGCTCAATTAAAGAATTAACTCCTCGCAAATCTGTGAGCATTCTCCATTGTCCTGATCTCTTTTTTATAACAAACATCCACGGACTGGTGGAAGATTCTATATGATCTTGTTCTAGCTGAATTTGCACCAACTCTGTCAACGCCTCTAACTTCTCTTTAGGAAGGGGCCACTGTTCAATCCGATGAGGCTTAGCACTAATGCATCTAAGAGCCAAAGGAGTTTTTAGCTCAGCAACAGCGGCCCCTAACAAAAAGGCTGTTGGTCTTGTGAATGAAATCCCAATCCTCCCGTCCCACCTATAACACAGGTTGGAGGGGCTGGGTGATGCCTTGATTAAATTTACCCAGACCTTGTCCTGACTGATAGCCCATCTGTTTCATCATTTTTTGACTTTGTGGACTATATTGTCCGGGGGGAATTATAATCTCGGCTCTCCATTGGGAAAGCAAATCTCTACCCCACAAACTCAAAAGAATATCAGCAATGTAAGGTTGTAAAAATCCTTTTTGTCCGTCTGGCCCAAGGCACGGAAGGATATGGGTGCTTTGAAGCAATTTTTTTAACTCACCTATTCCAACAACATTAATATTAGCTTGTTGAGTAGGCCAATTGGCTGGCCAGTCCTGGGAACAAATTATGGAGATATCAGCACCAGTATCCGTAAGTCCCAAGAATTTTTTATCTTGAAATTTAACATGGCACATTGGGGGGACAAACGGCTAGGCTGCTGTGTGACCACAGATACAGAGATTAAAAAGACAAAGGAAATATCAATGAAACTGAGAGCTGGTTTTTTGAAAAGTTAAATAAAATTTCGCCAAGAAAGAAAGAATTCAAATAAATAAAATCAGGAATTAAAGAGATGTTACAACTGACACCACAGAAATACAAAGAATCATAAGAGACTATATGAAAAATTATATGCCAACAAGTTGGACAACCTAAAAGAAATGGATAAATTCCTAAATTCCTAGAAACAGTCAACCTACCAAGATTGAATCAAAAAGAAAGAGGACAGACTGATTACTAGTGAGAAGATTGAATCAGTAATCAAAACCCTCCCAACAAACAAAAGTCTAGGACCGGATGGCTTCACTGGTCAATTCTACCCAATATTTATAACAGAATTAATACCAGTCCTTCTCAAACACTTTAAAAAATATAGGAGAGGAGGAAACACTTCCAAACTCATGAGGACAAAACCATACAAAGGCATTACAAGAAAAAAAAGCCACAGGCCAATATCCCTAATGAACATAGAGGCAAAAATCCTCAACAAAATTTAGCAAACTGAATTCAACAACACATTAAAAGGAGCATACACCATAATTAAGTGGGATTTATTCCAGAGGTGCAAGGATGGTTCAACATCTATAAATCAATTTGACATGCCACGTGAACAAAATAAAGGATAAAAATCATATGATCATCTGAAAAGATGCAGAAGAAACACTCAACAGAATTTAACATCCATTTATGATAAAAGAAAAAAAAACAACTCAACAAAGTGTTTATAGAGGCAATGTACCTCAACACGATAAAGGCCATATATGTTAGCCCACAGTCAACATCATACCGAATGGTAAATAGCTGAAAGCTTTTTCTCTAAGATCAGGAGCAAGACAAGGAGGCCCACTCTTACCTCTTTTATTCAACACAGTATTGGAAGTCCTGGCCAGAGGAGTAGGGCAAAAAAAAGAAACAAAATTATCCTAATTGGAAAGGGAGAAATAAAACTGTCACTATTTGCCAACATATTATTATAGAAAACCCTAAAGGCTCCCCCCCTCACACACCAAAAAAAAAAAAAAAAAAACCTGTTAGAATTCATAAGTAAATTTAGTAAGGTTGCAGGAAACAAAATCAATAAAGTCATGCACCACTTAACGACTTGGATACATTCTGAGTAATGCATCATTAGGTGATTTCATGTTGCCAAGCAAAAGCCTAACCATTTGTCTCCTTGTACTTGCCCCCAAGGAAAGGAGAGTCTGTGAGTCGGATCCTTTCAGGAACTTTGCTTCACCTTTGTGTTTGCACTTCATGTCTCCCTGTTTGGTCCCAAAAATATGGCTGGTCAGCCAATGACAAGTATGATTCCCCACGTGGGGGACAACTCAAGCCAGGTGCAGTCGAGTGGGGACCAACAGAAGGACCCAGGGGGTTCATAGAGGTGGGCACAGCCCCCCACCTTCCCCAGGCTAAGAAAAGCCTCTGCCTCTGTGGCTGCATTCCTTCCCACAACCTGCAAGGGAAGAGATTCAGTGATGTGCTCTCCATCTATTCATATGCATAAAGGTTTTGTCGCTTGGGGAAGTACATACATCCTGAGACTTATGGTACAGCTGCCTGCAGGCAAGGGTGATTGGCTTGAATCAGTTTCCTATTATAGTGTATAGAATTCACAGATCTTGAGATTGACAAGCTTCATCTCCTTTGCTTCCCCACCTAAGTAATAAAAGCTGATGCTAGGCCCGATTAGGCACCACAGCCCAGACCTTGAGGCTGCCGGTCCCTTTGCCCTCGCACTTAAACTCTGTTCATGGCTGCTGTCTTTTCTTAACCCTGCACCGCCCTCCTCACTCCCCACAACCTTCGTTGTGCTGGACAATTTCCTCACTGTGTGAACATCATGTGTGCCTCAACTGAGGTGGCAGAGCCCACTTAAACAGTAGCTAGGCTATATCGTACACCAGTCCTGTATGTGCAGTCCATCAGTGACCAAAGTGTTATGTGGTGCATGACTGTACACAAAAATCAGTTGCATTTCTATACTCTAGTAACAAACTATCAGAAAGAGAAATTAAAACAATCCCATTCATAATTATGTCAAAAGAATAAATACCTAGGAATAAATTTAACCAAGGCGGTAAAAGGCCTGCATACTGAAAACTGTAATACAACAATGAAAGAAATTGAAGAAGACACAAATAAACGGGAGATAATTTGTGTTCATGGATTGGAAGAATATTGTTTAAAGATCCATATTACCCAAAGCATCTACAGATTCAATGCAATTACTATCAAAATTCCAATGGCATTTTTCACAGAAATAGAAAAAAATCCTAATATTTGTATGGAACCACAAAAGACCTTAAACAGTCAAAGTATTCTTGAGAAAGAAGAACAAGGCTGGATGCCTCACACTTCCTGATCTCAAACTATATTACAAAGCTGTAATAATCAAAACAGTATGGTACTGGCATAAAAACAGACACATAAAACAGAAAAGAGAATCCAGAAATAAAACCACACATACGGTTAGTTAATCTATGATTTAAAAAAAGCCAAGAATATACAATGGGGTAAGGATAGTCTTCAGTAAATGGTGTTGAGAAAACTGGACATATACGTAAAAGAATGAACCTGGACCACTACCTTACACCATATACAAAAATTCAGTCAAAATGGATTAAAGAGTTGAATGTAAGACCTTAAACCATAAAACCCCTAGAAGAAAAAAATATAGGTAGCAAGCTCCTTGATGTTGATCTTGGCGATAATATTTTTTATTTGACACCAAAAGAAAAGGCAACAAAATAAAAAATAAACAAGTAGAACTACATGAAACTAAAAAGCTTCTGCAGAGTTACATCAGCATCAGGGCAGCATGAGTCATTCCCTTTTTCTCTCCTCTTTAAATTACTACCAGTAGGACATCTATAGCCCAGCATAGGACCCTCTGCACAGCACATCAGGACGCCTGAGAAATCCACACATCTGTTCATCTGAAGGCAGGTGGACTGGACGTCTTGGGGACAGTAGAGCCAGAGGAGCACTGGTGTTGAAGCTTCTGGCCAGAGACTCCAGGAACCACTGTGAAACTCAATCAATGAGATGAAGTATGCACTAGGAAGCATTGGAAATAGAGAAGACCATATGGCGGAATTAGAGAACTCAAAAAAATAGAAATCTAGAAATAATTCAGGTGAAAGAGGAGAAGAAATTAAGATCTAAAAAGAGAGGGAGAGACAAGAAACTGCAAGAACTATATGCATCCATTTGAAAAAGCAGCATAAGAACAATTGGTATCCCAGAAGGAACAGAGAAGACAGAGGGAGCAGAGAGCTTATTTAAAAAAATAATAACTGAGAATTTCCCAAACCTGGGGAAAGGACTGGATGGATATACAAATCCACAAAGCTAATATAACACCTAATTATCTCAACACAAAAAGACCTTCTCAAAGACATATTATATTAAAACTGTCAAAAATCAATTATAAAGAAAAACTTGGAAAAGCAGCCAGGAAATAAAATAAAAGATAACTGACAAATGTACCCCCATTAGGCTATCAGATTTTTCAGCAGAATCACTATGAGCCTGGAGAGTAGAATGGCATATTCAAAATATTGAAAAATAAGAACTGCCAGTCAAGAATACTCTCTCCAGGGGCCGGCCCAGTGGCTCAGGCGGTTAGAGCTCCATGCTCCTAACTCTGAAGGCTGCCGGTTTGATTCCCACATGGGCCAGTGGACTCTTAACCACAAGGTTGTCAGTTCAATCCCTCTAGTGGGATGGTGGGCTGTGCCCCCTGCAACTAGAAAACGGCAACTGGACCTGGAGCTGAGCTGCGCCCTCCACAACTAAGACTGAAAGAACAACAACTTGAAGCTGAACGGCACCCTCCACAACTAAGATTGAAAGGACAACAACTTGACTTGGGAAAAAAATAAAAAGGTCTGGAAGTACACACTGTTCCCCAATAAAGTCCTGTTCCCCTTCCCCAATAAAATCTTTAAAAAAATAAAATAAAATGAATACTCTCTCCAGCAAAGTTATCCTTCAGATGTGAAAGAGAAATAAAGGCTTTCCCTGCCAAACAAAAGCTGAGGGAGTTTGCCATCACATGACATGCCTTACAGAAATGTTGAAAGGAGCTCTTATGCCAGAAACAAAAAAGCAAAAATATGCAAAACTTAGAGTAATGTTATAAACAGACAGACAGAATCAGAAAATTGCAAAGCCATTTCAGACTAGAGTGCTAAACACTAAAGTATAGCAGAAAGGTTAAAAGAGAAAAAACATTGCTCTTTGCTGCCTCTGCTGCGAGGATGAAGCCCACTCTCAGCAATCAGACAGTGGACATCCCCGAAAATGTGGATGTCACGCTGCAGGGACCACAGTTACTGTGAAGGGCCCCAGAGACATCCTGCAGAGGGACTTCAGTCACATCCATGTAGAGCTCAGTCTCCTTGGAAAGAAAAAGAAGAGGCTCCAGGTTGACAAACGGTGGGGACATAGCAAGGAGCTGACTCCTGCCCACACTATCTGTAGTCACAGAATATGATCAAGGGTGTTACATTGGGCTCCTGTTACAAGATGAGGTCTGCGTGTGCTCCCATCAACGTCGTTATTCAGGAGAATGGTTCTCTTGTGGAAATCTGAAATTTCTTGGGTGAAAAATACATCCGCAAGGTTCGGATCAGGTCAGGTGTTGCTTGTTTAGTAGCTCAAACCCAGAAAGATGAGTTAATTCTTGAAGGAAATGATATTGAACTTGTATCAAATTCAGCTGCTTTGATTAACAAGCCACAACAGTTAAAAACAAGAATATCACATTATGTTAAATGAAATATCAGACAGAGAAAGACAAATACCATATGATCTCACTTATATGTGGAATCTAAAGAAAAGAATAAATGAACGAACTAATCAGAAATAGTCTCAGAGACATAGAGGAAAAACTGAGGTTGTTAGATTGGGGGGGAGGGGTTAAGGGAGAAGGTGAGGGGATTAGAAAGCACAATCAGTAACCACAAGATTGCAACAGGGATATGAAAGTCAATTTGCAGAATGTAATCAATAATGTTGTAAAGATTTTGTAGGGAATCCAATGAACACTTGTCTCATTAGGGAGACCACCTCAGGGATGATGTAGATGCCTGATCACTGCACTGTACACCTGAAGCTGAAGCTGAACAATAATGAATGTCAACTACAATTTTATATCTATATCTATATCTGTATATGTATGTGTGTGTATATATATATATACATATGGTCACAAGAAGTGGAGTACAGCATTAGGAATAGAGACAGTGGAAATGTAATGGCTGTGTGCGATGTCAGAGGGGTAGTGGATGGGGGGAGGGAGGTTATCACTGTGTGAGGGATATAAGTGATAAATGTGTAACTATTACATTGTTTTGTACACCTGAAACTAATAAAATGAAGAAGAAAAACAAGAATATCAGAAAATTTTTGGATGGTATCTACATTTCTGAAAAGGGAACAGTTCAGCAGGCTGATGAATAAGGTCTAAGTTGTCCAGCTACAGAAACATCAAGATGTTGAGTGATTCCTCGGACTTATTTGTGATATTTTAAAGATGCAATAAAAGTCATATTGATTTGGGGGGGGAAACATTAACAACAACTACAGTTACCTTAATTTGGTAATGAATTTTCAACATAAAAAAGAATAATTTGTAACAACAAAAACATAAAAGGAGAAAAAAGGATGGAACCTGTGAAGGCAAATGAAGATAAGATGCTATCAGCAGAAAAAGGACTATTCTATGAGAAGTTTTATACGATCTACATGATAACCACCAAACAAAAATCTAGAGCAGAGAACACAAAACATAAAAAAAGAGGAAACAGAAAAATACAGAAAACCACCAAATTAAAATGGCGAACAGAAACACAAGGGAAAAGAAACAATGGAGATATATAACAAACTGAAGATAAAAATGACAATTGTAAGCCCCCGTATATCAATATTACCTTAAATGTAAAGCAGGATAGATCAATAAACAAGACCCAGTTATATGCTGCCTTCAGGAGACCCATCTCCACTACAAGACAAACAGGCTCAAAGTGAAGGGCTGGAAGCTGATACTCTAAGCACATGATAACCAAAAGAAAGTGTTTCCATACTTACATCAATCAGAACAGACTTCAGGCCAAAAATGGTAACAAGGCACAAAGATGGACATTATATAATGATAAAGGGGACAATTTATCAAGAAGACATAATACTATGGCTCAATAAATTTAAGAAGAGTGAAATTATATTAAGTATTTTCTGACCATAACAGTATGAAACTAGAAATAAACTACAAGAAGAAAACTAGAGAAATCACAAACACAGAGGATGCCAAAAAAATGTATACACATTTTAAGAAAGAAAAAAACTGTATTAAAATTGTAATACTCAACATACACATATACCGATAACAAAAGATGAATATAAGTCATATGTATACATTTTTTTGGCACCCCCGGTATATGGAGCTTAAACATCATGCTATTGAATGATTAGGTCAGCAAGGAAATTTAAAAATAAAAGAATTTATAGGGAAAAATGAAAATACAACCTATCGAAATCTATGTCATGCAGCAAAAGCAGTACTACCATGTTTCCCCGAAAATAAGACCTAGCCGGACCATCAGTTCTAATGTGTCTTTTAGAGCAAAAATTAATATAAGACCTGGTCTTATTTTAGTATAAGACTGGGTATAATATAATATAATATGATATAATATAATACTGGGTCTTATATAAATTTTTGCTCCAAAAGATGCATTAGAGCTGATGATCCAGCTAGGTCTTATTTTCGGGGAAACATGGTAAGAGGGAGGTTTATAGCAACACAGGCTTACCTCAAGAAACAAGAAAACTCTCAGTCTATCCTTACACTTAAAGAGAGGACAAATGAAGCCAAAAGTCAGTAGAAGGAAGGAAATAATAAAAATCAGAGTGGAAATAAGTAGAATAGAGGCTAAAAAGACAATAGAAAATATCATTGAAACTAAGAGCTGGTTCTTTGAAAAGATAAAATTGACAAACATTGAGCTAGAGTAAGAAAAAAGATAGAAGGCTCAAATAATTAACATTAGAAATAAAAGAGGACAATTTACAGTGGACACCACAGAAAGACAAAGGATCATAAGAGGCTACTATAAACAGCCTTATGCCAACAAATTAGAAAATCCAGAAGAAATGGATAAATTCTTAGAATCATACAACCTTGCAAGACTGAATCATCAAGAAATTAAAAACCTGAGAAGGTCAATCACCGGTAAGGGGATTGAAAAAGTCATCAAAATCCTCCCAAAAAGCAAAAATCCAGGACCAGACAGCTTCAGTGGTGAATTCCTCCAAATATTCAAAGAAAATTTAATACCTGTAATTCTCAAACTCTTCCAGAAAATTGAAGAAGAGGGAATACTTCTTAACTCATTTTACAAGGCCAAAATTACCTTGATACAAAAACCAGACAAGGACAACCCAATAAAAGAATATTATAGGTCAATACCTCTGATCAACATAGATGCAAAGATCTTCAATAAAATACTAGCAAATCAAATACAACAATACATTAAAAGGATCATACACCATGATCAAGTGGGATTCATTACAGGAGTTCAGAGATCGTTTGACATGGTCAAATCAACCATAGTGAAACACCATATTATCAAATTGATGGATAAAATCATATGATCATCTCAATAGATGCAGAAGAAGTATTTGACATGATTCAAAATCCATTTATGATTTAAAAAAACTCTCAATAAAATGGGTACAGAAGGAAAGTATCTCAACATAATAAAGGTCATATATGATAAACCCACAGCTAGTATACTGAACAGAAAAAACTAAAAACTTCTTCTCTAAGATCAGGAACAAGACAAGGAGGTCCACTCTCACCACTGTTAGTCAACATAGTATTGGAAGTCCTCGATATAGCAATCAGGCAAGAAAAAGAAATAAAAATTGGAAAGGAAGAAGTAATGCTGTCACTACTTGTGTATGACATGATACTATATATAGAAAACCCTAATGTTTTTCCACCAAAAAACATTAGAAATAATAAACACAGTAAAGTTGCAGGGTACAAAATTAACACATGAAAACCTGTTGCGTTTCTATACACTAACAAAAAAATCAGAAAGAAACATTACAAAAACAATCTCGTTAACTGCAACAACAAAAAGAAAAAAACCTACGAATAATTTTAACCAAGGAGGTGAAATACCTGTACACTGAAAACTATAAGACATTGTTGAAGGAAATTGAGGAAGACACAAAAAATTGGAAATATATTCCATGCTCGAGGATTGGAAGAATTAACATTGTTAAAATGTCCATATTACCTCAAGCAATCTGCAGAGTCAATGCATTTTCTATCAAAATATATTTCACAGAAATAGAACAAAAAATCCTAAAATTTATGTAGAACCACAAAAGATCCCAAATAGCCAAATCAATCCTGAGAAAAAAGACAAAACCAGAGATATCACACTTTCTGATTTCTAA
The DNA here is from genome assembly GCF_036562045.2 of Rhinolophus sinicus. Taxonomy (NCBI): domain Eukaryota; kingdom Metazoa; phylum Chordata; class Mammalia; order Chiroptera; family Rhinolophidae; genus Rhinolophus; species Rhinolophus sinicus. The sequence continues at coordinate 76,545,559 of NC_133755.1, read as the reverse complement.
CTATACTACAAAGCTATAGTAACTAAAACAATAACTGGCAGGGGAAAAAAGAAAAGAAAAGACACATGGATCAATGGAACAGAATCAAGAGCCCAGAAATAAACCCACACATGTATCAACAACAAATTTACAACAAAGGAGCCAAGAACATACAACGAAGAAATGAAAGTCTCTTTAATAAATGGCTTTGGGAAAATTGGACAGCCACATGCAAAAGCACGAAACTAGACCACTGTCTTAAACCATACATAAAATGTAACTCAAAGTGAATTAAAGACTTGAATGTGGGGAACCGGTTGGCTCAGTGGTTAGAGCGAAGTGCTCATAAGACCAAGGTCACCGGTTCGAGTCCCACATGGGCCAGTGAGCTGTGTCCCCCACAACTAGATTGAAAACAATGACTTGGCTTGGAGCTGAGTTCCCCTCCACACACATACAACTAGATTGTAAAAACAATGACTTGACATCCTGGAAAAACACACTGTTCCCCAATATTCCCCAATTCAAAAAAAAAAAAAAAAAAGACTTGAACGTTAGCCCTGAAACCATGACAGACCTAGAAGTAACATAGATAGTAAGCTCCTTGACATCCATCTTAGTGATGTTTTTGTGGACTCAATTCCAACAGCATGGGAAACAAAAACAAAAATAAATGGGACTACATCAAACTAAAAAGTTTTTGCACAGTGAAGGAAACCATCAAAAAAATGAAAAGACAACGTACTGAATGGGAGAAGATATTTGCAAATCATACATCTATTAAGAGGTTAGTACCCAAAATATATAAAAGAACTCATACCTCTCAACAACAATAAAACAAACAACCCAATCAAAAAAATGGGTAGAGGATCTGAAAAGACATTTTTCCAAAGACATATAGTTGTCAACAGGCACATGAAAAAGTGTTCCACATTGCTAATTAGGGAAATACAAATCAAAACACAATGAAGGAGGATCAAATATATGGTGATGGAAGGAGAACTGATTCTGGGTGATGAACACACAATGGGATTTATAGATGATGGAATACAGAATTGTACACCTGAAATCTATGTAATTTTACTAACAATTGTCACCCCAATAAATTTAATTAAAAAAAAAACCACAATGAGATATCACCTCATACCTGTTAGAATAGCTACCATCACAAAGACAAGAAATGACAAGTGTTGGTGAGGATGCAGAGCAAAGGGAGCCCTCATACACTGCTGATGGGACTGTTAAGTGGTGCAGTTGTCATAGAGAATAGTATGGAGGGTCCTCCAAAAGTTAAAAATAGAACTACCTTATGACCAGCTATTCCACTCTGGATATTTAGCTGAAGAATACAAAAACACTAATTAGAAAAGATATATGCAGCCCTATGTTCACCGTAGCATTATTCACAATAGCCAAGATATGTGTCCCTCTATGGATGAATGGGTAAAAAACATGTGAGATATATAGATATGTATGTGAGATAGTTAGATAGATAGATGATAGATAGATTGAGCCATACATACCATGGAATATTACTCAGCTGTAAAATAACAGGTGAAGTCCTGCCATCTGTGTCAACATGTATGGACCTTGAGGACGTGGATGCTAAATGAATAAGTCAAACAGAAAAAAACAAATACCATATGATTTCACTTATATGTAGAATATAAAAACAAATGAACAAACAAAACAAAAACAAACTTACAGATGCAGATTGGTGGTTACCAGAGAGGGGGGTGAAACAGGTAAAGGGCTTGACTATGGAGATGGATGGACACTGGGTGAGCGTGACACAGTGCATACAGGTGTCTGTAATGTCACACACCTCAAACTTACATAACGTTATAAACCAATGTTACCTCAATTAAAAATAAATTTAAAAAACCAAAATAATAAAAATAAAAAGTTTCTGCAAAGCAAAGGAAACCATCAACAAAATGAAAAGGCAGCCTATGGAATGAGAGAAAGTATTTGCAAATCATGCATCAAATGACGGGTTAATATCCAAAATATGTAAATAGCACATACAAAGCAATAGAAAATCCAGTATAAAAACAGGCAGAGAGACGCGCAGGCAGGCAGCCCGTGTGGGAGGCAGGCAGTTAGTGCAGCTTCTCCCCGAAGTGATGCTTGTGTGAGAGGCGCCTGTGGAGCAACAGCTGCGAGGTTCTGCTTTTCAATTTGAGCCAATTAGCTACCAGGAGTCCTTCTTGGTAGGTATTTTCTTTCTCAGCGTCAACACCTGGCTCCTCCACTAAACTGTGAATTCTTTTCTTTTCTTTTTTTTTTGTCTTTTTTTTTTTTAATTTTATTAGTTTCAGGTGCACAAGACAAAGCACTACTTAGACATTTATCATTTATATCCCTCACACTGTGTGAACCCCCCTCCCCCATCCACTATCCCTCCGACATCGCACGGAGCCATTACATTACCACTGTCTCTATTCCTAATGCTGTACTCCGCTTTAAACTGTGAGTTCTTAAGAGAAATGAAATACCTGGATCATCTCTGCTTCTCCAATATTTAGAATAGAGAGATGAAGAAGAATTGAAAGAGGAAGAGAGAAAAAAAGGAATAATTTTCTGTATACACTGTACTTCATTTTTCATATATTTTATTTAATCTTCACAATAACATGATAAAGTCATTATCATTATCCTCAGCTTATAAAAAGGGAAACTGAGTCCTGAAAAGAGTAAATAATTTGTCAAATGAGCCATTAACAAAGCAAATATTCAAATATAAGTAAATTTGTCTCACATCATATCCTGTGTATTTTTCATGATCCTCCCAATAAGCATTCAATAGAAAAGTGAACTAATGAATAAGTGACCTTTTTGAAGCTAAAATCAGTTTTGCTTTAGCTATTCAGTCTTAGTACATATGGGAATTTGACTCTTTGGCCAAAAGTGAACCTTAAAGCAAAATCTCTGTGTTGCTAGTTCCCTCTGAAATTTATGTAGCAAGAATTACTGATTCTTGTCAGTGGAAATTCCTTCCTACGCAACCAGTTTGTCTTTCTTTAGAGCATGAGGCACATTGCTAATTTTCAAAGTGAATTTGTGTAATGGCTACATCTAGATCAGAGGTATCCAAACTGCGGCCCGCGGGCCAACTGTGGTCCCCGATCCATTGTTAATTGGCCCGCAGCAGATTCTAAAAATATATTGAGTTTACTTAAATAAACCAGGTGAGGCAATACGTACTTCACCTCGAGTGAATGGCCCGGCTGTTTGTGTATTTTACCGCATATGGCCCTTGGTGAAAAACGTTGAAAAAAGTTTGGACACCCCTGATCTAGATGGAATAAAACAGGCTCCTCTTTGTAAACTCGTATGTTCCTTAACTTATACTTTACAGAGTTTGCGGTAACTTTCATTCTGGATTTGAGATATCTAAAAGGCAATTTTCAATGCCATAAGTCTGTTTCTTTAAAAGGCATTATTGGAATTATAAGAATATGTTTCTTTGTGACAAAAGCCAAAGTTCACATTAGAGATACAAACATGTGGACAGAGTTCCAGATGTTTAACTTAAACTGAATCATCGTGAAACTGAGAAAAATGTCAGATGTAATGATGTTTAAAATTGATAAAAAGGTCCAGAGTCTATTAAAATATATAAGAATAGCATCTATTATTAGTGTATCATGTCAATATGTTTCTGTCATGTAAATATTTTTAAACAACACATTTTAATCATGTGAGTTTTGTTGAAATCTATATCAGCTCTGTTCTCTCTATATTTCTTGTTAGTCTTCCTCATAAGCTTCTCTTCATTCAGTTATCCTTGATTGGGTTCCTCAATTATCTACTCTAGGTCCACTGTTCTTCCAGTAGAATAACTGTGTGAAGTTATGGAAGTTATTTGGTCATCCTAACCAATTTGGCTTTATGTAATAGATGAATTGAAATTACTAGTTTCAAGCAGGGAATGAACGTTGGTATGTGAGGATGAAAGTATATCATGTTTCTTTCTTCTACAAGTTTTAATCAAATTGAAGAAGGAAAGAAAAAAGACACAAGAATCAAGCAGATGAGCAAGTACCCACTTCATATCTGACAAAATTGTACCCGAGAATGTGGTCAGATGGTTGGCCTTGATTAGACTTCCTAGTACTTTCTCTCTTGATCTAAATCTCAAGACCACCCACCCCAGGAAGAATTTGTGTTTTTTGGTTTGATGCACTACCCAGGATCACTGCCCCACACACTGGTGTGTTTACTCATTCATTTAGCCAACAAATATTAATTGAGCACCTATTATGTGACAGGTTCCATTTACTGTAGTAAACCAAATAAACTAATTCTACTGAAAATTCCTCACTACAAGGAAATAGAAGCTAATAAGAAAGACTATGTCCATCTCTGGGGGAGGCAGATCTGAAAACGGGAAAGAGAATGGGCTGAGAAATAGCTCTTCTCTAAGTTTCATTCATCACTGTACCATCCCCCTTCCTTCCTTCAGAAGGAGTGAGAGGGTGTGGAGAAAGACGGCTGACGTGTTTCTCCCAGGACAGTCTCTCCTGTGGAGTATAAGTTTCCTCTACAACCTAGAAAAAATAATATCATCAGCTTGTGAGTTAGAAAGATCCTCCTAGTGGCAGAACGGAGGATGAAGTGAAGAGGAACATGTTAGTCTCAATAGCTTTTGCAAGAGATCCTCTTAAAAATCTTCGGGCAAGTTACCTTAATTATAGAGGCACAATTACAATAACATGAAGTGACTTCTGCATTGAACTTAGTGTCATTGATAAAGGTTAATGAAAATAGTATTTGTCCCCAAATTTCCTTTGCATTATCACCTCTCTGGTGGACTAGAATTTTTTTTCTAGAATGCTTGAGAATGTGAATATATTATTACATTAACAGGCCACAGCTTTGCATTGCAATCACTAGAAAATATGATAGGAATAAAAAATTAAAAATTTAAGAAAAATAAAAATGGGCAGAGAATCTCAATAGACATTTTTCCAAAAGAAATGAAAAGGCTAACTCGAAAAGATAAATGTAACCCTACGTTCATTGCAGCATTATTTACAATAGCTAAGACACGGAAACAACCTAACTGTCCATTGATGGATAAATGGATAAACAGAATATGAGATTATATAGATAGATGATAGATAGATAGATAGATAGATAGATAGATAGATAGATAGATGGATAGATAGATAGATATTATTCAGCTATAAAAAAGGGATGAAATCTTGCAATTTGCGACATGGATGTACCTTAAGAGCACTGTGCTAAGTGAAACAAGTCAGACAGAGAAAGACAAATACTGTATAATCTCACTTACATGTGGTATCTAGATACAGAAAACAGATTGGTGATTATCAGAGTGGGAGGTGAGGGGGCCAAATGGGCAAAGGAGGTCAAAAGGTACCAATTTCCAGTTATCAGTAAGTCATGGGACGTAAGTACATTGTGGCGACTACAGTTAATCATACTGGATCGCATATTTGAAAGTTGCGAAGTGAGTAGATCCTAAAAGTTCTCATCACAAGGGAAAAGAATTTTGTAACTGTGTGATGGATGTTAACTAGACTTACTGTGGTGATCATTTCTCAACATATACAAATATCAAATCATTATGTTATTCACCTGAAGTACAATGGTCTATGTCAATTACATTTCAATTAAGTTGTCTTAAATAAATGGTAGCACTTTAGATTCTTATTGGCCATAGATGTATGGGTTTATTTCAGGATTCTCTTTGGTCCCTGTCCCTTGAGTGACAGGGAACTCAGTCCTCTAAAGTCAACTTCTTCCAGATTGGGTAAGCTCTCACACTTTTTGTAAAATGGAGCAAAAGTCTGCCTTTCCTGGGTCCTTCCCTGTCATGCTCTGTTGTCTCTTTGGGTTCATGGAGAGCCTCTTCTCCCCTAGCTCCAAAACCCGCTGTCACAGTCCTCCATCCCCTACTTCCCCAGTCAGCTATCCTCCAGGGAAGGGAGTAATATTTATTAAGCACGTACTATGTGCCAAGCTCATACATTTTCCCACTTCCCACTCATCACCACCCAGAGTGGTAAGTAAGTACAATTATTATCCCCATTTTATAGATGAGAAAACTGAGGCTCCCCAAGGATTAGTAACCTGCCTGGGGTCATACAATCAGACTCCAGAGCCCACACATTTTCTAATAAACCAGGGTAAACCTTGCCAGCTTTTCTCACCTCTTTTGCCAAGGACACAGTGTTGAGTTGGTGTTGCATGTCTGAAGGGAAGAGGTCAGTGTCCCCAGCTCACAGAGGGAAAAACTGTCCAAGGAACACATAGCTAGTAATGAGTCAGAGCCAAAGTTAGCACCCAGGTGGCCAGACATGGAGGAGTGGAGAAGGTCTAGCCAGGTTATAATTCTCCCTTCTAGCTGTGTGTCCTTAGCAAGTGAAGCCCCCTTTCTGAGCTTCCCTGCACAATGTTTACAGATGATAAAACCGGACTTCGCTTCAAGAAATCAAGTACAACAGGTCCTCGGATAATGTTTCATTCAACATCATTTCATCATAACATGGATAAGGTAAAAAAAAAAAAGAAAAGAAAAATGGATAAGGCGCCGTAGGAAATTAACTCCTGTTTATATCAGTTAACTTGCAGTAAAATTGTTTTCGTTATACTTCGTTTCTCTTAAAGTCACAGAACCTGTCGACGACGTTAAGCGAGGCCTTACTGTACACACTAAAACCATCCATCCCACTGCAAACATTTAGAAATGGCAGGAAAATACTAACATGAATGAGAGTCCACAGCAGAGGAGCCTGATGACATTGGCCATGTCCCCACTCACCCACGGGAGGCTAGGACCAGTGCTGGGACCCCTAATATGTGAGGCTAAGAACACATGCTTTGTAAGCCCTGACCAGGTGCACAGGGGAGAAATCCTGAATGATGATGGACTCATTCCTTCATGACGTTCCCACAAACTCCCCAACTAGAAGAATTTGCATCTGAAGAAACAGAGATTAAGAGCAATCTCAAAAGGGTTTAACAACAAATATCTTAGATGACTCAAAGAGATCCAGGATGGCATAACAGCCATGAAACAAGAACAGGAGACTCTGAAACAAAAAACAAGCAGATATAAAAGAGGTCGGATGTATAAAGCAGAGTTGCTAGAACAAAAATTCAATAGAGAGCGAAATGAAGACCCAGAGCCGGGAAGGAACTAAACAAGATCACGTCCGATTTTGGTGGCAGACATGGAACCAGAACCAAGACAGAATTCAGGAGTCAGATTCTCCAAGAACATTGGATGTTCTGTTTTCCTCTCCCTCTTTCTTGTTTCTGTTTCTTTCCCTGAAGTGTAAGGCTGGTGTGGAGCTGAACCCCACAGCCCCTTCCTAGATGAGAAGCAAGGCTTCCATTCCCTGACTGGGCAGGTGAGACAATAGGTTTCCCTTGGAGACAGACAGGTAGCAGCCACGCTGCTCTGGAACCTGAATGAAATTACACAGAATCAGAATGTCTGAAGAGGAACTGGTTAAATGAAGCCAAGAAAAGCAGCCAATAGAATTACCTTTTACATATTGGTCATTGGATGCTGAGTTTGTGCCTTAGCCTCTCTGAGCCTCAGTTTCCTCATCTGTAAAGTGGGTAGGTGTTTTGAGAATTAAATGGGAAATTATGTGTCTACGACATTCAGCACATGAGACTTTTCTTGAATGGCACACCTTCCTGGGGCTTCATAGCCTTGCCCTTTGAGTTCAGACACCCCAGACAAGGACAAACGTACAGGCACATGGGACCCCAGCCTCCAAAAAAGAGAGAGATTTAAAACTGTGAAGGGACATAAAAGGGGAGCGGGGGGCGGTGGGGGGGAGATGACTCAAAGAAGAGCAAGAAGACTTCCCAGTCCTTTCCACCCCTCCCCCCCAACCCCCCTGTGGCTTTCCTCTTTCTCGGGAGAAGATGCATGTTCTCTGCTGGGTGTGAGGCCTCAGGCACATCTGGAACCACCACCCAGCCACTTACAAGAGGAATGCTAATGTGTCCTCCTCTCCACAGTGAGAGACCATTTTCCCCATGTGAAGTTGAAAACGTTTTTTAAATGATAAAACCCAATGCTAGGAAGGATGCAGTTCTGTACTTGGGGTGGGGCTGGGCAGGCGTGTAAGTTTCTTCCTGGCAAGAAAACTAGGAAATACAAAAGGTGCCATTTGTCTCCCATGGGGGTCACTGTTCCAGGGCCCCCTTATCCCTTTGCTGGCTTCACCAGCCCCCCTCAAACACAGAGCTCCAGCCAAAGTTTCCAAAATGCTGTTATCTCACCTGCATGCGCTATTCCTTCTGCCTGGAACACTTTCCTCACCTCTTCCCCAGCCAAATCTCACTCATCCTACAAGGGAACCAGCTTAGACATCACCTCCTACAAGAAGCCCACCAGATTGACCCCCTCTCAGATCAGGAGCCTCTTCTGGGCCCCAGGGCCCCGTGGGCTTTCACCGTCACAGCAGTGGTTACTCTGGGTCTGTGTCCCCATGACACCCATCTCCACAATAGGCACATGACAAATATAGGAAGACTGAAATGTTTGGAGAAAGAAGTGAATTTTGTGTGTCCTTGGGACCATGGAGAGAGTGGTCTAGGTTGGGGTCAGCATTTGAAAGAACATTCTAAGAATTCTAGCACACCAAGAAGCCTGGGCTGCCTTGGTAAGTAATGAGCTGCTCATCACGGGAAGGTATGCAAGCAGGTGTGAGAAAGTGTTTCCCTTAGCGCTGCTTCGTCACATTCAGAGAGCTGAGGCTGAGGCACGGCCTCCCTCCAGGCCTGTGTCCAGAGCACTGAGCCCCAAGCTCGTGCACATGCCTCGTACTCCCTCCTGGCTCAGAAGGCTGCCCAGGGGTGCTGGGGTCAGGTGGACCATAGGGGCTGTTTCCAGAGCTTTGCCCAGCCCAGCCCATTCCTCAGAAAGCCTTGGGCCCTGACTCACCTCCTGGCACATGAAAGCCTTGGTATGGTCCCCACCTGAGCTCAATCAACACTACATCTGCCATGGCAGAAGGCATGATGCAGAGGCTGTGTGTGGTGTGCCCTGGTATGTGCTCAGAGCCCGTACATGCCCAGCCCCAGTGGTTCACACCTCGCTTGGAGTAAAAGCCAAAAAATCCTGCACACTCTGCCCCCACCTCCCCCACCTGCCCCTCACTCTGCTCAGCCACAGGCCTGCTCGCTGCACTGCAACACACCGGGCCCATTTCCATCCCAGGCCTTTGCACAGGCTGTTCTCTCTGCCTAGAACACTCTCCCCAGATATCAGCATGGCTGCTCCCTCTCCTGATGCCTACGACCCTTTCTGTCCCAAGGGGAAGCTCCCTGCACCTGCCCGGGGTCTGTGGCTGGGGCTTCCTGAACCCCACATACCCAGGCCCATCCAAGCCCCTAGGACTTGGCATTCAAGGAAAGGAGCCTTAACTTGAGACACAGTGGCCAGCCCTTTTGCCCCACCAATGATTTCATTCCCAGGGCCAATCTTCAGGGGAGGGGGCCCCCCGTCTTCCCCATGAGCAGGGCCCAGAGCCCCCAAGCCCCTGCTCCATACAGTATACAAACATACAGCAAGTGTTTGAGTGGAAACAGGAGGTCTGGGGCCAGGAGAGGGGCAGATAGAGAGAGCCAGGTGGAGACAAAGGAAGACAGAGCAAAACACAGAAAGAGGGAAAGATGGGGCAGCTGATCTTCATTAACTGCACCCCAGGGTACCCCACACAACTCCGACTCCAGCAGACGATAGCCCGGAGTCTGTACAAACTGACTGCCTGCAACAGATACTTCATCGTCCTCAGGACGCCCAGAGGCTATCCCAGGCCCATCAACCCTGGACCAGCAGGGCCCTGCAGCAGCCAGACCCCCACAGCCAAGGACAAGCACGACAGCCCAGCCCTGGCGGGGACAACTCTCACCCCAGACCATGGAACCAGCCCACACAGGCTCCGCAGTCAGAGCCCTGTCACCACATAGCTCCCCTAGATGTTCACAACTGCTTCTCCTCAACAGTCAGGTCCCACAGTGAAGCTGGACTCCCCAGTAACAGCTCCAACCCTTCACAGCAGAGCCCAGGAACAGCTAGCTACCCCAACAGCTGTATCCCTGCTCTGCCAGGAGCTGCTTCCTGAGCGCCCACAGGCGCTGCCCAGGCCACCTACACCGTACCCCCACACACACCCCTGCTAATGGCTGTGTAAGGACTTTTCCGTGGTGACTAGCCTAGGATTGTCTGCAATTAGTGTTAAGAAGGCCGGCTGCAGCGGCTGCAGCAGCTGCAGCAGCTGCAGCAGCTGGGCAGCGGGTGATATGTTTTGGGAACCCTGGAACAGGTTCAGACCTGCTGGTAGGAAAGATCTCGCAAATGGTCTGCGGTGAACGGATTGCAGGAGTCAGGGAAGAGACAGCCACAAGGAGGACCGGAGCAGAGGGCCGGATTGGAGGAACTGAGCAACCTTGGCATGGGGAACAGCGGCACCTGGTGATAGCTATGGGGAACCGCACCCTCTTTCATTAATTCAACAGATACGGGGAGCACATTTAATGTTCCCAGTATATTTGACATCCAGAGCGGGTCGTTTTTAACACCTTCTATAAAATAAAATTATTTTCAGCAATAATACTAAAAAAGAACAAATAATAATGGGGACCTAAAAGAGATTCAGTTTAAAGTTATTTCCCTTCTGATATACTTTATATAGTAATGTAAATAATTGTCCATTAACAAGTAAATGTAATAAAACTGAAATATCTGTGAACAGTACAATTTGCAGAGCCACAAAATTGTACCATTGATGTGATTTTTTTTCTTGATTTGTCCATTAGTTTTAAAACACTTCATTTAAAACAGTTTGCCTTTTAATGATGTTCAAATTCAGTAACATAGTTCACATATGAATACGCATTTCCCAACTAAAGACCTTACATTTCATGGTTTGCAAGGCTTCACTGTTTTACATTTTAAGCACAGATAAAATCTCCAAGTGGTCACATAGGAGGACAAAATGGAATTCAAGTTCTGTCTTTATCTTTACAATCTCTGTGCTTTCCTTGTCTGTTTTGAGCCTAAATGCAGCAAGACAGTGTCCGGCGAGCTCAGAGACTTCACACAATTCCAGTCCTTCATAGACTTGCTCTCCAAATGCACACACACGGCTCAGGACCTTTGTGTATGTGGAGTTGGCTGTATAACTGGGGGTCCTTTGAACTCACTTCCATGTAGGATACAAAGTTCATTAAAGAACATGCTAATATGAAGCTAACACATAAAGCATGAAAACGCGATAGCAAATGGCAAAGTCACAGCAAGGTGTGTATGTAACTTAATAATCCCAGTGTCAGTTTCCTGGTTTCAACAATGTACTCACAGGTCAAGAGGGCTCAGGGGTTTGCTCCCCGGCGTCACCATCTGGAACTCACGCTCCCACTTTGCACAACAGCTAAAACCCCCGCCCCACAGCTCTACAAATACCACAGGCATTCCAGATCTCCACAAATAAGGACTGCTGTCTCCTCCTTGCTCTCCCCCAGCGGGCAGGCTCCACATGGGTCTCTGGAGGGCCAAGCCATGACAATGACCGGTCTTCTGAGCAGGACTCAGCTGGCACTTGAGGGCACCAGCTGATAAAAACCCCAACTATGACTGTCCAGCCCAGGGAGGAAGGTGGGGCAGCTGAGAAGGATTGCAGGGGGCAGGATGGAGGGCAACCACGGAGTTTAGGTTGTTCCTGGGGGTAGAATTACCTGAAGACACTTTAAAATGCACTAGTGTGGGGTGTGGGGTTAGGAGAGGGTCAGCATTTGTGGAAGTCTTCCCAGGTGATGCTACCATACAATCCACAAAGACAGGGAACCTGACCAGCCACGCACACAGCCCTTCGGTCCCCACACTCACTTGCCTCAGTTTCCCCACTCTGCGATAGCCCCTCACTCGCATGAATATTCCCAGGGTAGAGAAGTGGGAAAACCAGCGCCACACAAAGAACGTCGTTTTCAGATATTTCCTTGTCCCTCCCTCACCCCCCAAAAATGAGGGATTTCCAGTAAGACAGAAGCTGAGTTTATTCCAATGACTGGGGTCTTGCCACCTGAACATGTCCAGAGTCTTCCCCTTCAGGGCCCAGAAGAAAGAGGGTCCTTGCAAGTAATACCCCTCAGAGGCCAGGACCAGGCTACACAATCCCCCCCTCCCTTGAGCTTCCGTCCTCCCCCAGCCAGAGGACAGGTGACTCGGTAGACAGTGTGGGCCTCAGGCCTCAACTGTCCCCTTCCACAGCCCACCTGGTGGGGGAGAGGAAGTGAGCTGGCCCAGCCAGACTGCAGGTCCTGAGACGGGGCTGAGCACACAGAGGAGCGGGGCACAGGGGCCTGCCGGCCCTGGGCAAGGTGGGCGCTCAGGCACAGGCAGCCTCAGGCCCCTGCCCACACTCCGGGGGGCCCTCCATCTTGCTGGCCAAGCTGTAGTAGTAGGTCCGCATGCGCTGCTCCACGGTCAAGAAGTCGGGACGATCCTCCCACCTGTGGGGATGGGCAGAGCTAGGCCACTGATCACATGGCCAGAACCAACTTCAGCTGGAGGTGGACACACAAGGGGCTCAGAAATCATGGGGCCGTCGGGCAGTCCTGGCTAAGGGGGCAGCCTCTCAGGTGTGAGATCTGGAATTCAGGGGTCTGAGAGAAGAAGGGCTGACAGACGGGCAGTGGGTGGTAAGGAACAAGATTGTGCGTTGGGCTGACACTACTGACCATGGGTGACCAGCTGAAGCACTGAGCATGGGATGTGCCCAGGGCCGGGTGCAAGGGTGCTGTCTGCCCTGACCTGCGGGCACTGAGGCGGTGGGGCTAGTGGGGAGCGGGACATTAAGGGCACTACGTGTAGGATACCCCTTTATCACTGGGGTGTCAGGTGCCAGCCTCTCTGGGTGTTGGCGTGCTGGTGTACTATGGGTAGGTTAAGGCATGTTGGAGTAGGAAGGGCTGATCACTCATTGTTTATCCTCCATATTGGATTGCTTCGGCGGCTGGGTATTCATGTCTTCAGTGTTGGCCAGGGAAAGACAGCTATTGAATGTGGGATGCGTGTACTGCACAGCCAGTGTGGGGTGACAGTGCATTTGGGCGCGTGCTGCCTGCTGTCTGATGGGAAGGCAGGATATTGATGGTGTTAGGAGTTCGAGCTTTGGGCTTCAGCCAGAGATGTGGTTCTGAATATACTGAGTGTTGGTGTGCTTTCCTGTTGGCCTGTCTGGGTACCTGTGGGGACTGAGGAATTCCATACCGGAGTCATAGCCCATGTATGAGTATTGGTACCCTGTGGGGACAGAGCCAGGAGAGCTGTTTCCAGGCCCTGGACCTCACATGGAAAAGTGCTGGCTCGAGTAGTAGATGGCCATCAACTGTGACTACTTGGCCATCAGCTGTAACCAGTTAGCCATTAGCCATGAAGATAATTGCCATGGCTATGCTGGCAAGTTGGTTGGTTGGCAGAGAAGCGGACGGGTAATCGCACACCGTGTGGAGCCTGTTTCCTGTGTCTCCAACCCAACCACCAGCGAGACTATAGTGGTGTGACTCCCCTATCCATGGCTCCGTGGGTGTTCCTTTTCGGCCTCACCATGTCCTGCATTCTTATGTGAAGAGCAGCACCAGAGTCCCTGCATGACTTGCAGGATTGATGAGTGGAGTGTTGGCTAGTGGGGGACAAAGGTTTTAGATGCTGGAGCACTGGGTGTACACAAGTAGGGTGCTGGCCCACTGGAACACTGTAGTGTCAGTGTGTTGGGGAGCCAAGCAAAGATATGGGGGGCTAATGGTGCCGAGTGCTGGAAAGGCCGTGAACTGGGGAGCATCTTTGAGTGGGATGACACCAGGGAGTTTTGTTGGACCGAACGACTGAGCACTGAGACCTCCTGTCCCAGGCCCACGTGTCAGTACGGCCAGGTCCCCACCCGCCAGCTGGCACTCACTTGTAGATCCAGCAGTCTCTCATGAGTGCGTACATTTCAGGCGGACACTCCGGCGGGCACTCCATCCGCTTGTCCTGCTCGATGAAGGCCATGACCTCGGGGCCCTTCATCTTCTGCTCAAGCCAGAGCCAAGTGCACACGTAAGTAACCGGGGCCCTCGCGCCGCCCCCCAGCGACAACCCACCCGCCTGCATGCACGCATGCCTGCCTTGTAGGGCTTCTGGCCATAGGAGAAGGCCTCCCACATGGTGACCCCGAAGCTCCAGACGTCACTGCGGCTGGAGAACTTGCGGAAGTTGATGCACTCGGGCGCGTACCACTTGAGCGGCCACTTCCCGGCTGAGCGGGCCTGGGGGTGGGAGACACTGCTGAGGCAAGGTGTGGGCCCCCCACTCCTGCCCACCTGGGCAGAAAGGGGCGGGACTCACGGTATAGTAGCTGTCATCGGCGCCTAGGGCCTTGGAGAGGCCAAAATCACTGATCTTGGCGTAGTGCCGGTTGACCAGCAGGACGTTGCGGGCTGCCAGGTCTCGGTGCACAAAGTTCTTCTCCTCCAGGTACTTCATCCCCATGGACACCTGGTGCAGCAGCTCTGCCACGTTGCTGACAGGGATCTCCTCCCTGGGTGCAGGGGAAGGCAGGGTCAGCCCACGTTCCCAAGGGGGCCAAGCCCATATCTCTGACCCAGCTGGGCGTGTGTTAATGAATATTAAGCATCTGCTGTGTGCCAGGCACGGGGCTGGGGACACAGCAGTGACACACAGGCAAAAGCCTCGGCACTCGTGCAGTCTGAGACTCGTATTTCACCCACATGCTGATTCCCAAACTCATATATTTGTTGCATCCTCCATGAGCCCTCCAGGGTGTCACGGCATCTGACAGTAAGAACAAAGCTAAGATCAATTGTTCTCTCTCTCTCTCACACACACACACACACACACACACACACACACGCATGGCCAGCTCCTTCTCCCCACCCCCTCTCTTCTCCACCTCCATTCTCTCACCCACTCAGGCCAGAAGCCCTGTCCTTGCCCTCGGTACTTTCCTCACACCCAGCATCCAACCCATGGGCACACCTAGCAGCCTTGCCTTCAGAACCCCTCCAGAACCCTCCACTTCTCCCACTCCAGCTTCTGCCACCCTGGTCCATCACCTCACTCAGGGTCAAACCCAAGTGCTTCCTGTGCCCACCAGGCCCTGCATGACCTGCCTGTCACCTCCCCAGCCACATCAGCTCCAGCCACAGGCCCCCATGTAGTGCTCCCACACCACAGCAGGCATGGGTGCACCTCAGGGCCTTTGCACTGGCTGTGCCCTAGCCTGGAACGCTCTGCCCCAGAGCTGCGCTGGGCTGCCTTCCTGTTTGCAGACCTCACCTCCTTCTCACCTCCCACCGACACTCACAACCCTTTTTCCATAGTATTTATCTTCCAACATACTCCATACTTTACTGTATTATAATTATTATTTAAAGCCTCTCTTCACCCAACCAGAATTCAGGCAGAAACCTTTGTCTCTTTTACTCACTAATGAATTCCAAGTGATGTAATAGTTCCTGTCACAGAGAAATTGCCCATTGAACACCTGTGGAATGACCAAATGCATGAGCCAGGCCCACCTTGAAGGTGAGTGTGGGCTGGCAGCACAGGCCTCAGTGAGTGTCTGTGAGGATAAGAACTTGAGGCACGTGGGAACACAAATGAACTGGCAATTTCTTTAGATCAGAGGTTGGTCAGTTTTTCTGTAAAGGGCCAGATACCGTGTTTCCCTGAAAATAATGCCTAGCTGGACCATCAGCTCTAATGCACATTTTGGAGCAAAAATTAATATAAGACCTGATCTTATTTTAGTTGTAAGACCTGCTCTTATATAAGACCGGGTCTTGTATTAATTTTTGCTCCAAAAGATGCATTAGAGCTGATGGTCGGGCTAGGTCTTATTTTCAGGGAAACAAGGTAGTTAACTATTTTATAGCCTTTGCAAGCTGCATGTGGGCTCTGCCACATATACTTGTGTGGTTTTTTTCCTTTACAGCCCTTTAAAAATGCAAAACCATGCAGGACAAAACAGTGTCTGCAGTTAGCCGACCCTGCTTTAGACAGTTGACTTAATTACACAGGTTGTGAATGTGGCTGACAGTAGGGTGGCAATGATGACAACATTTAGAGCCACACTTAGTTGACAAGCAGTGCCAGCCACTGTTCTAAGCACTTTATAAGTATCAGCTCATTTGACCCTCAATGGGCCTCCTGAGGCAAGCACTGTGAGCACCGCTGTGGGACAAATGAGGAAACTGAGGCCGGATGAACTGAGAGAGTTGCTGGGGCACACCAGTTAGTGGCACAGTTAGTGTCTGGGTGTGCGCAGGGGTAGGTGGGTCCATGAACGTAGAAACCCCCGTGTGTCTAGGCAGACCCCACGCCAGCAGCCGCTCACCTCTTCCCGAGGAGGAACTTGTGCAGGGGCCCGCCGCCCGCCATCTCCATGACGAGCATGAGGGCCTCGGCCTTGCACACGCCGATGAGCCGCACGATGTAGGGGTTGTCCAGCTGGTGCATGATCTGGGCCTCGCGCATCATCTCGTCCTTGTCGGCCTTCTCGGTGCCGTGTTTCAGCACCTTGACGGCCACGTCGATCTGCTTCCTGCCATGACGCACGCGGTGTGGGAGGTGCGCGTCGCGCCAGCACCGGCCCTGCTCCGCCGCCCAGTGCCCCCAGCCTGCCCCTCCTCCTGGGACGCGAGCCGTGGACGCTGTAGGCGGCTCCCTCACGCCCCATCTCCCTCCAGGGCCCCGGCACGCAGTCCCCTAGCAATGTCTTCGGCTGGAGCGGCACTCAGCCAACTCCCTCCCCGGGAACCGCCCCTCGCTGAGAAGAGCATCTCATTCACCCTCCCCGGAAACAGCCTTCACCCAATGACCACTCGACGCAGGGGTTCAGAGGGGCCCTCTGCAACTCCCGGGGGTTGGCCGAGGCCTCTGTTACAACCACGGCCCAGCCAGTCTCCCGTCCCAGGCTGCTTCTCTCACGCCTCAGGGGCTGTCCCCACTGCACACTCCCAGGAAGTCCTCTAGCAAGTTCCTGTCCCAGGGCCTGTTTCCCAGGCACACAGGTGTCACATCCTGGCCCCCACCCCATCTTTGCCACCCCCCCATCGGTCCCCACACCGCACAGGGGCAGCCATACTTGCGCATTCGGTAGACACCCTGGCGCACTGAGCCAAAGTTGCCGCAGCCAAGTTCAATGTCAGCTATGAGGAGGTTCTCACGCTTCAGGAAGAGCTTCTTGTCCTTGAGCTCCTCAGGGTCACTGTAGGGGCTCTCATACACACTCGTGTCCATGGGCAGTGGCCGCGCTTTCTCTGGGGGTGCTAGGCATGCTGGGTAGGGTACACACACAGGTGTGCACTCCCAGGTCAGGGGAAGGGCGACGGACAGGGGGATGGGGAGGGCAGGGCAGCCTCGGCACCCACAAGGCATATGCCCCAGACAGGCGTGTACCACCCAGAGCGTGCACATGTACAAGGGTACAAGTGTGTACGTGTGTGTGCACACTTCTGGTCCCATCTCTGGGAAGCCATGTCCAAGTGGACTAAAGGCAGGTGCCTGTGTCCACACAAATGCACCCATGTATACTCCCCCCCACATCTGTGTGCGTGCTGGCACAAGCATGAGCGTGCCAGCAGGAACATGCACATCTGCCTGTGTGTGCACTGATGTGCGTGCACCTATGTCCATGCTTGCCCGTGTCTATGCCGGCACCACACAGCCATGTTTCAAGGGCTCCAAAGGGGAGCCTCCGTGCACCCATAACTATGTGTGTTCTCTGAGCCACACACGGGCAGGCTAGCACCACACAGCAAACACAGGACCATCGGCAGCAGGGCATTTTAGGGCTGTGGGCTCTGGAGCCTGTTTGCCTGGGTTCCAATCCTGCCTCACCACTGCCTAGCTGCGTGACTTAGAAAGTGATTGCCCTCCTTTCTCATCTATACAATGAGACTAATTACTGTGACTACCTCCTATGGCGTTTCAGGAGAATCCAACGAGCTCATATGCCCGCGAGCTTGGAGCATAACTGGCATATAATAGGTGCTTAACAAATGTGTGTCTGTGCCTGGTGGCCCAGGCACAGCCATGTGTCCTCCCCTGCAGGTCAGCATGAGCTCATGTACGTGCACACAGGTGGGTGTGACGGGAGTGCCCCCGTGCAGGATTCTGTAAGCTCAGTGTATGCACAGAGCCAACCAAGCCGACTGCCACAGGCCAGGCCAGGCCCATGCTTGTTCCCCAGCAGACTCAAAGCCAGCAGGGACCCTGCCCGCAGCCTGGCACAAACCCCATCATACACCTCTGCCTCTGCCAGCTCACCTGGTTCAGGGGTGTATCCATCTGAGTTGAGGGTGTCGATCCGTCTCTGAGGCTAAAGGTCATGGAGTCAGCAAGGGTCAGCAGGGCCTGAGCTGGGGCACCAGCCCCTCTCATGAAACCCATATCCCCTGACAACTCCCAGGGACAGTGCAGGTAGGGGAGTCTCCTGTTCCACGGCAGCCCTGCTCTCCACCCTAGCCTCACCCTGGAAACAAAACCCATGGCCCCACCAACTCCATCCCTGAGGCCCCAACCTTGGGGTGCCACTGACTCACGTGGGTGAACGTGGATGGGTGGGCTGGGAGTGTGGGAGCAGCGGCCCCTGGGAGAGCAGAAAGGGGGGTGAGGGGTGAGGGACGCATCTCCCACTCCCACCCCACCCCACCCCCGCTGCCCTACTCACCTGCACTAGCGCTTGTGTTGGGGCAGGCCTCCTTCAAGGAGTAGATGAGCCCGTCAGCCTTCAGCTTCAGGTACTCCACCAACTGCAAGGAGGGCATCAGGGCAGGGCTCCCCTGCTCCCCAGGAGCCTGAGAACCCCGCCACAGCGTCTCCCCAACAACAGGGTGGGCGAGCAGCTCACCTGCCACAGGGTGTCAAACTTGGTCCCCTCAGGTATGCAGTATTTGCCCGCCTTGTCCTGGCTGATGAGGTAGTGGTACACGGTTTTCCCGTAGATCAGGGACAATGCGTACGTGCCTTGCTCCTTCCGGGGCCTCAGCCTGCCAGGGGCAAGGAAGGAGGCCACTCCTACAACCACCTGGGTCCCTCTAGTGGTGCCCCCCACCTGAGCCCAGCTCCCACACACACAGGGCATCATACAGAAGCAGCAGAGACAGGGGAAGCCAAGGTCAGGCCCCACTCAACCTCTAGACCTACTGGTAACCTCCAGGCCAGTGGGGCATGAGGCTGGGGGGGGGGGGGGAGAGGCAAAGAGGAGAACCAGTAATCCCAGGAGATAGTCATCTAATGTGACATGTGACCATCCATCCACAGGGAAGCATTGGGCTTCCCACCGCAGACATTTAGCCTGCATTGCCTGATACTCAGCCACCCACAGCTGGACACTGGGACACCCATGTCCCACTCAGCCATCCGCAGGGGACACTCAGCCAAGCACAGAGTACATTCACTCACCCACACGGGACACTTGGCCACCCATGGAAGGCTATGTGGCCACCTCTGGTGGACACAGAGCCACTCACAGGGAACACACAGGTCTACTACACATGTAGACTTAGGACCATTCTCTTGTGGAGAAGTGCATTCCCATGTACTTCTACATGAAGAGCAACAAAGGTAAGCACAACTCTATGGCCAGCACACGGGACACCTTCGTACTAATCAGAACAAGTCACCTTGTCATCACAATAGACCCGCCAGTTATCCTAACAGACCAACCTTTGACAGAATAAGACCCTTCACTGTCCTCTGCTGGAAATTTGCCAAAATAAATAATTCTTCCATGTCTATGAAAGGGAATTGAGCCCCTCAAAAATCGTACCTGTCTATCCACACACACACACACATGCACATACAGACCAACTGACCACACATGTGCACACACACATGCACACACACCAATCTGATCACACACACAGATGCACACACAGGCCAGCCTGACACACATGCACAGACACATACATATGCACACACACGTGTACACAAAGACCAACCTTACCATATGTTCACACACACAGACCAACCTGACCACACACACGTGTACACGCACACAGACACATGCGCACACACGCTGATTTAGACACCAACACCCACACCCTCACACCCCACGGTGAAACTGGTCATCATCTGCCACCATGAGTCACCGGCACAAGATTCTATTCCACAGTTAGGGGCAGATGTCCACCAGAGGACAGAGGGCAGCTGGTCCTGGAGGTCTCGGGCTCTGTGGAAGGTGTAGGCGTCTGACCAACAAACTAAGGAATTGCACTGAGTACAGAATAGCTGGCTGGCAGCATGCAGCCTGAAATAGCACTGGAGTCCTGACTAGTCGTATAAATTCAGACAGCGCTTGGGATCTGCCACGGATATCCATTCACAGGACAAATGTTTACTGAGTGTCGACCCCGTGCCAGGCACCATTCTAAGGCAGGGATTTAGTGGAACCAAGTCAGATGTAAGCCCACGTTGCAATCAAGCACTTCCTTGGATCAAAGGAACAGAGAAATCTCCCCTAGATCACCATGTGAAGGACTGAGGGGTGGTTTGTGAATGTCCCATCCATTCAAGACAGCAAGTTCCCCAGAGAACCATACAGGTCCCAGGCTAGGCCACAAAAGTGAGGAGATGCCTGAAGAGATAGGAAACCAGAATAGGGTGATGGGGAGCACCAAAAGGCTAGGGGGGAACCCCACAACAAACAAATGTCCCGCAGAATAGAAAGCACTTCCATAGCTAGACTGGTGGGCTAGCCTAGGCGTTATGGTCTCTTATTACTGCTTCTCTTCTTTTGAGAAGTGAAAATCTCTCTTAAGGTCAAAACCTTAAGTTTTGAACTGACAACAGAAACTCAACGCCCAGCCGCTCACCAGCAAATGTGGAATATTGAAAATACAGCCACACATTAGGCATTTCTGCCCATCGGTGGCTGAAGCCTAGTTCCATGTTTCCTGAATCAGAGCTTGGCCATGTGACTTGCTTTGGCCAATAAGACATCAGCAAACATGACACAAGAAAAGGCTTGGAAAGTGGTTGACCACCAGGGCTTGCCTGACCTCTCTTGCTTTTCCTGGCAACCCTGCAACCACTGTGGTTCTAACATGAGTCCAAGTCAGCCTGCTGGAGAAGTCACGTGAAGAACAAGGCACCCAGCCCGCCAGCTGCCCAACATGGGAGTGAGGCCATCCGAGACCATCTAGCCCCCGGAAACCCACCATCTGACTGCAACCACAAGAGTGAGCTCCAAAGAAACCAGCAGGAGAACCACCCAGCAGAACTAAGCCCAGGCTGCCAACCCATTGAATCAAAGGTGAATAAATGACATGTTTCAAGCTGTGACATTTTAGGATGGTTTGTTATACAGCAAAAGCTAACTGAAACACTCGCTTTGGAAAGAGACATAAAAGAGGAGTCACCAATTCCCAGAAAATAACCACTTAGGCAAAGATATTGGTGTGGTCACCATATACAAGGTGTGATCAAAAAATACAGTGAATGTTTAAATTTTTAAAATTTATTATAGTAAAAGACACATTACCATTAATCCCCTCAAAACACTCCCCCTCGCTTTAAACACACTTATCCCATCGTTCTTGCCACTTTCTGAAACAGTTTTGGAAGTCCTCTTTCGTGAGTGTCTTTAGTTGCACTGTCGTGGCTGCCTCAATGTCCTGAATCGATTCAAAATGTTTACGTTTCATGGTCATTTTGACTTTGGGGAAGAGCCAGAGGTCGCACAGTGCCAGATCCAGTGAATAAGGTGGATGAGGGCACCCTGTAATGTTTTTATTTGACAGAAATTGTCATATACCAGAAGTGATATGTAACACAGAGCATTGTCATGATGGAGGATGATTTACGGCACACTTTAAAACACACCTTCTCTCAACCATGGCTCACACCCGACTGACTGCACCAAACAAGTTGAAACTTGTCACCCACTGTTACTAAGGTTGATGCGCTGCTTCCTGTATTGAAGATCCTGCCTTTCCGTTGGGTGGCACTCGGCAGTAGCATTTCACAATATGTTTTGATCACACCATATATTTCAACGCCCCACATTCTACTTTATTCACCAAAACACCACTAGGTGGGGCAGTTCTTTGTCCTTGCAGTTCAAACTTGAACTTAAGCTAGAGGTTCAGGCGAAGAAATCAACTTGCATCTCCACTTTTAAAAGAATATAGATAACCTGATAATGGTGATAAAAGTTAAGAGCCCAGATTTATGAAGATACTGGTTCTAAACTCTTCACATTTTTGTAATTTCGTCTTCACAGCATTCCCCACAAGGTAGGTACTAGTGCTATTATCCCCGTTTTGCAGATGAGGAACTGAGGCACAAGAGCTCTTGCCTACACTGCACAATTTGTTGGAGGTAGAGCCAGGATTCCATTTGACTCTACCATTAATTCTACGTAGGACTGACAGCCAGCTCTGTCACAGATTACCTGTGCAACCCTGAGCAAGCCACTTATCCGCTGTGCCTGTTTCCTCGCATGTAAAATAAGAAAACTGAACTAAATCAGAAGTTCTTAATCGGAAAAGATCTCTGAGAATGAGATTCAGGACCAATCAAAAACTCATATAAGTATATAAGGGCTGACAACTAAGTTCACAAACTTGCCACCATGCGCTTACATTGGCCGCACTGTACAAACAGCTCGGTAATGTTTCATAACCTGGGTGTATCAGTGTCTCACAGCTGTGTTCGTGTTGATGTGTGGCGGTGTCTTGCTGAGTGGTGTTCACTATTGTTGTTGCATGTTTTTGTGTGCTGTCGTGAGAATGTCTGAACTTGAATTAGAGCAACGAACAAACAATAAATTTCTTGTTAAACTTGGCAAGAGTGGAAGTGAAATCAGGGACATGTTAGTCCAAGTTTATGGGGATAATGCCATGAACAAAATGGCCGTGTACAAATGGATTAAATGTTTTTCTGAGGGGAAAGAACGCTTCACTGATGAAGAGAGGTCAGGGCGGCCAGTAACGAGCAGAACTGAAGAAAGCATTGCAAAAATTCATCGAATTGTGCATCAAAATCGTCAGAGTACTGTGAGATGCATAGCAGACCAAGGAACATCAATAGAGAAACAGGAAAAAATCTTAACTGAACATTTTGGCATGAGAAAGGTGTGTACAAAAATGGTCCTGAAGGAGCTCAGCGATGAACAAAAGCAAAGGAGAGTCGACGTTTGCCAAGACCTTTGGGAGAGACAATACGATGTTTTAGGCTGTGTTATCACTGGTAATGAAACATGGGTGTACCAATACGATCCTGAAACAAAGTGTCAAAGTGCACAATGGATGTCAGCCAGTTCTCCACTACCAAAAAAGTTCCGTCAGTCCAAACCAAGAGTCAAAACAATGTTGCTAACCTTTTTTTATATCAGAGGGATTATTCATTATGAATTTGTACCAGCTGGACAAACAGTAATCAAGTTTCCTATTTGGAAGTGCTGAAAAAGCTACATGAAAAAGTTAGACGAAAACAACATGAACTTTTCACCAACAATTCATGGTTCTTGCATCACGACAATGCACCACCTCACACACCACTGTCTATGAGGGAGTTTTAGCCAGTAAACAAATCACTGTATTGGAACACCCTCCCTACTCACCTGATCTGGTCCCCGGTGACTTCTTTCTTTACCCGAAGATAAAGGAAATATTGAAAGGAAGACATTTTGTTGACATTCAGGACATCAAGGATAATACGATGACAGCTCTGATGGCCATTCCAGGAAAAGAGTTTCAAAATTGCTTTGAAGGGTAGACTAGGCGCTGGCGTCGGTGCATAGCTTCCCACGGGGAGGACTTCGAAGGTGACCATAGTGATATTCAGCAGTGAGGTATGTAGCACTTTTTCTAGGGTGAGTTCGTGAACTTAATTGTCCGACCTAGTCTGCAAGATCTCTCGCATAAACATGTTTTGGGAGGTTGTGAAAGGGGTTTGGCTTCAGTAAGATTCCGAGGGATCCATGATCCAGAAGTTCAGAACCACTTAACAATATTCTCTTGAAGGCCCTTCCCAGGGGTCAAGTTTCTTATCAAGTTGAATCAACCAGTACCGCAAATGCTGCAATTATGCAGAAATGCAGGGAGCTGTGGCAGCAAATATCATTAGGAACAATGCCACCCCTTCTATAATATTCTGAACAGTCAGTGGTAAGCGTGTCCCTGGTCTCACTTCCAAGCCTGAGTGGCATGCATATCTTTCTGTCACACCCTGACCTCAGAACTAGACCAGTTCCAGGCATGTCCCAGGCCCCGTGATAGCAGGGGTGTTCCTCTCACCCCTGCCCCACGAGGTTCTGTGCCTACAGCTGTGACCTTTGGCTCTATCCACTGAGAAAGCAGATACTGGCTACAGGAACTGCCAGAGAATCGACAATAGTTTCCATCCAAAGCACTCTTTGCCTAATTTTCCAGCAATCTGGCTCATTGTAGCTGCTTCTGTCTCTTGACATTTCCCGGCATGAGTCACTGTCCCTCATAATGTCACCGCTGCACCTGCTTCTGAACGTGAGGGCCAGCTTCAGTCTCTGTACTGTACCCAGATTCTAGGTCCTTCAGCCTCACCCTCTGTGGCCATGCCAATCCTGCCTGCCTCTGAGCCTCCAGGCCGCCGGATAGGCAGAGCCCAGCAGCTCAAAGCCACAGGCCCTGGTTCTCCTGAGAGTCCTTTCATCTCAACAGGCCAGTTAATTTGAAGCCTGTCATAACTGCTGCTGCATTGATGCAAAAACTTTGCAAACTTTTCCTTTTGGCAGTGGATTTCTTTGTCAAACAACATCTTTCATGAAAGCTTAAGCTATGAAACAGGTCAAAGCTGCACTGGGATGGGACCTCAGAAGCCCCCTGGCTCCACCCTCCACTCCTTCCACCAGTTCCGCCTGGAGTGGGGAGTAGAGAAGAAGAAGAAAGAAAAACCAAGACAGAAGGGAGGCAAAGACCAAGGTGATGAAAAGCTGAATTAGGGACTTGAGATGAAACCAGGGAAGGGAAGCCTAGACTGTGAAAACAACAGAAAAGGAAATGACACGTCATGAGGAGAAAGCAGAGACCAGGAGAAGTGGCTGTACCAACTGGAGGGTCATACAGCCTCCTTCGTGTGGCCAGCTTGGAGAGAGCCCCAGACACTCAGGCACCGGGGGTAACATGTACACGAGAAGTGAGGCAGGGATGTGTGCGAGACACAGGACCACATGTCCGCAGCAG
The DNA here is from genome assembly GCF_036562045.2 of Rhinolophus sinicus. NCBI lineage: Eukaryota > Metazoa > Chordata > Mammalia > Chiroptera > Rhinolophidae > Rhinolophus > Rhinolophus sinicus. The sequence goes on along the minus strand of NC_133755.1, from coordinate 76,520,353 downwards.
TTTCGTGAGCATCTCACCCTAGATGGGGAGTGTGCCACCTCTGGATGAAGACAGGTAACATCGGGACAAGTGCCAGCCCTCACTAGAAGATGGAAGGCTCTGCCCCCAAGTTTACAGTCTGAAAGGAAAGTAAGAGCCCCAAACACTTGTGTGTGAGATGCTCGTCACCTCCATTATGGCTCCTTATTCCAATCCTATGACAGACTGCTTGCAAAATTGGCTGCTTTAATTTCTCTCCTGTGGGATTAGCCTAAGTCATTAGGCAGGGTAAAAAATTTAGTTTATCAGCTGATAGCACCGTCTTGTGGAGGAACGTGCATCCTGTGGGATACCCGCAGGTAATCTGGTACACGCACAGAGACCGCACATGGGTGGGAAAACCAAGGAAGGGGTCCGCGAGGTGGCCCCAGGAGAGGAACAGGGAATGGAGGCCCTGAGAATTCAGACACGTTGGGGAGGATAGGATGCTGGACTTCCTGGGGTCACAGGAAAGAGGTAGGCACCGAGTTTCACTGTATCTTGAGGCCTGAGTGATGTCAGCTCACATCTGGATAACATCCATTATATAAAGGGACCTGTGTCCAGACCAGAAAGCAGCAGCCAGCAAGACTTCCAACACGCAGCAAGGTTATGTAAATAGCTTCAGAGATACCTTCACAATAACCAATTCACAAATAGCCACCTGGCTCAGCTGTGGCCCAGACATGGGCACATACCAGTACATGTGTCCACCCATATATACTAACGGCTAACATTTACTGCACTTTTAGTACATACCAGACACTGCATGTTGCTTTACACATAGTAAGTAAGTCATGCAATCCTTGTAGCAGACCCTTGGGGGGGCACCACTCATCCCCAGAGCAGTCAGAGGGAGTCACCGCCTCCCTCCCTCACCTCTTCTACCCCAGCCCTCACTCAGCTCCAAGCACACTGGCCTCTTCGCTGTTTCTTGAACGTGCCACCAACTTGCCCCCTGGTCTTTGTACTCACCTCCCTTATCCCAGAGGGCTGCACAGCTCACTTCTTACCTCCTTCGGTTCTTTACTCAAAAATCACCTGATCAGACAGGCCTTTTCCGGCCACCCAATCTCACCCCTCTCCCCACCTACACACTCTTACCACCACTTGACAGACTGTATTTTATTGATTCACATTTTTTGTCTATCTGCTCCACAAGGACAGGGATCTGTGTCTGTTTTGTTCACCACCATGTCCTCAGTGCCTGCAACAGTGCCTGGCACATGGTGGCTATTCAGTATATTTGTGTTGAATGAAGGTGCGGAAATGGAGGCAGGCGGAAGTTCAGCTACTTGCCCAGTGTCCCCAGCTGGTAAGTACCAGACACTGGATTCCAACCCAGGCGGTCCAGCTCTGGGGTCCTCACCACTGCTGCTCCTGCCCCGTGGAACGGCCCTTTGCAGACTCAGAAACGCATCCCCACTTGCACGTGGAGCACAGGCACGCTGCCCACCTCTACCGGCACACTGACACCTGCGCCCACCTCACTGCCCCAAAGCCCAGGCCCAAGACCCACGTACAGGAACTTGCCGTCGGTCTGCGAGCCCGAATAGAGTTTGCGCTCAGCCTCCTCACGCGTCAGGTTGCTGTGGTACCAAGGCATCCGCTCGTGAGCTGTGGTAGCAATGAGCTTCTCCACCTGGGGGGCCTGGCTGATGATGGCCTGCTCCAGAGCATCTCCCTAGGGAACGGAGGATCAAGGGCACTTATACACGTGCCAAGTGCGTGACCACAGGAACCCTCTTCTATCTCCTGGACCTTCCCAATTGCCTCTGTTCCCATGAGACCCCACTCCCACCCCAACCAGGCGCACCTGGGTTAAGTCCTTCCGGTAGTTGAGGACAGCCACCCTCCCTTGTCCATGTTTCCACCTCAATCCATTCCAGGCCCCGCCCATCCAGGACCGAGCCCCAGACCCCGCCTTCCAGCCGGCTCCTAGCACATCTCTGGCTTGAAGTTCTGATACTGGTAGTCGAACACCTCGGTGTATTACATCTGGTCGAAGACCACAACCCACCGCCCTTCTGGCCACCCTACCCCAGGGCACCGCCCCCAGCCCAAGCCTCTCTCCTTCAGGGCCCTGAAGGACCGCCACCTTCCGGTCTATCTTCGCTTAGGCCCCTGCTTCAGAAGACCCCTCGTAGTCCCGCCCCTCCGGCTTCCAAATCGGACGCAACACAGCCAAGTGCCGGCGGAAGAAGAGGCTCCGTCTCGCCTAATCCCCAATGCTCCCTCAACCCCAGGGTCCGCCCTCCCCAGCCCCGCCCATTCCGAGCCCACCCCTGGCCCCGCGCTCTCACCTCCAGCTTCCACGTCTGGCGCACGTAGTCGCGCACCATGGCGTCGCGCAGGCAGTCGAAGACCCCGGGCTGCGGCTCGAGCCCCGACGGCCGGTTGCAAGGCTTGCGCAGGTTGCAGGGCAGTCCGTCGGGGTCTCGCGAGTAGAACTCGCAGAGCTCAGCGGGGCCGCAGTGCGCCTTCCCGCCGGCGATGGCGTAGGTGCCGTTGAGTTGGCGCTCGATGGGGAAGTGGTGGAAGCGCACGTCGTGCACCAGCGACAGCACGTAGCCGCCCAGCGAGCGCAGGCACTGGCGCAGCAGGAAGAGCCCGTCGGCCATGCCCGCCAGCTTCAGATGCTCCTCGGCCTCGGCGCGCGAGATGCTGCCGTAGAAGAAGGGCAGGTGCGCCGCGGGGTCTGGCATCGCTTCCGCTGCTCCGCGCAGGTTGCGCGCCCCTGCGCCTCACCACACCCTGCGGGTTCAGAGCGGGATTTGGGGCATGTCAGGGCCTCGCTTCCCTTCCTGAGCTCCGTCCGTGGGCCCAGAGATAGTGAGAGAGAGGCCGCAATGATGGGGCATCCGTGCCGATCGTGCAGAGCATGCTTTGTGCCAGAACCAACTTGGAGAGGAGACCCAGCCTGCGTCCCAAACCCACCTCTGACTTTTCAGAGAACTTGTGCGGGAGCGCCCAGACTACACGACTGGCCCCACACACCAGCTCCTGGAACTATTCATCTCCAAAACACGTGTTGAATTCTTATTGTTTCAGGCCAATGCTGGAGATAAGCTGGAAAAGACAGACATGGTTCCAGCCTTCTTGAAGATAACAGTCTTGGGGGAGGGAATGCAATAAACAAAGAGACAAAAATAATAGCTACGGATTTAGGTCAGTGTTATAAAGGAAATATAGAGCGATATTAAGAGAGAGAAGAGGCCACAGTAGCTCTGATGGTCACCTTCTCTGAAGAGGTAGCATTTGAGCTGAGATCTAAAGAACAAGGAGGAGCTAACATTTCAAAAAGCAGGAAGGAGAGCACATCAGGCAGACGGAACAACAAGTGCAAAGACCCTGAGGTTAGAATAAGCTTTGCTCATCAAAGGAAGCTTACTCTGTCTTCCCGACTCACTGATTATTTCCCCCACAGCCTTAGAAATTCCCCTTGCCTTCCCACCTCTGCCTTCATGGACACGTTTCTAGAAAGCCTAAACTAATCTGAATATCCATCAATAGGGGATTGGTTAAATACATTAGGGTTTAACTTCAATGTGAACTTTGATAGAGCCATTAAACAAAACGAGATATGTGATTGGGAAATATCATATATGGGGAGAAGGAGTTAAGGATATTTAGGTAAATGGGTATCTGGTGAGGCAGATAACCTAAAATTATCTACCTTCAACTTCCTGGGGTAATGGTGATGTCCGATATCTTGATAAGTGTTGTGTAACACAGGTGTCTGAATTCCTCGAAAATTAGAGATTGTACACTTAAGATTTATTCATTTCATTGTATTTGGATCCCTCAGTAAAAAAGAACCATAAATTATTGAACCATAGTTAATGATCTGTGTGCAGAAATATTTATCGATGACTGTAATTTACTTTGAAAGGCAACCAAAAATTAATATTGACTGATAGATGAATAGATAGGTCCAGTCAAATCTTATTATTCGCAGTAGTTCTGTAGTCACTGCAAACATGGAATTAACAAATACTAAACCCTTACTCCTAGAGGAAATCCAAGGCTAGGATTCTCTGAGACTCTAGTTACATTTTCATCCACTTATCAATACGTAACCTTGTTCTATGTGTACTGCTGTTTAAAGGCACCTTGGTTTATGTTGGTGATCGATTAACATTGAACTCTCAGCCAACAGCACTATAACTAGAAGCTTATCTAACACATTCTTTTTGGCACCCCACAGCCTGCCTGCACTTGGGAACACTAGACAGCACTTCAGCACTGCACGTGGGACCCATTGGAACAGTGAAATCTACAAACAGCACAAAAATTTGGCACCAAGTGGACTGAGGACACTTGTTTATGATATGAGAGCTGAGACAGGAAGGTAGAGTGTCTTGTACAAGCTTGGCTTTCTTGCTGCTCTGCGTGTGTCCTTGTGACCGTGAAAGTACCTCAAGTATTAGTTTTGGGGTTTCAAATAAATTTTAGTGATAGGCTAATTCGCAAGTACAGAAAGCACTAATAATGGGATCAACTATATGTGATCGAGCAACTATAGCAAAATGTTAATTGTAGGATCTAGGGGGTGGCTATGGGTGTACAACTAATTCTTCCCATTTTTCTATATATTTGTAAGTTTTATGTGACATTGAAAAAAATTGTCTCCCCATAGCAGTTTCTGGTCATTTCTCTACTGAAGTGGGCCCAACAAAGCCACCCAGGCATGGGTTGTGTTCAGGGAAGGGGCTTGGGAGCCTTTCTTAGTTAAGCAAATGTAAGCAGGGGTGCAGAGGAAGCTGTTGTGGCTTGAGCAAGGGAGCCTGTCCCCTGGGTGTCCAGGGACACGCAAGGACGGGTACTGGGGCTGGGAGGAAGGTACAGGTCTTCACTTAACGTCAACAGGGTCTGGGAAACAGTGACTTGAAGCGAAACAACGTGTAACAGATCAGTTGTACCTGAGACTAATTGATAGAAACGAGAGTTAGATTCCTACAGCATATTTCTAGTCACAAAAACATCATCAAACTTCAAAATAAGACCCAAAATACTTCTAATATTAAGCATTGGAATAAAGGTGAGCTCAACATACATTGAAGAAAGATGAATGAAAACAAGCAATATCATTCTTTTCCAACCCTCTGATTCTAGTTCAGGGTCACGGTGGCCAGAGCCTCTTGGTAGCTCAGGGTGCCAGGCGGGACCCAGCCTGGACAGGACGCCCTTCCATCACAGGGCCACTTACACACCCCCACTCACTCAGACGGGGACAATGCAGACACGCCATCCCCTCACATGCTCATCTTTGAGATGTGGAAGTCCCAGGAGAACACCCACGCAGACACAGGGAGGATATGCAAAGTCCACACTGACGGTGGCCCCACTGGGAATCCTGTTTGTTTGTTTGGTTTTTCCTCATCAACATTATGACAAAACAACATTGAATGAAACATTATTTCAGGACCTGCTGTACTGAAAATTTCAGGTGAGGTTTGGGAATCATTTTAGGCATGGCCCGTGATTCCTTTCAGGTGAGGCCTGCGAATCATTTCAGGTGACATCTGGGTTGGGACAGCTGGAGGAGGGGCCAGAACCTGCATTCTGACCAGATACCTCTGACACCGGGGTTAGGAGGGCCAGGGTTGTGGGGATTCCTGGTTGTCCTAGCAGTTACCCGGAGGCGATTAATCAGGGACTGCAGCTGTGTCCCCATCTGGAGCCATCATAGGCCATCATTCTGTAATATATGCAACAGCACGGGCGACCCTCAAAGGCATCACGATGAGTGAAAGAAGCCAGACTCAAAGGCTACTACTGTGTGATTCCATCAAACCTATCAATGGGGAACACTTCAGTGGCTGCCGGCAGTGCGTGTGTGTGTGTGGGGGGGTGGGGGTGCTGACTACAAACGGGCATGAAGGAATTTGGGGGAATAGTCTAATATTGATTGACATGGTAGTTTCTTGGCTCTATGCATTTGTCAAAACTCAGAATTTTTCTCTAAAATGAGTAAATTTTACTATATGCAAATTATTCCTTTGTTTGTTTGTTTTTTAATTAAAGGGGAATAAAGGAGCTGGAAGGTATAGACACACCAGGCACTAAAAATAATAACTGAAATCGGAAAAGGAGGGCTGTCTCCACTCCTGCTCCCCTTTCTTGACCCCTGCCTTCCATCCAGCCTCAGAGCCTGCCCCTCAAACACAGGCTGCTCCCCAGTCTCCGTGGACTCCCCCCGGCTGGCCTCCTCCCTCTCTGATGCCAGCTCTCTGCGTCCCCAACCTGGTCCCCTCACTTGGGCCATCCTGTCTGTGGCTAACTGCTGCCACTCCCACTTATCTAGTCCAGATCTCTCTCCTGAGGTCGGTTTGTGCTGCCATCACCTCCTTTGATCTCTACCCACTGCTTCTATTAATAAAACTTGAGATCCAGATCTAACTCATGGTGCCTGTGATTGGCTGAACCCCACAGTCTGTTTCCAATATGAGCTGAGCTCAGGGGTCTGCAAGTTGCTTCTACGCATCTCCTACCCAGGGCCTCCCTTATTCAAGAACCTACTGTGGCTCCCTCCTGCCTACTCCACTGACTCTAACTAAACTCCTCAGCCCTCCCTCTGCTCCAGCCAGGCTGCACTATTAGTCTGCCTGCAAATCTGCTTACAAACTCTTATTCCTAGCGTGCCCTCCCCTCGGAAGGCCCTCCCCACTCCTCTCCACTTCCCAAGTCCAGCCAGCCCTGCCGCACAGGTTCATAGAGCTGCTCCCTGTAGACACAGGACAAGGCAGTAAGGTGGGGGCCTGTCCAGCGACCGTGGGGAGGGGTGAGGTTGGGGAATCTGGTCTCTGGGGCAGGAAGCTGTGGCAGGAAACTGTCGACAACACAGTTTGAGAAACTCCTCCCCACAGTGGTCGCAGGTGCAGCCTGGGTAGCCGAAGGGGGGTTGGTGCAGAAGTGGGGGTGGGGAGAGGCTGGCCCCTAGGGCCATAAGCCATGCTTGGCCACCGTGGACCCGAGGCCAAGGTGTCCCAGAGACAGCCATGCTCTCTGTGCGTCCTCAGCGTTACCCCAACTTGTCTGCCTCACTGCAATCATGACAACAGTATCAACAGCCTTCAGAGCAGCTGGGCCCGTCTGCAGCCTCCTGTGTGACCCCAGACTCGGCCGGAGGATCCGCTGCTTCTGTCCTGAGTGGTGCCCCACAGACTCCATGGCTTTCCCAAGAGATGTGCCCTCCGTGAGACTCCCCATCCCATTCCTGCCTGGGCTGGCTGTGTCCTGCCTCCCCTCAAGTGTGTGAGCATCTTGTGACACCCTAACCTGGCCTTCTCCGAGTGTGCAGCTCCACCCAGACACCAAGGGACAGCGGCCCTGAGACGGGGAGGAGAAAACCTCTGATCCTTGGCCAGACACATCTGCCTGAAATGCCACCATTCAAGCGCCCTCCCTGTGTAAAGGCTGGGTTCTGTTCCAGGGAAACCTGACACCCCAAACGTACTGCAAAGGGAGGAAAAAGGGTCAAGGGATCAAATATATTTTGAAAAACATATTAGCATATTAAAGGTTCTGATGCAAAACAGTAAGGAGGTTCCTCAGAAAACTAAAAATAGAACTACCTTATGACCCAGAAATTCCATGTCTGGATATTTATCCGAAGTAATCCAAAACACTAATTCAAAGAAATATATGCACCCTTATGTTCACTGCACCATTATTTACAATGGCCAAGATGTGGAAGCAACCTGGGTGTCCATCAATTGACGACTGAATGAAGACGAGGTGGTACATATAAACAATGGACCATTAATCATAAAAAAGAATGAAACCTTACTATTTGCAACTACATAGATGGACCTAGAGGGTATTATGTTAAGTGAAATAAGCCAGACAGAGAACTACAAATACCATACGATCTCACTTATATGTAGAATCTAAAGAACAAAATAAAGAAATAAATACATAAATAAATAAATACCTGCGTGGAAGGCCCCTCTCCAGCTTTGTTTAATCCCACAGCTATGTAGCAGGGCGTTGAAGGTCCACTGTTCCACACAACATATTCTGAGCATTAAAAGCCCCAATTAAATGGCCATCGTGAGAGCCCAGAGGGGAGGCAGGCTGCAGAGGAGCTGGGTCTGCTGGGAGTGGGTAGGAGTGGCCCCAGCCAGGCCTGTAGGCTCTGCATGCCACCCTCAGTCAGATCCCGAAGCATCCCCACCCAAGGCATTTTGGAAATGAGGGCCCGGCTCCTTACTGTCCATGGCTCATCTCACTGACCCCTAGTCCTCTGGCCCTAGACCCCAAGGCCCCCCTGAAACCATGTTTCTTGCTCCTACTCCACAGGCCATGGTGGGGCCCCCTAAGCCCACACACAGAGGCAGCACAGGCATTTGTCAGCTAACAAAATGCCACCTCAGTTACATTGTAAGTCACAAGCACAACAGTTAGCATGGTGCCATAGATGGCAACAGGCTCCTTCATATCTTTTCTCTCAACAGGGCATCAGATTGGAATCATGGAATCATCGATCCATTGCATAGGAGCAAGTGTGGTCCTGAGCAGTGAGCTAAGCTCGCCAGACCCCACCTGGAAAACGGGTCAGCAAAGGCGCCCGACACTGGGGCACTGCAGAGGTTCTGTGAGCGACGGCTCGCAGAGCACCATGCACAAAACCTGGCCCACCCTTCCGCTTCCATGTCCTGCCTGCTCACAGCCATCCAGGACCCCCGCCTCACGCAAGGTTAAAGCCCAACACTCGCAGTGACCCCAGGCTTCGCACCATCTGCCCCATCACCTCTTTGCACTCACTCCCTCTCTAGCAGCCACACAGGCCTCCTTAAGTTACTTGTTCAGGTCACTTAAACAAATCAGGCAAGATCCAACCTCAGTGACTTTGCACAGTCTGTTCCCTCTGCCTGGACACTTTCCCCAGTATCCCTCACTTCATTCAGGTCTCTGCCTAAATATCACCCCCTCCTCCAAGAGGCCTTTCCCGACCTCCCTCTCTAAAATCACCTCCCCTTCTTCCTCTGTCCTGAGCCAGCTTTATTGTTCTTTACCACCAAAAATGGGATATATATATCAACTTGTTGACATGTGATCTTTGACATATGTTAACAAATGTTATGACATATCTTATAATATGATAGAACGGGAACAGTGTGAGAGTGGAGACCCTGTCTTGTTCCCCTGCCTATACCAGCAAGGTACATAGTAGGTGCCCAATAAACGTTTGTGGTGTTTGCAGAGGCCACTGATGCCAGGTACCTGAAAAGGTATGCAGCCCGCTGTGATGGGTGGACACACCTCTGCGGGTCCCTGGATAGGGACGAGGGGCCGTGGGGGCTTCCTTAGGAGAGGGGGGGAATGGTGGGTCTAGAGTCCTCCTCCACTAACAACGGCGGGAGAGGAGAGGACCAACGCCAGCAGCCTTTGCACAGGCTGCTTTCTGTTCCCAGAAAGGCGCCCATACCCTTCCCTTGGCCAGATGCTACAGGTCCCCTCAGTTGTCCCCTCTCCTGGAAGTGTTCCTGCCCAGGCTGAGTCGGGCACCGCCTCTGCTCTCCCAGGGCCTGTCCTCCCACATCACAGCCCTGATGGCTGCAGAGGACCGCTGTCAGTCTGCTCCTCTGCCTCTGACCAGGCCGGTCACCCCAAGACAGAGCCTACAGTGGTCTTGTTTTCTCCTGGAGCCCCTGCTGCCTCCCAATAAATACCTGTCACCCGGGCAACAACAACAGCCTCTGTGCCAGGGACTTGATGGCACGTCTTATGAGCATTATCCATTTAATCCAATCCTCACCTCACCTGCATTCCCAGCTAGCCCCATTCCTCCTCAGCTAAAGAAACTGAGGCTTAGAGGGGTCAATGCTGTGTCCAGAATCATGCAGCCTGCAATGGCAGTTGGGATTTGAACCCAGGCCTCTCACCCAGCAGCCGGCATCAACCACTCCAGTCCCTGAGGAGAGTGGAATCCCTGGTTCCAAGCTGTGCGCTCAGGGGCTCCGCCACCCCCAGACCCCGCATTGACCCAGGTGTCACTGTCCCCTGAGCTGCCTTCAACTGTCAGGGCCCAGGCTGTTGGGGGGTCAGGGGCAGGTCCCCACATCCAGCTGACTCTCTAAGTGTATGTTGAGTGACTGGATGATGCCACGACACCAGCCTCCCCACCCCCACCCCAACCTCTGCTGCCTGGGTTTTAAGGGCTGTGTGACCGCGAACAGGAGCTTTCCCTCTCTGCGCATCAGGCTCTGTGACTGTGAAAGGGAGATGGAAAAAGGTTTAGGGGATGAGTGTGGAGGACGGAGCCTGGTGGAGATGTGGGGACAACATGGTCCTATGCGTTGCAGGATGCTTAGCAGCATTCCTGGCCTATAGCTACTACTTAGATGCCAGTAACACTCCCCAAGGGACAGGGGGAAGGTAAAATTGGCTGTGTCTTAACCCTATGCTTGGGGAGGGGCCGGGAGTGGTCAGCATGGAGCAGTCTGGCTGCTGCAGCCCCCAGAATGGTCTAGGAGATGAAGTCCAGAGCCTGAGACCACCCGGAGTGAGACCGATCATCACAACTACAGTTATGCTGGAACTACACGCGTTTGAACTGCCTGGGGCCACATACACGCAGATATTTTTCAGTAACTATGCAGTCGGCCCTCCATCTCCCGGGTTTCGCATCCACAGAGTCAACCAACCCACAGGTCGAAAACAGTATTTTTGATCCGCGGTTGGGAATCCGCAGGACTGACTGTAGCCATTGTTCTAGGACATTTTCTGTATCGAACTTGAGCCTCTGCAGGGTCCTGGAACCAGCCCCCATGGATACAGAGAGACGACAGTAGAATCAAAAGTTATACACAGATTTCCGACTGTACAGGGGTCAAAAACCCTAACCCCCACATTGTTCAAGGGTCAACTATAGCAATATACTTATATAGCACCTACTGTGTGCCAGGCACTTAGATGTATTCACTCACCTAATCCTTGCAAGAGCCCTGTGAGTGAAGGATTTGTGGATTTGGGACTGAAGCACACAAAGGTGGAGGGTGCTTCACTTCTGTGTGCCCAAGGTCACACAGCACACACAGTTGGTGGCAGAGCCCGGAGGCTAATCCAGGTCTCTTGTGTCCCTGCAGGGCTGCAGGCATGAGGCTGGAGGACAGGCGAGAGGAGGAAGAAGCAGCTCTGGGGTGGCAGAAGAGCCTTGGCAGGTGGCACCCAAGGATGTGGCACCCCAGGAGTCCCAGAGCCTAATCTCTCAGGCAAGCTTTATTAAACACCTACTGTGTGCTCACTGCCTTAGCTGAATGAACAGTAACAACGATCATCTTGAGTTGTTCACCACACGAAGCCCTGATCCTTTCTGCCAAGACCGTTTCCTGCCTGGGGCACCTTTCCAAACCTCTCACCCAGCAGTCAGGAGCCAAGCACCTACTAGGTGCCAGTATTTTTATCTACATATATCAGATATATAAACTGAGGCTCAGAAGGGCCAAGCAACTTGCGAACGACACACAGCGATTGAGCAGGATTCAAGCTCTTTGCTCCTTCACCCCTCTGGTCCCCCTTTAACCTGAGCTGCCCTACAAGTGGCCCAAGCCTGCCCTGGACCCCTCATGGTACTCACTGGCATTTTGTTGTTCAGATTCACAGCCCTGTTGAGCCACCCTCATATTCATGGCCTCGGGCCAGAGCACAGGTTTACTTTCTCTGGAGGTTTCCCTGCTTCCTGGAACCAAGGATGCTGGCCTGGCAGCGCCCAGCGGGAGGCCAGCAACTGAACAGGCACTTCTGTGTCCCCAGGACACTTCTGCTCGGCTGAGCCTCTGAAAGGGTTGGGGGTGGGGGGTGCTGCTTCCCTCAGTGTGGCCGCGTCTGCTTCCCTCTCTAGCTGGACACCACCTGTCCCAGTACAACAGCACTCCGGACTCTATCCTCCTCCACCAGACCCAGGCCACCCCTGGAGACAGCAGCCAGCTGCTGTTCCATCCATGATGACTTACCTGGGGACGGATGTCCAGTCAAACGGGCTACCCACAAGGTCTCTGATCCCCAACGCAGACACACAGCTGGTTGTAGATGAAGAATGAGGGCCCAAGAAAACAACTTGGGTCTCTCTGTAGCCCAAGCCCCCAGCCTAAGGCCCCCGCTGGCTAACCAATGCCTCTCAGGCAAGGTGTAAGGAGGTCCTGCCCTGCCAGTTTCTCACTGGCGGGAGTTTTATTCACCTTCTGTCAGCTGCCCCAGAGTCCCCTGGGGTGGCTGTGCTGGCAGGACAGAGGCAAAAAACAAAGGATGGCCACTCACCTGGATGCAGCAGCGACAGCACGAAGGCCCCAGCCGGGCAAGGACCTGGGCCGGAAGGCCTGATGTGCTCTCAGCAGCGGGTTTCTCAGCCTATTTCCTTGATGCGAAGACAGGAAAGGGGGCTGTGTTTGAAGTTTACGTATAAGTCATAAAGTGCTGTGTTCAAGGAAAATCGCAGGCCACGTGCTCCGGAGAGGGCAGAGGGCATTTCCGGGGCCAAGCAGTGCCTGCCCCAGCGGGGTGGGGGGAGGAATTGAGGCCAGCTGCAAGCAGGGGATATGCACGAATGAGGATTCCAATGGTACCCCCAAACCTCAGGAGGGGAGCTGTGTGCGCTGGAATTTGGGGGAGTGGGACAGCGGCAGTGGGAGGGGGATCCCCAGGACTCACTGGAAACTAGAATCCCCCCACTTTCCCTTCCCAAGGGGTCATGGACACAGGCCAGGCCCTGACTGAACTGCCCCTACGAGTGATTCATTATTTATTCCATGGGCAGGTTAAAGCTAACAGAGGAGAAACCTACAAAGTCAGTGCACACCTCAAAGTTTCCAAGCACCCTCTGTGTGCCAGGCATCAGGACAGTGATGACAGCCCTGTCCCTGCCCTCAAATGGTTTCAGGCTAGAGGAGGAGGCAGCTGAGTCACCAGGGAGACAGGGCATGATAGCAGAAACCTGGGCACTGTGTGTCCCCAAAGGAACCCCACGCAGCCTGGGGGTGTCAGGGAAGGCTTCTGAGAAGGATTGGCCATATCAAGGCACGGAGGCAGGGTGTCCCCAGTGCCCACGCAGTCCGGCCCCACCTGGACCTTCCCCTCACACTGCACCTGGCTGATCACCACCTCCGCTCCGGCCACAACCGCTTCCTCATCCTCTCGCCCTCCCTTCCCCACATGGCCCACCCGTGATGGCACACACCCAGCCTCTGACCAGATGGCGCACCTCCATCCGCTCCTTCAGTGGCCCGCAAAGTACCTGTTGCATGGAGCCCACTTCGCCCCATCTCTCCCTCCTGTGCCCCAAGGTCTCTGGAGGCTCTCTTGTCCCCACTTCCTTGTCCTCTTGGACCTGTGTGGCCTCAGGCACCTGTGTGGGGCTCTCCTAGGTCCACTGTTGAGATCCCAAGAACCTTCCTTCTCTGGGTCCTGCTGCCCTGGGGGAGGTGGGCTCAGCTCCCCAATCTGACTGCATTTCCTCCATGATGCACCCAGGTCTCCTCTCCTGGGGACCCTCTCCCCATTTCTGCTATCCCCCAGTTCCCTGAACCTCCCTCTCCCCACTCAGGAAATCCTTCTTCTGGGCTCCAGGCTGGGACACTTTTCTCCTACATAGATTTTCCCCTAAACCTGCTTTTGGTTAGAAGCCTTTCCTTTCCTCACAGCCATCATGAAACTCAGGATGTAGAAAAAAATCTTTGTTTCCATACTGGACTCCCCTTTCCTGGGGTAGTGAGAGAAGACTGCCACAGGCTAGGAGAGGACAAGTCACAGCATCAGAACCCCTACTCTGCAGAGGTAATAACAGGAGCATTTAGCCAGCACCTACTATGTGCCAGACAACCCTGTAAGCAGCTCACAATTTAATCTGTTTTCCACATAATGTAAGTGAAGCCCAGAGAGGTTAATTAACAGATGCCAAGTGGCCAGGCGGGATTGGAGCTGAGGTCTGGCCCCACAGCCCACCTCTGGACACAGGAGGAGGATAGCTCCCTGCGAGCTGGCCTCCCAGAGACCTGGAAGGTAAGCAGGCTGCATGTGGGGGCTTCCATCTGGGGTCTTCTGGCCTGGGAAGGGGACTCCCAGCCTCTGAGAGGCACTGGCTCAGCCGCCCTTGAGCCCCCTTCCGGTCCCATAGGCAGCCTCCTGAAACTACATGGCCCCAGATAGTCATTCTGAGATGGGCCTGCAGATAAGGCTGCGAGTTCTGCCCAAGTGAAGATAGATGGATGCGTCTCTTGAATGTTCAGAGGAAAGAGCAAACAGGATGGAAACGTGGGCTGGGAAAGTTGTGGTGCATTTGCTTGGGGTGGGTTGGGGTAAATATTCATTCCAGACATGCAAAGAGCCTCAGAAGAAACTGATTGCTCACTCTCACACCCCACACTAGTCTCCCCGCCTGAACTCTCTCCCCCCACCTCTTCTGTCTGACCTCTTCTCCTCCTCCACGTCTCTGGTTCCATGTGGCTTCCCCCAGAAGCCTTCCGAGCCTCATACTGGGCAGGGTGGGCTCTGTGTCAGTTCCCCCCGACCCGTGCACAGGCCAGATTTGATGCCAGAGTTCAAAGGACCCCAGGCCAGGGAAACCTGCAGCAGGGAGGGGGGCTGGAGGGAGAGAGCTCACACCTCAGAGCATGATCCCCCAAGAGAGGATAGCCCCTCCCCCAGGATCCCTCCTCAATTCCCTCCCACCTGGGAATCTTCAGCCATGCAGCTCACTTGCCTTTCCTCTGGATGGTCAGACAATGGTGATCTTTCTCTTGTTGTTCTTTTCTGGTTCTGCCACTTACAGTCCAGGGACCTCAGTAAGTTCCTTGACCCCTCTGTGCCTTCGTTTCCTCATTTAGGAAATGATACCTATCTCATAGGGCTATTGTGAAAATTAAAAACAGACCTTGACGCACGTGCACTATTATTGCTGTCATCGCCGTCGTTATCATCTCTAGGTTGTCCCACTTTTTACAATGTGCTAGGGATTCCAAGTCCAAGGGCAGCAATGGGACTCCCTTGCGCCCTCCAGAGGCTTCTCTCTAGTACTGCACCCTTCCAAGTACAATGCAGGAGCCTAGAGGTTGAAAGTGAAACCCATCCCCACACCACTGCACCAAACCCCGCCCCCCAAAATTAATCCAACCTGGTTTAAGTCACAGAGAATCAACTGGGCACAACAGCATATGTGTGCTTTCCCCTGGGGTCATCAAATATCTGGGTCCTTAAACATTCAAACCACGATGACAGTGTCACCTCTTCAGTCCTTTTGGGGCTCCCTATTTATTCAGCCCTGAGCCCCTACTCTATGCCAGACTCTGTTCTAGGCACTAGGGATCTGCTGTCAACAACTCATATGAAAATCCTTTCCCTTGTAGAGCTGACATTCTAGTGAGGGTGAAAGAGAAGTAACAAAATAAATAAGTATTCTATAGAATATTTCAGGTGGTTTCAACTGCTGAGGACTAAAATAAATCAGGAAAGGGGAGAACAAGTGTGTGGGTATGTGATTTGAAACAGAGGGGTCAGGGCAGGCCTCATGAGGGGATAGTCTGAGAGTTTAGACCTGACAGAGGTGCAAGAGGAAGCAATGGAGAGAGACATCAGAGGAAGAGCATTCCAGGCAGAGCGAACAGCAAGTGCAAAGGCCCTGGGGCAGGTCCGTGACCTCTGAGAGATGGGGAATGTCTCATTCCTGGCTGCATCCCCAGCAGCGGAGTGGCACTTGGCTCAAAATAGTGTTCGATAACTGTGGTCTGAGTGGAGGAAAAGCCCAGATGAGGGCTTTGAAAATGCTTCCTCAGGGTTTTAATGCTGGCTCAAAAGTTGCTGCCTCTTCCACCTGTTGGTTTCATGCTCAGACAGCTTTTCTCCCTGTGGTCCAAGACAGTGATTCAGCTTCGAATGTACTTGGGGAGCAAGAACTTCTCTCTCGGTGCTCCCAGAAAAAGCCCCAAATAGCTCATTGGCTGAAGGGATCACATGCCCATCCCCCAGCCAGTCCCTGAAACCAGTGGCTGGGCCGTGAGTGGCTTAGGACCAGGTCACATGCCTTAGCACACCACACTGAGACAGGGGAGAAGAACCCCAGGGAAGTCAGAAGCTATGTTTGGAAGGAGGGGGAAAGGGTGCTGGGCAGGCACAGAGGCAGTTTCACAGAGTAATGATCACAGCCCCATGAAACAGGCTAGCCCCATTTTCCAGGTATGGAAACTAAGGCCAAGAGGTTTCACAGCTGGTAAGTGACACAGCCTGTGATCGCCTGTTTCAGAGGAAGCCCAGAGCCTCCACAGGGCTGGACCCTGCAGTCCCCGTGCTGCTGAGCGGCCATTCCTCCCCAAGCCAGGGACAGGCTGCTGGGGCTACCACTGAGCTGACGGCAGAAGCCCTTAGCGGACAGCACACTGAGAAGGCAAAGGGAGCCACCTCTTTGATAAAGAGGGAGATGGGAAACAGCTCAGGACAGGCTGCCCGGGGGCCCTCAGGTAACTGGGGGGGGGGGGGACTCTGGCAGAGGCTAAAAGTGGCTGACCCCATTTGTTCCTCAAATGGCAACCTGAGGGAGAGACAGGAGGCCAACAGGAGGGTGGGCTGCCTCTCGGGTCTGGGGTCCCAAGAGATCGGAATGAGGGTGGGGTACCACTTGCCGGGAGCGCGAGGAAGAATCCAGTGTCTGTGGCATGGCTGCTGCACACCCAGGCCTGCCAGGCGCACCACACTGCATGCTCGGGAGGATGCCAGCCAGCTGCTGTGCCACCTCCTCTCCAGGGTTCTCAGCACCCAGCCCAGCAGTGCCAGGCACACAGCCAGCACTCAACTGTACTGCTGAGGAAACACCCAACAGCCCTGCAAAGGAGGCAAATTCCTACCCCCTTTGCCAAGACCAGGAAACTGAGGTCTAGAGAAGGTCAGAGTCCAGCTGGGCCCAGCTTCCCAGGGGCCATGCCTGGAGTTATGAGGTGTGGGGCAGTCAGATGTCAGGCAGAACTGGCCACACACCCGTCTCCACCGCTCCCTCATGGGGCACCTGCCCTGCACAGGCACCCACAGGTCTGTGGGGCAGCGTTCGCTCTTTCCCTCTGGCCTCAGTTTCCTCATCTGTGAAAGGGGACTGGTCGTGCCCTCCTCCCAATGAAAGGGATACATCAGAGGCCAAGGGCAGGCCCATGCAGGGCACCTTCCCGCAGAGAGCTCTGGGAGGCCAATGAGTCAGGATGTGTTTGGCACAGGGAGGTGCCCCATAAATGCTTGAGGGGGACCGGGGCTCAGTAAACTCCAGCTATTGTTGCAGCTGATGGGGAGAGGGCTCTCCCTTCCTGCCTCCATCCCTCCACCTCGTTCACTAGTCCCAGCCAGTTCTCCCCCACCCCTCCTGCCTCATCCCCACCCCACCCGGCTCCCACCCCTCCTCCATTCAGATCTTCCCCTCCACACCATCCCCTCTTCCTCCACTTTCTTCCCACCCCACTGCCCTACTCTCCTCACACCTGCACCAGTTCTTCCTTCTTCCTCCCCCCCCAGCGCCCCCACCTCCTTTCTCGCCCATCCTCACCCTCCACCTTATTCCACCTCTCCCCGCTCAACTCAGTCCAGTTCCCACCCACCTTGCCCTCTCTCTACCCCCCCCACTCCTACATCCCTCCCCCTCACAGGTGTCTTAGGCCAGTTCCTGCCCCCCGTTGATTGGGACCCTTTGCTTAGGCTGCACTCCTTCCTTGCTCACTGCCTCCTTCCTCTGATTTCCCTGTCCTTGCCCCTTGGGACCCCCACTTGGTGCTAGAGGAGCCTGTGCCTCTGCTTGGGTGTGGGGGTGGGGACTGCACTGCACCTGCTGTGCTCGGTCCTCCCCAGCTGCTGCTGTGACAGCCCAGGACAGCTCTCAGGATCCTCTTCTGACCTCTCCGGATCCACCCTGCAGTGTCCAAGGGACTCTCCTGCCCCCGGCAACATCCAACACCAACTGGAGGGCCCCAACCTTGGAACAGAGCCCTAAGGGACCACCTGAGAGCTTCAGCCTACCCCTGCCATCGGCTCAGAAACTTGCCAGGGCTGCACCTGCCTCCCATACCTTTGCTTGCCAAATGTATTTTGATATTGTCTACGTATTAGCTGTTCGGTTCATGTCTGCCGAGGAATGGCTGAATCGATGAATTAATGCTTTAATAAAGTCCATTGGTAGGTTTGTCTGCGGGGAAATGAGCTAGGTCCCCTGCTCTGTCACAGTGCCATTCCACCATAAGCATCCCGGGATGAGGCATTTTCTCTTGGTCCACCCAAGGTATGCATGCAGAGCACACCGCACAGCCAGAAATCCAGGGGCCTCTCAGGGGTGTGGCTAGAGACTGGCCGGGACTCACAGCTCCCAGTCGCTGGGCTGTCCAGCCGGCCTAGACACGGGAATCGCAGGTCAGCTGTTTCTGCTTTCCTGCAAACTTTTTGGAGTCCTTTCCTTCAGACTTTTGCCACCAGGTCTTTCCGTTCATTATAAAAATGTTATACGTTATGTTTGCCGGAGAGTATCTGAAACAAAACACAAGAGCCACACTGCACAACTGCATGATGGGAATCCCTGCTGTGCCCTGCTGAGGGGTGGGGACTGTGTGTGAAGTCCATTCTGTCTCTGGGCAGCTCCTTCCCCTGTGGCCTCCCCGTTCAGGCTCCCACAGCTTTGGTGGATCTCTGTGGGATAGAGCCTATCTTGACCCAGTCTTCTGATGCCTCCAAGAGGCACGGAGGGAAATGGTGAAGCTAATGGATGAGCCCCCGTCAGAAATGGGGAATGGCTCAAGCTTGTTTCCATGAGCTCCTTCCATCTTCCGTCTCTAACCCCTGCCCCCTTAAGAACTGTCCTTTGCTTCAGGGGACCCATTCCTGTCTCAGGGAAGGAAGCTGGCTGTGAGGCGGTGGTGGCTGGTGGCATGCGTCGCCAGGCCTGGGAACCTTGGCATTTTAAAGAACACCTTTAGGGAAAGCTGCGCCATGCTGCTGGGGAATTAAAACACTGCAGCCTCGGAGTCAGAGAGTGGGCAGGGCCAGGGCCGGACACTTAACCCCTGGTGCCACACCAGTCCCCTTTCTCTGTGCAGGAGCTCAGCGCCCAGCAGTGTCAGACAGGACCTGAACGGCCTGCAGGGAGCTGCTCCTCCTGTGACCAGAGAGATGCAGAACAAGGACCATAATATCAAGGTGCAATGATACATATATACAATCTTGTAAACGATTTACTTCCTGGTGCCTGCTCCTGGTTAGAGCCACTGTGCCCTCTAATCCAGGGGGATAATCAAAATATTTAACATCTGGTAGGACAGGCACTGATGAGTCAGAGCGGCCACTGCTGGGCCAGGCGTTAACCCTTCATTGGCAGGGTCATGGGGAGGACAGAGAAGTCTGTGGGAGGTTCTGGAGGGGCGTTTCCCAACCAGGAGAGCTGTCTTCCAACACCCAAACCACCAGTGCTGCTGTACCAGTGAGGACAAAGCCTGCTGCCACCTCCTTTACCCTTTTACTGTACTTTTCCTTTTTTTCTCCATCCATGTTCCTATGTTTTGGTCTTCCAGCCAGAGGCTGCATCATCTTTTTCAGTAGCCCTCACACAGAAATAGGGGTGGCCTAATCTGTGTGGTCTGTAGAGGCCAGCATGGCCCAAACCGGAGGCCCCCAAACCCCGCTGCACACAGAACCTCCAAGACAGCACCCAAAAACCACCAGCTGGGTTAGTTGTGCTGTCATGGCTCCTACCAGGTGGTGCTGATGACGCACCACCAGGTTAGTCGCCGGCCTTCCTCCTGAACCCACCCTGAATCGGCAGGGGCACGGGACAAACACCCATGAGTTCTGGGAAGGAAGGAGGGAGCTGAGAGCCACTCACAATGGCCGCTTCCTCCTGCTGTGTATGGTCAGCATGAGCAGCAACAAGCCCGTGGCCACCAGGATCCCTGCCACTGAGGCGGCGGCAATGACGATGTTCCTCTGGAGGAAGCTCAGAAGCTGCGTGCACGGCACAGCCCTGCTTTGGGTGTCTAGATGAGAAGAGCCGTGGCAGGGTGAGCGGAGAGGCCCCCACACTGATCTGCAGGGACAACCTTACTGCTGCATGGAGCAGACATAGAAACTTAGCATCTGTGCTGCTGGCTCCAGAAAACTTCTCAGGGGAAGGAACTGGCTTTGTTCAGGAAAACACATTTGTAAGCTTTTCGGGGGTGGAGGTGAGATGTTCTGGGTGTGAGCTGGGAAGCAGCAAAGCAACCAAGAAGAAGGTCCCACAAACCACACCTTGTAGAAGTGAGGAGAAGAGAGGAGAGTTCGGATGGAGGGAAGAGGCAGCGGCACCAGGGGAGGTGACAAAGTCGTACTGCAATGGCTTTTAAGGACAATGGCATCAGATACTCGTTTGAAGCTTTACCCAGGGCAGTGCTACAACCTCTCTGCTGTCCCCTTCCTCCCGCCCCCACCCCACTTTCAGGAAATTGTACCGTATACACGGCCTGTCTCATGTGTGGTTTGGGGAATGTTGTAACATAAGGCACACGTGATCCCGAGATGATCCCGAGCTCTCATGGCCCTCGGATAACATGCAGGAATCTTGAAGGTGGTGTGTGTAGGCTTGAGAGCACAAGGTAATCTTAGCTAGATCTCAAAGGAAGGAGATGCCAGCTGACATCAGGGACTCCTTGAGCTTCTGTCACCCGTTTGTAGTGTGGACCCAAAAGGAAGAGGACTCCAGGAAATGGGCACAGAGGCACAATGACAGGAATCCAACGGTTTGGTGTGGAGAGCTGTTGAAGGGACAGTTGCTGGGTGATGCCGGCGGGCAGTGCTGGCCAAGGGTCCTCCAGGGTTATGGGGAGAAAACCAGGCCTTTCCACGTACTGCCTGCATGTCTGCCATGTCCGGAGGCAGCAGGCCACTGTACGGGCTCTGCTGGAATAAGTCAGCATCTAACCCTCCGAGTCAGGAAGAGACACAGCTGCGATTCTGACAGTGGGGGGAGTGTGGGCGGGCAGCACTGGTTTGGGTACCCACATGCTGCCATGGTGGGCAAACTCCTCCCCATGCCAAATGGGCTCAGGCTCGGATCATGCATGGCTGACGATTAGGGACTAGGTTCACGTGTGGCATTTAACCCTTCCTGTAGTGGGAGAGCCTCAGGGTCCTGTCCTGGGGGGGTGCCCAAGATGACGCCCGTGGTATACATGACCCTGGCTGTATAGAAACAACATAAAAGTAGCATCTTTGTGAAAAAGTGGCCTGATTCCTGGAGTTAAATTCATAAGTTTCATTGCAGTTCCTATGCTTTTGTGGGTGAACTAAAGGTGTGCCGACATCTACTCTGTTTAAATACCGTGAAAGGCAAATGGACACACCCTGACTCCTCTGTGTTTCAGTGTCTTTTCGTGCTCATGCTATAGACATTACCTGGCTTTACTCTTCCTTGGTCCACTGTAGTTAACTGCTCGCTTACAGCCCTGTCGAATAGAGAGGGTTCCTTACTCCTCCTCTCCTCTGAAATGTGACCTACGAGAGACAAAGGCAAACCGTGTTCCTTTAAAAACAACCATTGGGGGTTCGTGACTAGTTCTGTCTAGGATAAAAGTAACTTCCTCTTGAGTCAAAGTGAGGACTTAGGGAGGGTTTTGGAGAAGAGTTCAAATGTACATCAAAGTTGTGTTATTTATTTTTTTAATTGAACAAATTTCTGGGTGACCCACGTGTAGACTGAGACAGTGGTTCTCGCACATGAGTGTGTATCAGAATCACCAGGAGGCCTTGTTAAAACAGATCACTATCGAATATCAACTGTAATTGAAAAAAATTTGTTAAATTAAAAAACAAATCACTGGGCCTCACCCCCAAGTTTCTGATTCGGGTCTAGGAGAGCCTGGGAATGTGACGCTGATGCCACTGGTCAGGCACCCGAGCAAGCAAGTACCTTCCAGCCAATTGCGAGCCTCTCTGAGCCTCAGTCTCCACTCGTATAAAACAGGGATAAGAACACCTACCTCACAGATGGCATGATGTTCATGAAAATTTATAAACCACAAAGTACTATAAAAATGTTTCTTGAGGGGCCGGCCCGGTGGCTCAGGCAGTTAGAGCTCCGTGCTCCTAACTCCGAAGGCTGCCGGTTCGATTCCCACATGGGCCAGTGGGCTCTCAACCACAAGGTTGCCAGTTCCATTCCTCGACTCCCACAAGGGATGGTGGGCAGCGCCCCCTGAAACTAAGATTGAACACGGCACCTTGAGCTGAGCTGCTTCCCGAATGGCTCTAGTTGGTTGGAGTGCATCCTCTCAACCACAAGGTTGCCAGTTCAACTCCTCGAGTCCCGCAGGGATGGTTGGCAGTGCCCCCTGCAATTAAGATTGAACATGGCACCTTGAGCTGAGCTCCCAGATGGCTCAGTTGGTGGGAGCGTGTCCTCTCAACCACAAGGTTGCCGGTTCGACACCTGCAAGGGATGGTGGGCTGTGCCCCCTGCAACTAGAAATGGCAACTGGACCTGGAGCTGAGCTGTGCCCTCCACAACTAAGACTGAAAGGACAACAACTTGAAGTTGAACGGCACCCTCCACAACTAAGATTGAAAGGACAACAACTTGACTTGGAAAAAAGTCCTGGAAGTACACACTGTTCCCCAATAAAGTCCTGTTCCCCTTCCCCAATAAAAAATTAAAAAAAGAATGTTTCTTACAGAAACTCATAGACACAGACAATAGTTTAGTGGTTACCAGAGGGTAAAGGGGGAGGGAGGTAGGAGATGAAGGTAAGGGGGATCAAATATATGGTGATGGAAGGAGAACTGACTCTGGGTGATGAACACACAATGGGATTTATAGATGATGTATTACAGAATTGTACACCTGAAATCTATGTAATTTTACTAACAATTGTCACCCCAATAAATTTAATAAAATAAAATAAAAAATGTTTCTTGAATTTTAAGGGCAAGATAGGAAAATGAACTAGACTGAAATATTCATTTATGGGTAAAGGGACCGCAGAATGGTTTAGGAGAAAGAGGCCGGATTGAAAATTAGAAGTATTTGCATCCTATCTCTGCCATTGGCTGTCTTTGGCTCCTTTGCATACAGACCTATCAAAGGGCCCGATTGAACTCAGCTTGGGGAAAATTGGGTAGCCAGAAAGCTGTCTGCCCAACACAGGAATGGCCCTAGAAAGGGACTGAGGAAATTTCTGAGAACTTCCACGCAACAAACTAGAACCAACAGGTAGGAGCTCCGGAGAAATCTGTTTGGACTGTTTACAGTTAGAAAGTAGGGCTGTCAAAAAGGGAATAGGGAAGAGTGAGAAGTGATGGAGCTTGTGCCCCCAGGAAACCTCAGGCCAGGATGGAATCCTGGTCCCAGATGGGAGAGCTCTGAGTACCCAGCAGCAATTCTCATAAGTCTTCCTTGGCCCACTTCATGAAGCAGCGAGAATAAGACAGTTGGGTTACGACTGTCATGAGGGGGTATGATTACAGCCTCATGAGGTCTTACTTATTTCTGGGTAAAGACAGAAATTTGGCTAAGAAAAGAGCGAAAGCTCCCAGTATAATATGACTCCTAATTACTTGACTTTGAATGGCCAGATTGTCAAAGCAGAGTTGCGAGATTAACCACCACAGACAGAAAACTAGATAACATGGAGTTGGTCTATGAAAGGGCTGTGTTTGCCTCACTTTTTCATGGAGTTGTAAAGAAGACAGACTCATCACTTGAACACAAAGGTTTTACTTTCCTGGTCTCCGTACCACCAAAACAAAGAGGAGAATGGGAGCCAGTATCCCCACTTATCATCAGTATGGTCCTACGTTTTCAATTACCTACGGTTCTTTGGAGAGTTTGAAGAATGTTTTCCCCATGTGGTGGGTTATGGTTTTGATCATTTGTGGGATTATTTTCTGTGGAAAATAAAAAGCACAATTATCAAGTTTTGCATAATACAGGCAATTTCCAGACATTAACTTTAGAAACCCACTGGCTGTGAGAGCAGCAGCCCACTTCACTTCCAGAGCTGGCACAGAATGCGAGTCACCGGTGCTTTCACGTTGCCACTCACACCCTGGGCCTGGTCAGTGTCTTAAAGGAGCACAGAACCGAGCAATTTTGGCTCTATGCTCAAGAAGTTGAAGTCTTACATCTTCATAATTTGTCTGTGTTTTTTTAATAGTCTTAGGAGACTCTAGCATTGAAACGAGCCTTTGACTCTGTGAACAGGACCTTATTGCTGCAGTGTTAGCTGAGCACTAGCATCCGTCCAGCGGACCAAAGGTCATCAGTAACAGGAACTCTGTGCACACCTGGGCACACCTTGCACAAGACACTTCACTTCTCAGAAGGTAATGTCCTCCCCCCAACTTCCGATCCAGACTTTTTAATCATCTGTTTGAATGGTCACCGTTGCTAAGGAAGAGGTAAAAATCAGCCACAATGTGTCTTTAAAACAGACATTCGGCAAGGGTTAACTGCTGTCTCCTTCAGGCACCCTGAGTTCAAACACCAGCAGTGGCTCCTACTAGCTGCCCAGCCTGAGGCAAGTTACTTAAGTCCCTATGTAAAATGCCACATACGTAGGACTGCTATAGAAATGAAATAATGTAGCTGGAAAACTCCTATGTCTGGTCCATAGTGAGTGCTCAGCATATTTTAATTTTCTCGTTATAACAGTGATTATTGTTGTTACAGAGAAATGTACCATGCATTCGTTTACATATTTCCTCATTTAGCAAATATGACTAAACACCTACTGTGTGTCAGAGCTCAGCTCCTCAGCCCTAGGACACACAGCCTAATGAAGGTACAGATTCTATTGTGATTCCTCTTCTGGTCATTCCAGCATGTGCACTGGAAGGGTGAGTACCAATAAATTCAAAGGGGGAAACAGACAGCCCTAAATACAACAAGGCATTGATTAGAAAATAACGTTTGCAAAGATGAGAGGGGAGTTCTAAATTAATTCTGATGTTAAAAAACCAAACATTTTGTCCTGATCCTCCTGAAGGAAACTATCTAAGTCAGTGGTTCCAAAGGTCACAGGCTGGAGGCTGCTGCCTGCAGACAAGTCAATCTGAGGAGCTGTGCAGAGCCCTGGACTCCGCTGTTGGATTTTCGGTGGGTTCCAGGAAGCGGGGTTTCCAACAAGCTCTCCCTCCTCATCCTGCTCCCCACAGCTGACGCTCAGCTGCTCTGGGAACCACTAACCTGGTTCATGTTCCTGCACCCAGGAAGACCACACACTTGCCAGTCAGACAGTGACCTGTGGGTCTCTTTTCCCTTTTCAATCTTTAAATCTCTTGAGGGAAGAAATGCTTCATGGGACTCTAGTTCCTCACCCTGTCTTCAGGCCCATCTGCCTCCTCCATCACTGGAACGGTGACATGGCCTCTGCTAGTCAGCCGTCAGCCAGTGGGCAGCACTTTCCCACACTCTTCTGGGGCGTCCCTTCAGAACCATGCTCAGCCCCCCCCCCAGTACCCCACCTCCAGGGAAGAAAGGGACTTCACTGGTAAGTTGGCTGTGCCTGCTGCCAGTACCTTCCTCTATTTGGCATCCATCTTCCCTGGGGAAAGCAAACAATCTGATCCGTTCCTCTATGCTGTAAATTTTACTGAAGCAAAGTCTCTCACAGTGGGGGTCTAGAGAAGTCATGGGTCCCCTAAACCTCACCAGTGATTAGGGCACTTCCTAATTCAGGGTGAAGCACCAACATTATCCAGCCACGTATTTCTCGAGAAGACAGGTTACATTCCATGTGCTGGGCCCTTAGCTCATCCTTACATATGGTTCTGAACTCAGACAAGAGGAAGAAGAGGTACTATGTATCGATCCAGAATGACAATTCTACCCGTTTGCAGTTACCATTATTGGAAATTCTGTCCACACAGCTGAGAAAAGATGCTGGTTCAGGAGAATTCCCTGTAACACTGGCTGCTTTGATGAAACACATGAAAAAAAAATGGAAAGAGAAAAGGTTTTGTCAGTCTGTGAGCACCTCAGGCCCCCACTTTAAGTGTTGAAATGCTAATACCATAGAGAATGCCACTTGTACTTGGAAATGCGGATTCCAAGTGTGTGTGTCAGTGTCCGGATTCCAAGTGTGTGTGTCAGTGTCCGGATTCCAAGTGTGTGTGTCAGTGTCCGGAGAGGCACCAGAGACTGTTGACTGCGAGGCTGGAGCCCAGGCAGAAGCCGGGAAAGAACCTCGGGGGGGGGGGGGGGGGGGTGAGGCTTCACATCCAAGTGCAAATCCCAGCAGCGCCCTCCCCACTGCCCAGGGCGCTTTCTGCTGGCAATTTCCACTACACAGTTGGGTCCTGGTGACCTGTGATCAAACACCTGTCTTAATTCCCAAAGTGCTGCTTTCGAAAAATAATGTGAAGTTGCTTTAGGGAGGAGTATGCTCCTCATTTCTGTCATTTCTCCGGTGTGCCTGGGCTGTGATTGACTTCCGTTGGTCTCATCTGTGGAATGGGGTGCCCACGACCAATGCCACCGGCTCTCACAAGGGCCGACAGACATACGTGCATTTACAGAGCTCAAGACATATACTTGCTTTCTTCCATGGCTCTCCTTGTCATTGATTTGCCTGCTGTTCTTCTTGTCTCATGAAAGGGAACACTGGAAAACATCTGCAGGAGAATTTCATCTCGAGAGAAGTACAAAAGGCAAGTCAACACCAGCATGCAGGCCCACACTCTGCCATGCTATGAGGCCCTCAGTCGTCTGTATAGGGAACAAGTGGCACAAGTTCAATGGACATGGGAAACAGTACTCCAAAATACCTACCCTTGGAAGGGCAACTACCTAAATCACTTCTGAAGATAATTCTGATTGCCCTGTGTGCCCTGGGCAGCAAACGCTGCTCACTAAAGGTATGTGGCTGGAAACATTGCCCAACATTTCATGGTGTCTAGTGTCATAATTTCCCTTCTCATTCCTGTTGTCATTCTGACCACTTCTGACACCTTCCCCAACTGGTCCATAAAAAATAGATGAAGGATATGTGGGTAAAAATAAAGAACAGTCTTTTTAAAATCAGAAAACCCTTTCTTAATTCCGAAGATCTTTAGTTATCAAAATGTTCTGAATTTTTCACGGTTGTTTTTTCTTTAAATATGTTTATTTCTCCTTCCCTTTTAAAAGTTTTTATTCTTCTACATCTCCCTGGAGAGAGCAGTTTTATTTGTCCTTCTACATTTACTTTGTAAAGCCACAGAAAATAATGATCACAAATTCCATTCATTTAGCATTCTTAGAATCCTTTTACGAAGGCTGTTGATACCTTGGTGGGTGGTCTACTCACCCTCTGAATAGATGCTTACGATAAGGACACAAAAAAACTAACCATCACATTCACTCATTCCAGATGATGAGTTCTCATCACCAGCCCATTCCTTGCTGAACGGGCTGACCTACAGGTTCCGGAATGCTGCTCAGACAGAACCCGGCAAGTTCACCAGCAGCCCACCACTGCCAAGGCCGACACTGCAGGGCACTGGACAGTCCAGAAGGCTCTCGAGGGAGACGGGATCCTCCCAAACCCAGAACCAGATACCCATCTTCAGGTGCACACACCTCCTCCCACACGTGTGGGTTCAGAGACACGGGGCACCTGCGAGGAAGAGAGCAGCCTCCTCCTTACTAGATGGGAACCGCTGAGAGCAGGGACAGTGGGACTGCAGGAGCTGGCCGCACCCATTCCTTCATCACTCGCCACCGTCAGCCAGCCAGACGGTCATGGCACACTTACTGAAGCGTCTTTAACAGCACATGGGAGAAGGGTGCACCCAGAATTCCTGGCATGGGCCGGCGCCTGGAACAAAGGGCCACGTCTCCTGTACAGAGACGTCCCCTTCCCAGCAGGACTGGCAGGCGTGGCCCTGTGATCACAACACCCAGCAGCTCTAACCCTCAGGGAAGCATCCACGCTCTCGTCCCAGGAGCCCTTTTTCGACCAAAGGCTCGGGTCCACTCCTGACCCCCACACAGCACCAGAGAGGAGAGACGTCTCTGGAATCTGGACGGCTGGGGTTTCACGCCTTCCCTCAGTCTCACCTCTGGCAGGACTCCTGGGCCTAGTTACTCTCCAGCAGTAAACGGGAGGCCTGGGCTACATCAGAGTCCCAGCTGAGACTCACCTGGAGGGCTTAAAACTGACTCACGCAGAGGTTTCACCCCACGCCAAGGAACCTCGTGGCTGGGTGGGTCTGAAGTCTCTATGTGACAATCCCCAGGGACTGTCGTGCTCAGTTAGGCTGAGGACCTGGGCAGAAGGCCGAAATCAGCCTCAGGGCCTCACCACCTCCACTACGTGCAGCATCTCCTGGGCACCTTCCAGGCAGCTGTGATGCACCTGGTCCCAGCTGGCACTGAGGCTGCACTTCTGACACCTGCCAGAGGGTGGACCCTCTGTGAGGAGCAGAATCCTTTCTGCATGTTGCTCTTCTATGCTTTTGATGATATCTAGAGAATCTGCCTGCCACTTAGAGAACTGGTTCCAGCCTCCATGCCAAGCACCTCCCTGCCCATCAGGGCAGCCGATAGGTCATCTGGGGGCCGGCCAGGGACGAGCAGGAGACGCTCAAACACAGCCCGACGGGTTCACGGGAGGAAGGTACTTACCAAATATTTTAGCCATACCTTCCTCCAGAGTTTTTGAACTTGGTGAACGGTTAGTATTTGATCCTGTGGGGGAAAGTAAACCGTAGCTGTGAATAAATCTTTCTTTCACTGGCTCCGCGTGTAATCTCAAGTCGATCGTCTCCCGGTGGTGTTCCGAGAACAGCACCGTGCAGGGGGCCTGCTCTAGGGGACACACGGGTCCTAGGCCCCCTCTGAGTGCCTGTGGGTTTGGGCACTAAAGTGCTGTGGGTTTGGTTTTCTCCTGAGACTGGTGGGCAATGCGCCAACCACAGGAGGCCTGCGAGGAGAGGAGATAAAAGGTGCTGATGTGACTGTGGAAGGAGAAATGCCCTTGCATCTCCCATCTCAGTGTCATCATCTGTTGTGACCTGATGGCTGTGCTCAGTGCTCAGTGTGGGGACAACAGAGGGAGACAGACACCCATCTCAGGTTTTTGAAGAGAAACTTTCCCCATCCAAGGAACAATGCCCATAGGAGGGACCGTCACCATTTTGAAATGTGGTGCTTACTTGTTTTGGAGGTGAGCAATATTATTGCATACTCTGGGTCTATGTTTGGGAGGGACTCAGCTCTGAGGCTGTCCCCACTTGAGCTGTTTGCTCAGCCCAAGGAACCCTGATTTCATTGCCAAATGAAAAAAACATGAAGGTACAAATGAAATGGACCAGTTGACAATTCTCCTAGGACACTAGGGACTGAGTGTAAGACGTCTGCTCACATTCCCGTGGCTCCTCAAGGACATGACTCAAGTGGACTAGAACATCGTAGCGACCTGGGTAGCTTCGGAGCTGTATTTTCAGGCTTCTCTTTATGGAGGTTGCGATATCTCAGTGTCCAGACACATTTTCGTGATTTAAGGTCAAAGCCAGCCATTTTTTTCTGATCTCAGGATAGTAGGTTAGGGTTACCCTAACCAAGGAGGAGAAACATACTCCCTAATGAAGTGGTCGCCAGAGCCACAGCACCCCCTACTGAGTGAGTGCCGCAGAGCAAGCATGAGTGTCTGCGGAATCTGAACTTTAACCCCAAACTGGTGACATCGCTGATTTTCACCTTGTTTCCTGGCATACAATCTGCATAGCCATTGAGTAGTTTTGTGCACATGACAGCTTTGAACTCTACAGGAAAATTGGTAGGACAGCCTGCATCGTAAATGCCAAATGACTTCAAGTCTGACTAGTTAGATCTGATAAATGACAAACACACAGGTCCCTTGAGACATCGGAGACTCATTAGGAATAGGTGCACTGAACCATGCGAGTACTTTGCTGAAAACGTACTGTTCATATGGTGTCAGCCAAGGACGCAGAACCAAACCCCGTGCAGGCACAGCCTCCTGACTATAGTAAAATGGTCACTGTTCTAAAACGTGTTTCACGAAATGCACTGGCAGGGCGTTAGTTATAAAATTGGTTTGCTCATAGTCTTATAATTTCTATATGGCATACATGCCTGCTTGTCCTGAAAACTAATTACCCAATTTTATTTTTTTCCCTATTGCAGTGTCCTCCTTACACGGTTTCCCTGTCACTTGTGTGATTGGGGCTAAGGTGTATCTTGTTTGCATATGTGACCCCTGGCTTCCCCTCAGCTTTGGCATTTCACATCAGTGCAAAGGCAGAAATTGGCCCTGCTCCTCAGTGCAAGTATTTTCCAGAAGCTGGGGGTGGAGAGGGAGGTGGGAAGGCTTCCCTCTCAAAGCCAGTGACCCAGGCACTCACGCACGCAGCACAGGCACTGCTGAGTGGAACACTATTAAACTACCCATGGCCAGTGTTACCAGGAACAGAGCATGCCACTTGGAGGTCGGTTCCTGTCCTCTGAGCAGCCTGCACTGTGACAGAAGCTGGCCGACGCTTGAACAGAAGAAATCAGCCCAAACCACAGGCCTATCCACACTGCACACCAGAGACTGCCATAGTTGCTAGAAGGGTGGAGAGTATTTCTTCCTTCCACGTCTCCATTTGTGTTTGCCCCAACACACCTGGTTTAAAAGATGCTAAAATGACAGGGTAATTGTCGTGCGGGAGACCCTGCTCGCTGCGCCATTTGTCGTGCAGGCAGGCCTGCAGGGTCTCTGCTCCCGCTCCCCACATAAGAACACAGGATATGGTGAGGCCGAAAAGGAACACCCACGGAGCCATAGGTAGGGGAGTCATACCACTATGGTCTCACTGGAGGCTGGGTTCACTGGACGTGCGACCTGCTGTCCGTTTTTCTGCCAACTGACCGACGACTCTCCTCGGCTCTCCTCAGTAGCCGCAGCAGTTATATTGGCGGCTAATTGGCTACAGCTGACGGCCAATCAGCCACAGCTGACGGCCATCTACTACCGGAGCCAGCACCTTTCCACGTGAGGCCGAGAGCCTGGAAACTACTTTCTGGGGCTCTGTCCCCACACTAATACCAATAAGACAATACACAGGCCTGCAGAAATATGTGCGTCATAGTTTTAAAGACATATACTTGCTTTCTTCCATGGCTCTGTTTGTCATTGATTTGCCTGCTGTTCTTCTTGACTTATCAAAGGTAACACTGGAAAAAACTTGCAGGAGAATTTCATCTTAAGGGAAAGCAAAGAAAGGCAGGTATTACCAGCAGGGCAGGAGTGACACAGTCTGCGCTGTGAGGATCTGAAGTTGTCTAGGAACACAGTGAGTCAGTGTATTCACTGGCAAATGCATCTTTTATTGGATACAGAATGTCATGCTCTAACAGGCCTGTCCTTGGGCAGGGGAACTCATCTATCAAAACCATTTCTGAAAGATTGTGATTTCACTGCTATCCCAGACAGGAAACATAGACCTACTATGGAAACTGCTCCAAACCTCCTGCTAGTTAATGTCATACTTTTTCTTTTCTTTTTTTTATGGTTTTTTTTTGTTTTCTTTTTTTCCCCACCGCCACCTGCCCCCCCGACTTCCCCTTCCGCCATACTTTTTCTTCATACTCGTGTCGTCATTCTCCCCAGCTCTGAGACTGTCCTCAAGCTGTCCTTCTGTCTGAACAAACCTCTGTCCTGTTTCTATAAGAAGCACATAATTTCCTCCCGTGGAACCTGCTGCCCCTCCCAGGAAGCTGCTCACAGGGGAGTGTTGCTCTGGTGGCAGACAGACCTAGTCCGAGTCCAGAGACTGGCTGTTTAACAATGGGCAAATAACTCCACCTCTTTGATCTTCAGATGACTCACTCATAGGACAGGAATACGATTATTTAACTCATAGAACTTCTGTGACAATTAAGTAAAACTGTGTATATAAAAGCACATAACATGGGTCAGAGTGAGGACCAGGCTAAGGGCTCGCAGCTGGAAGCTGCTCCTCACCACCTGATGATAACAAGGGCCCCGGATCAGCTACTGCTTGTTTTCTGCTCAGTGGAACCCTGCACACGTGGAATAATATGTGGGTAAGGAAGAAAAAAAGACATAAAATACAAACGAAACAAACATGTAATTAACATATGACAGAAAAAAATAAATATGTTCCGTAGATTCTGTGGCATTCTGTCACTAGCTATGCACGCCCCCTTCCTGTCTACTACGGTTGGAGCCTCAGGGGCCAGCCCTCAGACAGACATGTCCTTTCCACCCTCCCTGGTCGCAAGAGGCGGGGGGGCTGTGGGACTTGCAAAGTTCCTCTGAAGACTCCTGTGACCCTGGAAGAATCTTGCTCCTCCAGATGGAAGAGAAAGCAGTGCTGCGGCTGCACTTCCCCACCCCTTACCTCCTGCCTTGAAGGTGGATATGATGTCTGGAGCTGCAAAAGCCATCTTATGACCAAGAGACATAAGCCCCAAGGAAGGCTCTGATGATCTCAGACAAACAGGCCCCGACCTGAAGCCACTGAGCACTGCATCAAAGCCATGGCAGCCTCCCTCAGGCTGCTTGGGACAAAAGGAAAGTGAACTACTCTCTGTTGAAGCCACTAAATTCAGGTCTCCGGTAACTGCAGCCAAGTGCATTCTTAACTGGCACAGTGCCTCTGGCGACACCTGCATGTCCCTCACTCACATGACCTTGGCCAGTTTTTGTTTGTTGGGTTTTTTTTAAGATTTTTTTTTTTTTTTTACATTGGGGAACAGTGTGTACTTCCAGGCCTTTTTTCCAAGTCAAGTTGTTGTCCTTTCAATCTTAGTTGTGGAGGGTGCCGTTCAGCTTCAAGTTGTTGTCCTTTTTTTTTTTTTTAAGTCTTAGTTGTGGAGGGCGCGCATCTCAGCTCCAGGTCCAGTTGCCATTTACTAGTTGCAGGGGGCACAGCCCACCATCCCTTGCAGAAGTCGAACTGGCAACCTTGTGGTTGAGAGGACGTGCTCCAACCAACTGAGCCATCCGGGAGCTCAGCGGCAGCTCAGCTCAAGGTGCCGTGTTCAATCTTAGTTGCAGGGGGCGGAGCCCACCATCCCTTGCGGGACATGAGGAGTTGAACCGGCAACCTTGTGGTTGAGAGCCCACTGGCCCATGTGGGAATCGAACCGGCAGCCTTTGGAGTTAGGAGCATGGAGCTCTAACCACCTGAGCCACTGGCCAGCCCTAAGATTTTTTTTTAACTGGGGAAGGGGAACAGGACTTTATTGGGGAACAGTGTGTACTGCCAGGACTTTTTTCCAAGTCAAGTTGTCCTTTCAATCTTAGTTGTGGAGGGCACAGCTCAGCTCCAGGTCCAGTTGCCGTTGCTAGTTGCAGGGGGCGCAGCCCACCATCCCTTGCGGGAGTCGAACCAGCAACCTTGTGGTTGAGAGGACACACTCCAACTAACTGAGCGGATGGCTCAGTGCCATCCAGGTGCCGTGTTCAATCTTAGTTGTGGGGGCGCTGCCCACCATCGCTTGCGGGGCGCTGCCCACCTTCCCTTGCGGGACTCGAGGAATCAAACCAGCAACCTTGTCGTTGAGAGCCCACTGGCCCATGTGGGAATCGAACTGACAGCCTTCGGAGTTAGGAGCACGGAGCTCCAACCGCCTGAGCCACCGGACCAGTCCCAACCTTGGCCAGTTTTGATGAGCCATTATTATATGGAGGACCCAAACATCTAGGTTCCTAAAACTCATAAAGCCCATGCAAATTGGGACAGAATAGAAGCCTGTCATTCAGATGCCAAGCTTTTACTGAGCCCTAGCTCTGCTCAGAACTGTACAAGGAGCTGGATGTTCAAAGGGGACTGAGACCTGCTGCCTGGTCCACATCCTTGAGCCATGCAGACACGTGGGAGAAGCAGGTACACAAAGATATGACCAGACACACCCACACAGCCACAGAGCAACAAGGCCAGGGCCAGAGCAGAGAGGAGAGAAACACCAATTCAGCCCCAGGACACCAGGAGGAAGTGGACCCTTCCAGGCCAGGCTGAGTCTGACTGAGTGACCACAGTCGTCACTGAGACCCCCAGGATCACTGCTGTCCACAGATGCTGGGTGCTAGTAATCTCCCTTCACCTGCACTCTGGTTCTCATCGTGGTACAGCAGCCCTGGTGGGTCAGCACGTGACATGAAGAACCTGGAAGAAGCCCCTGGAACACTAACTTGACGAGCTACAAGCATCACGCAAAGTCCTGGAAGCAGTTATCAGGCAGCTGCTGCAGACCAATGACGGCCCCACTAAGATGCCACAGGACTCCCAGGGCCTGGAGAAGAACCTGGAGTGAGGGGTTGTGACCAGACAATTCCATGTCCCAACAGGACTGCTGAAGACATGAGAAACCCAGAAGACATGGCTGTCCTCAGAGGTTTCAAATCCGCTTCTATATGAAAACTATACCCACAAAAATTGGGTGGAGGCTGGGTGGGAGGGGGGAGAAGAATAACAGATTCTATAAGCTCAGAAAACTCTTTTCATAAACCTGTTACTAATTTTTCATAGCCACATTTTTTGAAACATCAATTTCTCCTTCTCTTATAAAGTGTTTCGGTTTCTACCTGTCCCTGAAAACAACCATTTCATTTTTCCCTTTTAGGTTTACTTTGCTAAGCCACATTGATGTGATATTTATTCTGAATCCTTTTACGAAGGCTGTTGATACCTTGGTGGGTGGTCTACTCACCCCCTGAATAGATGCTTACGATAAGGACACAAAAAAACTAACCATCACATTCACTCATTCCAGATGATGAGTTCTCATCGCCAGCCCATTCCTTGCTGAACGGGCTGACCTACAGGTTCCGGAATGCTGCTCAGACAGAACCCGGCAAGTTCACCAGCGGCCCACCACTGCCAAGGCCGACACTGCAGGGCACTGGACAGTCCAGAAGGCTCTCGAGGGAGACGGGATCCTCCCAAACCCAGAACCAGATACCCATCTTCAGGTGCACACACCTCCTCCCACACGTGTGGGTTCAGAGACACGGGGCACCTGCGAGGAAGAGAGCAGCCTCCTCCTTACTAGATGGGAACCGCTGAGAGCAGGGACAGTGGGACTGCAGGAGCTGGCCGCACCCATTCCTTCATCACTCGCCACCGTCAGCCAGCCAGACGGTCATGGCACACTTACTGAAGCGTCTTTAACAGCACATGGGAGAAGGGTGCACCCAGAATTCCTGGCATGGGCCGGCGCCTGGAACAAAGGGCCACGTCTCCTGTACAGAGACGTCCCCTTCCCAGCAGGACTGGCAGGCGTGGCCCTGTGATCACAACACCCAGCAGCTCTAACCCACAGGGAAGCATCCACGCTCTCGTCCCAGGAGCCCTTTTTCGGACCAAAAGGCTCTCGGGGTCCACTCCTGACCCCCACACAGCACCAGAGAGGAGAGACGTCTCTGGAATCTGGACGGCTGGGGTTTCACGCCTTCCCCTCAGTCTCACCTCTGGCAGGACTCCCTGGGCCTAGTTACTCTCCAGCAGTAAACGGGAGGCCTGGGCTACATCAGAGTCCCAGCTGAGACTCACCTGGAGGGCTTAAAAACTGACTCACGCAGAGGTTTCACCCCACGCCAAGGAACCTCGTGGCTGGGTTGGGTCTGGAAGTCTCTATGTGACAATCCCCCAGGGGACTGTCGTGCTCAGTTAGGCTGAGGACCTGGGCAGAAGGCCGAAATCAGCCTCAGGGCCTCACCACCTCCACTACGTGCAGCATCTCCTGGGCACCTTCCAGGCAGCTGTGATGCACCTGGTCCCAGCTGGCACTGAGGCTGCACTTCTGACACCTGCCAGAGGGTGGACCCCTCTGTGAGGAGCAGAATCCTTTCTGCATGTTGCTCTTCTATGCTTTTGATGATATCTAGAGAATCTGCCTGCCACTTAGAGAACTGGTTCCAGCCTCCATGCCAAGCACCTCCCTGCCCATCAGGGCAGCCGATAGGTCATCTGGGGGCCGGCCAGGGACGAGCAGGAGACGCTCAAACACAGCCCGACGGGTTCACGGGAGGAAGGTACTTACCAAATATTTTAGCCATACCTTCCTCCAGAGTTTTTGAACTTGGTGAACGGTTAGTATTTGATCCTGTGGGGGAAAGTAAACCGTAGCTGTGAATAAATCTTTCTTTCACTGGCTCCGCGTGTAATCTCAAGTCGATCGTCTCCCGGTGGTGTTCCGAGAACAGCACCGTGCAGGGGGCCTGCTCTAGGGGACACACAGGTCCTAGGCCCCCTCTGAGTGCCTGTGGGTTTGGGCACTAAAGTGCTGTGGGTTTGGTTTTCTCCTGAGACTGGTGGGCAATGCGCCAACCACAGGAGGCCTGCGAGGAGAGGAGATAAAAGGTGCTGATGTGACTGTGGAAGGAGAAATGCCCTTGCATCTCCCATCTCAGTGTCATCATCTGTTGTGACCTGATGGCTGTGCTCAGTGTGGGGACAACAGAGGGAGACAGACACCCATCTCAGGTTTTTGAAGAGAAACTTCCCTTGAAAGCATGTTAAATAAAGGAAACCAGTCACAAAAGACCACATGACTCCGTGTATGAACTATTCAGAACAAACGAATCCATAGAGCAGACAGATTAGTGGTTGTCAAGGGCTGTGGGAAATGGTAAATGGGGAGTGGAAGGCAGTGAGTGTGACTGGCTTTTTGAGGTGATGAAAATGCTCTAAAATTAGATACTGGTGGTTCACAACCCTTTGAATATACTAAGCCCACTGAATTACACACTTTAAGAGAGTGAATTTTATGCTACGTAAGAATGTCTCAAGCTATTATTGAAAACAACGTGTGTGAGGGAGCAGGTGACACCAGCTCGGCCTGAGTAGCACGTGGAGGTGCATTCTACTAATCATTGTACTTTGTGTGTGTTTGAAAACGTTCATCATGAAAAGTTGAAATGTATGTTTATATATGCTACCCTCCTGTGGGGCTCTGGATTCTGAGAAAGCTGCTAAGTTAGGGAAAATGCTAAAGCTACTCCCTTCTCCTGAGCAGCAATTCCTATGGCAGATTTGAGGTGATGAGAGGCTCCAGGGTCACCACACCGGGGCCCCCAGAAGAAGACTCACAGTGAGTCTCCCACTTCTCCATTTGCCCCAGCAATATACCTGTGACCGTACCTTCGACCCGGGGGAAAGGGAGATGCATGTCTGCACACTGCCAACAGTCCAGGAAGAGGACAAATAAGAGGGCCCCTGCTCCTCTCATCTTTACCATGGTCTGGACACCACTAGAGAGAAGCAAACCTCCTGAAACCCTCAGCCGGGATACTGTGGAACCCGCCGATCTGTGAAGTCACAACCGGAATGGGTGGAGGTAGTTCTACAGCTGGTAGGGGGAGGGCCCAGGCTCCGTGCACAGGGACAGGAAGGGACTCTGGTGCCCTGCAGGGCCTTCCTCCATCCTGGGAGCGCTGTGACCTGAAGGCGGTAGGAGGATGTTAACCAGGACGCTTAAGTCGCGAGTAACAAAAACTAAATCAGCTTCAGTGAGTTGGAAGTGGCTAGAGTAGCCAGAAAAATCTTAGGATAAATCAGGATATCACATTAAGTATTATTTATTGTGTTACATAAAATTATAACACCAAAAATATTGTAAACAAAAGTATAAGTTGATGTTCTCACTCACATATCACTATTTCCCTTGTTATATTTTATAAGTATTACACTACTTCCAAAGGAAAAATCTTTATATTTTAGCACCTTTAAGTGCACTTTTTTCCCTGCATTTTCATTTTGCATCTCCTCCCTATGTCTTCACATCTTCTTCCCTCCATATATATTTGCGTCCAAAGTTCCTCTTCTTATAAGGACACCAGTCGTATTGGATTAGAACCCACTCTAGTGACCTCATTTAACCTCAGTAACCTCTGTAAAGACACACCAAATAAAGCCACACTCTGAGGTACTGGGTGTTAGGACTTCAACATATAAATTTAGGAGTGGG
Organism: Rhinolophus sinicus; assembly: GCF_036562045.2. Taxonomy (NCBI): domain Eukaryota; kingdom Metazoa; phylum Chordata; class Mammalia; order Chiroptera; family Rhinolophidae; genus Rhinolophus; species Rhinolophus sinicus. Next base: position 76,482,429 of record NC_133755.1, on the reverse strand, counting down.
AGGTGGGGGACAAAATTCAACCCATAACATTAGGTAATGGCAGCAGCATAAATATTATTTCTCTAAAATATCTTCAAAAAAACAAAAACAGAACAACAACAAAAGAACATATAAAACAACACAAAACTCACACTTTCAGTATAACCAGGAGAAGGTGGCATCAAGCCCAGGATTCCATCATCTCTTTCTTTTGGGGTGTGACTCTAGGGAAATTCTTCAAGGACCCTACCCTATGGGTTCCTCCATATGTGCTAAGAACTTACCTGCATTGGTGCATTTTGTCTTGTCAACAAAATGTTACTGCCACTAATCCAAGGACAACAGGAATCCTCAATCCAGGGTGCAGTAAAAGGCAAGATTTTATTCAGGGAAACTGAGGAAACTCAGAGGAAACCGAAAGTGTGCTTCTCCAAGACAAAGCGGAGGCCCGCTTACATAGAGAAAGTGCCTGAGCTGGTCCCTGATCTGTCCATTTTTATGCAAAGAAAGATCCAAATTTTAAGTTTGATTGGTCCAAATGGCAATGTCCTGATTGGTTGGAATCACATGTCCTAATTGGTCGTTATGGAGCCACTCTGATTGGTCAGTGAATATGCAAATGAGTATGTAACTGTGCAGCTCTGATTGGATAGGGCTGGTCTCAGCCCATTGGTCAAAATACATTCCAAAAAGTCTTTTATACAGGCGAGCTTTAGTAGGTAGGAACACAGTGTAGGAGGAGTCTTGGCGTCCCAGTCTGTGGCTTTTCCCTGATGTGCAGCAATGCAGCTGTGTCGGGGTGGGGGCTCTGTAAACAATGGCTACTAGACTCGGATTATGAATTTGGGCCCAGTTAACCATGAAGAGTCCTTTTTGACAGGTATAATCCTTCTCCCGACCAACAGTCCTTATTTTGTAAAGTGGGTGTAAGTAACAGTTACTGAGATTGAGAAGAAATCTAAATGCTAGGTTGACATTCCGGAGAGAAAAGGAGGTGCTGTCTGGGAGGTGCTGAGAGGATGGCTCCAAGGAGCAGGAGGGAGTGGCTGGCCCTACAGGGTTTGGAGGATTCTCTCCTGCACTGTCATTCTCTTACCCACCTCTCTCTCTTCCTCTCTCTTTCTCTTTGCTTCTCCCTCCAAAGTAAAGTTTCTGAGCTCTTCCTCTTCCTAGTTATCTCAGTTGATAATTGAGGAGCCTGCCCACCTGCCTCCGTAGCTGAGTTTTCTCTATAGTCTTCAACGACATGTACAAATTATAATAAACCATTGAATGTATACTTAATTATTTCTGCACTTTTCTGTATGATGTTTTTCAATTTTACCAAATTTAATCTCACAATCTAATGGGAAAGGCATATGTAGAGGCCATGACTATGGCTCAGTTTAATAAGTAAATTTAGCACTGTTGCACGTTGACTCCTGCGCGGCTGGAGGCTGCCCGCAGGTTAGTCCCCAGCTGTTGCTAGCTCCATAACCTAGGGCAAGTTACATAAATGCGAGGCTCCTCGGTGCCCACACCTGGAAAATGGGAATAATAATACAACTACCTGGTAGACTTATTTCCTGGATTGAATAATGTAACCCACGTAAAGTGTGTCGAAGAGCTCCGCAAGCACCATAGCAGGCGCTGGCTAAACGGCAGCTACCAAGTTACCACGAAATTGTAATTGTTACAAGGGAGAGGGTCCTCCTTGGTGCTCAGTAAAGAAATGGTTTGAGTGCTAATATCCAGCGCGGGCCTCCTAGGGGATTGCGCGCCCACGAAGGTGTAGTCGGAGGCGCTGGGAACCCGGAAGACGTCTTCCTGGACAGGGGACCTCCCGCCCACGAGCCTGACGTCTCCCGCGTCCCCTTTAAGAGCAGGGTCATGACGTCATCCCCACACGGTGCAGCCTACCTTGGAAGCGCCTGGGCGGTTCTTCCCCTCGGCCGCAATTGGCTGGCGGGCTCCCTCTGCCCCGCCCCTTTGCCGGCAGGGGGCCGGGGGCGCGCGCCGTCAGCCGCCCGGGTGGGAACGGTGATTGGCCGCGGGGCGCGCCCTCGAGGGAGACCGGGGCTCGCGTAGGCTGCGCGCTCCGGGCGGGAGGGGCGCGGCCCCACGTCTGGAGCCGCCGCGGTCTGATCCGCCCGTCTGCGCGTCCGCCAGTTTCTCCTGCCGCCCGCCTGCTGGGCAGGGCCGGCCCGGCCCGGCCCGGCCATGGAGTCCTACGACATCATCGCCAACCAGCCCGTGGTCATCGACAACGTGAGGCCCGGCAGCTGGGGGAGGGCGGGCGCCCCGCCCGCGGGTCGCCTGCGGCGGCGCCAGGAGGAACCCGCCTGCCTGAGCTGGTCCTCCGCACGCTGCCTCCGCCCGGGGCCCGCGCGCCCGCCTGGCCCTGTAGCCCGGGCCGTGGGGCCCCTGCCCGAGCCCTGCCCCAGCCGGCCCCATGATGATCGTCTCGGCAGAGCAGGCGTGACCGCGGGCGGCCCGGCCCGGCACGCACCCGGGACCCGCTCGGTTCAGAGTGGGGTCGCTGGGCTGGTGCCGAGTACAGCCCTTTTATCCCTTTTTCGGGCTGTGCCTCTGGCTGCCCCTCTTGGTAGAGGAGGGTTGGCATTTGCCCTTTTGCACACTGCTGGCCTCGCCTTTTGGAGAGGGTTGGCCTGGTGACCTCTAAGAGCACTTCCCAAGGGGCTGCACCCCCCAGGCAGGACCTCCGGAGTGGACAGCCGTACTGGGCTCTTTTCCTACGACTTGGGGAAAGATGCAAGTTCAGCTCTCCCAGCCACAAATCCACCACCACCAGGATGGCCAGTTGCCTACTTTGACCCTCTGCTTAAGTGCTCCCTGTGTGGAGCAGAAATGCCACAGCCGGCAGGGCCCATGAGCTGTTGGGGATAATTGTTTGGAAGCCGCAGAGAAAGATGCCTGGCTTCCTGTGTCTATGTCGTTCAGCCCTGGTACTCAGCATGCTTGCTGTCAGCTGCCCTCTGAGGATTTCTGGCCTCAGAAATTTCTGATCCTTGGGAAGTAAATGAAGGGCAGGCGTCTATGGCATTGCCCCTAGCTGGCTGTCTGCCTCTGGTGTGCGAGCCTTGCAGTTTTTGATAACGACTCCCTGCTCTTTCGGGGCTCTGTGTCCCTCCCACATGATCCCCGTGTCATCCCCAAACAGCTGTCTTTTTTGAAGTACCCCTGTGGGCTCCCAGAGTCACATGAGGCGATGTTTACTAAGAATACTAAAACCCAGCTTAGGGGATGCTCCCCAGCAGGCCACAGGAGAGACCGGGCCCCTCCCTTCTTGTTGGGCAAATCTTCACATGGGCTAATCAACAAGCTTGTGCGTTCAGAGAGCTACCTGCTTGTCTCCCTGGCCTGCAGCTGCTCTGTAATTTGGGGATGTTTGTTCGTGCACTGCAGAAAGGAAGTGTTATGATGCAAATCTGGGAAGAGGGTGAGATGCTGATTCCTTCATTGGATGGGAGGTGCAAGGTCTCTGTGAGACCCAAAGTCCAGCTTCCAGGCTAGGGCAGTGGCAGGACAAGTTGTCCTTGGCTTTGCAGTCTTTGGGAAAGCCGTGGAAGAGGTGCCAGTGTCCCCAGGCACCCAGTGGTCTTCCCAGTGGGCCCTGTTTGTGATCCCATCTGCTGGGGGCCAGGGGACAGGAGCTGCTGAAAACTACACTTAGGGACTGCTTCTAGCTGGCTTTTGGGAGTAGCTTTCCCATGGATCTCTCCTACCTGGAAGTGCCCCTGGAGTGTGCAGGGGGTGCTCCGTGGTCCTTGCTGCTGGCATTCTGGGCTCGATCATTCTCGCTTGTGAGGGGCTGGCCCGTGCATTGTAGGGTGTTTAGTGTCCAGTGTCCCTGGCCTCTACCACTGGATGCCAGTACCAACAAGACACTGTTGAATTTGGGGGAAGGGGTGCAAAATCGCCCCCCCACACACACACACACTGTTTTGAGCCACTGGTGTACTAGTGAATGAACATGCCCTCTTGGCAGGATCCCGGCTTCTTCCCCAGCAGCCATGGTCCGGCAGCCCACATCCTCCGTGCCGGCAGCTAAACATTGTTTTTTCTTGCAGGGTTCGGGGGTGATCAAAGCTGGCTTTGCAGGAGACCAGATTCCCAAATACTGTTTCCCAAACTAGTAAGTGTCGGCCAGGTAGCAGCCCTCACCCTTTTGTTTGCTTCCCAGGAGAACAGTGGTCCTGTGTCACAGCTCTCTTTGAGGCCAGCCTTGCCCCCACCTGTAGGGCACCAGATGTATGAAGCTCATGCTACTGAGGGCTCTGGAAGGAGCAGACAGGTGCTCTGGGCTTCCCCCTCCTCTTTGGAGTCTGACTTTGGTCTCTCCCTGAGCGTCGGAGGAGGAGAAGCCCAGCCTCAGCCTGGGGACAGGGTGTGGTAGCAGCAGTAAGAATAAAAGACAGACAGTTTCCATGAGAAAGACCTGATCTCAGGCGGAAGAGTGGGGAGTTAGTGCACAGCCACCCCTTCCTCCTAGGAGAGCTTTTCTTTGGAACTTATTTTCAGACTCTAAAAAAGATTTTGTTTCAGTCAAGGGGGTCTTTTCCTGAATGATGGTGGTGGCAGGGGTCAGAGGAGGCTAAACCCAGAAAAAGCCTGGGGTGCGACTTTGGCTACTCCAGCCCATTGGGAAATTTTCCCTCAGCACCATCACCTCACAAATCCGAGAGGCTTTAGAGGTGATTGACCTAAGCCGGGCGGGGGTCCTGAGGCCCCCAAAGTGGCTGGCTATGGTCTGGGGACAAGCCAGCATGAAGCACGAAATCAGGCTCCAGCTTTCCTTTCTGACCCCCACTGGGTGTAAATTAAGGTTCCAGTTGATGTGCAGGGAACTTGGGTCAAATTGTGGAATCTTGTTTCTGGAAGCCCTGGCAGTAGGAAGGGCCCAGATCTACTGAGTGAGAGAGGGGTGCACATGGGGGCTGCCACCCAGCTTCCTGGGGCCATCCTCCCTCAGTCTGCAGACAGTAGTGGCAGCCTGGCCCTCCTGAAGTCAAGAGCCTGGGCTGAGTCAACTGTGGCTGCAGCTGACCCTCTGCCAGAGCTCTCAGCCCTCTCTGGGAGGGAAGGTGGGGAGGGGAGGGGACGCCTTGTCTTTTGACCTGGGCTTTCTGTCCTGCCAAGGCCCACTCTGTAGTCCCATGTCCCATAGGCCTGGGTTCCGACCTTTGCCCCATGGCCACATCCTGATGCTTTGGGGTACAGTACTCCTTTGACCGCTGGAGTTGGACTTTGGTTTTCTGGGGCTGGACTCAGCTGTGCCCCCTGCCCACCTCACTGACTTGACGTGTCCTCACAGCGTTGGGCGCCCTAAGCACATGCGGGTGATGGCCGGAGCCCTGGAGGGGGACCTGTTCATTGGACCAAAAGCAGAGGTAACGCCTATGGAGCCTGCCTTTGCCTGGGTTTGGGGTCTTCACAGTCCCAGGAGCATCTGTGGCCTCCGAGCTGTCCTGCGGAGGCCCCCAGGACCCTGTTCTCTCGACCATGTGCCAGGTGCCCTCCTGGGCTGTCTAGGCTCCAGCTCTGAAGAACTCTGCCCTGTGATGGGGCGATCATTCAGGGGTTGGGGAACACCATGAAGTTAGACCACTTCATGCCTGTCTTGTGGAAGGTGCAGAGGAAAGAACATTAAAAAGTGACTTAAGGGTCTGAATCAGCCAGACTTGATAACCAATCCCAATGAGAGGTGTGGGGCCACCTCTTGTGCCCCACTGTGGTGATTTGCCAGGGGCCGCACGGCTGGAGGAAGCCCTCAGAAGGAGCAAATGTGGGGTGGGAGAATGACAAGCAAGTGCCATTTAGGTGCCTGGGGAACACGGTGTGGGGGGGCTTGAGCTCGAGGTGCAGATGGAGGCTTGCTGGACATGGCTCCAAAGAGGCCCAGTGGTATGCTGTGGGGGACATCGAAGGCAGGGCTGTGCAGGAGATTGAGCACTGGCTTGGCAGCTGGGAGGAGGGGGTGACGGGTGACCACAGGAAGGGACTGTCAGGGGTCGGCCACAGGGAGGCTCCTACTGTGACAGGAGCAGTAGTGATGAATGGTGAGGTGGAAGCTAGGCCCTGTGTGGGGAGAGGAGGGGAGAACGTGCTGGCAGTGAGCATAGAGCAGTGTGGGAGGGGAGGGAGCACATAGCAGCCCTCCTGGTCCCTGGCCACTTGCAGCTGGCTGGGCTCCGAGAGCCTGAGACGCTGCCAGACAGTTGAGCCTGCAGTGAGTTCAGGACCAGTGTGGGGACACTTAGTAAGCAGCGGTGGGTCTACTCCGGGCAGGTGAAGGGCAGCTTCCTGGAAGGCAGAAGTGGGGCTGGGGTAGGGCCTGGAGCCACAGCAGCCTTCGCACTGTGCCGTCCCTGTCTGGGCAGGAGCACCGTGGGCTGCTGGGCTTGCGCTACCCCATGGAGCACGGCGTGGTACGGGACTGGAACGACATGGAGCGCATCTGGCAGTACGTCTACTCCAAGGACCAGCTGCAGACCTTCTCCGAGGAGGTGCGGCAGCCCAAGTCCCTCCCGGCGGGCTCCCACATTTCCTGTACTGTGAGGCCCAGCCACCTCTTCACTGTGTGTGTCTGTGGGCCCAGTGGTCAGGGGCAGCTAAGCAGAACCTTCCAGAGAGCTGGTTCTTTGCAGGAATAAGTGCCAGCAGATAACAGGCTAGTGCCCTGGTGAAGGAAGGACAGCGGGCTGCAGCCACGGTGCTGGCCACTGGGCGGCTCCTGACAGACCCCTTCAGGGCCCAGGCTGCCTGCACATGCCCACAGCTGCCATCTCTTGCAGCATCCTGTCCTTCTGACGGAAGCCCCGCTCAACCCGAGCAAGAACCGCGAGAAGGCAGCAGAGGTGTTCTTTGAGACCTTCAACGTGCCAGCCCTGTACATCTCCATGCAGGCCGTGCTCAGCCTGTGAGTGCTCCTGGCCCCATCCTCCCTGCCACCCTCCCGCCAGGGGCCACCAAGTGTCTGCCTTCTCTGTGCAGACAGCCCCCATGACTGTTCCTTTAGCGAGTTCCTTGTGTCCCTTTTTTCAGACCAGATCATGTAGTTGTCCCAGGTCCCTCCCAGGGGTGGGGGGGGGTGGGGTGTCTCTGTTCCTTACTGGCGGATGTGAAGGGATGCTGACCTGCTGACAGGTACGCAACAGGACGCACAACAGGAGTGGTTTTAGACTCGGGGGACGGGGTGACCCATGCTGTCCCCATCTACGAGGGCTTTGCCATGCCGCATTCTATCATGCGGGTGGACATAGCTGGCCGTGATGTATCCCGCTATCTCCGGCTGCTGCTGCGTAAGGAAGGCGTCGACTTCCACACCTCTGCTGAGTTTGAGGTTGTCCGAACCATCAAAGAGGTGACGAAGGGCAGGAGGGCATGGACATGACCAGGAGGGGGTGTGAGGTCGAGCCTTGGTGGGTGTCCAGGTCCCAGCCTTCTGAGGGCGTGTCCCTGCCCCCACAGCGAGCTTGCTACCTGTCCATCAACCCGCAGAAGGACGAGACTCTGGAGACAGAGAAGGTGCAGTACACTTTGCCAGACGGCAGCACACTCGACGTAAGTCGCCGGGCCTGGCCCTGGGTGACAGCAGAGCTGCTGGGACCTGGGTGCGGAGGTGGCCTGTCAGCTTCCATCTCATGTTCCGAAGGTGGGGCCTGCGCGATTCCGGGCCCCCGAGCTGCTGTTCCAGCCGGACCTGGTGGGGGACGAGAGTGAGGGGCTGCATGAGGTGCTGGCCTTCGCCATTCACAAGTCCGACCTGGACCTCCGCCGGACGCTGTTTGCGAACATCGTGCTGTCGGGTGGCTCCACGCTGTTCAAAGGTACCCCTGCCGGCAGGTGGTGGCAGGACCAGAGGCCCAGGCCCAGGCCCATTTTCTATGGGCGTTCTGGTGCTCAGTGAGCATTTTTTAAAGAGTAAGATTTGAAATTAAATTTTATTCACTTTGTAAATATAATAGGTGGTAAGTTTACATGGGACATAAAATATGATAGATGAAGTCTTCCTTCTCCATTGTCCTGGCCACACAGTAGTTGCTGATTTCTCAGGCGGCTCTCAGCCACCTCCCTGCACAGCTGAGCAAGTGTGTGTACCACAAACACACACACACGCACACACGGTAGTGTTCTCTACGATCCCGACGGGGCATGGCCCATTTAGCGCCAATCTGAAAGGTCTTTTCCACCCGTGCAAAGTCTTTTATATGGCCATGAAGTATTTCACCGAGTGGACAAGCCATTTAGCTGCTGTCCCGCTGCTGGCCTTTCAGAGAGCTGCAGTCGCTTTGTAATCACAAAGGCTCAATGGCTACTGTCCTGCACTGTCACTCAACATGGGGAGAATACACCTGAGGGCAAACCCTGGGGTAAAGCAGCTGACACAGTGGGTGTGCTTTTGTGATTTGGTGGGTGCCACCCATGTTCCCCTCCTGAGAGGGCCCCACCCAAGACGCCCCAGCAGCCCCCGACGCTGCAGTGATCTTTGCCCCTCTGATGGGCAGAATGGTAGACGTTTCTTCCTGGTTCGTCATTGCCCTTGACATTGCTTCCAGCGGGTTTTGGCTGCTGGCGTGGTGGGTAAGGAAGAGCGTGGGGGCCAGCAGCAGCATGTGACTTGGGGTTCCATCTCATGTTACCATTTTTTGGAAGCTGAATCTCCCTGCAGGTGTGGTGCTGGGTCTTTCTGCCCTTGGGGTGGCTCACCCCTGCCCTTAGTCCTGGAAAGAACTACTGAACAGAGGACGGCAGCTGGGGACATCACATTGGATATGGGGAGCTAGAGGTAACGGGGTTGGAAGTGCACCCCGGGCTCAATCAGCCTTTTGTTCACAGGCTTTGGTGACCGGTTACTAAGTGAAGTGAAGAAGCTTGCCCCAAAGGACGTCAAAATCAAGGTGAGGTTGCAGGGAGTCCCCGTGGGGCACTGGGGTGCTGGGCAGCCTTGGCCAGGGGAGGGCAGAGCACCTGCCGCCTCCAGAGGCCCTGTCACATCCTGCCCAGCCACTCCTCCCTACCCACCAGCTCCTGGCTGGTGCACTTGCTGTCTGGCCTCAGGCCCTGCAAGAGCCACCCCCAAGTCTGGGACGGGCTGCTGTGTGGGGACAGGCAGTGATATTGCCACTTGCTCCCTCTAGATCTCGGCCCCTCAGGAACGGCTGTACTCCACGTGGATCGGGTGAGGCAGGGCTCACGGGGTGGGCTCTGGGAGGAGAACATTTTGCCCTGGACATTTGTCCCAGGGTTGGCCCAGGCCACGTGGAGGTGGGTGGATTTTCCTCCCAGGTGAGGGGAAGGGATCTCTGAGTGCCCAGGGAGGGTGGCCGGCTCAGCCCTTGGGTCTGCAAGAACACCACCCTTCTGTCCTCAGTGGCTCCATCCTGGCCTCACTGGACACGTTTAAGAAGATGTGGGTCTCCAAGAAGGAGTACGAAGAGGATGGCTGCCGTGCTATTCATCGTAAAACCTTCTAGTGCCCAAGGAGGGGCGGCATGTTGAGAGAATGGGAGGACAGGGAGCCACAGCCCTTGGCCCTCTCTGGTCTGGCCTCATATTCCGGGCCTCGGGTCCCCTGCATGCCAAGCCCCAAGTAGGCAGTGCACACACACACGTACACACGCACGCGTGCACACATGGTAACATTTAGCTGCATGGGTGGGAGTCTTGAGCTAGAATATAGGAATTGGGGAGCCCAGCCTAGGGTGGTTCTGAGTGTCCCCATTGGCAGGGCCAATTCCAATTGGACCCTTGGTTTCTTGCTCTGACCATCAGGGATGCTTCTCCGAGCTCCAAGGCCAGACACCCAGATGCCTCCATGTCCCCCGATAGGGTCCTTCCCAGGGCCAGCATGCCTAGCTGCCTGTGTAAGCAGCCTTGGGAGTGGGTGGAGGAGGGGTTGTCCAGCAGCTCCCCACTGGTGCACCATTGCTTTTCGTGCCAGCACCTCTTATGACCCAACAGGGTAGCACACAGCCATTCCTAGGCATCCCTGACCTTCCACACTCTGTGCCCCGTCTTCCTGAGTGGACATCTTTGTGCAGGCTTAGTGCTGGGGTTCTGGCCCAGGGTTGGACCCTTTGGAGCTGGGCAGGCGATGCCCGGGGTCTGGGCAGCCAGCCTGTCACTCTCCCCTCTCAAAGCACTTGCTGACTTCTGCCCCCTCTCCTTTGCCCCAACACCGTAGACGGGGAAGGGTTGAGGGGAAGCCACTTAATCAGGAGTCAGACCCGAGGGGTGAGGGGGCCACATCTCCTCTCCCAGCTCTCCCACAAAGCACGTCTTCATCACCCTGGGCCAGGTCCCCCCTCCCTCTCCCTCCCAGATCTGTACAATAATTTAACACAGTTGCCTGAAGAAAACTTTTTTGTAAATCATTATAGTAATAATTATGGACAAGGCCCAGTGTGTGGCTGTTTCTTGCGCTGTTGTTTACGCACCCATCCCTGGGGACTTTGAAAGGACCGGTGAGATTGCAGCATGGCCTCTCGTCCAGAAGCCTGAGAGTTTCAGTGGTTGGCAGGCAGCGTGGCACAGGAGGTCCCAGGGGGCTGGGCTGTCAACCTGGTGGCCGAATTCCCAGCCTGCTGCCCTCCGCCAGCAGAGGCAGAGAACAGGCTGCCGTCCTCAGCCTTGTTCCTAGACAAGGCCTCCTGGCGGGCAGGTCTGGGGCGTGGTGCCCCACGTCCTCACCTGCTCTGTGAGTACCTCTGCTGCCCCCTCAGACGTGGCTGAGGTTGACAGACCCAGGCTCAGCGTCAGATAGGTCGGGAAGGAGAGTGACAGGGACATGGCAAAGGCTGTGTCGGTGAGCTGGGCTCTGAAGGTGAGCTGAGGACAGAGGGGGCACTGAGAAGTTACAGTACGGAGAGTGCCCGCCCTTTCCTTCCTTCACCAAGTATTTGAACACCTAGTGTCCAGGAGGGTGCCACATGTTTGGGCCAATGGTAAACAAGACGTATCTTTACCCTCAAAACATACAGGTCAGAGAAAGATAAACAGACCAATTCAGTGTGGAGTTGTGGGGGCCAGGGAGGGGCATCTAACCCAGCAGGTGGGCAGGCTGACTTGCACAGGTCAGGGAGGTGTCAGGCGGGTGGGGAAGGGTGTTCCAGGTGGAGGTAGCAACTTGAGGCGATGCCTGGAGCCAGTAGGGCTGAACAGAGGTGCATGGACCCCAGTGATGCCAAGTCAGCAGGGGAGGGAAGGAGGTCTCTGGCTGGAAGGCAGGACACACCCAAAAGGTAGGTTGGGGCCGCATGGAGGGTCTTGAGAGTTTCTAGCTTTGTCTTAGGTGACGGGTGGGCAGCCATGGAAGGGTGCTTACTACAGCTGTATGTTGCAAGTAGTCGCAGTTGGTGGGGCTGAGGGAGGGCCCAGAACTGAGATCAGGTAGGAGGGGAGAGATGACTGAGTCAGGCTGCCTTTACAGGGCACTTTGTGAGGCAGTGGTCAGAGCGCAGTTAAGCCCGTTCCCACCCTCAAGGTGGAAACAATTTACAGAGACCCCTTTGTTTGGGGTTCTGTTCATGCCACTCTCTCCCACCCATACAAGTTGAATCCTTATGGACTCCTTTCTTCCTTACCTCCCCCACATTCTGCCAGTTGCCAAGTTCTGTTGGTTCTCCTGTACTACCTCTCCTACCCATCATTCCTTTTCCATGATGGCCACTACCACCCTGGCTCAAGACCACAGCTCCATTCTCTTTCCCACCAAATCCGTTTATTGTTGGGCCTACCACAGCCTTGGTTCTGCCATTTCCTAATCCCAAATGGCAAGTGGTTCTCCCCTGCCTGGTGAAATCCCCTGCATGAACTACACGTTGCATTTGGTGCCCACCCTTTGGGGTCTATCCCTTCCATGTTTTAGGCTTCTGCATCATCATGCCCTGCTTTGCCTGCCAGCTCTACTCACTATTCTCCCTGCTGGGAACGATGTTCCCGTATGTCTAGATCCCGTCCTTCAAGCCAAGCACGATGCAGCATTCTCCTTACTCCTTCCAGCAGGGCTGGTGTGGTTACAGTCTGGCCCTGCCAAGTTTCTCACTGCTGGAGCAAAGCTACAGCTGAGAAGGCGGTAAGGCTAGAATGAACCTGTGGGGTTGGGTTGGGATTGGAGGTAGGGACTCAATGGTTAATAGACATTCAGGTAGACACTGAAATTAATACACATCTGTCTAAGGGCTAGGGTTAGAAATATTTGTGTATTTCCTAGCCCAGTCTGCTGGGAGGGCCTCGAGGCAGTGAAACCCCATGGCAATGAGCACATAGTGTTCAGATCTTGGTTTCTTAGTACCATTCTTTGATAAAAAGGAACCGGAGCTCCTTGGAGAAATTCCTATCTGAGGCAGAGGGAATATAAAATACACCTGGAGTATCTTGTGGTGCATAAAGGACATGCTCAAAACAGGAAGTGGGCTTGTCTGAAGGACACAGGAGCCAACAACTCTGGGAGGACCCAGTGGTCAAACTGTAATGGATTATAAGCCACTGAAGAAAATGGTCGTGATTCTACTCTGATATAATAGATATATACATGGGGAGAAGGGACAGTTCTTCCTTAAAATTCCAGTAAATGCTAATCTGCTGCCATAAAAAAATGATCACACACCTAGTGGCTTAAAGCAACACAAATACAGTTGTACAGACATCTGACATGGGTTTTACTGGCCTGAAATCAAGCTGTCCACAGGGCTGCGTTTCTGGAGACTATGAAACAATTATTTTCTCTCCTTTGCCAGCTTCTAAAGGCTACCTGCATTTATTGGCCGGTGGCCCCCTTCTTCCATCTTCAGACCAGCAACACTGCATTTCTGACCATTCTTCCAGTCACATTCCCCTGACTTCTGCCACTTTTGTGATTATTGGGCCACCCATGGAACCAGGAGAATCTTTGTAAGTTAGGTGATTAGCAACCTTCATTCCATCTGTCACCATAATAACCTTTTACTATGGAACCTAACATACTCAGTTTCCAGACATTAGGACACATATATCTTGAGGGAGCCGTTACTCTGTCCACCAGTCTGGAAAAAGTACTGGAGATTTTTCTTTTTTTTAGGGAAGAATTGATTCAATTTTCTAAAAGACAGGGAAAAGCAGCAAGTGGGTTTAGAGATGAGGAAGACATCAGATCAATGATATGGAGAGTCATTTAAGGTGGGAGTGGTAGGCATAGATTTCATTGTTACCTAGGTGTTCCCCTCCCCAAAGGGAAAGGCCTTGAATGGTAGGTAAATGCCTGGGCATTTCCTGGAGACAAGAATGACTGATAGCAAGGAATGGAAGCAATTTTCACTGTACCTGTAAGAGGAGACATTGAAAGCCTTGGGCAAAGGGTCTTTTCTCTTGGACTCTACCATCAGTTCAAGTAAAAGATCTAGTTTAACTCTAATCAATCTTGTGGAGACGGTAACTAAAGCACCTCTGTGGCTAATCCCAACACAAAATGGAAAGGTAGTTTCTATTTTATAGGTCAGCAGTTTTTGAGAACGTAATTGTCCAAGGTGTCAAAAATATAAACTGGCTAAATTGGGCTGTTTGCTAGCTTGCTTCCCAACTCTCTTTTTTTTTTTTTTTTGGCGCTGTTTTACTGTGATAAAGCCCAAACATATACAAGAGCAGAAAGAACAGTGAAACCCTCATGTACCTGGCTACAAGGGATGAAGTATACCCCAAAGCACTCTGTGCCTTCTTCTCAGTTTTAAAGCTAATCCCCAGGCATATTTTACCTGTCAGTACCTCAGTATGTATCTCTAAAGCATAAAAAATGAATTCCATTAACACACCTAAAAATTTAACAAATCCTTAAAACATCGAATATCGAGGGTTGAAATTTTTTTCTTTACAAATCAAGATCCAAACAAGGTCCACACATTGCTTTTGCTTGCTGTCTCCCTCACATCCAGTCCGTTCTATAGGTTCTCCCTGCCCTTTGTTCTCCTTGTAACATATGTGACAACACCTGGTCATTGGTTTCTGGAATTGTCCCATATTCTGGATTCTGCTGATGGTATTCTCATGAACTGTGCTTTCAACTTGGGTCCTTCAAGACTTCAAAACCCCCAAAACTCTCTTCACCAGTTCATCCTGTCTTTATAACGATACTGTGAGGACCTACCATCTTCCAGGCTCCTTCTATATTATGACTTCTGACACCTCACAAGGTCTATGTATCTTTTTTGCAGATATAACATACCCTCAGAGAACATGTCCCCAGTGACAAAGTTAGATGATGGAGCCAATAAGACAAGTCCAGTCAGCCTGGCTCCAGAGCACATGCTTTTCCCTGTACAAGGCAGTCCCAATCGTGGCATTATGGGATCGTCAGTCTCAGTGTACCCAAGTGGATGGCAAGCTAATATCAACAGATAGCTATTCCCGATATAAGAATCATCCATATCTGTTCAAAAACACAGGAAAGAAAGAAGAGCAGCCAACTCTGGGAGAAAGAGGCAAAGCAATAGCTAGCCTTTATTGGAAAGAAGAAACCTTACAGCACATTGTGCATGAGTGAGGGCAGGGGTTCAGTGGGCCAGCTGGTGGGGCACCAGCTTGTAATGGGTTCCACAGCTAGGGCAGCGCTGGGTCTCGCCTTTGTGCAGCCAGAACCAGATGACAGCACTGTTGTCCTCTTCACCTAAAAGGAAAAAGGTGGTTGAGGACCATCCAGCCTAGAAGGAGACTTTCAATATGAATCTCTTTTCCTGAGACACAAAATTATGGTTGACATCGTAACAGATCAGTTCAAGCTCTCCTCCCTTTTTTCAGATGAAGCGGCATAGGACATTCAGTAAGGCTGACCTATGTGGGCATAACGAGGCTTGAGAGGGCCAGGACCCTTACAGCAACATATTTACACACATATCCTCTTTACACACATTCACACAAAAGATCTGAAACAGCTTATAGACATCCTGTATGTACAGTAGCTATGCTAAACAAATGGCTAAAAAAATCGTGGGCAGGTACTTACAGATGCAGCCCACTATTCGCTTGTTGGTGATGGAGGGGACTAAATTAGGGTCTTCCTTCGTGCCGGAAGCTGCCTTTGGGGCTAGCATATTGTATGGGTCCTGAAAAGCAACATTGAGCCATTATGCTGGATGACCCCTACCCTCCAGGGGTAAGGATACTGTTCCCACAGCCAGGTTTTCTGGCTCGAGTGCTCCCAGAGAGGAGACTGCTCTGGTCCCATCCATGGCCATGAGCTCCAGAGAAGACACAGAAAGGAGTTTTCTCCTCACCAGTCCCTTCCGCGCAGCCATCATGACCTCCCTCTCCAGCCCAGTCGCCTGGTCATCATCAGTAGGGACACCACCTAAAGGAACATGTGAATTATGTCGTCTGATGATGATAAAGTCAGAAAATGCACCAATGTAAGTAAATTTTCGCATAGTTTAAGTGGGCTCACAGGCTTCTAAAGGCTACTCATCCCCACTGTCTCCTAAGGAACAGTGTCATCCCCAAAGGTGGCAGCACAGGGGAACTATTTTCTTTCTCCAACCACCGAAGCCACCCATTTTTTCTAGGTCAGTAACAGTCCTAGCGGGGTTCATCCAACTTATGGTGCGCGCGGGTCTGAAAGGCTGCTTAGCCTCTCCCCGCCGCGCCTGCAGCACCTGCCCCCAAGGTCACTCGGCCATCCGTTTCGGATTCTTTCGTAGCGGGGTCAATTCGGTGGGCGGCTGCAGCGGGGGCCGAATAACAGGGAGACGCCCGCGGAGCGCGAGGCCCTCAGGTCTGCGGGGCGGTCACTGGGGCCCGGAGGAGCTGAACCGCCGACCCCGCCGCGCCGCGCTATACGCCCCCGCGGTGGGCACGGCGCCGCGCCCTGACGCGCCCGGCGGGCCGAGTACCTCCAGACGCCATGGAGCGCACGGCGGCCACCGCACTGGGCCCGCGGGCCCTGAGGGCCTGCGCGGCAAGCGCTCCCGCTCCGCGAAGTAACCTTGAAGCCATCGCGCCCTCTACAACAGCAGCACGTCCGCGACAAACTCCGGAGACGAGCGGGGCTTCCGGGGAGGGCGCTTTCCCCCGGGCGTCAGCCTTCCGCTTCCGCTCGGCCCCGCGCCCGCCCCGCACGTGACTGCCTGGGGGACGGAGAAGGCTGCGCGTGCGCAGTGCTGCCCCGCTGCTCCTCGGGCGCGGCGGCGGGAGTCGTGTTGGTCACGGCCTGGGTTCCGGCTGGTGGACTTCGCCCTTCACTGACTCTGGCATTTGGGGAGCTCGTTTTCCGTTCGCGGGACTCCGTGGAATGGGGCAGCCACACTGGCTTTCCTGTGCGTGGTGCCTAATAGTTGTGCTCGTAAACGTGGAGGCTGCTGAGAGAAGTCGTTAAGCCTGCGTTTGTCAAAAGACTTGCTGGATCCCAAATGGTTTAAATTTAGGCGTGGGCTCCTGAAGGCCCCTGTGCTCGCTCTTACGCTTGTTTATGGCGATGCTGGTTCTGGCGGCGTGGGAGCCACCGCGAACTTGCTGCGTTGGCCCAGCAAGAACTCGAGCAGGACCGGCCCGCCGCGCTGGCTGGCGTCGGGCTCCTGTCACAGGGGTGTTGAGGTGATGAGGACCACGAGGGTAGGGCCAGATTTAGGACCCCGTCCAGGACCAAGGCCCTTGGTGATGGGTGAGGGAATAGCTATACCGGGAGGTCATTAACCAAAGAAGACGTTACGGGAGGGGCGACGGGAAGGGGAGTTGACAATGGGAAATGGAGTCACAGAACATTCTGTGTTCGGAGTTCTTTGTTTAAAACGGGAAACATCTTCCATAGCTTTCACGACTCACAAGCTAAGGTGTGCAAGCTTCTTAGCAGGGTGAGCATTCAAAAGGCTTTGCAAACACTGCCCTCCATCAGCTCCCAAGACTTTGTTCACATTGTTGTGTAGCCTTGTCACAGCCTGGCTTCATGCGATGTCTCTGTTTTTTCTACCAGATGGAAAATCCTTTCAGAGAAGGAGTTCTGTTCTACTCTTTGTAATCCTCAGAGCCCTACAGAGACCTCGAATATAATAGGATCAAGTGAATTTTAGTACATTTACTGCTTGGACAGAATAAACAATATGTTATGTAGGGCTTTTGGACTGGTCAGTTTGAGGCAAACGGGAGGGTGGAAGTGCCAGGTGTTCCCACCTGTCTCCTGCAGGCCATGTTTTCAGAAGGACCTGGTGGAGCACCCTTCTCAGGAGTACATCTGGTATTCGTTCGTGCCCCCTCCATCAAGAAAAAAATGGACTTTATTCTGAGGCCAAAAATGTCTTCAAAGGTGGGTTTTGCTTTGAATGGCTGTCATTGTTACTCCATTACCGCCACTGTAACCCCTCAATGTGAGATTGAAAATAGTTTTTTCCTTAAATCCTAGGGATCTGAAAATATTGTTTTCCTTGAATCCTAGGAAAGATCCCCAAGAATCTATTATAATTAATTTGCACCTGTGGTTAGATGTCTAGTGGGGGGATGGGGGGGGGGGGAAGGCCTGGGTCTGGAAGACAAGTGTTCTGAGATGGAACCCCAATAGCCAGTCACTTTTTCTTTTGCCCACCATCTTCCTCATCAGTAAAACTAAGATTAGACTAGATCAGTATTTCCCAAAGTGTATTCCATGAATTCTAGTCTCAAGAGATGCTCTCGGTAAAAAGGACTTGGTCAGGACACCCTCTGCATTTGATGACCATGCTCTTGGAGATGCACATTGTAGCATATTAAAGGCTCTGATGAGGCCTGCAACAAAGAATCCTGTTTAATTTCCCAAGAAACACTAACCCACCTCTCAGCAAACCAGTGAGAAATTCAGATTGTTTAATTGATTTGTAGAGACTCTTTGAATGTTAGGGAGATTATAGCGACTCCTTTCCATGGGCCAATGCTGGTCAGTGTTCCAAGAGTGAGCAAAATGTGGTCTCTACCTTAAATCTATCACAAGAAAGTGGAAGAAGGGAGGTGGTTCTTGGTTTGGGCAGAATTCACACAAGCTTGAAGTAATGGGGTCAAAAAAGGGAATCTGCATCATTTCTGTTGCTGGACAAGCAGCTATGAGCTCTGACTAGACCACAGAGGCCCTGCCCACTTACAAAGTCACTGGGATGGTTTTTAATGACAGCAAGGATGGGGGAGACAGTTGCTGTTTGCAGGCATCAGCCAGGGCAGCCCAGATGTTAGGGCCCCTCAGGGAGGCCTGAGGGAGATGTGACAAAGTGCTGAACCTCGGCAGGCTGCTGGGCTCTCAGACCCTTCCTGCTGAAAAGCCAGGTCAGAACAAATCAGACGGTTTTGTATAGATGCCACAGATCCAAATAGGTCTTCTGGAACTGCTGTCAGCATGAGGTCTGCTGCAGCTGGGGCTCAGAGGGCTCAGGGGGATTGTTATTGAGAGTGTGTGTGTGTGTGTGTGTGTGTGTGTGTGTGAGAGAGAGAGAGAGAGAGAGAGAGAGAGAGAGAGAGAGAAAATCAGCCTGACAAACAAGTGGGGCAGCACAGGCCATCTCACACAGGAGAAAACGTGACTTGCCACCCTTCCCCTCCAGGGACCCTTCTCTCACCCACTGACCTCCCTTCCCAACCCCACAGAGCCCCATTAATTACTCCAGATAGGAACCTGAGCTCCACTTGGGAAATCCTAGCTTACTCTCTTTCCCCACATCCACCTCTTCCTCCCCACCTCCTCCCTCTAGCTCCTTCCACCTGCCCCTGCCCGGAAACCAGTGGGACCTGTGCTTCCTAAGTCAGTCCGGGTCCCACTGAACCACACGGAAAGTGTTAGTAAAGGACTGTTTGCAGAGGGGTGACAGGGTTGAGGGAGCCCCAAGGAACGGTGAGGATCAGGGACAGCCACCCTCCACGTTCCTGCCAGTGAATGAACCCAACGGGGAACCAGAAGGCGAGGGAGCCCCTTGATGTGAGCCATGGAGGACAGCCCCCTGGCAGGGTGGAGGGTGGACCTGGGGGCAGACAGAGTGACAGCATGGTTCTCTGCCTGAGAGTCCTCTGCCCAAATGGTTCCACCACGCTGTCTCTGGCATTCTCAGTTGTTTACTCTCTTGTCTCATTGGTACCCAGCACTAAATTTGCCCAACCCTTTGTTTTCTGGGTCCTTGCTTCGAGGTGGCGAGCACTGCTGGAGGAAGTCATACACCATGACAGGCTGGTGACCATCACCCTGGGCTGAGCCATTGATGTTGGGAGCTGGGTGGTTCTTTCACTTGCTGTCCTTAAGCCCTGGCCCTGCCTGTCATGTATTTCACTCACCCTCCCCTCTTCTTCTTTTGCCCCTCTCTTCCCCTTCCTTCCCTCTGGTCTTGGAGGAACTGGATCTCCTCCCCAAGGCTGCCCTTCACCTGCTGGGCTCTTTGCCCCCTTCCTGCATCAGGCACCTGCCCTCACCTCCAAGGATGCTGAAACAGGAGTCTTCCGTCAGTACTGCGCCTCTGTCATCAATCTGTCTTCCACTCATTTCCAGACTTCTCAGAAGAGCTGCTCCCGCCCAGCATCTACCTCTGCAGTGACCACTTACAGCTGGTGTCACCCATCCTGCCTTCTGATCTCCTTGTGCCCTCAAATTGTGTTGCTCAGGTCACCCCTGGCCTCCTATTCGCCAGTCCCCAGGCTCTGTCTACAACCTCATTCTCTTAAACACCTTCCCATCAAAGTGCTGAACCTTGGCAGGCTTTTGGGAGCTAGGACGCCTCCTCCTTACTTTCCTCAAAACTAAGCATCCTCACCCTTGCCCTCTGACCTCTCATCTTGGCCCTTCTCCCTCTACTTGGTCCCTAGCCGCTGTTTCTCATTCAGGGCCACCAGAACTCTGTTCGCTCGGAGCCCACTTTCCCCAGTTAAGCTGCTTGTCCCCATCTCAACCTTGTGGTGACTCAAACGCATCTTCTTTCCGCTCCAAGTTTCCTCCACCTCCTCCTTCTTATCCATCCCTTTCTGGCTGACAAATGTTACAAATCCCACTCTCCCAGAGAGAGAAGGCCCAATGTCCTGGCAAGTCTTTGAATGCTGCCTCCTGTGGCCCTTCCCCTTGGCCTTCCACCCACACAATTCTTGCAGTTTTCCCAAAGACCTCGCAGCTTTTTCCTTTGGAGACTTCAGGACTGGTCCAGGCACCTGCCTCCTGGGGTGGGGAATTACTCTTTCCACCATCTTGTTCTCTCACAGCAATTTACACAAATCTGTGAAGCTGAGTGTGGATCCAGTGTCCTTTATTAGCTCTGTGACCTTGGCCAGATAGCCTTACTTCTCTGAACCTCTGTAAAATGGTGATGGAAATGCCCACCTTAGTCCTACACATTTATGGCCAATTGATTTTCAACAAGGTCATCAAGACAGTCAATGGGGAAAGAATAGTCCTTTCAACAAATGGTGTCAGGAAAACCGCACATCCTCATGTAAAAGAATATGGACCTTTCTGTATCATGTACAAAAATGAACTCACAATGGGTCAAAGACCTAAACCAAAGCTAAAACAATAAGATTATTTTTTAAAAGCCTTGGTATGAATCTTAGGTACCTTGGGTTAAGCAATGTTTTCTTAGATATACCTAAAGCACAAGCAAAAAAAAAAAAAGTTGGATTTCATCAAAATTTAAAACTTGTGTTTCAAGGACAGTATCAAGAAAGTGAAAAGACATGTAGAAAAGGAGAAATTATTTGCAAATCATGCATTTGATAAAGGTCTGGTAAAAAAGAAAACTCAACTCAATAGAAAGACAACACAATTAACAAGTGGGCGAAGGATATGAATGGACATTTCTCCAAAGAAGATATGCAAATGACCGATAAGCACATGAAAATATGGTTAACATCATTAGTCACCAAAGAAATGCAAATCAAAACCACACTGAGATACCACTTTATATCCACATCAAGTGCAAGCTATTGTATAAATGAATAAAATAATTGAAAGTGTCTCTCCAGGCTGGCCTTTGGGAGAATAAGTGGCCACTCACGGGAAGACAGGAAGGAGCGAGGCCAGCTCGCCTAAAGTTCCTCTCCGGAGTCAGTCCCATCACTAGGGTCACTATTCAAAGGACGCTTGGAAACAGCTTTTTCTCCCTGGTTTTACTGAGAAGTCAATTGGCATACATCAGTGCAAGTTTAAGGTGTACAGCATGATGATTCGTTTTACATAGTTGGGAAATGATGACTACAATAGGTTCAGCTAACATGCATTTTCTCATACAGATGCAATGAAAAGAAAAAGAAAGGAAAAAACTTTTCTGTGAGAACTCTCAGTAAATCCTGAGAAAGGATTTACTTTCTTAACAACTCTCCTATGTATCGTACAACATTAGCTATAGGCATCCTGTGGTACATCAATCACATCCCTAGAACTTACTTATCTTAGAACTGGAAGTTCGTACCTTTGGATCACCTTCCTCCCAATTCCTCCTGCCTCACCTCCCACCTCTGGTAACCACAACTCTGTTCTCTTTTTCTGAGTTTGGTTTTTTGTTTTTACATCACATATAAATAAGATCATACAGTATTTGTCTTTGACTTACTCCACTCAGCATAATGCCTTCAAGGTCTATCCATGTTGATGCAAATGGTAGGATTTCCTCATTTTTCATGGCTGAATAATATTCACACACACACACACACACACACACACACACACACACACACACACATATATATATTCCATAATATATGTATTCCATAATATATATATTCCATAATATATATATACATCTATACCAGTATTACATATAAAGATGTGATATATCTATCTACATCTATAATATATATGTATTATTGTATATGTATATACAATACATGTATATATATTATCTATATGTATATATTATATATATATCTTCTTTATCCATTTGTCTATCGATGGACACTTAGGTTGTTTCCATGTCCTGGCTCCATGTCCTTGTCGATAACGCTGCTGTAAACGTGGGAGTGCAGATATCTTACCGAGTTAGTGTTTTCATTATCTTTGGATATGCTCCCGGAAGTAAGACTGCTCAACCAGATGGCAGTTCTATTTTTAACTTTTTGAGGACCTTCCATACTGTTTTTCATAGCGGCTGCACCAATTTACAATCCCACCAACAGTGCATAGGGTTCCCTTTTTTCCACATTGACACCATTATTTGTTATCGTTTCTATTGTTGTTTTTTTCTAAGCGGAGCGCAGCTCACAGTGGCCCATGCAGGGAATGAACCGGCAACCACGGTGTTATTAGCACCACACTCTAACCAACTGAGCTAACCGGCTGCCCCTCATCTCTTCTATTTTTGATGATGAGCATTTATAACAAGTGTGAGGTGATATATCACTGTGGTTTTATTTTGCATTTCCATGATGACTAGTGATGTAGAGCATGTTTTCATGTACTTGTTGGCCTTCCATATATCTTCTTTGGAGAAAGGTCTGTTCAGGTCCTTTTCCCATTTTTTAATTGGGTTATTTATTTTTATTTTTATTTTTTGCTATTGAAATGTATGAGTTCTTTTTATGTTTTGTATATTAACCCCTTATCAGATACATGGTTTGCAAATATTTTCTCTCATTTCATAGGTTGTCTTTTCACTTTGTTGATGGTTTCTTTTGCTGTGCAGAAGCTTTTCAGTTTGATGTGTCTCACTTATTTTTTATTTTGTTGCTTGTGCTTTAGGTGTCATATTTTTAAAATCATTAGCAAGAGCCATGTCAAGGAACTTTGTTTCTATGTTTTCTCCTAGGAATTTCATGGTTTCAGGGCTCACTTGTAAGTTTTTAATCCATTTTGAGTTAATTTTTGTGAGTGGTGTAAGATATTGGTCCCGTTTCATTCTTTTACATATGAATATCCAATTATCACAGCACCTTTTATTAAAGAGACTGTCTTTTTTCCACTGAGTATTCTTGGCTCCCTTGTCAAATATTAATTGGCCATATATGCTTGGGTTTATTTCTGGGCTCTCAATTCTATTCCACTGGTCTATTTGTCTGGTTTTTGTTTTTGTTTTTTTAAATGCCAGTACCATACAGTTTTGATGACTATAGCTTTACAGTATAGCTTGAAATAAGGAAGTGTGATACCACCTGCTTTGTTCTTTCTCAATAGTTCTTTGGCTATTCAGAGTCTTTTGTGGTTCCACATAAATTTTAGGAGTATTTTTTTCAATTTTGTAAAAAAATGCCATTGGAATCTTGATAGGGATTACATTGAATCTATAGATGGCTTTCAGTGGTATTGACATTTTAACAATATTAATTCTTCCAATCCATGAACACAGGATACGTTTCCATTTATTTGTCTTCTTCAATTTCTTTTATCAATATCTTGTAGTTTTCAGCCTAGAGATCTTGTACCTCCGTAGTTAAATTTATTCCTAAGTATTTTATTGTTTTTGATGCTATTGTAAATGGGATTAATTTCTTTATTTCTTTTTCAGAAATTACATTGTTAGTATATAGTAACACTACTAACTTTGTATGTTAATTTCGTATCCTGCAACTTTACTCAATTTGCTGATTAGATCTAACAATTTTTTGGTTGAGCATTTAGGATTTTCTCTATATAAAATCATGTTGTCTGTAAATAGAGACAATTTTACTTATTCCTGATTCAGTCTTAGTAAATTGTATGTTTCAAAGAATTTTTTCAATTTCTTCTAAGTTGTTCAGTTTGTTGGCATATAGTTGTTCATAGTAACTTCTTATGTTCCTTTGAATTTCTCTGGTATCAGTTGTAATGTCTCCTTTTTCATTCATAATTTTATTGATTTGTGTCCTTTCTCTTTTTTCCTTGGTTAGTCTAGCTAAGAGTTTGTCAATTTTGTTTATATTTTCAAACAAACTTACTTAGTTTAACTTTTCTATTATTTTTCTGTTCTCTATTTCTGCTCTCACCTTTATTGTTTCCTTCTGCAAATGTTGGGCTCATATTGTTCTTCTTTTTCTAGTTCTTTAAGGTGAAGAGTTAGGTTGTTTATTTGGGATCTTTCTTGCTTCTTAATGTAGGCATTTATTGCTATGAACTTCCCTCTTAGAGCTGCTTTTGCTGCATCCCATAAGATATAGTATTTTCCATTTTTGTTTGTCCCAAGAAGCATTTTTATTTCCCCTTTAATTTCTTCTGTGAACTATTTGGTTTTTCAGGAGAGGATTGTTTAATTTCCACGTGTTCATGAATTTTCCAGTTTTTCTCTTGTTATTGATTTCTAATTTCATGCCATTATTGTTAGAGAAGACACTTGGTACGATTTCAATCCTCTTGAATTTGCTAAGACTTGACTGTGGCCTATCATATGGTCTATCCTAGAAAATGTTCCATGTGCACTTGAGAAAAACGTGTATTCTGCTGTTGTTGGATAGAATGTTCTATATATGAAATCTATTAGGTCCATTTGACCTATATTGTTGTTCAAAACCACAGTTTTTGTTATTGATTCTCTGTCTGGTTGATCTATCCATTGTTGAGAGTGGGGTTTTAAAGTCCCCAACTATTATTGTTTTTCTGTTTATTTCCCCTATTAGCTGTGTTAGTTTTTGCTCTATATATTTAGCTGCTCTGATGTTGGATGCATAAATGTTTACAATTGTTATATCTTCTTGATGTATTGACCCCTTTATCATTATATAATAACCTTCTTTGTCTCTTTTTACCATTTTTAATTTAAAGTCTGTTTTGTCTAAGCATAGCTACACCTGCTTCTTTTGGTTATCACTTGCTTGAAATATCTTTTTCCATCCCTTCACTCTCACTGTATGTGTGTCTTTAAAGCTAAAGTGAGTCTTTTGTAGGTGGCATATTGTTGGATGTTGTTTTTTAATCCACTGAGTCATTCTATGTTTTTGATGAGATAATTTAATCCGTTTATGTTCAAAGTAGTTTTTTTTTGACAGATCCTGCCTCAGCTTTATTTGTCCAAATAGCACAGGAGGACACCAGCCGCATGCAGACAGCAGTCAGGGGTCACTCCAGTCCTTCCATCCTCACATCGGCGGACAGAGGCCTCTACTCTGGAGCCTTCATGAGGGCCTGGGAGCTGGCGACTGAGCTGGAGGCAGAGCTGCGGCTGCGGCTGCAGGCATGCTTGGGGCCTTGGTTTGATCCTTGGCCTTGGACTTTGGCTGGAAGAGCCTGAGACCCTTGGCGATGTGGGCTCGAGCATGTTTCCCAAGTTTGGGGTGGGCAATGTAAGCAAGTCGACTGAGCTTGTGGCTGCCGCCCTTTGGGATCTTGGGCTTGACCTCCTTGGGGTTTACAAGGGGCTTGATGGCCTCAGCCCATGCACTCATGGCCTTGGCATTGTTGGCTTGCATCTTCTTCAGGCCCTTCTTGTTGTGCTTGGCAAAGCATATGTTCCTCGGGAACTTGGGGTCCACCCCCTTAAGGGATTTGTACCTTTGTGAGTGGGGTTTCTTGATGCTGTTTCTGTGCCATTTTCATGACTGGTTGTGTGTGGTGTGGTTCTTGGACTTGGCCATGTCTGCACCCAAGCCCACAGCTCCCAAACCCCTCTCAAAGTAATTTTTGATAGGTAAGAACTTACTTTTGCCATTTTGTAATTATTTTCTGATTGTTTTGTAGGTCTCTTTTTAAAAAATGTTTTTATGTCTTTTAGTACCAGTATGCTTTGACTTTATCATATTCTTTTGTGTAATTGCCACAAGATTTTCCACAGTGGTTACCATGAGACTTACATAAAATATCTTCAATTTTAACACCCTGTTTTAAATTAACAATTTAACTTCAATAGAATTTGTATACTTTACACTTTTATTTTATTCCCCCTCACAGTTAGGTTATTGTTGTTACAATTTACATGTAACAGTATGTGAATTATTTAACTAATATTATATTGTTTAACTAATAACAAATTATTGTATTTATGGTTATTTTTCCTATGTTAATTTTTTTAAAACTAGAGTGTGAGTTATGCACCACTATTATCATATTACAGAATCTATGACTATGAATTTACCATTACCAGTGAGATATATGCTACCTTTTTTGTGTTTTTATGGTATTAATTAGCATTCTTTTACTTCTACTCAAAGAACTCCCTTTAGGACTTCTCATAAGACAGGTTTGGTGGTAATGCACTCCCTCAGCTTTTGTTTGTTTGGGAAAGTCTTTACCCCTCCTTTATTTCTGGACAGCTTTGTCAAGTATAGACTTCTTGGTTGGCAGTTGTTTTCTTTTAATATTTTGAATATGTCATCCCATTCCCTCCTGACTTGAAAAGTTACTGTTCAGAAATCTGCCAAGAGTCTTATGGGAGTTACCTTGTATGTAACTTCTCTCTTTTCACTTGCTGCTCTTAAAATTCTGTCTTTGTCTTTGATTTTTGACAATTTAATTATAGTGTGTCGTGGTGTGGCCCTATTCATATTGAACCTATTTGGAGTTCTTTGGGCTTCATGGATCTGGATGTCCATTTCTCTGCTGACGTTCAGGATGTTTTCAACCATTATTGCTTTAAATATACTTTCTGTCTCTGTCTCTTTCTCTTTTCCTGGAATTCTCGTAATGTAAATATTCTTTTCACTGTGTCCCATAATTCCTGTAGGCTTTTTTCACTCTTTCATTCTTAGTTTTCTTTTTGCTCTTCTGACTGGGTAATTTCCAATGTCCTATCATCCAGGTCACTGATTCTTTCTTCTGCATGATCTAGTCTACTTGAAACTCTTTTGAATTCTTCAGTTCAATTATTGTTATTTTCAACACTAGGATTTCTGTTTTTGCTTTTGATGGTTGCTATTTCCTTGTTAAACTTCTCATTTTGTTCATGCATTTTTTTTTAAATTTAATTTAGTTGTCTGTCTGTGTTTTCTTGTAGTTCACTAAACTTCCTCAAGAGGATTATTCTGATTTCTTTGTCTGATAGTTCATAGATCTCTATTTCTTTAGGGTCAGTTATTGGAGCTTTATTAGTTTCCCTTGGTCGTGTTATATTTACCTGTTTTGTTTTTGTTTTTATGATCCTTGCTTCATTCCTTACATCGGCATCTGCACATTGAATAATTGGGTTTCTCTTTCAGACTTTATAGGTTTCTTTGTTAGAGACAGTTCTTCACCAGTCAGTTCAGTTTAGGTTTCTGGTATGTCTGCTGGTAATGTATTTGGGCAGGTGGGACCTGCTATTATGGTCTATTTGGGGGCAAGATAACTATTCAAGCTCTGAGGTTAGGGATGGGTGTGTGTGTTACAGGCTGAGAACAGTTGGATAGGACTGCTGGCTTGGTTCCCAACCCAAGTGAGGCTATAGGATGGGCTCCACAGTTGCCTGGTCAGGCTTACTAGATGGTCGGGCTGGGTACTATATTCAGTAGTAGATGGGACTATGAATTAGCTTCCTTGTCCTGGAATGGCAGCATGCCAGGGCCCAGGGCCTGTACAGCTCATTTGGAGGGGAGCCCTGAATCAGGCCTGAGTGTGCACTGAATTCCCTGGTTACATGAGGCTTTCAGTTTTGCTCTGCAGATGGGAGAAGCCATGGGCTGTGATCTCTGTTCAAGTGCAAGTATATGTAGGGTTGTTAAATGTTCTATGCAGCTTCCCATGTGCTCGGGTTAGGTTCCCTGGTCAGATAAGGTGAAGGCTGTATTCAGTGATGAGCAGGGCTACGAATTAGAGTCCCTGCCCACAGAGAAGCAGCTCTAAAACAGGTGAAGTTCTTTGTTTTTTATCTTAACTCAAGCCAACCCACACCCCAAGTTCCCTGGCCAAAGAGGGCCACTCCCTTTGCTCTCCAGACTATCAGCTCTGTTTGCCCTTCTCTTGGCTTGAGCACCACTGGACCACAGAGTTTCCAGGAGTTGTCACCAGCTCTTCTGGTCAGATGGGTGGGAAGGCTCTCTCTATAGCGGGTGGGGCTGTGACTCAGCTCCTTGCCTGGGCCTGGGCAACCCAGGCTCTAGGGCTGGGAAAACTCCTCATTTGAGGATTGAATCAGGCAGGTCTGCACCTGCTGAGTTCCCTGGTCAGAGTATGCCCCCGACTTGGTTCTGCAGATGAGCAAAGTCTCTGGTGGGGATTCCTACTTGAGCACTAAAGGTATTAACTCAGCCTGCCAAGACCCATGTGCCGTTGTAGCAAGTTCCTCCCCTCCTTCCCCATCACAATCAGATTCCCCTACAATCCCCCTGGGGCGAGGTCAGAGTAGGGGCTCCCACAAAGCAATCCACAATGCTGGGGGAGCTGGTTGACCCTCTGGGCCCTGTTTTCCCACTTGAGGAATCAGAGACTCAGGGGAGACCTCATGAGGTGTTGTGTTGGCCTCAGGGAGGGGCAACGCTACTTCTCTTCCCTTGTAATACAGTCTGTCTTGGTCTGAGGTGCAAGGGAGGGCTTCAGCCTCACTCCCGTATTCTAGGACTCTTTCAGTGGTATCTTGTTCTTGAATAAATGTTAATTGTTCTTCTTGCTTGGGGAGCAAAGTCAGGAATGACCTGTGTTGCCATCTTGGTGACGTCACCCTCAGAAACGTAGCTTTATAAGTGGCTAAGAGATCAAGTCACTACTAGGAGTGGACACATGCTGCATGTGGTCCCATGGAGCAAGGCTGAGGGAACAGAGATCTTAGGAATAAGAGGAGAAGGAAGAAGAAGAGGAGTAGGCAGAGGAGGGAGACAGGCAGGGCCTCAGCTGGGCATGGCCAGGCCATGCAAGGGCCCTCTGTTGGGGTCCCACCTGAAGCAGCCCTATTGGCCAAACCTCCTTTTCTCCTTCCAGGATCCTCTAGAAGGAATGTGGAGGCCTCAAAGACATAGAGCCTGAACACAGACAGTGTTTGGAAGAATTAAGGACAATAGGTCCCTAAAGTGAGGGCAAAATGCTGATAGATCTAGGATTAGAAAGATAGGTCAGTAGCAATGGGAGCCCTGGGCTTAAATGCTGGCTCTTATAACCCAGTGTATGCCCCTGGGCCAAGTAGGTAGCTTCTATGCCTCAGTTTTTTGTCTGAAAAATGAAAGTAGTAAGAATGCTTCAAGCCTGCTGTGAAGATCAAATGAGGTAATGTTGGTGGAAGCAATTTTTATACTGAAAATTGGTTATTCTTGTGTATGTTATTATTTTCAGTTTTGCCTGGGGCCAGCTTTGTCTCTTCATATTAAAATGGATCTACCTATGAATGTTTAAAACATTTAAAATGGGGGGCTGGCCCGGTGGCTCAGGTGGTTGGAGCGCTATGCTCCTAATGCCGAGGTCCCCGGTTCGATTTTCACATGGGCCAGTGAGTTGCGCCCTCTATAGCTAAGGTTGTGGACAACGGCTCTCCCTGGAGCTGGGCTGCTGTGAGCTGCGGTGAGCTGCTGCCGCGGGCTGCTATGTGCTGCGGACAAAAGCTGCCATGAGCTGCCGTGAGCGGCCCACCGACCACTGGCAACCGACTGCCTCAGCCGGAGGGGAACGTAAGTCTCATAATAGCAGCATGGGCCAGGGAGCTGTGTCCTACACCTAGACTGAGAAACAACAGCTTGAACCGGAGTGGGGGGGAGGTGGAAGAGGGGAATAAAATAAATATATACATACATAAGTAATTTAAAATGGTAGTTCTCCAAAGAACAGTAAGGAGTTTGGATAATATCATTTCAACCTCTGCAATATCCCCTTTGACAACTGGAATTCAGATGAACTGATGGGCCCAAACTCCTAGAGGAGTTGATCAAAGGAATTGAAGATCAAGTAGCAATGTCGCTACAGCCTCCTAGCACACCAGAGCTGCTGCCTTCTCACCCATCACATCCTGACCCAGAAGAGGGGCTCACTTGGCCAGAGTCCCAGCAGTAGCATTGACCAGCTCAGCTCACCTCTACCACACTCGTGCCTGGTGAACCACGTAGAGGATCATTAATTATTTATTCATAATGCCTAATTAAAAATCAGTTCCCCAGAAGAGTAGTATGTGAGTTTTAACTGATGACAAGGCTGGCGGAGGCTAAGAAGAAATAATGTGTGTAAACGGCCATGCAGAGGGCCGGGGCTCAACCAATATGAGTGTGAATCCAAGGGCCGACATCCTCCAAATCACGCACGCAGGCTCGTGCACTCAGATACACGCCCAGGACAGATCTGTTCTCAAAGCAAAGGGTAGCAAAGAATCACCGTGGGTGGTGGTTATGACCAGTGTGCTCTCAGCATACATGCCTGTAGGGCTTCAACTTTGCAAAGATCTTAAATTGTCAGATGGCTGAGTGGCCACAGTCTGTTCTGGGTTCAAATGTTGATGCCACCCCCTTCAGTCCATGTGCCCTTGGCAAGTGGCTCTTTCCTTCTGGGCCTCAGTGCCCTCCTCTGTAAAATGGACATTCTCATCCCCAGGTGAGGATTCAATGACTTAATACACGTGAAGCCGCGGGCACAAACCTATGGTTTGGGAAAGGGGAGCTGTGGCCGAGCAGCCGGAGCGGGTGGCCTGGCGAGCATAGCCACTGCGGTGGGGCTGCGCATGTCGGGACACACGGGACCGGGCTGCGCACGTCGGGGCGCGTCTGCGGCCCACGTGGGGCGGGCTGGCGACCATGTCCTCCTTAGCACTTTCACTCCCACCCCTTGAGCCGGAGACGAGATGCTGGTTCCCTCTCAGGACAACGTTGGGGCGCAGGGAGGCCCTGGCTACCCTGGAGATAGGGACCCGTGCCTCTCCCCTGCCCGCCTGGGCCCCGTCCTGCCAACCCCCTACCCTTCACTCCCCCACCCCACACCCCCTAATCCAGGAAGGCTGCACCTGCTTCCTGTCCCCACCAACTGGCGCCGTCCTCCAAGGCCTGTGGCTGCGCATGCGGCGCCCTTCCTGGCCCTTGGACCCCAGCTCTTCTGCCCTTCATGCTGAAGGCGACCTACACAGTGCGGGCCAGCCGCGGCAACTCAGGTGATAGGAGGCTGGCTCCATTTCACAGGTGAGGAAATGGGGTGATGAGCCTCAGGCCCGTGGTGGTCACACAGTTAACTACTCAGCGGGGGTTCCCGCCTGGGCCACTCCCAGCACCGGCTGGCTCTGGCACAGGTACCGCCGCCTTTTTGACGCTTTCACATATCCCTTCACTCAGCTTGTGTGTTGGGTGTTGGGGACTTGGGAGGGAAAGGGCAGAAGTGAAATTTAGATGTTGTTTCTCCCCATTTGACTGTAGGGGGCGCTTGATATCATCACTTTTGTCCTCACCGTGTTCCGGTCTCGACACCTGAAACAATGCTTGGAGCATGTCAGACTAACTAGAATTATCATTTTATATAGATTCTTGGCTGCGTCTCTGTTCACATTTAAACAGCAGTGAGTTGAACTGGGTCCCACAGTGGTTGATGTCTTCCTTTGTGTCTTCGTGTACCTGGCAGCTTTTTATTTTTCTTAGTGGCACAGAACATAACAGTGGCATCTTAGCTGATGAAGTACTGTCTATAGTCAACTGTGGCGTTGGTCGGAGAATGGCAGGTTTTGGAATTGGAGACTCAGCCAGAAAAGATTACCTTTTATCAGACTGTACCCTTCTACTGTCATTCATTTCTTTTTCTTTGAAAATGCAAATGTTTTCAAGGAATGTACGAGGAGGTGTTGGTAAAAGCCCAGAACAGCAGGTACAAGTATGAAGAATGTGTTACTTTGTGGATTGGAGAGGGAAGAAACAGCTGGTGGGTGTGTCTCCTTTCCGGGTAACACTGGACTGCCCTAGTCATAGCTTTTTGACTTGGGTGATGGTTACCTAGACAAGATGAAGAAATAAAAGACATTCAAATTGGAAAGGAAGAACCAAAACTGTCACTTTGCAGTTGACATGATACAATATAGAGAGAACACTAAAGATTCCACCAAAAACGATTAGAACTGATAAATGAACTCAGTAAAGTAGCAGGATACAACATTAATATTCATAAATTGGTTGCATTTTTATACACCAATAACAATCAGAAAGAGAAATTTTAAGCAATCACATTTACAAATGCATCAAAAAATACTAGAGAGGTTGCCAGTTAGCTCAGTTGGTTAAAGCATGGTGCTGATAACACCAAGATTGCTGGTTCGATCCCCACATGGGCCACTGTGAGCTGCGCCCTCCTTAAAAAAAAAGAAAAAGAAAAAAAAAAAGATTTGAAGAAAATAAAAAACCTAGAAATGAATTTAGGGGTGGACGGCTGTCTCAGTTGGTTAGAGCACGAGCTCTGGACAATGGGGCTGCCAGTTCGATTCCCACATGGGCCAGCGAGCTGCACCCTCCACAACTAGAATGAAGTCAATGAGCTGCCGCTCAGCTCCCAGATGGCTCAGCTGGTTGGAGGGCAGACTCTCAACCACAAGGTTGCCGGTTTGACTCCCGCAAGGGAGAGTGGGCTTTGCCGCCTACAACTAACATCATCGGCAACTGGACCTGGAGCTGAGCTGCACCCTCCACAACTAAGATTGAAAGGACAACAACTTGACTTGGAAAAGTCCCGGAAGTACACACTGTTCCCCAATAAAAAAAGAAAGAAAGAAATTTAACCAGGGAGGTAAAAAATCTGTACTCAGAAAATTATATAAGAGACTGAAAAAGATACAAATAAATGGAAGCATATACTGGGCTCATGGATAGGAAAAATTAGCATCATTAAAATGTCCATAGTGCCCAAATTAATTTATAGATTCAACACAATCCCTATCAAAATACCAGTGGCATTTTTCACAGAACTAGAACAAACAATCCTAACATTTATATGGAACCACAAAATACCCCATGTGGGGACAGAGCCCCAGAAAGCAGTTTCCAGGCTCTCGGCCTCACATAGAAAGGTGTTGGCTCAGGTAGTAAATGGCCATCAACTGTGATTGGATGGCCATCAGCTGTGGCTAGTTGGCCATCAGCTGTAACCAGTGAGCCATTGGCCACTAATATAACTGCCATGGCTACTCTAGCAGCAAAATGGGGGCTAGCAAGAAGATAGTGACTGAGCCTGCAAGCGGCGCAATGAGGGTTGAGAATTGTGTGGCTCCTGTTTTGTTTCTCCAACCCAGCCGCCAGTGAGAATATAGTGGTATGACGCCCCCATCTATGGCTCCGTGGGTGTTCCTTTTTGGCCTCACCATGTCCTGCATTCTTATGTGGGGAGCGGGAGCAGAGACCCCGCAGGCCGCCCTGCACGACAAATGGCGCAGCGAGCAGGGTACGGTGCCGGCCAAAGCTCCCCGAAGGGCGGTGGAGCAGTCTGTGCGTATGAACACTCAGTCTCAGGAAGACCAGGAGGAGCAGCTGCCGGAGAGCTGGACCCCCATGGAGGGGTGGAAAGACGTGGACAGTTCCCCAACCAGCACAGGCCGGAGAAAGCGAAGGTCGTTGCGGCCCTGTGGGCTGGGAAGTGCTTGCTGAGGCAGCCCGGATGCAGGACTTGTAGTCCCAGGAGGAAAGGCTTGCTGAGTCCTCCTTAGGAGATGAGGGTGAGGTCAAGGTCGTCCCTCACCCCCAGGACAGCCCTGGTGAATGACTATGGACTATGGGGAATTGCCTTCCATCCCTAATTTAATGGACAGCTTGACTGTTTGCTTGGAACTTACCACCATGTAGTGGAACTGTTGGATGTTTGCTTTTGTGTCTTGACTGGCTGCCATCGAGAATATGTAAGCACCTTGACTGTGAGCCGCTGTTGTTCCAGCAGGGTACCCTGAGAGGCCCAGAGAGAGTGGCAGTGCCCTGAGAGCCCTGGCTGTGTCCAGGAGGTCTGGCTGTGCCCAGAGAGAGTGGCAGTGCCCTGAGAGCCCTGGCTGTGTCCAGAGAGCCTGGTTGTGTCTAGGATATTGCATTCACCTCCAGGCTCCTCACATAGGGCCCCTCTCGGAAGATGCTTGTCGCGTAGATTGTGAGGCGAGAGTCTGTAGGGGTGGAGTGTGGGGACAGAGTCCCAGAAAGCAGTTTCTAGGCTCTTGGCCTCACATAGAAAGCTGCTGGCTCAGGTAGTAAATGGCCATCAACTGTGATTGGATGGCCATCAGCTGTGGCTAGTTGGCTGTCAGCTGTAACCAGTGAGCCATTGGCCACTAATATAACTGCCATGGCTATGCTAGCAGAAAATTGGGGCTAGCAAGAAGATGGTGGCTGGCTGGCAAGCGTGGATTGCAGTTAGGATGGCAGGTTGCGGACAGTGTGGATCCTGCTTCCTGTGTCTCTGGCCCAGCCACCAGTGAGAATATAGTAATATGACTCCCCTATCTGTGGCTCCGTGAGTGTTCCTTTTTGGCCTCACCAAATCCTGCGTTCTCTTGTGGGGAGCGGGAGCAGAGACCCCATCGGATGCCCCACACGACACCCCAAATAACCAAAACAATATTGAGAAAGAAGAACAAAAGGGGAGGTGTCACACTACCTGATATCAAACTACACTACAAGGCTATAGTCATCAAAACAGCATGGTACTGGCATAGAAACATACATAGATCAATGAAACAGAATAGAGATCCCAGAAATAAACCCATGCCACTTAATTTGTGACAGAGGCAAGAATATACAATGGGGTAAAAACTGTCTCTTCAATAAATGATGTTGGGAAAACTGGACAAATGCATGCAAAAAAATGAAACTGGGCCACTTTTTTACACCATAAGCAAGAATGAACTCAAAATGTATTAAAGACTTAAATGTAAGACCCAAAACCATAAACCCCCTAGAAGAAAACATAAACAGTAGATTATCTGACATCGTTCTTAGTAATGTTTTATATATATATGTCTCCCTGGGCAAGGGAAATAAAAGGAAAAAGAAACAAACAGGACTATATCAAACTAAAAAGGTTTTGCACAGCAAAGGAAACCATCAACAAAACGAAAAGGCAGCCTACTGAATGGGGGAAGATATTTGCCAACAATACATCTGATAAGGGGTTAATATCCAAAATATACAAAGAACTCATACAACTCAGCACCAGAAAGACAAATTGGTGCAGCCACTATGGAAAGTAGTGTGGAGGTTCCTCAGAAAATTAAAATTAGAACTACTATATGACCCAGGAATTCCATTTCTCAGTATTTATTTGAAGAATCCAAAATACTAATTCGAAAAGACGTATGCATTCCTATGTTCATTGCAGCATTGTTTACAATAGCCAAGACATGGAAGCAACCTAAATGTCCATCTATAGATGGTTGGATAAAGAAGATGTAATAGTACATATATACAAAGTGTGATCAAACAATATGGTGAATGTTTAAATAAATAAAAAATGTATTACAGTAAAAGACACATGTCATTAATCCCCATCAAAATACTCCCCCTCGCTTTGAACATACTTTTTTGCCACTTTCTGAAGCAGTTCTGGAAGCTGTTTTTCATGAGTGTCTTTAGTTGTGCTGTCATGGCTGCCTCGATGTCCTGAATCATTTTGACTTTGGAGAAGAGCCAGAAGTCACATGGTGCCAGATCCAGTGAATAAGGTGGATAAGGACACACGATGTGTTTTTATTTGACAGAAATTGCTGTACCAGAAGTGATGTGTGACACGGAGCGTTGTCATGATGGAAGATGAAACTATTTGCCCATTTCTCAGGCCATTTTCTACACACATCGTTTCTTAAACACTCTAATAAGCCCTTATAATCAGAGTTCACCGTAGTGTTCCTGGGTTCAAACTCAGCTCACACAGTTCCATCAAGGTCAAAATCACCTTGCAGCAGCATTCACCATATGTTTTGATCACACCTCATATACGAGATTTAACAATTAAGTTCGTGAACTTGTTGCAGCAATGTTGCTAACCTTTTTTGTCAGAGGGATTATTCATTATGAATTTGTACCAACTGGACAAACAGTTAACCAAGTTTACTATTTGGAAGTGCTGAAAAGGCTGCGTGTAAAGTTAGGCAACCTGAACATTTCACCAACAGTTCATGGCTCTCCCATCAGGAAAATGCACCAGCTAACACAGCACTGTCTGTGAGGGAGTTTTTAGCCAGTAAACAAATAACTGTATTGTAACACCCTCCCTACTCACCTGATCTGGTCCCCAGTGACTTCTTTCTTTACCCAGATATAAAGGAAATATTGAAAGGAAGACATTTTGATGACATTCAGGACACCAAGGGTAATAGGACGACAGCTCTGATAGCCATTCCAAGAAAAGAGTTCCAAAATTGCTTTGAAGGGTGGACTAGGCACTGGCGTCGGTGCATAGCTTCCCAAGGGGAGTACTTCTAAAATGACCATAGTGATAGTCAGCAATGAGGTATGTAGCACTTTTTCTAGGATGAGTTCACAAACTTAATTGTCCAACCTCGTATGTATGCATAACACACATACCGTGTTTCCCCAAAAATAAGACCTAGCCAGACCATCAGCTCTAATGCGTCTTTTGGAGCAAAAATTAATATAAGACTTGGTATTATGTTATATTATATTATATTATACTATACTATATGATACTATATGATATGATATGATATGATATGATATGATATGATATGATATGATATGATATGATATGATATGATATTATACCCGGTCTTATAGTAAAATAAAACTGGGTCTGTGGGGACAGAGCCAGGAGTGCAGTTTCCAGGCTCTTGGCCTCACATAGAAAGGTGCTGGCTCAGGTAGTAAATGGCCATCAACTGATTAGATGGCCATCAGCTGTGACTCGTTGGCCATCAGCTGTAGCCAGTGAACCACTGGTCACTAATATAACTGCCGTGGCTATGCTAGCACAAAACGGGGGCTAGCAAGAAGATGGTGGCTGAGCTAGCAAGAGCGGATTGCAGTTAGCACGGCGGATTGCAGGTAGCAAGTGAGGTTGGTTGGCAGAGAGAAGGGGACAGCAGGTTGCGGATTGTGTGGCTCCTGCTTCCTGTCTCCAACCCAGCCGCTAGCGAGAATATAGTGGTATGTGTGGGGACAGAGCCCCAGAAAGTAGTTTACAGGCTCTCGGCCTCACGTGGAGGAGTGCTGGCTCGGGTAGTAGATGGCCGTCAGCTGTGGCTGATTGGCTGTCAGCTGTAGCCAGTTAGCCAATTAGCCGCTAATATAACTGCTGCGGCTACGGAGGAGAGTGGAGGAGAGTGAAAGAGAGTCGCCGGTGGGTTGCAGACAAAAGGGACAGCAGGTCGCACGTCCAGTGAACCCAGCCTCCAGTGAGACCGTAGTGGTATGACTCCCCTACCTATGGCTCCGTGGGTGTTCCTTTTTGGCCTCACCATATCCTGCGTTCTTGTATGGGGAGCGGGAGCAGAGACCCCGCAGGGTCTCCCACACGACAGTATGACTCCCCTATCTATGGCTCCGTGGGTGTTCCTTTTTGGCCTCACCATGTCCTGCGTTCTTATGTGGGGAGCAGGAGCTGAGACCCCGCGTGACACCCTGCATGACAGGGTCTTATGTTAATTTTTGCTCCAAAAGACGCATTAGAGCTGATGGTCCAGCTAGGTCTTATTTTTGGGGAAACATGGTATGTAAAAATTCTTAAGATTTGTGCACCTTGTCTAATGTGCACATCAATAGAAATAAAGTAAAAATGTATATTGTGTAGATTATAGACCTAAATGTGAATGATGAAATAATACAAGTTCTAAAAGATGACGTAGACTAGGTTCATGTCTCTGGTATAGGGAAGAGTTCTTAAACAGGACACAGAAAGCACTAGTCATAGAAGCAAATTTTGATAGATTGGGTTACATTAAACTAACAAGCTTCTGTTTATCAAAACATGCCAGTAGAAGAGTGAAAAGACAGGCCACACAGGGGGAAGGGGTACTTGTAGCACGTATAACTGACAAAGGGCTCATTTTGAGAATTTATAAAGAATGACGTGGGCCGGCCCGGTGGCTCAGGCGGTTGGAGCTCCGTGCTCCTAACTCCGAAGGCTGCCGGTTCAATTCCCACATGGGCCAGTGGGCTCTCAACCACAAGGTTGCCAGTTCAATTCGTCAAGTCCCGCAAGAGATGGTGGGCAGCGCCCCCTGCAACTAAGATTGAGCACGGCACCTTGAGCTGAGCTGCCGCTGAGCTCCCGGATGGCTCAGTTGGTTGGAGCACGTCCTCTCAACCACAAGGTTGCCGGTTTGACTCCTGCAAGGGATGGTGGGCTGTGCCCCCTGCAACTAGCAACGGCAACTGGACCTGGAGCTGAGCTGCACCCTCCACAACTAAGATTGAAAGGACAACAACTTGACTTGGAAAAAAGTCCTGGAAGTACACACTGTTCCCCAATAAAGTCCTGTTCCCCTTCCCCAATAAAATCTTTTTTAAAAAAACAGGGGCGGCCGGATGGCTCAGCTGGTTAGAGCACGAGCTCTCAACAACAAGCTGGCCGGTTCAAATCCCACATGGGATGGTGGGCTGCACCCCCTGCAACTAAGATTGAAAATGGCGACTGGACTTGGAGCTGATGGGCCCTGGAGAAACACACTGTTCCCCTATATTCCCCAATGTAAAAAAAAAAAAAAAAAACAGGCAAAACAAATCTCTGGTGTTGAGTCTTACCTGTGGGGCAGAAGGGGAGCGTCCTGACTGGGTGGGAGCACAGGGAGAACTCTAGGATGCTGTAATATGCTGGTTTTTTTACTTGGTTAATTGTTACCTAGGTGCATTCACTTTATGAAAATCCAGCAAGCTGTATTCTTACCGTGGTAGGATGTTGTACTTCTTTAATTTAAAGTTGATTTATTTGATCTGATCTGTACCTAGTGTAGTGATATTTGGTATATTGCGTGTCACTGTGGACTGAATTGTGTCCCTGCCCGGCCCCCCAAAAAAAGAAAATTCACGTGTTGAAGCCCTAATCCCCAGTGTGGCAGTGTTTGGAGCTGGGGCCTTTGGGTGTTAATTACTGTTAGATGAGGTCATGAGAGTGGGACCCCTATGGTGGGGTTAGTGTCCTTGTAAGAAAAGGAAGAGACCAGCGCTCATTCACAGTCTCCCGTTGCACAAAGAAGAGGCCATGTGAGCACAGCGCTGGCGGCCTCCCCCAGCCATGAGACAAAGTCTCAGAAGGAGCCCTGCCTCGCCAGCGCCTCGAGCTTGCACTACAGCATCCAGAACTGTGAGAAACAAATGTGTTGTTGGAGCCCCCAGTCTGGGGGGTTCCATTATGGCAGCCAGAGCAGACTAAGGCACGTAGAAATGGACAGCCTTGACCACCTCGTGTTATGGGGATCCATCCTGAGCTGGGCCCGGGCTGCACGCTGCAGCACAAGACAGGCTTTGTCTGGGCACTGGCATGACTCCCGAGGAGAACTGACGCATCGGTGTGGTCAAGCTGCATGAGTGTTATGAGGGTGACTAGCGGGGCTGAGACAGCCAGTGTCATCAGTCAGTGATGCATCTCTCACAGACTTGAAAGTGCCCCCCTTGAGCTGCATCAGGAGCCGTGAATGCTGAACTTTCTGAAACCAGGGCGTGCTGCTTTTCATCATTTGTGGATTGGCCAAAACGGGAACAGCAAAGCCCGTGGGCGCTGCAGTGGAACAAAGGCTGGTGTGTTTCCCAGCCCAGCAGGCTCTGCATTGTTCGGAAGACACAGAAGCACTTGTGCTCGGAAGAGTAGCCGAGTTCAGGAGGACAGCATCACCCACCCTCCCCGTACACTCACAGAACTGGTTTTAGACGGGGGTCACCAGTTTCTGATCTTTCTGTTTTATTTTATCATCTCTATGGATTTCGGTTTGGTGTAGGGCAGTTTTCTTTGGCAAATGTTCCAGATTCAACTTTAAGAACCCCAAATAAAAATTTAAGGGCAGTTTTCATTCCCCCAAAATTCTCAAAGGCACTATCATTCACATAGACCATTTCTGGACGATTCTAGTGACACGTTTTGGTCTGTCTCTCTCTCCCTTCTTCTTGATCAGCACCTGCGCGGTGAAGAGCCCGCTCCACGCTTGACAGCCCCCTGCTGTGCTGTCCCTCATCCTCTCAGAAGGTTCGGCTTCATGTCAGCCCCGACCTTCAGTGTTAACGCTCCTTGTACTTGCTTTGTTGACTGTTTACTTTTTAAAGTATGGTTGGCATGCATTGTATTAGTTTCAGTTGTGCCACACAGGGATTCTACATTTGTGTACCTTCCGATGTGATCACTGTGATAAGTCTAGTAACCATCTGTCACCACGCAAAGTGAGTAGGTTCTCGACTGTATTCCCTGTGTTGTACATTACATTTCTGTGACTTACTTATTTTATCCCTGGATGTCTATACCTCTTACTCCCCTTCACCTCTTGCGCTTCTTTCGTTGTGTAAAAACAGTTGTATTGAGATGTAACGCACGTGCCACGCAGCTCTCCCATTTAAAGTGCACGGTTCATAATGCGACCATCACAAAGATGCCTGCATCCCTTAGCTGTCACCCCAGCTTCCCTCCTCTTTCTCTCCCAGCCGTAAGCAGCCACCAATCTGCTTTCTGTCCCTATGCATTTGACTCTTCTGGACATTTCCTATAGATAGAACCACACATTATGTGGTTTTTGTGAGTCTAGCTTCTTAGCATGTTTTTGAGATCCATCCATGTTGTGATGTGTGTCTGTAATTGATTTCTTTTAATGGTTGAGTAATATTCTATTATCTGGATTTACCACCTTTTGTTTATTCAACAGCTGAGGGACATTTGGGTTGTTTCACTCTTGGCTTTTCTGAATAATGCTCTGTGGACATTCATGTACAAGATTTTGTGTGGACATGTTTTCCCTTTTCTCTGGTATTCACCCGGGAATGAAATTGCTGGGTCGTATGGTACCTCTCTGTTTAACTTGAGGAACTGCCAGACTGTTCTCCAAAGCCCTTAATCTTACCTTATCAGTAAGCAAAGGAAACATTTTATTGCTCTTTAACTTTTGTAAATTTTACTACTGGTGAGTTTTGCAGCTTGTCCGTTAAAATGCCTCTGTAGAAGGCAGAGGTATAATGAGTGTGTGGCACCCCCTTTTCTCCACGAACTTCTCAACCTATGTGGGGTCCTGGTCTTCAGTGCTCTGAGAACGGAGACACTGACCACACATGCACTGCTACTTATGGGCCAAACACCCTTTCAGGTCATTCTGGTTACAAGATCAGCTTCTTTGGCTGCTCTTTACCTGTGATCTCACTTTCAGATTAAACCATTGAGCATTTAGGTAGAAGGCTGCTCACAATATTTGGTTGCTTGAGCTGATGTCTGGGTCATCTTTTATGATCATGCTGATGTCATGGTGGTATCGACAGCAAAACAATGTCCAAGTCAGGCCCACAGGGAAGACCTTGACTTTGAGTATCACCCCTTCTGATACACATAGAGGATTTTAAATGTTTTCAGAGGCCTCACTGCCAGCCTCCACCTTCTGTGGCGCTCAGGGCTACAGCCGCCAAATGAACCATACATCCTGATTGGGAACCCCTAAAATTCATATGTTGAAGTCCTAACGCCCAGCACCGCAGAATGTGAATGTATCAGGAGACAGCGTCTTTAAAAGGGTAATTAAGGTTAAATGAGGTCACTAGGGTGGGGCCCTAATCCAGTATGACTGGTGCCCTTGTAAGAAGAGGAAATTAGGACACAGACACACATGGAGGAGAAACCATGTGATGACACAGGAAGAAAATGGCCATGTGCAAGCCAAGGAGAAAGCTTCAGAA
Source organism: Rhinolophus sinicus (assembly GCF_036562045.2). Taxonomy (NCBI): domain Eukaryota; kingdom Metazoa; phylum Chordata; class Mammalia; order Chiroptera; family Rhinolophidae; genus Rhinolophus; species Rhinolophus sinicus. The sequence goes on along the minus strand of NC_133755.1, from coordinate 76,440,963 downwards.
GAAACCAACCCTGCTGACATCTTGATCGTGGACTTGTAGCCTCCACAACTGTGAGAACATAAACTCCTATAGTATAAACCACCCGATCTATCGTATTTGTTACATCAGCCCAAGCTGACCAATACATGCACTCAATACCCCTTTGCCCTGACACCTGCCTGCTCTCCTGCCCTGTGGGCCTGATGGACAGAACGCAACCCTAAGTCCCAGACCATATCTTCCGCTTGGGTCATCCTGAAGCCCCCATTTTGGCCCACTTTACCCTGGACCCCACCCTGGTCCTTCTTGTTTCCCCAGGTCCAAAGGTGGCTCCCACGTAGAAGGCATACCCTAGTCCAAGTATCACCCCCCCAGTGGGAGAGAAAATGCTATCAGGGACCCTGGTCAAGCCATGGACCTCTCGCCACTCCCACTTCTTTATAAGGGGAAGTTCAGTGATTCCTTAGCACTTGCCAGGGTCCCCTGTGGAGGGTGGGACCGGAAAGGCCAACAGTGGATGCTTTATCCACAAAGATAGCTTGATTTTCCCAGGAGCATTCACCCCATTTAATACAATTTGCACCTGTGCTTTCCTCCAGATGATTTCTAATGTGGAAATAATTATGTGTAGAAAAGCTGGTCTCAACATTTGCTAAGTAGAAGCTGGTGCTATTTTTGAAGTTAGGTTTATCAAGCTGTAACTCACCTACAGTAAAATTCACCCTTTCTAGATGTGCAGTTCAATGAGCTTTGACAAGTGTGTGTAGTGTGAGTAACCAATACGGCCACGATCGGGAATGTTCCTGTCATGCTCGGAGGAGCCCGCGTGTACCTTTGTCTGGGGACAGCTTCTGAGCACAGGAAGTTACAAAGTGGAGCTGATGCTATAGGAAGGTTGAGTGAGAAGAAATTTTCAGGAAGGATGGGAAGGAAAATAGACTGGTTATATTTTAGGGCAGAAAAAAATGGGAAAATTCCACTGACAAGTGGGTGGATGGCAACCTGGGCAGTAGCTCCCTGAAGGTCCAAAGGAGGAGAGGGTGTCAAGACCAGGAAATAGGGTGACTTTTAAGGTCACCCTACCTCCCTCATCCCCTAAGAGCATCTGATCCTGCCCTCCAGTGTGTAGATAGGTGCAAATTTAAAACATTTCATCATTTAACAATTGTACAAAAATTACAACCATACATTATTCATTTAGTATGGTGATTTCATACTTCTCTAAGTATTTTTCTCTTTTTAATTCATGATTTCTACTAAGTTGTGTTGACTTCTACTTACTTGACATTATTTTACATGCACTTTTTCCAATGTATAAATTATATATTTATTTATATTTTGTGGTAAAATACACATTTTTAACTATTGTAAAATATATAATTCAGTGGCATTTGGTACATTCACAGTGTTGTGCAACCATCACCACAGTCTAGTTCCAGAATATTTTCATCATCTACAAAGGAAACCTTGTACCCATGAAGTAGTCACTGCCCCACGCCTTCTCTCTGCCCTCCACCCCCAGCACTAATCTGCCTTCTGTCTTTGTGGGTTTTCCTATTCTGGGCATTTCACATATAGAGAATTGTACAATATGTGGCCTTTTGTGTCTTCTTTCACTTAACATAATGTTTTTTAGTTTTATCCATTGTTATAGCTTATATCGGTGCTTCATTCCTTTTTGTGGCTCAGGAATATTCATTCCATTGTGCTGATGTATCACACTTTGTGTATCCATTTAGTCACTGATGTACATTTACATTGTTTCCACCTTTTGACAATGTGAATAGTGCTGCTATAAACATACATGGACAAGGATTTGTCTGCATATCTATTTTCCTTTCTCTTGGGTATATATGTAGTAGGAGTGGAATTGCTGGGTCATAGGTAATTCTATGTTTACCTTACCAGGGAGCTGCCAAGCTGTTTTCCACAGTGGCCGTATGATATTACATTCACACCAGCCGTGCATGAGCGTTCCAATTTCTCCAGTCCTTACTAATACTCGTAGTTTTGTCTTGTTTTGATGAAAGCCATCCTGGTGGGTATGCAGTGGTATCTCATTGTGGTTTTGATTTGCACTTCCCTGGTAAAGTGACTAGTAACACAGTGTCTTTTCATGTGCTTGTTGGCCATTTGTCCATCTTCTTTTGAAAAATACCTATTTTGTTGTTGAGTTGTAAGAGTTCTTTATATATCCTGGATACTAGACTCTTATCAGATATATGATTTGCAAATATTTTGTTCCATTCTGTAGGCTGTCTTTTTATTTTCTTGACAGTGTCCTTTGAAGCACAAAACCTTTAAATTTTGATGAAATCCAGCTGATCTACTTTTTCTTTTGTCGCCTGTGTTGTTGGTGTTACATGTAAGAAACTAGTGCCAAATCTGTAGCCATGAAGATTTACTTCATGGTCTGTATCTGAGTCATACAGTTTTAACACAAATTTAGGTTTCTACCTGTTTTGAGTTAATTTGGTATGTTGTATTTCTGTTTTCACTTATTTCTAAGTGTTTTCTAATTTCTCCTATGATTTCTTTTTTGACCCATTGGTTAAGAGGTGGTATTTTGTTTCTATATATTTATGAAATTCCTAATTTTTCTTCTATTGTTTATTTCTAGTTTCTATAATGATTGAGAAAGATACCTTATATGATTTCAGTCTTAAAATGTTTTGAAACTTGCTTTGTGGCCTAACATATGATCTATCCTGAAAAAAATCCTGTGTATACTTGCAAAGAATGTGTATTCTGCTGTTGCAGGGTGAGGTGTTCTATACATCTGCCATATCCTCTATTTTCTTTTGATCTTCTGCCTAGTTCCATTATTGAAAGTAGGACATTGAAGTCTTCAACTACCAAATTAATATTTCTCCCTTCAACTCTGTCAATTTGCTTCACATTTTGGAGCTCTGTTTTTAGGCACATATATGAGGTCTGACAATTAAGTTCGCTAACTCATCCTAGAAAAAGTGCTACAGACCTCATTGCTGAATATCACTACGGTCACCTTCGAAGGACTCCCCTTGGGAAGCTATGCACCGATGCCAGTGCCTAGTCCACCCTTCAAAGCTATTTTGGAACTCGTTTTCTGGAATGGCCATCAGAGCTGTGGTTGTATTACCCTTGATGTCCTGAATGTCATCAAAATGCCTTCTTTTCAATGTTTCCTTTATCTTTGGGTAAAGAAAGAAGTCATTGGGGGCCAGAACAGGTGAGTAGGGAGGGTGTTCCAATGCAGTTATTTGTTCACTGGCGAAAAACTCCCTCACAGACAGGACCATGTGAGCTGGTGCATTGTCGTGATGTAAGAGCCATGAATTGTTGGCGAAAAGTTCGGGCCGTCTTTTTCAAGCAGCCTTTTCAGCACTTCCAAATAAACTTGGTTAAATGTTTGTCCATTTAGTACAAATTCATAATGAATAATCCCTGTGATATCAAAAAAGGTTAGCAACATCATTGTGACAAATTCGTGAACTTAATTGTCAGGCCCTGTATATTTATAATTGTATCTTCTTGATAATTGACCTTTATATCAACCTATAATGACTCTCTTTGTCTCATAGTAATTTTTGACTTAAAGTGTATTTTGTCTGGTATTAGGGTAGCTACTCCAGCTCTCTTCAGGTTTTTATTTGCATGGAGTATCTTTTCCATCCTTCCACTTTCAACCTATTTCAACCTATTTGTATCTTTGGATATAAAGTGAGTCTCTTGTAGACAGCATATATAGTTAGATCATGTTTTCTAATTCCATTTGCCAATATCTGCCTTTTGAGTTGAGAGTTTAATCCATTTACATTTAAACTAATTACTGATAAGGATTTCTGTTTCACTATTTGTTTCCAATACATCTTATATCTTTTTCATTCCTCAGTTCCTCTGTTACAGCCTTCTTTTGTGTAATCAATATTTTTGTAGTGTACATTTTGATTCCCTCCTCATTTCCTTTTCTCAGTATTTTTTAGTTATTTTATTAGTGGCCACCTTGGAGATTATAATTTGTATGTTAAATTTATAACAAACTACTTTGAATTAATACCAACTTAGTTTCAATAGTACACAAACTGCTCCTATACAACTCCACCCCTCCCCTTTGTTTTTATTGTCACAAATTATATCTTTAAACACTGTTCATTAACATAGATATATAATTACTGTTTTACACATTTCTCTTTTAAATTATATGGGGGGGAAAAGAAGTTACAAACCCCAAATACAGTAATACTTGCATTTTATTTACCTATAAATATCACATAGTTCACAATCTACTTCAGATTAATACCAACTTAATTTCAGTAGGATGCAAAAACTCTGCACCTATATAGCTCTCTTCCCTCTCCCTCTTTTGTGCTGTTGTTGTCCTATCAATTATATCTTTATACATTGTATGCCCATAAGACAAGATTTATAATTATTGCTTTATGCAGTTTGTTTTAAATCAGGTAGGAGAAAAAGAGTTACAATGAAAAAATACATTTATACTGTCTTTTACATGTGCCCATGTAGTTATCATTATCAGTGTTCTTTTTTCTTCATGTGGATTCAAGTTACTCTAATATTCTTTCACTCCATCTTGAAGGACTTACTTCAGTATTTCTGGCAGGACAGGTTTTTTAGCAACAAATTTTCTCAGTTTTGTTTATCTGAGAATATCTTAATTTCTCTTTTTTTGAAGTATAGTTTTGTTGGATTAGTCCATAGTCTTCAGCCCTTTGAATATTTCATCCAGTACTTACTAATTTCCATGATGTCTAATGAGAAATCAGCTGTTACTCTTACTGAGAATCCCTTGTAGATTATCAATTACTTCTCTCTTCCTGCTTTTCAGATTCTCTTACTTGATTTTTAACAGTTTGACTATGGTGTGTCTCAGTGTGGATCTCTTTGTGTTTATCCTACTTGGAGTTTTTTTAACTTCTTGGAAGTGTGATGTTCTCTCTCTCTCCCTCCCTCCCATTTCTTTATCTCTTTATTCCCATCTCTCTCTTAACTCCTGCTGAGACTCCTGTAATGCATATATTGCTATGTTTGATGATGTCCCACTGGTCTCTGAGGTTCTGTTTTTCTTCATTATTTTATCATTTTGTTCCTCAGACTCAATAATCTCAATTGACCTACCTAAAAGCTCACTGATTCTTTCTTCTGCCTGCTCACATGTGATATTGAAACCTTCTAGTTAGAGTCTCATTCCAGTTTTTGTACTTCTCAACTCCAGAATTCCTGTTTGGTTCCTTTTTATAATTTCTGAATTTTTATTGATATTCCCTACTTGGTGAAACATCATTCTACTGGTTTCTTTTAGTTTTATGTCCATCATTTCTTTTGGCTCTTAGAGCATATTTAAGAAAGTTGATTTAAAGTTTTTGTCTAGTAAATCCAATGTCTGGGCTTCCTCAGGGGTGGTTTCTCTTCGTTTATTTTTTCCCCATGAAAACAGCCATACTTTCTTGTTTCTTTGCATGCCTTGTAATTTTTGTTGAAAAATGGACATTTTGAATATTATAATACAGTAACTCTGGAAATATTCTCCCCAGGTTTTGTTGTTGCTGCTTGTTATGAATAGTAGTTATTTAATTACTTTTCTAAACTATTTTTCTAGAGACTATATTATTTTGTTGTGTGTGGTCACTGGAGTCACTGTTCCCTTTATTTGGAGGTCAGCTGGTGATTTGATAGAGATTTCCTTACATGCCAAGAGCCAAAACAGCAACAAAAAAAACAACCCACCCAGCTCTCCTGGTCTTTGCAGACTGGCTTTGTGCTGGAGTTCTCCGTCAACTCTTAGTCAGGCCTCTCACAACTCTGTCTTAGCCTGCATGTCCTGACTAAGGTCAAAGCTAATGGTCCTCTTGGGTCTTTCCTCTGCATGCGTTAGTCGTGGGCATGCACTTGGCCTGCCTGGCTCTGGTTGTGTGGGAGCCTTCAGAACCTACTCCTCCATGCATGTCCTCCCTCAGCCTCTTCCTTTCTAGGCTGTACGTTCTGCTTGCCCTATCTGTTACCCTTTGCCCCAGGTAGCTGTGGCTTGTAGATTGGCCTTTGAACACTTTTGACAAATGCTGCCCAGGAGGCCACTCTAGCCCTGAGAAAATTGAGGGGGTTAAAAAAGGCAGGACTCTGAGCTCATCCCTCAGGGGGTCAGCAGACATGTCAACACACACCAACCATCTTTGACAACAAAGTTTGTACTGCCGCACACACACCAGCAAGCCATATCAGGAATGCAGTTCCTGGGGTGCCTCTGAAGGGGGGGGGTGATAGGGGAAATTCAAAAGCCAGGCTGTAGTCCCAGTGAAATTTGGCAGCTTTCTTCTTTGTTAAGCATCCCCAGGGTTGGTGTTAGTTTTGGGTTCAATTCCAGAGTTCTGTGCCTGTGGTTGATTCTGACAATTTTTGCCAGCTTAATTGTTTTTTTCTGTGAAGGGACAGATGTTTGGGGTTCCCTAATCCCAGGCATGGACATTTTTGCAGTTAGTGTCATATTGAGAGGTCACCCTCTAAAAAGAATAAGCTACCTTACAGTGCAGACAGCAACGCATGTCCTCACACCCACAGCGACATCACTGTGCTCAGTGTTTGAGTTCTTGATTATTTCATTCTTAGTGAGCAATACTTCACGGTCATGCTGATTTGCATTTCTGTCCCTGTTGCTGAGTTTGACCCCTTGCTGAGGTCGGGTCTGTTTTCTGTGAACTGCTCTTTCCTGAGATCATTAGACTCCAGTATTAGCCTTTCCCTTGCAATTCCCTTTACCTGAGCCTGGGCTTCATGTGACAGGCGGTGTCTGTGTAAGTGGCATGGTACACCTTAGCTGGGGACAGGTAGCTCCTAACACTGAAGGAGGCTTGTTGGACCAGCCCTGGGGTCTCTTTAAATCATTCATTCACTCAGCAGAGATGCACTGAGCCCTACCGTGTGCCAGGCCTGTGACAGCCCTCTCCCCACCCCTTGTGAGCAAGTAGCTGTACAGGGGTGACACCAAGCAAGGAACACGCACACGATGTCATCTCAGAACACACTTTCCTGCTGACCATCTGGTTTTGACTGTATAGTTTTTTTTTAACATTGACGTCCTTACATTTGCCCATCGCATCCTTAAAATGAGAGGTCAGACCGAGCCCCCATCACCTTAGCAACTTGATCTTTGTGGTGCATGTGCTCTGTCCTTGGGTTTAGCTGAAGGGGTGCCCTCCTGGGCACCGGTGGCTGGGGTACTGCTCTCTGGGAACCTAGGGTAACCTTCACCTCACCTGACAGGCGGTTCCTTCCAGGACAGAACATCCAGCAGTTTGCAGATGTCCAGGCCCCAGAAGACGGTGCTAGCCCTTCCTCAGAGAGAAGGCAGGACTCTCACCTGCACAGGTAGAGCCACAAGGGAGTAGAAAAGTTGTGGCTGAGGGGTTCCCCTGGAGTGCTGCCTGCAGCATTTGCGAGTTGAACCCTCTCCTCACCCTGTGTGACGCAGTGGTGGGATGGTGGCTGGTAGGTGGGGTCACTGTAGGCTCATCCCCCCAAAGGGGTCTGGGCAGCTGCCACCATTCCCATCCTCTTGCCCAACCTGAGGCGCAGCGGCTTCCCCCACCCCCTGGACCAGAGGCTCCTCCAGCCCCCCAGGGGCTCTGCAGTTCCACTTCCGCCCCAGCTCCTAGTGGCTGAAGGACCCAAAGATGCAGGCCACCGGGGACATACTCCCCACCACCCGGAGCCCACCGCCTGCTGAGTTCCTGACCTTGAGGGCACTGCAGGCCACCGGGGACATACTCCCCACCACCCGGAGCCCACAGCCTGCTGAGTTCCTGAACTTGAGGGCACTGCAGGCCAGCAGGGGGCTGGGCACGGTGGGGCCCTGGGGGCTGAGGAGCTGGCCTCGCTGGAGGAGCTGCTCTGGACCATGGCCAGCCGCTCCAGTGGTGGCCACCCGCAGTGAGGCCACCCCTCTCGGGCCAGCCCCTCTCCATCACCCCCAGACCACCCTTCTTGGGCCACATCCTTTCGGTCATCCCTCCTCAGCCACACACCCCTAATCTCCCTATAGCCCTTGGCCCCAACATTGGGGTGCTCCTCTCCCTTTATTTCCACTCCTAACTCCTGCTAGGAGACGGTTTGGGGTGGGTCCAAGTCTGATGCCCCGTCCTGCATGGGGCCCCTCAAGGCTTTCACAGCCAAGGCTGGGAGTACGACCCTGGAGAAGGACAGACCTCGGAACTGGGGCTAGTCAGACACAGAGACTCGGGCTGCCTCTGGTTCAGTGGGTCTGGGTTCCCGAATGGGCACTTGCATGAAGAACTTGTAGGGAATAAAGTGCTGTCGTAGGAGGCCACGTAGGAAATGTATTCTAAGCATAGAGCTTCGGTTGTCTGTGATGGCCCAAGATTGTCAGTCGCTGAAATGCCCACAACTAGGGCACTGATAAATTATGTTCTATCAGAGTACCCTGAAAGTGTTTTTATAAAAGTTATGTGTGCAGTGTTGAATGAATGACCCTCAAAACGTAATGTAAAGTGCAAAGGGCCGGTGCGGGACGGGGTGGACAGTGTGCCACCCTTTGTGTTAGGGGGTCTGTGGGGTCTTACTGTTTGCTCCTGCGCACAGAGCATCTCTGAAAGCAGGCTGGGGGGGGGGGGGACACGTTTTACTCTATGCCTTTGTGACTTTTGACTTTTTAGTCATGTAAATATATTGTCTATTCAGAAATGTAAACGAAATAACCAAAGGGCTTAATTTATATTAAACTTTGTTCTGTTTGCCTCTCTTTGTCTTTCTCTTTCTTTCCAATTCCCATGTCCTGTTTCTCCAGTTCACCTCTGGGGGGTTCAGAAAGATGCATCAGCAGTTTAGATTACTTACTGCAGGGGAAGATTTGAGTGCGGGAAAGGGCCCATCATGGGTGTTCGTCTCTGGAGGTGGCTGTAATTTCACGGGGTCATCCTCTAAGACTCGTAGCAAATGGCTCTCAGGATAAAGCGGCCTACCCTGCACACCCCCAGCATGCCTCCTGGAGCGTCTCCTGGGGCTCGGCTTAAAACGGCAGCCAGGTCCGAGCGGAGCACCACGTGCAGGCCCTCGTCCCGGTCCTCTCTCGCCCTTGGCTCTCTTCTGCCCAATGCCTGCCTTGTTAGGGGCGGGTGGTGTTGCAGCTCCCATTCAGGTGTTGGAGAGGTGAAGGCACTGGCCCTGGCAGGTGTGCAGCCTGACTCCTGCCTGGACAGAGATGGCATCTTCTGTTGGCCTGTGGAGTCCGGCCCTGTTGTGCGCTGCTTGTCCGCCAGCGCCCAGCTGTGTCACATCTCCTGGTGTTGCAGTGAGCCTTTCACACGCACAGGCCAAAGTCACGTCCTATCAGACTGAAGTCCCTCAGGGAGGTGAGGTGGTGTTGAGACAGCAGCTCTGTCGCCATGCACTGGGCCCTGACCAGGCGCTGGATAAAGAGGTGACGGTGTGGCCCCCCTCCCCTGAAATGTGACATGATGATTCTGGTGTTTCCCATGCCATAAAGCTGCTATAGAGGGGCCTGGAATAGTGGCACTTAGCTTAACCTGGGGATTGGAAAAGGCTCCCCCGTGGTGTCCTTGCTTTGAACCTCGGAGGATAAGAAAATATGGGGGTGGGGGGGCAGGGGTGACTGGAGACTAAGGGACGAGCAGGATCTGGAGGGCTGCCTGCCACTGGGGCCGGAGAGGCAGGCGTGGGCTCAGGCCTCTCCTGGTCAGTGCAGAGGCACCGGGAGGACCGGCTGTGCACAGGCTTGCTGTGTTACAAGGGAGCAGATGCCAAACCAGGTGCCGTGTCTGAGTGTGTGCTGGGGGCCAGCCTCCGTCCTGCCTGCCTGCTCATCTGCTCTTCGGGGCACAACACAGCCGATGCTGCGCAGCCCCCCAAAATTAAGTCTGTGAGGCCACGGCAGTGCAGCTGCCTGGCTCTCCTTCCTAGGTGTTGCTCTGCTCCCAGGGGTCCCTGCAGTGCAGGGAGAGGGTGGGTGACCCGTGGGAGCGGCACTGAACCCATTGTTGGCTCTCAGCTCCCTGCAGGGAGTAGGCTCTGGGGCAGGAGGGCAAGGAGCTGCTTGGCAGGACTGTCCCTGTGGGTGCCTTGGATCTCGGTGAGGACCTGCCCTCACACCTGAGCACAGGTGGGGGGCAGAGGGGTACGGGTGGGGGCATGGGGTGGGGGCCCATGGGGGGCACAGGTCCAGGCTGTGGATTTAAGGCCGACATGCTCTGGGTTTTGGATAGTTTTACCCAGTGATTTGTGTCATTTATGAGTGCTCAAGCTGCCTCCTCTTAAACCCACATTCATTCATTGATTCGAGAAATACTTACTCACCAACTGTGTATCAGGGCCTCCTGTGGCCTTTGAGGACACAAAATAAACACATCCTGCTCTGCCCCAATTCTCTGTCCACATTTTTTTTTTTTTTTTTTTAAGATTTTATTAGGGAAGGGAACAGGACTTTATTGGCGAACACTGTGTACTTCCAGGCCTTTTTTCCAAGTCAAGTTGTTGTCCTTTCAATCTCAGTTGTGGAGGGTGCTGTTCAGCTTCAAGTTTTTTTCTTTCAGTCTTAGTTGCGGAGGGCGCAGCTCAGCTCCAGGTCCAGTTGCCATTGCTAGTTGCAGGGGGCACAGCCCACCATCCCTTGCGGGAGTTGAACCGGCAACCTTGTGGTTGAGAGAATGCGCTCCAACCAACTGAGCCGTCCGGGAGGCAGCTCAGCTCATGGTGCCGTGTTCAATCTTAGTTGCAGGGGGCAGAGCCCACCATCCCTTGCAGGACTCGAGGAGTTGAACTGGCAACCTTGTGGTTGAGAGCCCACTGGCCCATGTGGGAATCGAACCGGCAGCTTTCGGAGTTAGGAGCATGGAGCTCTAACCGCCTGAGCCACTGGGCCGGCCCCTCTGTCCACATTTATAGAACCGTATCTCTTGGGACAATAACCACATAAAACCAGTGTAAGTGACAGCTGCCTTGAAAGGGGCAGAATATAGACACATGACATTATTCATCATCCCATTGGGGGAAAGAAGGTGGCTTCTGCCCACGCTGTCATGCGGGTGGAGTCCTCCTGCCCATTGCCTGGAGGGAGGGTTGTCTCATCTGTGCCAGAGCCTCAGAGATGTCCAAGGGCCATAATTGAATCCCCATTTAGGTTCTCCTGTTATCCATCCATCCCTGTGTCCATCTTTCCATCTGTCCATCCATCCATGCAACAAACATGTACTGAGTGCCAGCCTCATGCGAGGCTCTGTTACAGACTCTGGGAACACAGCAGCAACAAGACCAGATAGACATCTCTGCCCTCATCTCACTTGCTTTTGGGTGGGAGATAAACAGGAACCAGCTGAGTGACGCTCTGTGACAAGGGCTAATGAGAAAGGATGGGGGGGGGGCGGACCATCAGGAGGGTTGGGAGATTTGGGGTGAGGGGTCAGTGGGAGTGCTCCCAGTGTGTTGGGGGCAGGGTGCAGCTGAGGAGAGGTCAGGGAGGCTGAGGGGTGCCCATGCTAGAGCTTTTCCTCTGTGTGAGCTGCTTCCATCCACCTGAGCGGGATCCTCGCCTGTGAGGGGAAGGAACATGTGGGGGTTGCTGAGGACCTGGACGGGAGGGTGTGGGAGAAAGACGGGATCCAAGGGGCCTAAAGGGCTTTGGCCTAAGCAAGCGGACGTTTGTAGCTGTGTGAGGGATGTGGGATGGGGTGGCCACAGCATTGAGAGTTCATTGGGGGATCCCAGGGGTGGGGTCCAGGAGGTGACTAGAGTGCCATATGGGAGTCCCCATGTACAGGGGATGTCTAAAACCACGAACGTGGGTGAGATTACCTGGGAAGCGAGTATTGAGAGAGAAGAGGCAGCAAGGGAGCGATGGAGAGCTGGCATTGACCCTGACGAGGGCAGCCCTGGTGGACAGCTTGGGGAGAACCCGACTGGAATAGCTCACAGGGGAGCAGCAGAGGTCAAGAGAGCAAGACGGGCGGACCTGCAGGGGCAAGTCAGGACCGACTCCATGTCTTCTTTCTTGTCCTCCCTCCCTCCCTCCCTCCCCTGGGAGCCACCTCTGCCAGGTGACTGGGGGTAGGTGACCGGCTGCCTGCCCAGGCTTGGCTTTTCCAGGAGTGAGTGCTGTTGTTCAGCGCTGGTCCCCGCAGCACGGCAGGCGCCCTCCAGGTCGGCACCCAGCACCCACTTGCACCCACTACTGAGTGACAGCACACCGACTTCCTTGGGGCCTGCACCTTTGAGTCGCCAAGTGGTTTACATTGTCGTTCTCGGGAGATGATTACAAGTGACAGCTTGGCTGGCCGTTTGCTTTTTTCTCGTGTTTCTGATCATCATTTCTGGACTAGACGAGAGATCAGGACACTTTCTGGAAAGTTTGTAAATGGTAAATGTTTTAAGCTTCGAGGACTATACAGTCTCTGTTGCTACTCAGCTCTGCTGCTGTGGCAGGGATGCTCCCACACACGGCCGTCAGCGAGCGAGCGTGCCCAGCGGGCAGGAGTCCCCACACACCTGGCCCCGGTGCGGGGCCCCGCCTCCTGCCTGTGCAAATCTGAGTGACGAGTTAGCTGAGTGCTGCTCATGCTGCCTGGAGACCCAGGGAAGGGGCGCTGTGTGAGCCGCCCGGTGTGTCAGAGAGCAGACGTGCTGAGCGTGGGGACTGAACAGAGCCAGAGGGTTTGGGCCAAAGGCCTCGGTGGTGTCATAAGTGATGAAAGCACTGTTCTCTCTATGTTGGAACTTGTGGGTTCGGTTTCCAGGTTTCCCAGTCAATGGATAGATAGCCTTGGAATTGAACCTTTTAAAGTCTCTGTGGTGAGAATACAAGGTCGGACAATTAAGTTCGCGAACTCATCCTAGAAAACTTGCTACACACCTTACTGCTGAATATCACTATCATCACCTTCGAGGTACTCCCCTTGGGAAGATACGCACCAATGCCAGGGCCTAGTCCACCCTTCAAAGCAATATTGGAACTCCTTTTTCTGGAATGGCCATCAGAGCTGTCATTATATTACCCTTGATGTCCTGAATGTCATCAAAATGTCTTCCTTTCAATATTTCCTTTATTTTCGGATAAAGAAAGAAGTCATTGGTGGCCAGATCAGGTGAGTAGGGAGGATGTTCCAATACAGTTCTTTGTTTACTGGCTAAAAACTCCCTCACAGACAGTGCCATGTGAGCTGGTGCATTGTCGTAATACAAGAGCCATGAATTGTTAGTGAAAAGTTCAGGTCATTTTTGTCTAACTTTTTCACGCAGCCTTTTCAGTACTTCCAGATAGTAAACTTGGTTAACTGTTTGTTCATTTGGTGCAAATCCATAATGAATAATCCCTCTGATAGCAAAAAGGTGAGCAACGTCATCACAACAAGTTCACGAACGTAACTGTTAGGCCTCATAATTACCCTAGCCCTTTGCTTTCTGCTGAGTGCATCCAGGATTCCGGAAGTCATGGCTTCGATGTTTTGAAATTCCCCATAGAAAGGGAATTACCTGGGCACCAGCTTAAGACAGCAGGGGTTTCACTTTGAAATCACCGATAATTTTCTGAGCACGTGACATTTTCAAGCAGTACTCTGAGAAAGCCTTCTCGACAGCAGACACTTTGATGTGTGGTTTTGATGTGGGATCATTTTGATGGGATGGTTTAACTCTGCTTCAAAGAAAATTACTCACTTGATACACAAAGCCAGTGACCTGGTCCCTCCCTGAATGGGGCGGGGAGCAGGAAGGAGTACAAGTCTGGAGTGGAGAGCTGAGGCTGGAGGCTGGCCACATCTGACCAAGAAGTCACCTATGACCAGGACTCACTTAACTGCCACAGTTGCCCCTCAGAAAGGACCCTGGGTGTCCTGAGCAGACCGTCTGCTCTTGCTCTAAGGACTGGCTGGCATCTTGAATGGATGATATCCTATGTTCTCTATTTCTTCAAGTGAAAAGACCTATGTGTATGCTGGGGCAGGGGTGGGGACTTGTGGGGCTATTTAAACCACAACAGCGTCCTTTGCCCTCAGTTCTGGGCCGCACAGGAAATCCTCAATTAGATGTGCGTGGTCTTGGAACTCTGAATAACATGCAGACATTACACTGAATAGCACAAAAGTCCCTTTGAACAGTGGTTTGGGGACAGGGCTAAGACTCTTTTACAGGTGAATCTACTTCTTACAGACTTTTAATAATTTGTGCATTTTTAAAAATTATCAAAGCAACATCAGAAGCCATAGATACTCAAAAACTCAAACAGCAAAGAAATGAGCAAAACAGAAAATTGTTTGACTATGAGTGGTGGTTTTCCCAGGCTGCTTCCAGAAGGCTGCAGGGTCAGAAGCTTCCCCAGTGTCACCCATGTCACCATGGTGCTATTTCGTCCTCAGGGCAGCCCTGTGATGGGGGTTGGTGCCTGACCTCGGGTCACCTGGCAGGGAGTGAGGAGAGTTCTCCTGGCCACCGTCGGGCCACCACCTCACTGCTGCCAGCTGCTTGTGTCCCCGATCCCAATGGGTACCCCAGCAGTGTCCCCCTTGGAGTCCACTGTCTTGGCTGGCTGGGAACCTGGGTGTGGGCCTTCCTCTGATGACAGGAGCGGATGCAGTACCCATGGCTGGTTTACTTTGTTGTTGTTACATGTGGCCACATCACCAGGAAGTCCAGCAGGACACTTGTGTGACCACACAGGGAGTGCCTCCTCTTCATCCCTGTCCCCCAGGATTGACCCTAGAGCGTAGTTGGTGTGTGTAGGGTTCTGCATGTGTGTACGAATGTGTGTGCACGTGTCTGAGTGTGCACCTATGCACTCGCACCCTTCTGCTCTGCAGCTGGTCCTCCCACCCACCGTGTGCATAGGCCGGTGTCCATCTACTCCTTCTCCCTGCAGTTGCCTCCCCTTCCTGCCCCCTCTTCAGTGGGCCATCAATCCTGACTGTACCCTCCCGACATGGTCAGGCCGGATCCCTTCCTTCCTGCTCCTTCCATCCGTGGCCCCAGCTCTGACCTACTTACAGGATCAGAGTCACCGGGCAGGGGCAGGGGCGGGGCATCCCCCTCACCACGGAGTTTGAGGCCTGCCGCCCAGAGGAAGAGCCGGCTCCTCATGGCCACATGCTCCTTGGCCCTGGCTGACCCTTGTCCACAGCTCTGTGGCCCGTCCACCTGCTGAAGGGTACTGGGGTGTGTGAGGGCAGCCCACGCCTGACTCACCCTCCAGCACCTGGCACCTGTACATGGTAGGCACTCAGTGAAAGTTGGAACTGAAGGGAGCCAACAGGTGGGGATGAGGTTGTCACCAGGACCTTGGCTCCTGGACAGAAGCCCCGAGGGAGGGATAGGGTGTATGACAGAGGGAGGGGAAGAGCTCCTTAGTCTGCATCTTGCGGGCTCTTCCTCTACCAGCAGGTGGCGCTGTCCCCAGCGGTCTCGTCCCCCAGGCCCCAGCTGCAGACCAAGTGCACCTGCGGACAGCCTGCTTTCCGCTCCTCGCTTTACCAGGAAGCTGGTGGAGAGGTGCTCCATGGCCCTACAGGTCGTCCCATTAGAGCATCCAGGTGGCACTGAGTTTGTACCCAGGCGTCGCCCCTGCCTTGCATCCTGGACTGTTCACACCTGAAGTCACGTAACCACCTGGAAGGGCTGTGCCTCAGGTGTCGGTGGGCAGGGCCAGGCCCCTCTCTCTTGGAGCCCAGTGATCAGGACCATCCCAAAGGAGGAAATCCCAAAGCTGTGTCTTGGCATGTTTGCATATGTCAGCTTTTAGGGGTGGAGATGAAATCGTCACACATATCTACTTACAGTATTTAATTCACTAATTTGGACGCACATCTTTAAAAAGTCTGACATTTCAGCAAATATTAGCCTGTGCATTTCTGTATCCACACGGCGTTCTCCTCCCCTACACCCTAGCTCCATGGGGCAGCTTTGGTCACACTCACCTACATGCCTTTGGGGTCATGTCCTCATCAACACTGGAGACACTTTCTGGGCCACCCAGCATCATCGTCACTACCATCTGCTCGTTCAAAACACTGTACTTCAGTCTGTGTGACGCTAACACTGAAAAGTCTGTCCCCAGCCACGAGCACACACTGAATAATTTAGGACAGCCCGTTCTTCTCTTTGGAAGTAAATTCTCGATCATTATCACATAACACGGACTATGTTGCTTTTAAGAGGTTTAAAAAAACTTGACAATAACATCCAACATTTGCAATTGTGTGTTCATACGTCTAAGAATAAGACAGAAAGAGAAAGCGGCCATCCGCTGGGAGCACATGTTGGGCAGTAGCAGAGGCCGCGGCCGCCCCCCTCCCCCACCCCTCTGGCTGCCCCTGTGGCCTCTTCGACCTGGTTAGGACCTCAGCACCCAGGGATCCTTTCTCTTTTCCAGCTGTGCAGGGTGATCTTATGCCTATTTCATTAATTCTCAATCTCCCTTATTTTATAATAGAAAGATAACGTTGTGATGTGTTTCCTTTAAAGCTTTATTGAGGAAAGTTTCAGACATACGTACAAGTAGAGAGCAGTACAGCGCACTGTCCTGTGCCCATAACTCAGCTTCTGCAGCTGTCAGCTCACAGCCACTCGCTTCATCTCTTCCCCTACCCACTGACATTACTGACATTGTCCCCTCGGGGTTGTTGTTTAGCAAATCCCAGACACATGTAATTTAATCTGTACAGACTTCAGTGCATGTGTCTAAAACTCAGGACTCTATCTTTAGACGTAACTTCAATATCATTGCACCAAAAAAATACAGGAGCTTCTTAATATCATTAATATCAGCATTCAGATTTCCTTGACTATCTTAAAAATGCTTTTATATGTTGTTCATATCAGGGTCTAAACAAGGCGTGCACACTGTAGTTAGACAGTAACATCACTGGGAAATGGTAGTGCATTGCATGGCGCCTGACACATTCGCCATCGTCCTCATTTTTCTTGCCTTTTCCTTGTTACAACAACGTGGTAGAGAATATCCTTATACAAAGATGTTTGTCTGGACGCCTGGCATGTGGGTGTGATGTGAGGTGATTGGGCCTGAGTGTATGACTATTGGTAAAGGTTCAGCCTGCCAAGCTGTGAAAGTACCTAAGAAAGAGACGATGAGAAGAGGGGAAAAGGAAGGATGGGAGGAGAAGAGAGTGGAGCTGGAGAAAGGAGGGGACGGGAACAATGTGCTGGGCAGGAGGGAGCGGGGAGGACAGGAGAAGGGATGTGTCTTCCTGAGCTGCCTGGGACTCACAGTTTGTATCCTGGGCTGGATGGCCTGCAGGAAGTGTTTGACTGCACATAGAGGGTGAACTGGGATCAAAGAGCCCTGCCAAATGGGACCAGGTGGCCGGCCAGCTTCCCGGAGGGAGGAATTCAGCCCCCCCCCCCCCATGCACGCTGATGAAGCACAGTGGGGACTGTGCTAGCCTCTCAGATCCCAGGGGCTTTCTGGAGGGGGGAATGGCTGCCCTACACAAGGTCAGGTCAGAGGTCTCCTGCTATGTAGTGGGTAAGGGCCACTTCCTGAAGGTCACCGTTTAGCCTTGGGGTCATCTTTTATTTCCTGTTTTTGCCAAGGATTTCAAGTTCAGACAGACACAAGAGTGGGAATACTAGTCCTTTAATAATTATCCCGTTGTATTCAGCCGGAAACATGAAACTGGAGGAAGAATAAAAGATCACTTGATGTCTCAGAAAAGCAGTGTGGTTCCATTTCTTGTCATACAAAAACTTAACACTTTCTGAGATTACAGGTAATTTTGCATTTTCCAAATTTTCTGTAATGAATATCATTTTTATCATTCCAGGGGGAAAAAGTGATTTTTTTTTAAAAAGTAATATTTTAAAATCACTTCTGGAAATAGATTCACTTCTCCTCCCCATTCTGTGATGAGGGACATTGTCTTTCTACCCACTGTTCACCATGGGAAATCTTGGCACAGAGGAAGCAAGCAGTTTGTCTCAGATGGCAGAACAGGTGTGGGCAGCCCGGTGTCCAAGAGCCAAGCCCCGGACCCAGGCTGGACCTGCACAGGTTTCTGGGCAAGTACGCTCCCCGCCCCTGACAGTGGCTCCGGGACTGGAGATGGCCCAGGCCTTGTGGTGTCCCCTCTCATTCACCACCCAGCTGGATGTGTGACCTCAGGTCAGCTCCCTGGGACCAAAGTCACATGC
This sequence comes from Rhinolophus sinicus, assembly GCF_036562045.2. Lineage (NCBI taxonomy): Eukaryota > Metazoa > Chordata > Mammalia > Chiroptera > Rhinolophidae > Rhinolophus > Rhinolophus sinicus. The sequence continues at coordinate 76,422,828 of NC_133755.1, read as the reverse complement.
CTTTCTGACACAGTTGATACCAGGGCTGAACTTTTTCCTCCTCCCTTGAAAGCAGTTCAAAAGGATATCTGATCCCCTGAGTGGGAAACTCAGGATGACGCCCCACCCTCGAGGCCTGAAGGAGGCGGGAGCTCCAGGCAAGGAGGACAGCCATAACTTCTCAACTCCATCATCAGGGGGCTGCCTCTGGATCAATTGTTCAGGGTGCTCCCCGCAGCATGTGTGGGGGCATCTGGAGCCTCATTTGTCCTGTGGGTGAGGTGTCTGCGGTGGGTTCCAGGAGCCTGGTGCCCGGCCTCCCTCTATGAATATTCCAGCAGGAGAACTTGGGTGGGTCTGAGCTGTGTGGGCATGAGCACCATTTCCTCGAGGCCTGGCCAGGGCTTTGCCACCACCTGCTCGTCTTCCTGGCTCGTGAGGGGGTGAAGCAGGTAGAGTGTGGACGGGGCTGAGTGGCCCAGCGGCTGCAGTGCCCCCAAAAGTACACGGAAGTGTTCAGCCCGCAGGGTGGTCTCTGGGGTCCCGCTCCTGACCACGTGGTGCTGCTGAACTTTAACAAAGGAACAAAAGGAAAAGAAGAGCAGGCATGAGCGCTCTCAGCCTTACTTCTTCCTATCCTCCCGAGGCCTTTCAGCTTTCGTTTCAGTTACTTGGCAAGGGCACAGAAACTGATACTGTATAAATAGCTACACTGGTGTTTATCCCTCTGCCATCACTTGGGATTCCCGAGGCACTGAGACACTTACCCTCTGGGACTGCTGCTGTGAGCTGGAGAGGAGGGAGAGGCTAGAGGACTCGTGGCAAGGCATTATCAGGGACAGACAGTCAAACAGGGTCAGAGCTCTGCCCAGCTGCCCACATGTGGACCCAAGCCAGCCCGTTCTGTGCTGTCCCTTTGTGTTGTGCATTCCCCTTTTTAGCTAATTTCTTCCCCTTCCTTCCTTCAGTTCCGAGGGCTCTCTGTCCCTGACTGGGTGGCTGGTGATTAGCAGTTGTCCAACTGTGGCTGTTCTTTGTCCCGTTGGGAAGCTCCCTCACGGGGATCCCTAGGGTTGACAGCTGGGGCTTCGTGCTGTGGCATCAGCTGTGACAGGCTTTCCCTCCCCTTCTGATTCTATGGTCCTTTGACATTCTCAGCATAACTTCTGAACTTGGTGTTGGCCTCTCCACAGGCGAAGACACCCAGTTGGGCTCAGGTCTGCATTCTTGATCTGTGGACACGACAAGGACATGACAAGTTTTTTGTAAATCTAACAACAGTTGATTGTGTAACCCAAGGATTTTGAGCTTTCAGCACACACAGCTCCCACCCCTCCCCCCTTCCTCCCGACTTCAGCCAGGTGCTGCTATGAGGACTCTCCCTCCTGCTCCCTCCTGCTCAGGCCCTGAGAGGGGCCGTCCGCCCTTCCGCCAAGCTGGAGGTTGCCTGTGCCATCGGCCTTGTCCCTTCCATTGAGGGCGGGAGGCTCGTGGATCCGCCAGGTGAAGCAGCCCTGGGGCCCAGCCTGTTGGGCAGGGTCCTCACTTCTCATCAGCCCTAGGCACAGAGTTTTCTGAAAGCCACTCGCTCCAGGGCACAGCTGGGCCTCCCTTTCTGCCTCTCTCGCTCGCATCTTCCCAAGTAAACCTCACCCAGCAGCCGTGAACTTGAAGGCAGCCTAATCATTTCTGTGGTAGAAATTGCGTTGCAAGGCGGGCGTAGCAGAAGACAGATGTGACCCAAGGGGGTGTCTCTTCCTTGGAGTGGCAGCCAACTGGGGCTTGTACAATCAATTCCCCTACCGAGGACTTGGCGGGGTGCCCCCAGCAGAATGCCACAGCCTCAGAGTCCAGGAGCACCAGCCTCCTTGCCCCAGGGCCCTGGCCAGGTCCTGCCCATTCGTGAGGTCCTCCAGACATGCTTCGCCTGGGTATTGTCTGCATTCAGGGTACTGTGCTTGAACCATGCGTGCATTGGGGGAGGGGGGTCAGTGCGTGAAAGCGTCTGTGTGACTGAGCATGTGGAGCGAAGGGTGCCAGCAGCCCTGGGGGGGAACCCATGTTTGTATGTACAAATGAAGGTCTATTTTAGAGCGGTCATCTTCACACACAGGAACAAAGCTGCTTTCTCCTCTGAACTTAAATGATTTGGATAAAAAACACAGAATTTGTAAATTGCCTGGACATACTCAAGGAGACAGCAGCTTGGCTCGGAGAGAATCTTTGTTTTGGAGCGTCCTGTTCCTGGCAGACGAAAATCTGTCCTTTTTACAAAGGAAAAGAAGGTTGGGCTGACTGAGGAATTCTATCTAGAGCCATGACTTTAAATGCTGTCTGAAATGTTCTTTGCATGGTTTGGCCGTTAAAAAGAACAAACACGAAATTACTTTTTCATTTCCTGGAATCCATATTAATTGCCTTTAGGAGGTTGTCTAGAAGGAGCTTCACAAAATTCAGAGGGTAGGAGCGCCCTCCCCCAGACTGAGGGTCCCCAGGATGAAGTCCTGCCAGCCTCTGAGGTGGCTTCTGAAGCTCCTTCAAGCAGAGCTCCTAAACCTTGAACACAGGATAGTTCACATCTCCCGGTTTACACAGGGACCTGGCATCTCTTAGGTCCCCAGGACTAACCAGGGCCCCAGTGGACTTCAGATGGGCTCCTCTCCACGCCAGCAGCTAGATTTTGAGAGCTCCTGTTAGAAGGGACAGGCCTGGCAGGGTCCTGTCGAGAGTAGAAACACAGGTCCTGGCCACAGGCACGTGGCATGTCTGAGCGCCGGTCCCCCTGGACTCTGGGGCCCTGGCCGCTTACGTGTGTCTAGAGCCCTCTGTGGCCACCCTCCTCATTTGTGACTGCCTTCCCAGAATTTCCCTGTCTCAGGCCCCTTTCTGTTATTTCCCCATCTTCTCAGGTGTCCCCTTTGTTTCGGAAAAACACAGGACGGGGCAGAAACGCCCTGTGTAACCAGAACCTGGACGCTGGTCTCGTGGGCCCTGCTGGTAACTCTGTCTGCCTGCCCGGGGCCCTGGGCTGAGCCGTGTGAACCCCAGGCTCTCCCCTCATCTGCATCAGACCCTCTGCTCAGCCTTGGAACACCTCAGTTTCCCCTCCATCCCACAGACAGGACAAAGTGTGCCACCCAGTCACGCATGTAAAGCACTGTGACATGTCCTCATGGGGAGCAAGTGATGGTGATGATGGCATGGGGGGTTTTCCTTTGTGACAGCTGCTGGTGTCAAGTGCTCTACAGACCTTTTTATCCATAGCAATGATTAGTGTGATCCTAGCGTCCCAGTGAAGCTGAAATATGAAAATCCCCCATTTTACGGAGACAGGTGTGTTGGGGATGGTGCTCAGCATGGAGACCGCTAACCTCGCTAGCGCTCTGCCCCGCAGCTCCCTGCTGGACCAGCAGCTCTCCTTCCTGCACAGCGGCCTCCTGACAGCCAGTGTCTGCCGGCGCCAGCCATCCCCTACCCTGCTCCAGTGGCGGATCCCAGTGAGGGCCTCAGGCCTGCCGCTAGGTGGCAGGAGCGTCCCAGCCTCAAGGCCTGGCAGGACTGCTGGCAGCCCCAGGGGCTGACCCTTTTCCTCTTCTGGCCTTAGCTGCTGCCAGGTTTGTCCCAGCTGAGGCCAGAGGAGGGAGGAAGGCCTGTGATGACAGTGTTGGGGAGGTGCGGGGACGGCCTGCAGCCTCACTCACCCCCACCTCTACCCCTGCCCCGAGCGTGTGCCACCAGCAGTCCTCTCTGTGGTCTGGTCCTTGCTACTCCACAGGTGCTTCCATGTGCACCAGCTCATCTCTGCTTCAAGTCACAGAGCCCCCTGTAGCCCTACAGCACCCTGGAGGTGTGGGGTCTCGTACATTTCAACATGGCAACGCTCAGGTGTAGGGTCAACTGGAAAAGCCTGGAACAGCTGCGCTGTCTGCCCCTTCCTTCCTGCTGGTGCTGCTGGAACAGGGCCCTGGGGAACATGCCTTCTGCCCTGGCCTGGAAACCTTTACACTGAGAAATACAGTGAGAAGCCAGCAGGGATGGCCCAGGAGCCAGCTGCTGGGATCTAAACGCAAGGCGCAAGCCTGCTGGCCTTGGCCCCCACCCAGGCCCATCCCTGCCTGGACAGGCAGGTCACAAGTTCCAGCTGCTCTCATTCCTGCCAGTTGGAGCCCGGACCCCAGCTGTAAATTAGAGCCACTGTGCGGGTGGGTTGTTCATGGAGCGGGTAGACTGGCTGGCTGCCTTCCAGAAGGAACCTTCCGCTCTCAGTCCTTCTCTGGGGCTGGGGGGCGGGGAAGGGGGAGGTTCTTCCCATTTGCCCCTCCCTGCCCCAGAGGGAAAAGACACCCTTGACACGGGACCCTGTGTGTGGCTGTTGCTCTTGCCCCTCCCCCAGGCCCAGTGGGAATGGCAGGCCAGTAGCAGGAACAGTGCAGCCATTCTTCTCTGCCCTGTCAGTGCAGCGTCTCTGTGCCCCATGCACAGTATGTGACAAACGCAGTCGGGCATTGGGAGGCACAAAGGGCCCATCTGAGATGTCTCCCACAGAGGATCCCTGTGTGACCCTGCCACAACATGGAATGCCTTCCCTGTCAGTCGGCCTGGGAGGAGTGGGCCAGCCCCACCCAGTCTCTCCTCCCACCTCTGTCCTCCTGGGAGGGGCCATGGAGCAGAGGACCCAGCCCTGAGGCCGGACAGACTAGGTGCAAGTCCAGCTCCGCCACTTCCTGCATTGTGACCTTGGGCAAGTAATCAAATGTCGACCCTGTCCTCAGTTTATTACTCTGTACACTGGGGCAGGTAGTCCCACGTGAAGGTTAAATGAGGAAATCCTGTGACATGCCCTGTCCTTATGGTCTCCACACAGCTCCGACCAAGGCCTGGGCATCTTCTAGAAGAAGACACCAAAGCTCCCCTCCCCCACGGCGGAAGCCAGACCAGTGATGGGTGCACTTGGCCTTGGACCCTTGTGGGGCAGACCCAGCCTCTTCGTCTCCAGATGGGAAGGAGGAGCAGGACAGCTCAGTGGTCATGTGGCCATTCATGGTTGTACTACAGTCTTTAGCAGGATGGATTCTGCCATTTTACTTTGGAGGTTTGGGTTTTCTTGCCACTGGGATATATTTCACACAGTAACAGCAGCATCCACTGCAGGTAGATGTCGGCTGAGGAACTGCTGCATACTGAGCTTTGGGGAGGGAGAGATGTAGGGAGGTGGCCCGGGGCCATGCCCTACGAACTGCAGAACCTCGCTGTTACAAGGACTCTGGGTGTGAGAGGCAGACATCCATGGGGCTCCCTGAAGCTGCTGGGGGATTCTGATGAAGGTGCAGGGGTAGCTTGTAGGATCCTCAGGAAGAGCTGGACCCAGGATGGAGAAGGGTCGGGGTCCTAGGACAGGCCTCGGCTTTTCTCCATGGGTTCCATGGCCAAGTAAATTCCCAGGAAAGAGTCTGATTGGCCTGAGAAGGGTTAGGGACCCCCCACCCCCATGCAATCAAAGGCAGCTGGGTGATCAGGATCACAGCTGCTGGGGACCCACATGTACATCTGGTTCACTCTGAGAGCTGGGGGTGGGTGAGTGGAACAGACCTCCAACCCTCATTCAGCTATTTCTTTAGAAAGGACACCCTGAGGCCCTGCTGCCTGCCACCCGCCCAGCCAGGGTTTCAGTGGGGTGCACATCACGTGCTGGTGAGCGAGCTTTGGCCCTTGTGTACACAAATTACGTAAGCTTGTTACTGGAGCCCTAGAGTGTACCTGCCAGGTGTGTTTTGCTGGGGAGATGGACAAGAGCAGGTAGCATGTGCATTGAATGAATTTACATTCTTGTTGGGAAATGGTCTTGTTGGTGAGTGTTCAGTTATGAAAAAGTTACAAGAAGTTATGAATCGAGGAGGAGGAGGCAGGGTTCTGGTGTCTTAGGTCAGATCCCCGAAGCCACCGACTCTGAGACGGTTTCCCAGCAACTCTCGGCAACCACCACTGTGAGGGAGGCAGAGCTGCAGAACCGGCAGAGGCCAGCAAGTGCAAGAGAAGCCACAGCCACCCTGCAGAGGCTCTGGAACTGGAGTGCCCCTTTGGAGTTGTCCAACACAGGCAAGGGGTCCAAGCCTTTGGACCGCAGCATCAGCCAGTTACCAAACAAAGGCCACATTTGTGTGACCTTGACTGAAGCACTCCCTCCCTCCAAGGTCAACACCCAGAGAGGGACTCAGCTCAGGGCCCTCAGCCCTGAGGACGCACCCAGCCCCTGGGGATGAGAGCCTCTGTCCTGAAGGGAGCTGTGCCCAGGACATCCCCCACACTGTCCTTTTCTTAGCACTCTTGGGAAGGTGGGGGCATGCGTGGCCTAGCGTGTGACTCAGACTCAGGGAGCCTTCGAGTAAGGATCCCAGTGCTAGTCAGGTGGGTGGCCTGACCCTGGCCCCGCTGCCAGCCCAAGGACCTCCCAGAACCGGTGGTCTCAGAGGACTGTAAGTTCAGTCGCTGACCTGGAAATGATGCAGGATCACAGAGAGGGGCCCGCCTCTCATTGTCCAGCTAATTTTAATGCTCTTTCTCGTCCCCACATTGGCCCCTGCCTGGGAGTAGCATGGCTGTGACCCTAGGGAGTGCAGGGCAGGAGGACGAGTCCCTCACAGGAAGGTGGAGAGTAGAAGGTTTCAAGTCATGTAGACCTGGGACTGAATCCTGACTTTGTGACTTCCTAGCTGTGTGACCCTGGGGAAAGCGGCTTGACCCCTCTGAGCTTGGTTTCCTCCTCCATAAAATAGCAGTAATGATAATATCCTGTACCGTGTGGGCCAGTGAGGATTAAATGATCCGGATTTATTTCATGTGGAGCAGTGCACGTTTGCTACTGTTACTCCATAGGAATGACCCAGCTAATCTGTTTTTTTCCGTCTTCCTAGCTGCTGATGTGGTCTCCAGAAACTTCTTCGGGAGCCTTTGGTCTCCAGTGGGATCTCAGCGTGGATGGGTTCTTCCATCAGTCCAGTCAGTACTAGGGTGCAGGGTGGAGACTCATGCCCTGAGCACCCACACTTGAGGGCCTGAGTAGTGCACAGCTCCCAGTCCCCTGGGAGAGGCATGAAGGAGAGGCCGGTGGGGAGGTTGCATCACCGGGAAGTGGAGACATCAGGCCATCTTTGGCTCTGGCTTCGGGATTAGTAAAAAGCTGAGCCAACAGGCTCCGTGGCACCTTGATCTGGCCACAGATCCATGTCACCATGGCCAGGTCCAGGCTGACCTCACGGACTCTGGGGACCCCAGAACAGTCTGGAAGGCGGCTGCTCTGGATTTAAGGGGACAGTTCTTCTTGAACACGTACATCACATCAGAGGAGCTCTTTGGGTTGGAGTGACCAATGGGGCCCTGAAACTGTGCCCCCACCAGCAGCCCCCGTTGGCTCCTAGGGTGTGAGTGGAACCCCTCAGTTTGGTCTGGGCTGGTGTGTGAGCCTCAAGTGTGTACCTTGGCCCTGACACTGAGGGGTAAATTTCAGTCATCAGTATACTTTAAGAAGTTCAGAGTTCACAGATACAATTAATTCCCTTTAGTGGCTGCACCCTTCCCAAGTTGTCATCATTTGGTACCTGACCCCAGACACTTTGGCACCAAAACAATACCGTGTAGCCAGTTGAAAATTGCTTATGGCCACCAGTGAGGGGGGTTGCAGGTGTGCAGACCCCGCCTTGGCCCACTGGTTGTCATCTGCTCATCCTCTGACTGAAGCACTAAAGACATAGCTCCGAGGGCCATGGTCAGAGCCCCGTGATGTGCCGTTAGTGCCCCATGGCCCTCTGCATTTCTGCTTCTGTGTCTCCCCGACTTGAGGAGTTGGCTGAGCTGGGGACCAGCTGTCAAATTAGAGCATTCCAGACCCCTGCCCCCTCATCCCTCTCCTCCCCGACTCCACGCCTAGGGCCTTCTAACCAGGCCTTGTGAATAGAACCAGTCTCAGCACCCCCTCCCTTTTCGTAACCTCTGCCCCTGCGGCCCGGACTGCCCTTTCTTGAGCCTCTGGAGCCACCTCTGCGGCATGCCTGACCTTTTGAGGAACAGGCGTCCCTTGTCCTGCTCTTCTCCTCCAGGCAGTGGTATGTGTCTCCTCCTGCAGAGACAGAGGGGACGCGCCCCTCTTCTTTGCTCCTTGCCACATTGTCCTTGGTGTGCCCTCCATCAGGAGGGCCCAGGTACCTGCTCCTGAGTTCCCAGTCGGCTCAGCTCTGTGCCCTCAACTCCAGAGCGTCTCAGGCATCACGTGAGAGCCCAGCCAGTGTTCTCTCTCCCTCCTGTTGGGATAGAGACTGGCCTAGAATTCCAGGCCCAAGGTGGGATCTTGACTGATTCGGGGAAAGTCAAAGGCCAGGTCCACAAAAGAACTGAGCACAGGGACTTGAACAGTTAACTGCAGCCCGTGTTCACAGCAGCACAGCTCACAGCAGCCATAGGCAGGAGCAGCTGTGTCCACTGATGGTGACTGGATAACACAGTGTGTACACACACAATGGAATGTCACTCACCTTAGCAAAGAAGGACATTCTGACACAGGCTACAACAAGGATGAGCCCGGGGACATCATACCTAGTGACATAAGCCAGTCACAAAAGGGCAAACACTGTAGGACTCCATTACATGAAGTCCCCAGAGTAGTCCAATTCATAGCAACAGAACGTAAGATGGTGGTGACCAGGGACCTGGGGGAGGGGAAGTGGGGAGTTAGTGTAACGGAGACAGAGAGATGCACCTTGGGAAGATGAGGACGCTCTGGAGATGATGGCGGGGATGACTGCACACGTGTGAGTGTGCTTCACACCACTGAACTGTTCACTTAGAGGTGGCTAAGGTGGCAAATTTTATGTTATGTGCTTGTTACCATCATTTTATAAAACAAACCAAACAAAAGGCTAAGTGCAGAGCCTAGAGCCAGGCGCCCAGAGAGAAACCAAGCTCCAGTTCAGGAAGCTTTCGGAAGGTTAGATTAGCTCCAGGGTTGATGGAGAAGGAATCTGTGCCCCAAGGTTATCGGCCACCTGAGATGCTCTGTGGGAGCTCAGCACTCTGGGGCAGAACCTGGGCTGCCCTTCCTCCCTCCCATTTGCATCTGTGATCAGTGTGTGTGTTTTCAGGTTCCCTGGCCTTTCTCTTTTGTAAACGGGGGAGATGTGTGTGTGTGTGTGTGTGTGTGTGTGTGTGTGTGTGTGTGTGTAAATTTCCATCCTTTCCTTTGTGGTGACCAGCAGTCCTTCCCAGCCTGGGAAGGGTCTTATCCCATCACGCTTCCTGAGCAAGGGGACAGGGTCTCTGGCCCCAGCGTGGGGCCCCAGCGTCAGCGCTACCTATTACACACGTGCTCTGAGTGAGCGGGGCTGAGGACCAAGCAGCCCAGCTTTGCTGGAGTATTGGGCATGATTTTCCTGGATTGAGAAGTAGCCCCAATCACCTGTTAAAGGCTCCCTGGTGAGCTTGGAGGATGGGCTGTCTTGGCCGCTGACATTCTTCATTGCAGGCAGTGTTTGCTCATTTACTCTGCAGATACACACAGGTGCCTCCTGTATTCCAGCACCTTGCTGGATGGCAGAAGGAGGTTCGGGGAGGAGTACGGCCCGGTTCCTGCCCTCCTAGGGCCTGTGGCCAGGTGGGAGGGGATGGCTGCGTCACTAAGAGAACATAGAAGAGAGGCTGTGACAAAACTGTGGGAGTTCCAAGGAGCGGGGCATTATTTCTAGCTAGATGGGGCTGGGGTTGGGGGAGGCAGGATTTGGGAAGTGCTTTGTAGAAGTGGGGCACTGACCCATATCTCAAAATATGTAGGGCAGGGACTACAAACAGCCTGTGGGGACCAAGTGAGATCAGTGCCTAGAGAGTTCTGCCCTGTCTAAAGGTCTGGCCGGTCTGGCACTGCCAGATCTCTTTCTCTATTTTCAAGACAAACTGTGTTTTAGTGGGGATGTACTTTGTAAGTAACAAATACCCAAGTAAGAGAAGTTTACTATCTTGCGTCACAGGAAATCCAGAGGCAGATGGTTCCGTGGCATGTCTAGCAGGTCAGCAGTGTCAGGGCTCTGGCTCAGCTCCTCTGCCTCCCTTCTCATTACTCCCCCTCAAGGTTGCAAAATGGCTGCCATGGCTCCAAGTGTCCCTCGTTCTCATGAGACAAGTGTTCAGGCAGAAGGGAGAACGGTGGAGGATAGGAGGTCATCACTAATTGTACTTTCTTATCAGGACATTCTTTGCATTTTGTTTCCTTAGGCAGAACTGGGTCACAGGCTTTAAAGGCCACTTGCTATGTTTTCGGACTGTCCAATGCCCTTTGAACTCTTGGAGGTGTCTGAAGAATTTTCAGCTTCATGAATCCTACGCCTCCAGGGTAGAATCCAGGAGACTCACCTTTCCAGCCTCTTTTCAAACATGTTATTTTTTAGTTGTGAAATTTCCATTTAGTTGTTTATTGTTTTTTATAGTTTCTGCTTCTCTACTGGGAATTCTTATTTGTTCATTCAATGTGAGCATATTTTCATTTACTACCTTGAGCATAGTTATAACAGCTGCTTTAATTAATTAATTAATTTATTTATTTTTTAACAGGACTTTATTGGAGAACAGTGTGTACTTCTGGGACTTTTTCCAAGTGAAGCTGTTGTCCTTTCAGTCTTAGTTGTGGAGGGCGCAGCTCAGCTCCAGGTCCAGTTGCCGTTGTTAGTTGCAGGGGGCGCTGCCCACCATCCCTTGCGGGACTCGAGGAATTGAACTGGCAACCTTGTGGTTGAGAGCCCACTGGCCCATGTGGGAATTGAACAGGCAGCCTTCGGCGTTAGGAGCATGGAGCTCCAACTGCCTGTGCCACTGGGCCGGCCCGACAGCTGCTTTAAAATCTTTGTCTGGATCATCTAATTCATTACATGGAAAATTAAGTATGAAAGTGAACATTTATTTAGAATGAGAAAAGAATTCATACCACAGTACTGGACCTTGGGAGGTTCAGGTCTCTTTCTCCTAGACCCCTTTAGGCTATTTTCCAGAAATGTCCTTGTACAAATGCCGGCTAATCATGCCATGGCTTCCATTAGTAACCTGGAGCGCTCACAGGGCCGTGCAGGTGCAGGGTCCTGGAGCTTAAGCTTCTGCAGTGTTATGATCAGTTGGCTTCTAACATACAATAAGACTGTCTTCTGCTCAAACAGCCCGTCTGTTTCTGTTGCCTTCGGTGAGAGCTCTGACTGCTCCAATAGCCACACTCGACCAGTCCCTGCAAAAGGAAGTGGGATGTGCCTGACCACTGCAGTGTACACCTGAAGCCAAATAATACTGAATGTCAACTACAATTATATATATATGTATATAGTCACAGGAAGTAGAGTACAGCATAAGGAATAGAGACAGTGGAAATGAAACGGCTGTGTACGATGTTAGAGGGGTAGTAGATTGGGGGAGAAGGGTTATCACTTTGTGAGGGATATAAATGTCTAACTATTACATTGTTTTGTACACCTGAAACTAATACAAATAAAAAAATAATAATTAAGTGGGCTGACATGGTTCGTCCGCTAGACTGGACCCACTGGCCCCGAGCAGACAAGCAGACACCCGAACCGAACCTGGCCTCCTTTACCAGGGTGGAAGAGCAGCATGGCTCTCAGCTAGGCGGCCAGCAGAATCCGCCACAGTGGGGAATCCACTGTAATGGGGAATCCGCCATAGCGGGAACGTGGATGTTTATGGGAAATCTCCTCTTCGTAACTAATTCAGTTAAACAGAAGCAGAAACCCCCACTGTGAACCCATCTGCAGACTATTTGGCTGTAGATAGAATAGACTCCACTGGTTTGCAGCCCTGGGGGCAGGATTTGGGCGTGGAGAGATACAGGGAAGCAGGGAGCAGTGGGAAGGAGACAGGGAGGTGGGATTCAGTAAAGGGGGCAGAGGAGGAGGTCAGACTGAACATTTGGGGCCAGATCTTGGCGGACGGGGGCCACTGCAGGCACAGAGAAGCTTTATTACTATTTGGCAAGAGCAGGACAGAGTTGTTGTTTTTAGATATAATTCCCATACCATATAATTTACTCTTTTAAAATGTATGATTCAGTATGATTCACAGAGTTGTTCAGCCATCACCACTAATTCCAGAGCGTTTCCATCAACCCTAAAGAAACTCCATACCCAGCAGCAGTCAGTCAGCACCTTTCCCACGCCTCCCAGTCCCTTGTCCATGTTCTGTCACCATGGACTTGCTTATTCTGGACATTTCATATAATCATAAATGGAATCATACAGTATGTGACCTTTTGTGTCTGGCTTATTTTACCCAGCAGGATGTTTCCAGGGTTCACATGTGTTGCAGCATGTGTCAGCACTTCATGCCTTTCCATAACCAAATAACCTTCCACTGTGTGGATGGACCATGTTTTGTCTATGTGTCACTTGATGGACACTTGGGTTGTTTCTACTTTTTGGCTATTGTGAATAATGCCGCTCTGAAAATTTGCACATAAGTGTTTACGGGGACACATGTTTTCAGTTCTCTCGGGTATACACTTAGGAGGGGAATTGCTGGGTCATGTGGTATCTCTGTGTTTAACTTTTTGAAGGACTGCCAAATTGTTGTCAGAAGTGGCTGCATCATTTTACATCCCCACTGGCAACATCTTCACATCCTCGCCAACATTTGTTCTTGTCCATCTCATGACAGAAGCCCTACTAGGGGGTGTGAAGTCACATTTCATCATGGTTTGGATTTACATTTCTCAAGTGACTAAGGAAGCTGAGCACCCGTTCATGCACTTATTGGCCATTTGTACGTATGCTGTGGGGAAACATCTATTCAGATGCTTTGCCCATTTTTTGATTGGGTTTTTTGTATTTTTTGGGTGTGGTGGTGAGTTGCGAGAGTTCTTTATATACTTTTGACACTAGATTCTTACCAGATATGTAATGTGTACATAGTTTCTCCCATTCTGTGGGTTGTCTTTTCATTCTCTTGATAGTGTCCTTTGATACATAAAAGTTTTTAATTTTGATAGTCTAATTTATCTAATTTTTCTATTGTTGCCTGTGCTTTTGAGGTCAAACAAGATGCCATTGCTTAGTCCAAGGTCATAAAGATTGTCCCTTATGTTTTCTTCTAAAAATTTTATAGTTTTGGGTCTTACATTTAGGTCTTTCATCCATTTGAGTTGATTTTCATATAAAGTGTGAGATGGGGCCCTTTTGCATGTGGACATCCACTAGTCCCAGCACCGTTTGGTGGAAAGACTGGCCTTTGCCTGTTGAGCTGTCCTGGCACTTTTGTTGAAAATCAGCTGACCATAGATGTATGAGTTTATTTCTGGACTCTCAACTCTATTACATTGCTTATAATATCCATCCTTATGCCAGCACCTCAAATTCTTGATTATTATAGCTTGTAGTAAGTTTTGAAATTATGAAGTGTGAGTCCTCCAACTTTGCTCTTTTCAGAATTAATTTGGCTATTCTGGGCCCCTTATATTTCTGTACGAATTTTAGGATTGGCTTGTCAGTTTCTGCAAAAAGAACAGCTGGTATTTTGATAGTGGTTTTGTGGAATTCGTAGATCACTTTGGGTATTACTGACATCTTAATAATATTGAGTTTTCCAATCCATGAACTTGGACTAGCTTACCATTTACTTAAATCTTCTTTAATATCTTTCGACAATGTTTTGTCATTTGTGGTGTACAAGTCTTATACTTCTTTTGTTAAACTTATTCCTAAGTATTACATTCTTTTGAGGCAATTGTAAATGTGATTGTTTTTATGTTGTTCCTTTCTAGTATGTAGAAATACGCCGGTTTTAATAGTTTTTTAATGTTTTTTTTTATGGCACAATTTGGTTTTGAAAGCAAGCATATTCTCATGCAACTAAGTTCTTGAAAGATGTGACCTCATGTTTCTTTACAGAACATTCTTTGGCTGTGCAGATGCAGGACAGGCCCGTAACCCAGGGCCGGTCACACTGAGTAAGGCAGTGGTGCCTGGAGAAAGGCGCTCAGATTGAAAAACTTCAGAAGAGGCGAAAACATGTGTGGGTCCTTTCCCATCGCTTCAGAACAATGTTGTCAGTTCTTACCTACCCCTTGCATTCCCCGCCAGCTTCTAAAGTATTTATGTAGGAGAGAAGAATATAACAGAATAAAATGACCCTGGCCGGCACATTCTTTGGATGTTTTTTAAGTGGGCGAGAAATTTAGCTCTCAGAACAAAGTAGTTTCATTTTCACAAACAGTGTCTTTAGACACTGTTCTTTCTCATTTGGTCACCATGCTTTTTTCCCCTTTGTGACGGAGCTCCTGTGTCATCATCACTGGGGCCTTGGGGCTGTGTAGGACAGGCCCCTATTTTGTGGGTCACTTTCTTTTCTGTCATGGCCTGCCTGTGTTCCCTCGCCTTCCTCCTCCTCTGCCTTCCTTCCCAGATAATGTTTACAAGGTTGTGTCTTGGAAAAAGAAAAAAACAAACAAAAGACCACAATCTCACTAGCCAGGACACTGTTGTTATTTCAAAGTACTCTATGTACCAAGGGTAGACAATTTAAATCCTTGCGAAAGGTGCCAAGTAAAGCTCCCTCCCCACAGCCTGCCCCCATGGTCACATCCCCGCCCCAGCACTCACTGTTAGTCTCTTATGATTATTTCCAGGAACAAAACGAATGCAGAAGCCACACAAAACATGTTTTTATACGTGTCCATTTATTTACACCGTATTTGTTTTGCCACTTTAGCAATCATCTGAAATTACCTCCAGCAGAGAGTTCACTTCTAAGGGTCTCCAGTTCTCTCCCTGGATGGCAGGAGAGGCCAGAGCCTACACAAGGCAGGTCAGGCAAGGTTTTCTAGACCAGGGGTCTCCAGAGTAGGGCTCCTGCAGGTGGGACGAGCCACTAGGGTACAAAAAGAGAACATTAACATGTATATGTACCTTTTAGCTCATCTTTAAAAAAAAGTTTTATTGAGGTTTAATTAACATACATGAACCTGTACATATTTAAAGTACACAATTTATACACTTAACATATGTGTATACCTATAAAACTGTCACCACAATCGAGATAATAAACATGTCCATCAGGCCCTGAGTTTTCTTGTGCCTCTGTATTCATCTCTCCCTTCCCTTTTGTCTGTGGGAAACCACTGGTCTGCTTTCTGTCGCTACACATTAGTTAGCATTTTCTAGAATTTTACATAAATGGAATCATACAGCACGTACTCTTTTTTTGGGGGGGGGGGTTCTGGCTTTCACTCAGCATAATCATTTTGAAATTCACTCATGTTGTTGTGTGTGTCAATGGTTTACTCCTTTTCATAGCAGAGTAGTATTCCAGTGTACCAATAAACCACAGTTTGTGTATCCAGTCACCTGTTGACAGACTTTTTGTTGGTTTTCAGTGTTGGGCCTGTTAACGTAAAACTGCTGCGGACATTGTTATGCAAGTCTTTGCACGGACACCTGGGGTAAATACCTAGGGTGGGCCTATGGTAAATGTTTGCATATGTGTAAGACATTGCCCCACTGCTTTCCAAGTGGTCGTGCCATTTTCCTCCAGCAGGCAGGAGGGTTCCAGCTGTTCCACAACCTCCCCACCCCTTGCAGTAATGGGTCTTTTTAATAGGCATGTTTCGTACATAGCTCACTGTGGTCTTAATTTACATTTCCTTGAAGACTGGTGATTTTTTTCATCAGCTTCTTTGCCACCTGTATACTTCCTTTGGTGAAGTGTCTATTTAGTCCTTTTGTCCATTTTCTTATTGGGTTGTTTGTCTTACTGAATTGTGAGAGTTATTTATACATTCTAGTTCTTTGTCAGACACACGTTTAGCAAATATCCTCTCCCAATCCATGGCTTTCCTTTTCATTTATGTGACACTGTCTTTTGGAGAACAGAAGTGTTACAATTTATTGATATTTTATAGTTTGTGCTTTTAGTGTCATATTTAAGAAATATTTGTGAAACCCAGGTCACTGAGAACTTTTCCGATTTTCTTCTAGAACTTTTTAAACTTGTTTTCATAATTTATAATTAAAATAACTTTTATAACTTATAGTGAGCCTTACATTTAGGCAGTCATCCATTCTGAGTTAATTTTGTTTATGGTGTAAAGTATGGGTCATTGCTTTGCATATGGCTGCCCAGTTGTCCCGATACCACCTATTGTAAGGTTATCCATTTTTCATTGGGGTATCTTGGCACCTTTATCAGCAATCGATTGAGCATATATGTGCGGGTCTATTTTTGGACTATTTCATTGACTTATGTGCCTGAGTTTACCCCATTGTCTTTTTTTTATTTTTATTTTTTAAAGATTTTTATTGGGGAAGGGGAACAGGACTTTATTGAGGAACAGTGTGTACTTCCATGATTTTTTTCCAAGTCAAGTTGTTGTCCCTTCAATCTTAGTTGTGGAGGGTGCAGCTCAGTTCCAGGTCCAGTTGCCATTGCTAGTTGCAAGGGACACAGCCCACTATCCCTTGCGGGAGTCGAACCGGCAACCTTGTGGTTGAGAGGACGTGCTCCAACCAGCTGAGCCATCCGGGAGCTCAGCGGCAGCTCAGCTCAAGGTGCCATGTTCAATCTTAGTTGCAGGGAGCGGAGCCCACCATCCCTTGCGGGACTCGAGAAGTCAAACCGGCAACCTTGTGGTTGAGAGCCCACTGGCCCATGTGGGAATCAAACCGGCAGCCTTCAGAGTTAGGAGCACGGAGCTCCAACCACCTCTGCCACCGGGCGGGCCCCTATCCCCACTGTCTTGATTACTGTGGCCATATATGTTTTGAAATCAGATAGTTCAAGTCCTTCAACATTGTTCTTCTCTTTCAAAGTTTTGGTTCTTCTAGGTCCTTTGCATTTTCATACAAATTTTAGAATGAGCTTGTCATTTTCTACAAAAGAAAAAAGAAATCCTTCTGGAGTTTTGATTGGGATTGCACTGAATCTATAGATCCATTTGGGACAAATTGACATCTTAACAATATTAAGTTTTTCAGTCCATGAAAACAGGATGTCTTTCCATTTATTTAGATCTTCTTTAATTTATTTCAACATTTCAGTGTACAAGTCTTCCCTTTCTTTTGCTAAATTTATTCCTAACTATTTTATTCTTCACTAGATGCTCTTGTAAATAGAGTTGTTTCTTAATTTTATGTTTGGATTGTTCATTTCCATTGTACTGATATACAATTGATTTTTGTGTATTGACTTCGCATCTTACCATTTTGATAAATTACTTTGCTGAGAATTTTTATCAGGAATGGACGTTAGGTTTTGAGGTGATTGTATGGTTTTTTTAATTTATTCTCTTAATATGGTGAATTACATTGATTGATTTTTGAATGTTCATTCATTCATCCTTGCATTGTAGAATAAATCCTACTTGGTCATGATGTATTAACTTTTTATTGTTGTTGTATTCAATTTGCTAAATTTTTGTGAAGAACTCTTACACTTATGTTCATGAAGGATATTAATCTGTAGTTTTCTTCCTTCTGGTGTTAGCATCAGGGAAAGGCTGACTTCATAGAATGTGTTGAGAAGTATCCCCCTTCTTCAGTTTTCTGAAAGAGTTTGTATTATATATAACTGGTATTTTTTTTCTTCCTTAAATGTTTGGCAAAAGTAGCCATGAGGCCATCTGGGCTTTAAGTTTTCTTTGTGGGAAGATTTTTAACTACAAATCAGCTTTTTTTAAGTAGCTACATGGCTATTTATATTATCCATTTCTTCTTGAGTGAGCTCTGTTAGTTCGTGTCCATCTCATCTAAGTTGTCAAATTTATTGGCATAGATTTGTTCATAATATTCCTCTATCTTTTTATCATCTGCTGGACCAATGATGGTGGCCCTTTTCTCATTTCAGTATTGGAATCTGTGTTTCTGTCTTTTTCCTGACCAGTCAGGTTACAAGTTTATCAACTACATTGATATCAAAGAACCAGCTTTGAGTTTCATTGACTTTCCTTAGAGTTTTTGTTTTCTGATCCTTATTTTTTTTTTTCTGCTGCTTATTTTGGGTTTGATTTGTCCCCCCCCCCCCCACCCACCCAGTTTCTTACGGTGGAAGCTTAGATTATAGTAACTCATCTTTTTCAAGTTTTCTAAACTATTAGGTTGGTGCAAAAGGAACTGTGGTTTAGAGGGTTAAAAATAAATGCAAAAACCACAATTACTTTTGCACCAACTTAATACATGATGGATATAGCATATTAGTATCATGGTACATTTATAGAGTTTACAAATGTATATTTGTTGGAGGTATAAATTAAAATTTTTTAATGATGTGCATCATCGAAAAAGTTTGGAGACCAGCGAAAGCATTCTTTGATTGGAACTCTGGGCTGCCTCCTTGGACATTTTGAGCAGAGACGTATCATGGGAACACGGGCTGTGTGATGGGGGTGGATGGAGTGGAGACAGTATCTGACAGTCGCCCCATTGGGAAAAGCCCCACGGCAGCATAGACCAGCACTGGGACACAGACAGAGCTCAGAAATCAGACTGGTAGAATTGTCACCTGAGCAGCCAGCACCGAACACTCAGGACTGTTCTCCGAGTCAACAGTAATGACAGATGTGAAGTACCTGGTACACGGTGGACACTAAACATGACAGCTGTTGTCACAACAAACATGTATTTCTTTAGGAATCAGAGATCTTTAGATAAACTAAAGGAACTGAGTAGCACCGATGCTCTAAGTACTGTCTGTCCCTCTTCTTAATGTCTACAGTTCTGCTTTGTCCATTTCTATCCCAGCCTGTTCTCAGATGGTTGGGTTGGGCTTTTCTTTTCATTTACTCAGCTGGTTTTTAAGCAGTCAAAAATCCTTTGGTCTGCATCCGGTGGACACTTTCTGCCCTTCACTGTTTTCTTGGGAGTTGCCTTCACCTCTCCTGATCTCCTCTCATGACGTCAGAACAGCCTCCCTCTGGAGTGGCAGGAAGCAGTCCATTGAGAGCCTCCGGGAGTGGACAGCTGTCCCTGGGGCTCCACACGGCCTCATTAGTGGGCCACATCTCCTGTGGCAGCAGCAGTGGTAGTGGCCACGCGTGGGTGCCCTTCACAGGGCAGGTACCGCTATCTCCAGGCCCAGAGAGGCGCTGGGATCCAGGTACCACCAGCTGCACTCTTAGTCCCCACACTGGTACTGTGAGAAGGCTGTGGAGACCCGGATGGGAGGGAAAACACTGGGAGGACCACCCAGGAGATCGTATCACCCAGCTTCCTCGCAGCTGTCCTTCGTTTGGTTGGCATGACCCATGCAGAATCTCCAGTTGGAACAAAACTACAGTAATTCAACTTCATAATTGATTCTCACTTTTAAAACATATTATTGTCAGTTGTGAACATAAAAGTAGTTTCATTGAAAATAATAACTGACACATTTCTAGAGAACTGTGCCAGGCATTGAGCCCAGAGCTTTGCCTATGTCATTTAATCACAATCCAACAAGTAGGTAGTACTGTTTTCTCATTTTACAGATAATCAGAGATGGAAAGCCTAAGCTTCACACTGTGTGATGCACAGTCTCCTGTGTCCTTGGCTCAACCCAGGTCCAGCTCACTTTATCATATTCTCACTTGCTCTCGGTGCTCCAGGCTCCCAGTTTCCTTCCTGCCTCAGGGCCTTTGCATATGCCAGTGTCCTGCTTGGGTGCACGCCTCCCTCCTCCCAGGAGCTCCCTGCTTTTGCCTTCTCAGCAATTTCTCTTCCTCTGAGTCACTCACCTCTCTGGCACTCTGCCCTGCCCCAGTGTCTGGCCCCCCTTCCCTCCACTCTCAGGCTCCTTTTCCACTCTTTGGGACTCTGGCCATAGTTAATGGTGAATTCTTTGATTCATGTCTTTCAGTCTGTGAGCTCCAGAGCACAGGGACCATATCTTTGCTTGTTTACGTTCGGCCTTCTCTTGAGGTCCTGGCAGCTACGTGAGCCGAGAGCACAGTAGGACTCGGAGGGAGAGGATGAGTCTCAGGGAATGTATGCATTGCCCAAAGCAGACATCAACTTCTTGTCCCACCAGCTCTGCTGACCCCGATTGGTCAGTCAGCTGTGGTGTTGTGTGTGCCCACCAAGGCGTGCTGTCTGGTGCTCCGAGGTCCAGACAAGGGGTCCAGGGACCCCATGGGGACAGGCATGTGTGCTTTACCCCAGCCCCACCGACTTCTGGAGTGTGGCCTCCTGACCTGCCCCATCCCACCATCTGTCCCCACTGGGCCGTGTGGAGCCCCTCCGAGGCACAGGTGGGTGGGCCCCCGCCCCGGAACATACCCGGAAGAATACCTGGCATGATTTGTTACAGCTCCAGGTGATTTTCCTCTGTACTGGGCTGAGAAAGCACCAGGTGAGGAGGGCTTAGCTGAGTGTACAGACCTCTTGTGGAGCAGAGAACAGCCATACAGTGAGGGGTTGTCCCACCTCTTGAGCCCAAGACTCTCGACCTGCCTTTCAAATGAGGGAGAAATCAAGTAACTCACTTGAACGTGTTTATCTTTCAGACCCTGGTCAAGGGGTGTCAGTGTCTCCCCAGGACTCAGCCTCTAGCCCCCTCAGGGTTCAGCTGTGGCTGAGCGTTACAAAACACTGAGGCCCAGGTCCTGCCTTCAGACGTGGGTCTGGAGTGCAGCCTGGCTGTGGACATTCAAAGTCTTCCTGGAGGTTCCAGTAAACAGTGGAGCCGAGAACCCCTGGCTTCTGTGGGAAGCTGGATCCCTGCGCCACCTACCCCACCCTTCCCGACCCCAAGCCTCATCCGCCCTAGCATGTGAGGATGGCCGGGTTGTTCTAGAGTGAAGGCCATGCTTTCCTTCACTCAGTGGTTCCAAACTTGGCTGCATATCAGAATAACTTGGAAATTTTTTTAAAATTTCTAAGCCACACCCCAGACTAATTAACCATAGGCACTGGGTGGGACACAGGTGGCAGTCATTTCGGAAGCTGCCCCCGAATGTGCAGACAAGTCTGAGACCCACTGCATCTGGGTCCAGCTGGGTCCTGGGTCCAGAGGAGGGCACGCACCCGGGTCCCCACACAGCCCGTCCTTTAGACGCAGACCACTGACCACGGTACTGGGTGTACAGATTGCTCCTTTTTTTTAAGAAATTCCTTGTTGTTGTTGTTGTTGTTGTAGTTTAGAGCAGTTTTAGGCTTACAGAAAAACTGATGGGAAAGTAGAGAGAGTTCCCATGTGCTCCCCCAACTCCCCCCACACACACAGTTTCTCCTCACAGTAACATCTCCCATCGGTGTGCTTTCTCTTGGGATTGATGAGCCATTAATGAAACATTATTAACTGAACTCCACGGTTTCAATTAGGCTTTGCTCTTTGTGTTGTATTTTCTGTGGGTTTTAACAAATGTTTGATGACATCTCTCCATCACTGGAGTCTCGTCCAGAACAGTTTCACTGCCTAAACCCCCCTGTGCTCCGCCTATCCTTCCAGCCCTTCCAACCTCTGCAACCACCCATCTTTTATTGTGTCTATGGTTTTGCCTTTTCCAGAATGTCGTACAGTTGGAATCCTACAGTGAGTAGCCTTTTCAGAGGCGTCTTTCATCTAGGCATACACACGGAAGGTTTTCCCATGTTTTTTTGTGGCCTGAGAGCTTATTTCTTTGTATCAATCAATAGTACTCCACTGTCCGGATGAACCACAGTGTGTGTACCCGTCACCCACTGAAGGATGTCGTGGTCGCTTCCATGTTTTGACAGTTCTGAAGAAAGTTGCTCCAAACATCCGTGTGCAGCCTTTTGTGTGGGCATAAGTTTTCAGCTCCTTTGGGTCAACACCAAGGAGCATGACTGCTGGATTGTATGGTCAGAGTATGTTTAGTTCTATAAGAAACCGCCAGACTGTCTTCCCAAGTGGCTGCCCCATTTTGCACCCCCCACAGTGAGTGAGAGGTCCTGTGGGTCCATGTCCTCTCCAGCATTTGATGTCTTCTGTTTCATTTTATTCCAGAGATCAAGGCCATTCCAAAAGTCTCAAGTTCAGGAATCCAAAGTGAGAGGGAACCTGGTGGGCCGTGCGTCCAGGGACCTTACGGGGAATCTCTTTGGCTGAGTCCTAATCCATCTCAAATTCTTGCTTGTCTGAACTTGGGAGGGTGGTCTGCTTCTGCCTTCCTGAGTCACTGAGGGGGCCTTGCATCCTTAACAACAACCCAAGCACACACACTGCGGCAACCAAGTGAGGAGATGGTTGCCTGGAGTTGAGACGTTGTAGCTGAGCCTGTCGCAGCCGTCCTGGACCGTGAGGTGACCTGGAGAAGGAATGGCAGAGCCCACGGTGCTCAGCGCCCAGCGTCCTACCAATCAGTCGTGCCCCTGCACCAGTGTGGCCCGACCACCTCTAGACTTCCTTTTATAAAGAGAAGTAAAATCTAGTTCATTTTAGCCCAGGTGGATTTTTGTTTTCGTCTGGGTCCTTTTGTTATTTGCAGCTGAACCTAATTCTGGCAGATATGGGAGGTTCAGTGGTTTGGCTCAATGCAAGTCTGTCCTGCTTGCCGGGGCCTGGTGTACTGTATGGTGTTAGGTGACGCCACACGGTAGTGTGAGTTACAGAGGGCAGAAGAGAGGAGAGGTGGCCTGGGGACATCGTCACCTACTCTGTACACACCCTCCCTCCCTTGAATAAACGACCAGGACTGACAGGCTGTGTGTGAGTGTCATGCGGGGGACCCTGCTCGCTGCGCCATTTGTCATGCGGGGAGGCCTGCAGGGTCTCTGGTCCCGCTCCCCATACAAGAACGCAGGATATGGTGAGGCCAAAAAGGAACACCCACGGAGCCATAGATAGGGGAGTCATACCACTATATTCTCTCTGGCGGCACTATACTCTCACTGGAGGCTGGATCCACACTGTCCGCAAACCGCCATCCACACTTGCCAGCCCAGCCACCATCTTCTTGCTAGCCCCATTCTTTCTCTCTCCCTCTCTGCTAGCATAGCCACAGCAGTTATATTAGTGGCCAATGGCTCACTGGTTACAGCTGACGGCCAACTAGTCACAGCTGATGGCCATCCCATCACATTGATGGCCATTTACTACCTGAGCCAGCACCTGTCTATGTGAGGCCGAGAGCCTGGAAACTTCTTTGTGGGGCTCTGCCCCCACACTCCACCCCTACAGGCTCTCGCCTCACAATCTACGCGACAAGCGTCTTCCGCGAGGGGACCTGTGCAAGGAGCCTGGAGGTGAATGCAATATCCTGGACATAGCCAGGCTCTCTGGGCACAGCCAGGGTTTCTCAGGGCACCACCAGTGCTTCTGGGCACAGCCAGACTTCCTGGACTTCTTAGGGTACCACCTGTCTTCCCGGACACAGCCAGGGTTTCTCAGGGCACCACCAGTGCTTCTGGGCACAGCCAGACTTCCTGGACTTCTTAGGGTACCACCTGTCTTCCCGGACACAGCCAGGGTTTCTCAGGGCACCACCAGTACTTCTGGGCACGGCCAGACTTCCTGGACTTCTTAGGGTACCACTAGTTTCCCCGGGCACAGCCAGGGTTTCTCAGGGCACC
Source organism: Rhinolophus sinicus (assembly GCF_036562045.2). NCBI lineage: Eukaryota > Metazoa > Chordata > Mammalia > Chiroptera > Rhinolophidae > Rhinolophus > Rhinolophus sinicus. The sequence continues at coordinate 76,399,321 of NC_133755.1, read as the reverse complement.
ACCAGTACTTCTGGGCACAGCCAGACTTCCTGGACTTCTTAGGGTACCACCTGTCTTCCCGGACACAGCCAGGGTTTCTCAGGGCACCACCAGTGCTTCTGGGCACGGCCAGACTTCCTGGACTTCTTAGGGTACCACTAGTTTCCCCGGGCACAGCTAGGATTTCTCAGGGCACTGCCACTCTCTCTGGGGTACAGCCCGACTTCCTGGGCACAGCCAGGGTATCTTCAGGGCTCAGCCAAACTTCCTGGACTCAGCCAGGTCTCTCAGGGCACTGCCACTCTCTCTGGGAACAGCCCGACTTCCTGGGCACAGCCAGGGTATCTTCAGGGCTCAGCCAGACTTCCTGGACTCAGCCAGGGCTCTCAGGGCACTGCCACTCTCTCTGTGCCTCTCAGGGTACCCTGCTGGAACAACAGCGACTCACAATCAAGGTGCTTACATATTCTCAATGGCGGCCAGTCAAGACACAAAAGCAAATATCCCCCAGTTCCACTAACAACAGTTCCCAAACAAACAGTCAAGCGGTCCATTAAATTAGGGATGGAAGGCAATTCCCCATAGTCCATAGTCATTCACCAGGGCTGTCCTGGGGGTGAAGGACGACCTTGACCTCACCCTCATCTCCCACGGAGGACTCAGCAAGCGTTACCTCCTGGGACCACAAGTCCTGCATCCGGGCTGCCTGAGCAGGAACCTCCCGGCCCACAGGGCCGCAACGACCCTTGCCTTCTCCGGCCTGTGCTGGTTGGGGAACCGTCCACATCCTTCCACCTCTCCACGGGGCTCCATCTCTGCAGCAGCTGCATGGCTTTTCCTGTGCTGGTGGGAGAACCGTCCACGTCCTCCCACCCCTCCACGGGGGTCCAGCTCTCCGGCAGCTGCTCCTCCTGGTCTTCCTGAGACTGAGTGTTCATACACACAAACTGCTCCACCGTCCTTTGGAGAGCTTTGGCCGGCACCATACCCTGCTCGCTGCACCATGTGTCATGCGGGAGATCCTGCTCACAGCGCCATTTGTCGTGCGGGGAGGCATGCGGGGTCTCTGCTCCCGCTCCCCACATAAGAACGCAGGATATGGTGAGGCCAAAAAGGAACACCCATGGAGCCATAGATAGGGGAGTCATACCACTATATTCTCTCTCTGTCGGCACTATACTCTCACTGGAGGCTGGATCCACACTGTCCGCAAACCGCCATCCACACTTGCCAGCCCAGCCACCATCTTCTTGCTAGCCCCCATTCTTTCTCTCTCCCTCTCTGCTAGCGTAGCCACAGCAGTTATATTCGTGGCCAATGGCTCACTGGTTACAGCTGACGGCCAACTAGCCACAGCTGATGGCCATCCCATCACATTGATGGCCATTTACTACCTGAGCCAGCACCTGTCTATGTGAGGCCGAGAGCCTGGAAACTTCTTTGTGGGGCTCTGCCCCCACAGTGAGGACAAGGGTGTGTGTAGACTATGTGTGGTGCGTGGGGATATGGGTGTATGTGGGGGTGTACAGTGCAGTGCAGGCAGGGGTACACCAGGCAGGCAGGGAGGGTGTGTGGGCACCAAACGGAGGGTGTGGGGACAGAGCCCCAGAGAGCAGTTTCCAGGCTCTTGGCCTCGGCCTCACGTGGAAAGGTGCTGGCTCAGGTAGTAGATGGCCGTCAGCTGTAGCCGGTTAGCCAATTGGCCACTGATATAACTGCCGCTGCGGCGCTGGCTGGGGAGTTGAGAGTCGAGTTGGTTGGTTGGCAGGCAGAGAAGCGGACGGCAGGTTGCAGGTCGTGTGACTCCAGCCTCCAGTGAGATTGTAGTGGTGTGACTCCCCTATCTATGGCTCTGTGGGTGTTCCTTTTCGGCCTTACCACATCCTGCATTCTTATGTGTGGAGCGGGAGCTGAGACCCCGCAGGCCACCTAGCAGGCCGCCTCGCACGCGTACGACAGAGGGCCTTGGCTCAGGGGTGATAGGGAGAAAACGGAAATTGAAAAGGCCCGCGGGGTGGGTTGTACAGTGGAGAAAGAACAAAAAGAAGGTTCCAAAAGAATGTGGGTAGAACGATAGGATTTTGTCTTTTTCACCAAACGGATCCTTTTTGGTAATGTCCCTCCCTCCCTAGGAGACCAGCTGCTACGGCCAACACCCCCCCCCCCCCCCTGCGCTGAGCCTTGCACCTGCCCAGCACCGTGGGCTCCCTGCTGGTCTTAAAGCCAGGAACCGCACCAGCCTAGTCTCAGGTCCTTGTAGGCTCTTCCTTCTTTCTGTGATATCGCCCCTGTCACCCTGGCCACCTTTCTCCCATGCCATTACCATCTGGCATCATTTGTGTATCTATTCGTCCTGTGAATTATCTGTTTCCACGAGACAGGACTCCCCACTCATTCACTACTGGGTCCCCAGCATTTAAAACAGTGCCTGGTGTTGTTACAAATAAAGAGTTTAAATGACTAAAGCTAAATAAAGCTGATTGACTAAAGCCAGTGATATTGAAACGTGTTTAAATCTGAAAGTGCTGAGGGAAGTTGAGTAATTAGAGTTGGATAAGAAACAATAGGTTTTTAAGCCTCCCCAAATGTGGAGAGGACCCCCCGGGCCCCCACCCCCCCCACCCGCCACACTCTGGTCAGGCTCTGGCTCTGGCTGCTGGATTGGTAGCTCGCTTTCCTTCATGAAACAGCCCAACAAACAGGCCCCCCCCCATTAAGGCTGAGGCCGCAGAGGGCCCCCTCCCCATCAAGGTTCTAGGGATGTGTGTGCTTTTCCCATTCCAAGAAAATCACGCCAGGAGAAAGTGGCGTGATGTGAAGTAACAGCTTCTTCTGAGGCACAGATGGAAAAGTCACTTTTATTTTAGGCCTGGTGCTTTTCTTCCCCTGCTTTCATTTGAAGCATCACTTTTACTCCAGGAGAGCCACCAAAAGGGAAAAGCCTGAGCACATGGCCTACTTATAGGCAGCGTCAGTTATGGGCTCTCCAGGTACCTGTAGTCACTTAACCAACTTCCTGGGCTGTTGGTTAATGGGGCTAATTTATCCAAGGCATCCCAGGCCCCTTTCTCTGAAACTGCTTCTGGCGCATCAGCCGGAGTAAGGCTGTGCTGTGGAGTGACTACTCGTGGGGAGCGGGGTTGGGGGACAGTGCAGGCTGGTGGGGTCAGTGCTGCTGCTGTCAGATGCACCTGAGTGGGCCGTGGTGGGGGGGGAGAGGCACAGCCCCCTTTGGGGTCTGACACCCCCACAGGATGTTCCAGCCCAGCTGGGCCTCCCAGGGCCTTGCCCTAGCTTGATTCTCTTTCCATATGCGGCTTCCCCTCCCTGGAAAGTTCATGGGCCGCCCACACGTGCGTGCGCTTACGTGCACCGTCCCCAAGGGCCCTGGTAAACAGTTCCCTCTCTCCCTCTCCTTCCCTCTGTCCCTGTCTCTCTCTCTCAGTGGAGTCGCTCTGTTTTGCACACTTCATCCTTCCCAGTTGTTTGTGAAGCGGGCAAAGGGTATCATTACCGTTCTCTTACTTGTTATGTTGCCCGAGAGGAAAAAAGAAAACAAACAGGAAAGTTTTTCCTCTTCCAAGAGTCTAATTACTTGTTGGGTGAGCCTGGACCCATATACATTTCCAAAGAGAGAGACACTTGATGCCTCTGCAGCAGTGTCCTTGGATGGGACTCAGAGACCCTGTGCCTGCCACTCCACGGGCAGCTGGCTCTGCAGCCAGGCCAGGCTGGGGCCAAACTTCCGCTGTGGCATCAGGAGACTTGATTTATTGCCCTGGTCTCTGGACACACCTCTCTGCCTCTGTCATCTCTGTCCCTTTGCAGGGCCTGTGCTTCCTTTCCTGTTACCTGTACCGTGATCCTTACCCCCACCCCCCACCCCCATTAATTCCCCCTCCTCTGAGCAAGCTCCACACCTTTCATTTGCTTTGGATTTTACATGAACACACTCTTGTATTTATTTATTTATCCGCCTGGCTCCTTTTCCTTCTAGACTGTGGGCTCCCTGAGATCAAGGTCCCTACTGAGTCACCTTTTTCTCCTTAGCAGCTGGCAGTAAGGTGGGCCCTTAGGAGGAAGCCTGCACCCTCCAGAATGGCGCAGGTTTGACTACTCGCTACTGACACACCCAGCCTGGTTCTGGGTTCTGATTCCAGTGCCTCATTCATCGTCAAATTCAGCATTTGTGTTCTGACACTGCCAGCTTATCTTGTGATTTGTTTTTCATTTCCCTCTCAGCCGTGCCCTGTTTGGTCAGGTTTATTCAGGATTCTGTTCATTCATTCATTCATTCATTCTGCTCCCTCCACGTGCCAGCCACTCCTCTGGACACTGGGTGTGAAGAGATGAAAAATACAGGCTCATCCCTGCCCTCATGGAGTTTACATTCTAGTGGGGAGAGATGGACAAGAAGCAAGTCAGTGAGTAAATGAGGTGACGTGGAGGGATAGTGGCAGGGTGCAGGCACAGACTTACTTCTGACGGGAGAGGGGGCCATGTGCAGAGAGCCCGTGGGCGGGAGAGGACAGTGCAGCATGTCAGCTTTGGGAAGTGTGCTCGGACACACAGTTTTCCTTTTCCTATTCTCCTGCTTCTGAAAATGTCCGTAGCCAGTCTGGCAGAAGCGAAGGCCCCGGGTACATCAGCTCGTCCCCTTTGTCCATGTGGTCAGATTATCGCTCACATTTCTAGAAATGGTCAAGTGAGGATGGTGCTCCCAGCTTGAGCTTGCTGAGGAGACACCTCCCAGGCTGCGTGTCCCCAGCAGAGTTGGTGGGCTTGGCCATACCCAGTGTCACAGCAGGGGTGACAGTGACTCAGCGGTGGGCTCCAAGTGGCCTCAGCCTAGGGCAGAGAGCCCGGGCACTGACACAGGTGTCTTCTGCGTCTACAGTCTTGAGGCCTCTCTCTGGTCAGGGCTCGTCATCCGGCTCAGCTCCGAGCAGCTCAATGGTGGCCTGGCAGGGCACCGTTACCCCTAGGCCCTTGCACGTTGAGGTGGCCATAGCTTGAAGACCAGAGAGAGAATGTCCATGTTCCCAAAGTTTCAGCAAGTGTCTGAAAATGACTGGGTACTTCATTTCTCCAGAGGACACCTACAGTGCCGCAGAATACAGCGGGTCCCCTCCGTGGGAGTGGCCTGTCCTCCCTGTCCTCATCTGCCTGCTCTTACCCTGGCCCTCCTTCGCCTGACAGAGCAGGACGATGTGCACTGTGGTGCCCCTCGCTGCAAGAGGTTGGAGGTGTTTCATAGCCTGGGAGCCCACAACCCGCCATGCACCCCCTGGGCTGCGTAACCGGGGAGGCAAGTCTGGCCCGCGTAACCGGGGAGGCAAGTCTGGCCCCTTCCTCACGGCCTCTCTCCTTCGATCACCACTTACTGCATTCAGATCATATCTGTCAGTGTGTCTGTTCAATAGGAGCAGGTTATTCCGTACCAGTTACACCTCAGAGCAAACGTTACAAAACAGAATGAAATATTACCAAAAGAAGCTTCTTCTAAACATATATGCATGCTGGGAAATAGTAAAGTGTTTCCTGTTGTATGATTGTCATACAATGGGTCATTCATTGTAGCAAGCTACCGATTTCATTGTTGTTTGTGATCTGATCCTCAGCTCAAGGAGCATTTGTAAGTTAGAAAAAGGGAGATTTCCTCTGCTTATGATGTAAAACTATGTGCATTTTTTTTTAAGTAAAAATAAAGTTACTAAACTTGGCTCCAGTCCCCACAGTGAAGCCCAGAGTCTGAGGAAGTTAAGGAGCAACCCCACAAGAGTGCCCGTGAATCTAAGCGTGTGAACCACTGAGCCCCCAGCCTCGGGGACCAGAAGAGCCAGGCACAGCCTGTCTTGCTGCTTCGGTTCGTATCTCTTCCTGCCCCTTCCTGACTCAAAGCCCTCACTGCCCCGCCTCTTCCGAGAACATGTCCCAAGCTCTTGAGCGCATCTCTATGCCTCCCTGTTGTCTGGCTCACACCTAACACCAACTCAGTGTCAGGCCACTCAGTTGTGCCAGTGAGTGTCACTGAGCTCCATTTTGCTTTGGGTGCCCAGTGTGTGCTGGGCTGGGTGGGGGTGAGTGTGGCAACCATGATGCTGATTTGCATATATATGGTCCCTGTCCTGTGGGAACAGAGACATACAGAACATCAGTGACGATGGTTAGGTGGATGGTGACTAGATCTGGGTTGTAAAAGTGTTGCATATCATAAGCTTGTTCTGCAAGTCATAGCACATGCAGATTCTTTCTTGAGAATTCTCTGAGAAGTTGGTTTGAGATATCACAGAGTGTTTAGAGCCTGGATGGGCTATTATACCGGGGCGCCCCCAACCTGCCCACAATCCCTCGGCCCCCGAGGTGCTGGGCCCCCATACATTGCCGTGGCAGGTAGATCTTCCTCCATGGGGAAGGCCCAAGATTTCTTCAGAACCTGTGCCCTGACTGTGTTTAGTAATTGTCTGCCAAACCGCACCACACTGGCCCTATAAGTAACCCCCCAACCCCCGCGTATGTGCCAGCCTGCCGTGCTCCTGCCCCCATTACCCCTGCATCCCCTATCTGATGTAATAAGCCACTTGCCTCTTCCCCAGCACAGGGCTACAGTCACAGCACTGTAAGGATGAGTCAGGAAAGAATTACACTCAGAAAACAAATGCACATCGGAAGCAGGGTGGGTGCCATGGGCTTTGGAAGGACCGCTTGTAACTGTTCTGATGAGCGCTTCATGCCCACTTGGAAAGTGGGAAGTGACACTGGAGACATAACCACCCAGTCCACTGTGCAAAGAGCCACTCACTCCCCCACCCCCTCTTCTTCCTGGCTTCCTGCCCCTTGTGCTTCAGGACAGACCCTCTATATCTGGAGCCCACAGGGGGCAGGTGGGCATTACAACTGTGGTCCTTCATTTTTTTCAATTTTTAAATTTTTTTCAGTTACAGTTGACATTCAGTATTATTTTATATTAGTTTCAGGTGTACAGCATAGTGGTTAGATATTTACATAACTTATGGAGTGACCCCTCTGATTAGTCTAGTAGCCACCTGGCACTAGTCATTGCAACATTATAAACTATATTCTCTGTACTTCACAAGGTCATACAGTTAAGTTCGCAAACTCATCCTAGAGAAAGTGCTACATACCTCATTTCTGAATATCACTATGATCACCTTCAAAGTACTCCCCTTGGGAAGCTATGCACCAACGCCAGCACCTAGTCCACCCTTCAAAGCAATTTTGGAACTCTTTTCCTGGAATGGCCATCAGAGCTGTGGTTGTATTACCCTTGATGTCCTGAATGTCATCAAAATGTCTTCCTTTCAATATTTCCTTTATCTTTAGGTAAAGAAAGAAGTCATTGGGGGCCAGATCAGATGAGCAGAGAGGGTGTTCCAATACAGTTATTTGTTTACTGGCTAAAATCTCCCTCACATACAGTGCCATGTGAGCTGGTGCATTGTCGTGATACAAGAGCCGTGAATTGTTGGCGAAAAGTTCAGGGCATCTAACTTTTTCATGCAACCTTGTCAGCACTTCCAAATAGTAAACTTGGTTAACTGTTTGTCCAGTTGGTACAAATTCATAATGAATAATCCCTCTGATATCAAAAAAGGTTAGCAGCATCATTGCAACAAGTTCGTGAACTTAATTGTCAGACCTTGTACATCCCTGTGACTATTTTGTAAAGAATTGTGGCCCTTTAAACGCATCATCTCAAACACCTGGAACAGACCCCAGCACGCAGACTTCCGCTGTACCAGGCGCAGCTAGACCTGTGCAGCAGGCAGGCAGAACCGCACTGTCCCTAGACAGGCCCAGAGCTCCCCAGTAACAGCCATGCCTCTTTCCTTGGCTCCACACCTGGGCCTGGCTGTTAGCACCCTTTCCCAAGAGGATTTAGAACTGGCCCTGAGGAGCCAGTGGGGAGTTGTCAGAGCAGGCTGGGACCACCTGCAAAGCCACTAGGCCTGGGGAGGTTTGTCTCTTTAGACACAGCCTTTCGAGAAGCAGACAGGTATTGGACATGCCTCCCGTGACCTCCCGTGGGATGGGGTGGCCGAGGTGCTCAGGTGTGTTTCTGGCTGCCTGGCTGCTGTGCTGGGGGAAGCTCTGGGAGTCGTACGGTGGGAAGACGACGTCTCTGGCATGCTCAGGGGCCGTGAAGAAGGTTCTAGCGGGTGGCCGGTTAGCTCAGTTGGTTGGAATGCGACGCTCGTAGCACCAGGGTTGCCAGTTCGATCCCCACATGGGCCAGTGTGAGCTGCGGCCTCCACAACTAGATTGGGACAACTGCTTGACTTGGAGTTGATGGCTCCTGAAAAAACACTTAAAATAAATAAAAAAAATTTTTAAAAAGAAGGTTCCAGCTTCATCACTGAGGGCATGACATCCTTCACGGATACCTGGGACACAAGAGCAGCTGCAGGGCAGGCTGCCTTCTCCCCACCATCCTCCTCATCTTGTTCCTGACTAGCCTAGCAGCTCGTCCCATGCCAGCTGGGTCCACGTCCAGCTAGTCTCTTCTCTGCCGACTGCCAAGGATATCCCACCTAGGGTTCCCCTGGAAGGACAGACGCTGTGGCTCTCCTGCGGGGCACCCACAGAGCCTCATGATGGCCACGGCTGGGAACGAGGGCTGAGCATTCTCTGGGTGCAGCCCCACCACGTGGCTCTTTCCAGTTACTGTGAGAAATCCAGGTCTCCTACCATCCGTTGGTCATCTCAGGTTTCTTTAAAACCCATCACCATCTCATGGAGAGCTTGAAGACTTCCTTTCAGAAAGGACCGCTTGGATGGGCTGATGTCTGCCTGTTGCACATGGAGTAGCCCTCTGCCCAGGACTGAAGCTGGGGAGGGAGATGTAGCATGGGGGCTGAGCAGAGGAGGACACTAAATGAGCTCAGCATCCTTGTAGGGGGCTGTGCCACCCAGCTGCGCAATCTCACCTGGGAAGAGAGGGAAGATCCTCAGGTGGCCATGGCTGGTCTCCCAAGGCCAATCTTGATTACAAAGCCCAGCTGAAGAGCCCTAGTCCGCTACATGGGACCAGCTGCTAGAGACCAGCAAGGCTGCTGCTGCCTGGTGCCCGAAGCCTTCCTCCACTTGGCCTTCTGGGAGGGTGGGAGCCACCCGGTGCAGAGGCCAAAGGTAAATAAATGACAGGAAATCCATTGAAAGGGCATCCTGTTGGTAACTGGCCCTCTTGGGACAGTGTAATTCGATCTAGGTAAAATTCGTCTCCCTCCAGCATCCATTCCTCAGCGGCTGTGGCCAATAGCAGGTCTGGCTTGGCTCAGCAGTGCAGACCTGGGGAGAGTACGCTGCTGGCAGCCTGCACATGGGACCATTGCTGGGTGCCTTCAGAGCTGCTTCTGGTTGTGGTGGTGACAGTGCACACACCTCCCTCACCCGCCCCTGCTGAGACTGTCGGACAAGCATACAGATAGTAACTATTACTTTTTCAACCCTTGGGAAAAACAAATATGGAGACTGAGGTAGAGGTCAGTGACGTGGCCCTCTTAAGATTACTCAATGACTGCTGTGAGCAGCCAACCGACGACTGGTGACCCACTGCCTCAGCCGGGGGGAGCGCAAGGCTCATAATACCAGCATGTGCCAGGGAACTGTGTCCTACACAACCAGACTGAAAAACAATGGCTTGAACTGGAGAGGGGGTAGGAGAAAGGGGGGGAGATTACTCAATGAATATAGAACAGTGTCATTGTGACCCAGGGTCTAGCTTCTGGATGCTCGCTGCCCACAGGCTATGAGCCTCAACCTAGCCAACCAGGGATGGAGGGTGGGGAGACGAAGCATGCCACAGACTAAGCTGCTTTGCACATGGAGTCCACTGCTGGGACCATCAGCTGGCTCTTGACCTGCTGTGTGCAGGAGAGGAGCTGGGTGCTTAGGCTCCGAGGTCCAGTGCTCCGTGATCTGCTGCGAGCAGTGGTAGAGGCCTGGGGATCACACACACTGCCGTCTCAGTCAAGTGGCTCCTCAGGAAGGCAGGGAATGCTGGGCCCGTTATATTGCCTGCTGTTCCCCAGGAGAGGTGGCACAGGGAAACACTAGGGCACACCCTAATTGGCTGTCTGCCCTCTCCCTTGAAGGAGGCTGACATTCCCTCCCATGGACGAGAAGCCTCTGTCACAGCTACACTTTCTCTCCCCAGCTCAGAGCAGACGACACCAGCTCTCATTTTCCACACTCCACCTCCTCTGGCAGCATGAAACTGAATTCCCAGTGCTCTCTAGCAGTCACGAAGCTGACTCTGTGACTGCCCCCACCCCATGGGAAATCTGGACGCATCCCCCTCCCATGGGCTCACGGGCTGCTACAACCACACTGACACAGCCCCAAGTGCCCAGAGGTGAACATCAGCCCCACTAAACCCCTGGCCCTAGTAAGTGCCAAGCTCTGGAAGAATGGTGGAGCCCAGTACTAGTCCCCACTCCGCAGCATCGGTTTGTTGGCACAAAACTTCCTGAATGTTGAGACATGATCTGTCCTCCTCCCTTCGGAGAAGCAGCACCAGCACCAGGAAGTGAAGAAAAGCCAAGACCTTTCCCGGGGCTGTGGGAGCGGTGCCTTCCCGACGGGGGGCAGCCTGCTTGTCATCATCGGCACCTTCGTCTGTCGAGAGCCCTCGGCTCGCAGGACTCCACGCTAGTCCACAAGAGCAGAGAAGTGCCTGTGACAGCAAAGGGAGACTTGTCACACACTCACCTCACCTGTTTGAAATCCACAGTACACGTTTGGCCAGAGAGCATCATTTAGTGGGGGCGTCCTACTCCGTCCTTTATCCAGTGAGCTTGTACAAAGGGCAGTGTGATCCTGCTGTCCCTCTGTAAGCATCGTGCCACCCTGACTGGGATTTTGTATGACCCTGGCCTTTAACTTGACCTGGGTCCAGCTGGATTTTCTCCCTCACTCCAGGAGCACTGGCCATGCTGGGCTCACAGGTAAACGGAGGGTTAGTGTGACGCCTTTGGAGGGTTTTCAAGAGCCACTTTCACTCTGCTTCTCACCCAACTTGCTGACTCTGGAAGCTGCAGTGTGAAGCTTTTCGGAGCTGGCAGTCACCACACCCAACGGACAGAGAAGTCTTTTGAGGAAGACTCTTTTGGGGCAGTGGAGTAGGATTTTCCGGTTTCCAAGTCCCAGAAAGCAAGCTGGAGGCTTGACCGGAATGGTAGTTGTCAGGCTGGGCTATGTGGCCAAAAGTGAGCCATCTGCAGGCGCGGTGGGATGTCACTCCTGAGGTTAGGAATGGAAGGCCACGGCCACTGTCCCAAGCATTCTCCTCCTGGGTCCCTCACTGTAGGGGAAGCTGGCTTCCCCAGTGAGGAGCCCATGGCAAGGCCCAGCAGTGAGGAGCTGAGGCCCGGTGACCTCAATGACCCTGTGAGTGAGCCCGAGCAGCTCCTTCCGCCAACCCTGAGACAACAGCAGCCCCGTCCCCTACATCCGGAGACCCTGAGCTGATCCCGACCCTCAGAAACCGTGCAGGATAATAAAGGTTGATTTTAAGCCTTGCGTTTGGGGGTCATTTGTTACGCAGTAGTAGAGAACGGCTCACATAGGGCATCAGTGTCCCAGGCTGAGTGGATGGTCCCCTGGGCCATCTGTTCTTGAGCAAGCACAGCCCCCTCTCTGCCTCTGTTCTCCCCTGGTGCCTACTCCTCCCATTTCCTTCCCTTTGTGTTTGTCTTGCCTTGGAGTGGTTAAAAGTCAGGTTAGCCTGAGCTGGAGTGAGCAGCAGGACATCCCCCGGAGACCGCCTTGGACATCAGCCTGAGCTATGTCTGTAAGGTGAGTCCAGACCTGTTCAGCAGGTTGGCTCTGAGTGCCATCGAGCAGGACGGCATGCTCAGCAGACCCGCAGTCACTGCATGGGCTGCCAGCACTGCTCCACGTGGGCGCCTGGCCTCCCGCCTGCTGCTTGTGTCTCAGCTTGCACCCTGTCTCCCAGGGAGGCGCCGCTGCCTCTGTCTGCTCGCCAGATCCTGATGCTCTGCCCTAGCCCAGCCCGGGGAGTACACCGACGGGAACCTCTGGGACCTCATGGAGCTGCTGTGCTGAGCCGAGAGGCCTGGACGTGGAGCCGGCAACGCCTGCTGCCCAAGACCAACCTCCAGCAGCTCCCAGTACTGCACCTGGACAATTTCCAGGAGTGGCTGGGGGAGGTAACGCGCACCCCTGGGCCCCACCCAGCCTCCTCAGTAAGGCCGGACTGGCCCCTAGAGGGGACAGCACTGCTTGGGGGTCCTTGGAATGCCCGGGAACAGTCCCTCCTGCCCCGGGCCTCATGACCGATCTATCATCTTACCCTCCTGAGTGGTCCACCATGGTGCCTGCCCACTGTCCCCATAGCCTCAACAGCTGTGCTGCGCCCTGAGCTGCTTGTGCGGTCACCACCACACCTGCTGGTGCTTGCTTGTGCAGCTCCCCCTGGATGTGACCTCCAGGGCCGGTGAAAGGACCTCCACCTCAGCCTCCTCCCTCAGACACTCATCCAGCCCCTGGTACAGGTGGGGCACTGGGATCCAGGATCCACCCTCCAGTCCCAACAAACCTCCCACTCCTGCAGCTCCCATCTCTAAACCCCAGAGAAAGAACTAAAAATACAACTCACTAATGAGTTCATTACAAATGAAAAAAGACCAGTTTTCTTACCATGGTTTTATTAGAAAAACAATTATCTTGCACAATTAGCATCTGGCTGCGGTGTCCCCACCCTCCTTTCTTCTTTTCAGCTCCCCAGCCTTTGGTGGCAGGTTCCTTTTTGTTGTGCAGACCTCAGCTGCATTGTGTGATGTTCCCCACCCACCGCCCACCACCCACATTCTCAAGTCGGGCACTCGGTGTTATTTCCAGCACAGCACTGACCTCTGCCCGAAACAGCCCCACTGTTTGTCTCTGTTTCTGGTAGCCTCTTCTCCATTAGGCAGGTCCCCTCCGGGACAGCAGGCAGGCCCCTTGTCTGGGTCATGGCCGCACCGCTGCACTTCTGGCACACTGCCTGGCACACTGTTGAAAGAGGTGAGCAAACTCAGCCCCCAGGGAGATAAGACCATCTCTGGACCTGCCCCTCGCCTCTCCTCTCTGCTTCCTTCTCCCACTTTAGGCCACAGAACATTCATTGCATTTCCCTGAGCAGCTTCTCCCACCTAGAATGAGCCCCTTCCTACTCACTCTCCCAACTAGGCCTGTCCTGGGGCCTGGAAGACCCCAACCTTCACAGGCAGCCCTGGCCACCCTCTATGGAGGGAGTTACTTCTGGGAGCAGCCTGCAGTTTATTCAGCCTCACCTCCCCAGGACCCACTAGGTACTTTCATTCTGAGCGCACCTGCAGTCCTGAGACGGGAGCTCAGTCTGTTCCCTGTGAATCTTGTGGAGAGAGAGGAGGCCTCTCCACAGTCCTGAAAGGGAAGCGTTTTTCCTGTGTTTGAGAGAATGGGGCTGTACACACACATACCTGTACGTGTGTATGCCCACGCACATGCATGCCGAACCGCAGGCTTTTCATGGCTGCATAGTGCTCCCTGATGTGTGTGCAATCAGCCCCCTAATTCTGGATATTCGTCCAGCGACTCTCCACATCTACAAACTTTGTACTTTTATGCAGCTGTTTCTATAGGATGAACTCCTTGAGGTGAAATTGCCACCCAAAAATATGCACGATTCAAATCTGGCCCTCAAGAAAAAGCTGTGCCAATTAGTAATACCACCAAACGGACATGGAAACACCTGTTCCTCCACATTCTCGTTAACACTCTGTGTTCTCAGTTTTGTTTTTAAGTTTTAGTCAGTCTGGTAAGTGAAAAATGCCATCCTGTGGTTTTAATTTTCATTTCCCTGATTGCCGTGAAATTGACAATCTTCTCATGTTTATTGGCCTTTGGTGTCTCTTTTATAAATCGTCCCTTGATAGTTTTTGCCCATTTTTCTGTCTGGTCATTTATCTTCTTTTTATATTAATTTACATATTGCCTATTGTATATGTTTCAGACACTGTTTTCTCCTAAGGCTGTAAATTGTCCTTTTTAAATCTTTGTGTATGATTATCTTCCAGTGAACTGAATTTTTAAAAACTTTTTAAAATAATCTTTTTTAATTTTAGAATAGATTTAGATTTACAGTAAAGTTGGTTGGATATTAGAGAGCGGATTGCAATGGAATCTTTCTATCTTGAATAGGAAGGCCTTCCCCACCCCAAGACCCCTAAAAATACTGTGTTCTCTTTTTTTTCCAGTACTTATATACTTCTGTTTATATCAGCTCTTAATCCCATCTGGAGTCTGGTTTTGTAGACATGAAATGGATCTAACTGGATTTTTCCCACCTGCAAAGAGCCAGTGGACCCAACACCAATTTTGTTGTCTTAATAATCCTTCCCAACACAGTACCTTCATCGTATCCTAAATTTATGGCATCATTCGTCTGTTTGCATCATGAAGCTGTCATCCCAGGAATTGGTGTTTTTGTAGCTCTGGGCCCCTGGTTAGTTCCCCTTAAATCCTAGGAGTGAATGAAACAAACAGCCTCACCTAGCTTTCAGACACCCCAGCAGCCCAGTGGTGTCTCCTACTGAGAGCTGTCACCAGGAAAGGGGTTCATCCTCGAGACATGTGGGATTTACTCATTTATTTAGACATTTTATTGTATTTCTGTCGTGCGGGGAGTCATGCGGGGTCTCTGGTCCCGCTTCCCACATAAGAACACAGGACATGGTGAGGCCAAAAAGGAACACCCACGGAGCCATAGATGGGGGAGTCATACCACTATATTCTCGCTGGTGTCTCCTGGGTCGGAGACACAGAAAGCAGGAGCCACACTGTTCGCAACCCTCACTGCTCCGCTTGCAAGCTCAGCCGCCACCTTCTTGCTAGCCCCCATTTTTGCTGCTAGCGTAGCCACAGCAGTTATATTAGTGTTAGTGCAAAAGTAATTGCGGTTTAAAAGGTTAAAAATTGCAAAAACCACAATTACTTTTGCACCAGCCTAATAAATACTGGAGAAAAACACCTGAAAGGGAGTGTCATGCAGGGTGTAATGCAGGGTCTCAGCTCCTGCTCCCCACATACGAACGCAGGACATGGTGAGGCCAAAACGGAACACCCATGGAGCCATTGGTAGGGGAGTCATACCAGTATATTCTCGCTGGCGGCTGGGTTGGAGACACAGGAAGCAGGAGCCACACTGTCCGCAACATGCCGTCCACTTCTCTCTGCCAACCCACCTCACTTGTTAGCTGCAATCCACCATGCTAACTGCAATCTGCTCTTGCTAGCTCAGCCACCATCTTCTTGCTAGCCCCCATTTGCGGCTAGCGTAGCCACAGCAGTTATATTAGTGGCCAATGGCTCACTGGTTACAGCTGACGGCCAACTAGCCACAGCTGATGGCCATGCAATCACAGTTGATGGCCATTTACTACCTGAGCCAGCACCTTTCCAGGTGAAGCTGAGAGCCTGGAAACTGCACTTCTGGCTCTGTCCCCACAGGGAGGTTCTTGGAAGAAAGCCTATCTGGGGACCATGGCCTTTCTGGATGGCTCAGGCAGCCCTTGGGAAGAGCTCATGCCATCTAGCTTATGTCCAGGTCCAGCATGTGTTCCCAGCAGACCTCTGCAGCCCCTCCCAGGAACCCTGTTGGGAGGAAGGCGAGCTGAGGGCTGCTTTCGCTCCCCTGAAAGTAGATGGATGTCCCCAGCCTCCCTCAGAGTAAAGGGGAAGGTGGCACCATCTGCCTAATCAGATGGAGGAGCCAACTAACGCTTCTTAAAATGTCACAATACTGGCCCTGACCATGACAGCGTTCTTTGCCCCTTGTCAGCAAGATGCGCAGACATAAGCTGTTCTTCCTCCGTTCTCAGTGTGTGTGTCCCTGCCATCGCTCCAGAGAGCAACTTGGCCAAATCCAGCAGATTACTTGAAAATATGCAAACCCTTCTACAGACAATTTGACCCCAGGGGAAACAGCAATGATCTGATGACAACCATATTTTGCAGTGATGTTCATAATAGTGAACAGCTGGAAACAGCCTCAGTGCCCCCGTAAACTAAGTTGTGCCCAGACTACAGGACATTTTAGAGTACTTAAAAATGGCGTCACAGAAGAAAGGGAAAGTTCACAAAACAATGCTAGATGAAACACGACTATGACTCCACATGTAAAGTATGACCCCAGTTTTCATGGGGGACGGGGTAGCAAAGTGATCTTTGGGGACTGAGATACTGGAAATGACTTCTGCTGTCTTTGGACTCATGTCTCTTCCAGATATGCTACTGGCCTCCCGCTTCTACTCTTACCGAATCACAGCCTGTTCTCACCATTTAGCCAGAGTCGCTTTCATTTAATACCTTTCTAGTTTTGTTACAGAACATTTTGAACATACACGGAAGTAGAGAGGATGGTGTAGCAGGCCCCATGCCCCGCATCCCATCTCAGCAGACGCTCCCTACGGCCGTGGGGATCACTTTCACTCTCACCTGCTCTCCCTACCCCACCTCTCTGCCCCCCGGATCACTGCAAAACAGATCCCAGATTATTCTATTTCAGTAGGTACCTCTGAAAGATAAGACCCTGGCTTTTCTTTTTAACATAATCATTATCAAACCTAAAACATTTAGCAGTGAAAGAGCTACCAAAAAAATTGAGTCACTCCCTGCCCAAGAATCCCCCAAGTCTTAGCATCAAATTAGAAGGAAGTCCATTGTAAGATGGCCCATAAGGCACCTTGGGCCGTGACCCATACCTGCTGCTCTGCCCCTCACTGTCCCTGGAACGCACTGGGACTTGCATCTCAATTCCACTATTCCCACCCACCCCCACACTGGCAGGAGACTCACATCACTGTGGTCTCTGCCCAATGTCACCTCTTCAGAGAGACCTCAGTTGCTCACTTTTTCCAGATCAGCTCCCACCTTCGCTCCCAGAACCTTACTTTTCTTCCCTGACTTATCATGAAATTTCAAATGTTCCTGGCATTTGCATGTGTGTTATCTACCCCTCCCACATTAGAATGCAAGCTCCCGTTGTAGGTGTGTCCTCAGTGCCTGGAACGGGGACTAGATTACCCTGGGTGCTCACTGAATATTTGATGAATAAGTAAGTGCCATAATTTGGCACTTATCCCTGCTTCTGTGATGGAGATACATGTTCAGGTTTTGGTGGGGTTTTTTTTAAGGGAAGAGAGAGTTGTTCCCAGACTTTGGGCATCCTTCCTGTGTTGGGGGAAATTCCTCATTATGCCTCCCTCTACACAGGAGGCCAGGGTCAGGTGCTCCTGAGGGAAGGAGCCTGGACAGCAGCCCTCCCCACTCTTCCTGGCCAGGGACCTTGCCCGGGCACTGCCACCCCAAGTCCCTTGGCTCCTCACTGATTTTCAAGCCCAGCTCTGCACCTTCCCATGAGTCTTGGAGCTCCAGCATCCTGTCAACATGATTCTTTTCCATCTGAAGCAGCCAGATGCTGAGCACCAAGGGAGAGCTGGCTGCAAAGCAGAAGTTGGGCAGCCCTGGGAGAAAGCAACCCCAAAGTCATTAGGTCTTTGCGTGTTGGGGACAAGTGGTGACACTTGCAGGAGCACCACAGCTTTCTCCAGGGCCTCCCTGTTTCCTCAATGCTCCGTGCTGCCAGGATGTTCCTCCTCACCCCTCCTCCCACACTCAGGAGCCCAACAGCCCTGTCTCTTCCAGAGTCTTCCTTCTGCATCACCCCTTCTTACTCCTATACCCTTAGCTTTTTATTCTCTACTAGCTCTTTCTCCTCAGCACATGAATGTGTTCATGTATCTCTTACCTTATACCAATTCTGTGTCCACCACCACTTACTCCAGAGTCTCCAGACTCTCCTTCACCCCCCCACACCCCCCCATTCCCTCTTGCTCCTTGTCTGAACCCTGGACACATGCCAGATTCTTCAGAGCTCAAAGTATTATAGGGAGTTCTCACCTGAGAAGATATTCAGAACATTCTAGAAGGAGGCAGGCAAGGTCCAAAAGACCCTAAGATTTTAGGCAGACTCAACATCTGCAGAAACAAGAAGCAAGATGAAGGTCATGTCTAGGGGTCAAGGGGCCATGGCTGCAGCTGAGGGGGTCAGCCAAGGAAAAGGGGTCACCATGAAGCCAGGAGTGTGAGGAGGAGTTGCCAAAGAGGGCCCGACTCAATTTTATATGTGGGTGTGTGTGGGGAGGTGGTGGGAGTGACTAGGAGCCAGGAGTCGAGGACTGACCACTCCACTCACCTGCTCTGTCACCACTGACCTATTGGCCTTTCGTCATGAATAAACATGTCCGTCTCTTCCATGGCTTCACAGCACCATTCTCCTGATCTCTGTCTCTCCCTCTGGCCCTCCTCAGTCGCCATCATCAAGTGCCTCTCCTCCACTGCCACTTGAGCCTGACCATGCCTCAGGGTTCTGTCCCATGCCCTCTTCTCTGTCACTGGGTGTAATCTCAGGGCGCCTTCTGGGTGCTCAGGGCACCCCCTCCCCAGATGCTGAATTGTTGCCCTGCCAGCCACCCCAGGAGATGCCTCCACAGAAGACAGTCCCCTTCCCTGAAGATGGCCCTCTTCTTTGGGAGCAGCCAGTGCTGGCAGCTGCAAAGGCCTCACTGGGATGTCTCTGAAGGACCTCGCCAGCCCCAGAGCTCCTGGCCGGTCAGCTTTGTTGTGACCGGTGACCAGCTTTGTTGTCACCGCAGGCTGGCTTTCACCATGGCCCAACCTGCTTCCTTCACTCCCCTGTGGGAGGTGATCCTAAAAGTCCCCTTCTCTTTGTCTCCCCCCGTAAGTCCCCTGCTTGCTCATCTCCATTTCAGAGCCCACTTCCTGGGGAACTCTACCTGAGACCCCACGTCATTCACATCATGGCTTCAACTCCAACTGGCAATCCTGTGGCCAGACTTTTCTGCTCAGCACCAGATCTGTGTGGGCAGGTATTTCCAGTTCAGACTGTGTGAAGCACAAGTCACCACCTTCCAAGGATGGTCACTTCCCCCTGTCTCCTATGGCCCCTTGGTGGCATCAGCCCCTGCACACTGCCTGAAGCCTGGGAGTCTGTGGGCACCTTCTGTTTGTTCAGGCTACCCCATCTCCCACAATCATCTTCTCTCCTCGTCACCCCACTGTGGCTGCCAAAGTTCCAGCCCTTACTACCATGCCCTAGACAATTGGAGCCATCTCCTTCCAGGCTCTCTCTTGTCTGACCCATCCCCACACTGTCCAGCAGTGTGACCTTCCTTCAAAAGCACAGCTGGGGCCAGCCCAGTGGCTCAGGAGGTTGGGGCACCGTGCTCCTAATGCTGAGGTCGCCGGTTCGATTTCCACATGGACTCGTGAACTGCGCCCTCTACAGCTAAGATTGTGAACAACAGCTCTCCCTGCAGCTGGGCTGCCATGAGCAGCCAGAGGTTAGCGTGAGCTGCCACGGGCTGCCGTGTACCGCCGTGGGCTGCCATGTGCCACCATGAGCGGCAGATGGCCAGCGTGAGTGGCCGGCAGCCGGGAGAGCTGCCGTGAGCTGCTGTGAGTGGCCGACCGCTGACTGGCAACTGACTGTCTCAGCCCGGGGGACCATAACACCAGCATGGGCCAGGGAGCTGAGTCCTACACAACTGGACTGAGAAACAACGGCTTGAACCAGAGAGGAGGGGGGAGGCGGAAGAAGGCGATGGGGGGAGGGGGAGGGGAAAGCACATCTGGCCATGTCACTCCTGTGCTTAAAATCCTGCAGGCTTCTGTCCTAAGGATGCAGTTCACATAGCCCAGCCTACAAGGGGTAGGGTTTCCAGGTGGGAATTCCCGCCCATTCTCAGGAATTTTTTTCACTTTCCTTTTCCCGAATCCCGAGATATAAACTGTTTTCTGTTCTCCACAATGAATCGTTTCCACAAAGTGATGGCTGATACTACCAACCACCTGGGTTCAAGGAGCCGATTTTCCCAATTTTCCAACCAACTTTTCTCGGGATTCGGGAACCGGAAAGTGAAAAAAATTCCTGAGAATGGGCGGGGATTCCCACCTGGAAACCCTAACGAGGGCCTTTGGGCCTCTCCCAATCCTACCTTCTCCCTCCTCCTGTCCACTGAAGGCTCCTATGCTCCAACCATATCCTAAAACTTTGCAGCCACCAAAACCACAATGAACATTTGTCTCCAAGCTTTCCAACATCTCTTCCCCTTCCTGGAGAAGTCTCTTCTTCTCTCTACTTCCTCTTTATGTGATTAACGGTTCCTCACCCCAAGACGAGGCTCACAGCACAAGAAACCTCCTCCACAGGCCCTGGGTGCTGGGACCCTTTGCGGACCCCTTGAAGCATCCGAGGGAGGAGTATGACTTTACTCTCTGGTCTTTGGAGCCTGGCACTGGGGATGGGGGCTTGGTGAGCATGCTTGTGGAGCGGTTGCTTCTGGAGGACAAAGTGCAAAAAGCAGAGAGAGAGAGAGAGAGAGAGAGAGAGAGATGATTTTTTAGTAGCAGACTCCAAAAAGAAAGATGGATCGGGTGGGCTTGGAGATCCTGCAGTAAAACTTTGTGGATTGCAAAGGAACCAGTGAGGAAAGAAGCGGGCAGTAGCTAATGGCTGCAGGGCTGTGGCCAGAAGCCCTGCATGATCTCAGATTTTGAAAGATATAGAAGATTAAAGGAAGGGTTCAAAAGCAAGGCAAGTAGACAAGTAGCACGGACCAGTGATAATACCATGGGGAAAACTAAGGCCTCTCAAAGGGGCTTTTGTGCAGTTATTTTTGAACCCAGGAGTGCCATTTGGGGCTGACAGTAATGGAGAAAGACCAACACTACAGAACTCCTCTTTTGCTCCTGTCTTCTTCGTCGAGAAGCATCACGTTTCATCTGGATTCAAATATTGACCGAAGAAACTTGAAGTGTAAAGTCGTGGAGGAGACTGACAGCACCTGGCTGTGCCAAGAATTGAATCCCTTGCAGTAAGAGGGACACCCCCCATCAGTCCTGGTAGGTGTGCAGATGGGAGGCTCTGCGTCCGTGGAGACCTCCGGGGCAGGTGCAGAAGGTACTTCCATTCCCAGATGGGGGCTTGTGAGCACACAACAGACAGGGCAGCACTGCTTCTAGGATTCCTCGCTTCTTTTGTGACAGGCCAGGCAGAATCATCCTCTGGAGAAGACCTAGGTTTTTCCAGGGCCTTGGGTAGAGATTGACATCGTGTCTTTCTGACAATGTAAGGAAACATGGGCTGAATGATATAGGACTAGATGGGCTCATCAGCAAAAGGTGCAGCTGATCACCAGAGGCCTCCTCGAAGCAGACCCTGTGTTCTGTCACCACCAACAGCTTGGCCAGGGCAGACCCAGTGTCTTGGAAGAGGCCACTCGTGGAACAATGGTCAGCTTCACGCATGACATGAGTACAACTGACAGCAAACTGAAGATCTCAGAAGATCTGAACAGACCACAATGAGGGGCTGAGTAGAAAAGAGACCCAGCTGCACAATTAAGAACAGAACCTGGGAAACGGGATTCGACAGCAAAGCGTGTAAGAAAACACTTTGGGCTGAATCTGTTAACCGTGCAGCAATCACAGGGTTGCCATGAAACTGAGCACCAGCCTCAGCTCTGAGCAGCTACCCTGATGGAAATGTTGACATCCCCCACACGCCCTCAGAGGACGCAGCCCAGAATGGCCAAAAGAGTCCGAAGGTAGAAAAGCGTGGCTGGTGCACCTGGAGAAGGGGTAACCATGGGAAATACGGCCACGTCAAGTATGTGGAGGACCTGCTTAAATGGGTGAATAGGCAGACATCAGACGAGGTGAGTTTCAAGGTGTTCGCTAAGTCTAAGGTTCTGTGGATGTTACCATGCCTGAAAGAAAGAAGGAGGGAGGGTGGGAGGAGGAAGGACACGGGGCTGTGATTGTCCATGTGAACTTCACTTATTTACTAGATAGTAGTGACCTTTTCCTTTGGTTATAATATATGCAGGAAAGGACACGGCAGAGGTGGACACACAATGCAGTTTACAAAGGGAACCGCCTGTGTATCCACCACCACAGCACGCGAGAGGGAGCCTGGCCCCTGCCCCCAGAGGCCTCTTCGGGCCCCTCCCAGGCATTGCCTCCTTCCATTGCACAGATGGCTCCTGCCTGTCTGAATGTGCATGGAAATGGGACCTTGCGAGTTCTCACTCTCTGTGTCCTTGACCTCCGAGCATCGGCGCTCCGATTGTGAGTTTCATCCATGCTGCAGCGAGCAGCTCCTTCGCGTGACTGTGTGGTGGTACACTGAGTGGGTCTGTGGCTGCCTGCACCGCTCTGTCTCTCCCTGTCCCCACTGTGTGCCCACCCTGCATGTGGGTGATGGGCAGAGAACCAAGGAGGCTATGCTCATCTGAGACCAGGCCCTGGTTCTTTCTGCCTGGGCAGCAGTGCTTGTGTGTAGGATGGAAGACGCCTCGCAAAGGACTGAGGGCCCTGGCGTGAGAGGCGGCCTGGGCAGGCGCCCTGAGGCAGGGTGTTGGGCAGCATTTCCACAGCGGAACAGGCCACTGTTGTTGCTTCCTGAGCCGCCCTAGAGACATGGAAAAGGCAGCTCGGCCTGTGGCCAGATGCCAGATGGCCTTCTAGGGCAATTCAGCCTTGGCAGGGCCTGGCTCTCCTCCGGAGGACTGGAGGGGGCTGCGCAGACTGTGAGCCTGTCCTGACAGCCTCTGCAGGGTGCCAGCTGGGCTGCCCCTCTCGCAGGAACTGGAGAGAGTGTTGGAGGCTGGGAAACACTACCCTGCATCCCACTTCCGGGCTCTGCTGGCAGTTGGAGAAGTCATTTCCAAATTTCTCAGCACCTTGGGCTCCTCTGAGAGCTGATCCAGTGTCCTGGTCTTACAGAGGCCCATGAGGGTGGTGGGGGGCAGGGGCCTGGCCTGCTGTGAGCAGCAGGCTGGAGCCTTGCCTTATATGACAGTGGCTGAGATGGCTCCTATGGCTTTTGCATCTTCCTTTGTCCTCCTGGGTTGAGTTCCGGGGAGGCCTGCTGGGTGGGGTCAGGCAGTTTCCCGGGGAGGAGGGCCCCAGCCAATCTCAGCTGAGTTAGCCCACTGCCAGCCCCCTGCACAATCTGGGTGGTGTTTGCGGGGGAGTCTGCTTTTCTCCTCTGTAGAGTTAGTTCACAGCCTAAAATTAAAAAGTTGCCCTGTCCCCGTCCCTGTATCCCAGGCAGAATTGAGAGTGTAGGGGACTGTGTTTAAAAGGCTGGGCCGGCCATTAGGATGAAAGGAAGCAAGGGGGAGCACCACCCTCGGATGTGGGTTTCTTTTCATCCATTCACCCCCCGCACTGCTTTTTCTGGTGCTTTTCTTCGTTTCTGGACATTAGCCCTATCCTAACCCACACGCCCACCTGCCTCTTCCCTTCTGGAAAGGCCACCCCTACTCCCCCCATCCAGCCTCACCGCCACCCGCAGGTTGGCCCCTCCCACCTGCCTGCTGGGGTGAAGGAGCTCCTGGCAGGCCTGGCTTGGATTACTGAGCCCAGATACGGGACTTCTGACTCTGGCTGCAAGTTCCCTGGGAGCAGCAGCTCAGAGGGGCCATTCACCATCCACTGTGTTCCCGGCCCAGCTGCTTCTGGGGCGCCAGGAATAGGTGGAGAACAGGTCCTGGCGGACAATCAGGGGGAAGCCACACGGGGTGTGTGATGTGCCTGGGGCCCAGGTTTGGGTTCCGGGTGGTGAGGAAGGCGTCCCACTGCACCCACGGAGGTCCAGTGTGGGGGACCCCAGGATGAAGGACTCCCGTTTTCTGTCCCATGGCACAATCCATGTGGGGCTCCCTCTCCTGAGGACTCTGAAGGTAGGGGTGGGAACGCCCGAAGCCTGCTGCAGAAAGGGGTCAAAGCTAAGGGGACTCAGGGTCAGGGAGGGCCCCACGCTGGCTAATGCCAGGTCTTCCCAACGAGGGCTGGGGATGCCTGGCCCCTCCCAGGGCGCCAGGTAAAATGAAAATGTGGCGTGGAGAAACTTACGCTAAAAACATTCTTCTTTGGGTAGGTAAAAAAAAATTGTTTGTTTATCTATAAGAAATTCAAATTTAACTGGGCATCTTATATTTTATTGGCCAAATCTGGTAATCCTATCTCCTCCCCCAGCTAAATTTCTTCTTTAAGGACTAGTGTTATTGAACTGTAACTTACAAACAGAACAGAACATAGGTCGTGAGTAGCTCAGCGAATTCCCACAAGTCAAATGTGTGTGGAAGCAGAACCCAGATCAAGGAATGAAATGTGACCAGAACCTGCCCCCCACGCGTCACCTCCAGCAGCTGCTACTTGCCCGTTTGGGCTCTTTGCGTAAGTGAAGTCACACACACATGCTGGTGTGTATCTGGCTTCTCTCACACACAGCGTGACTCTCATTGTCCTACTGAAAGGTCTGTCATGCTCGTTCCTCGAGAGTCGAGCTGTGTGGACCTGTGGGTCCATCCTAGGGCGACAGTACAGCTGCCTTTCTTGTTCGTGGTTGTAAGTACCTCGGAGGAGGACTGCTGGGTCATGGGTTGGCATGTGGACATGACCGTGAGTAGGTCTTGCCAGACAGTTTACCGAGTGGAGGCACCAACCGACGTTCCCACCAGCTGTGGAGCGCCCCTCTGCCCTCACGCCCCAGCACTGGGCCCCCCCTCCTTTCATGTTGGCCCCTCTGGAGTGTGCTGGTGCCTCCTGCTACTGCCTGTTTTCTTTGTTTAATCAAGAACCTCTTGCTGCGTTGATTCCTCTGACTTTCTTGACTAAGTGCTATCGAAGAAAATAAACTTAAATGAGGCCCCTGGTTCCCATGCCAGCCTGTCCAGGCCCACCTAAGTCCCCCGCACAGCGTGAGGCCTAGGTGGCAGGGGGCCCAGGGGGCACAGGGGGCTTGCAGCACCAGCCGGGGGCGGTTCCTCCTGTCCCAAAGCACTTGGGTTTGCAGTGCCTCGTGTCCCCTCCTGCGGTTCCCTGTGGTGTCCGTGCACACCCTGGATCCCTCCACAGAGTTGTCACCAAGGGCCTTTCTGCTCTAAGGAGCTGGGTCCAGCCCAGTAGTTCCTCCAGCGTCAGGAAGTCTCCATTGCTTCCCCTGGTGGTGGCAGGAATTAGGGGCTGTGGCCACATCAGAGTGCACGTGAGGGGCTGACATGTGCATCTCATGGGGGGCAACAAGTGTGGGGGTGCACAGAAGATGGAACCCCGTGGTAGACAGAGGCTGTGGGGGAGCTCGGGCAGAGGAAGGGCCCTTCTCCACCCTCCCCTGGCCACTACCACCCACACCTCCACCCACTGGTCTCCACTTCCCTCCTCTCCTCTCCTTTATCTCACTGCAGCCCTCAAGGACCCATGAAAACCAGTCTCAAACATTAGCATTAAAAGCCCCATCAGAGGTCTTCACTCCTGAAGAGAGGAGCTGCCAGCCCCATCCTGAGAGAACCAGGACTGTTTGGTGCTAGCCTCAAGCCCTGCTCAGATTGACTCAAGCAAAAGGAACTATATTGGCTCACACAACTGACCGCCTGACCGACAACCGCCGGCCCTGGGCTGGAGGCGTCAGGCACAGAGTTCAGGGTGCTGCCAGGGCGCTCTCCGTCCTGCTGGCTCCGTGCGCCAGCTCTCATCATCTCCTGCCACACAGTGGCCCCGATGCAAAGGCACACACTCTGCTAATAGTTCCATCCAAGACCCTCAGGCCACCTCAGTGGCTTGCTCACAGGGACTGACAGGCCAGGCCTGACTCACATGCCCACCCTGGGAGCCCAGGTTTGTGCCAGATGAGGAGGGGTTCTCTAAAGGAATGTCACTGGATGCTGGGTGAAAAAAAAACAACAAAATTGGGCCTCACCTGGCCAGGTCACCCACTTTCCACCACCTGCATGGGTTGATAGCTTCTAATGCTGCAAAGGAAGGAAAGGCAGAGGTCTGTGCAGAGCAATTGATCATTTCCTATCTCTGTGTATCCACAGACAAATAGAAGTGTAGCAAGAGAAAAAGAAACTGAGAAGAAAAATACTACTATGCTAGTCTCTGAAATTACCAGTTACTTAACTTTTTCTCTTATTTTTTATCTTTCCCATCGTGCATGCTTGATTACTTCTAAAATAAATAATAAATGCTGTAAACCAGAGGACAAAGCCCAAGTCCTCCAGAGTGGCTCGCCTGTGTTCACCTCTAAGGGGTATCCTGCCCCACGTGCAAGTCAGCACCCCTCCTCTGAATGTCACACCCCTCCATCTTTACTTGCTCCTTCTCTCACAGGAAACCGGCTCAGCCTCGTGGTCACTGCCTGGATGCTGGACCAGCAGGAGATGCTTTCTCTCTGGCAGGAGGAGCCCCAGGTGAGTCTGTGCCTCCACCAGGTGTGGCCACTAGGTGAGTCCATCAGGGCCTGGGAAGCCTGTGGCCGAGCAAAGGGCTCTCCTGCAGCCTGCTTCGTCCCAGTCCCAGTGCTTCCCCAAAGGTTGGGAGCCTCAGGCCAGGAGAGCCAGGCCAAGTGTGAATTTTCCACTCATATCCTTGCATGGGACAATTACTTTTTGTATGCCTACTGTGTACTAGGCACTGAGGATTGAGCGGGGAGCAGGGAGCACATATTACTTTTTTTTTTAATTACGGTGAAGTGTATACTCGTCTATGTATAACACAGAAGTTACCATTTTAACTGTTTCTTTTTTTTACCATCTTAACCACTTGAAGTGTAGCGTTCTGACCATGTTTCAGTGCACAGCTCAGTGGCCTTAAGCACAATCACACTGCTGTGCAGCCTTCCCCACCGTCATCTCCAGAACTTTCTCATCTTCCCAAACAGAAACTGTCCCCATTCAACTCTAACCCTCCTCCCGCCCCTGCTTATCTCGCTTTTTATAGGTGGAAAACAAATACTATGAGATTGAAACTGCTCCTCCCAGTGTGGTCCTGTGCCAGCGTGAGGCATTCTGGCCATAGCAGGGAGGGAGATTGTGTTTTCTTTCCCTTTCCTCTGCTCTCCAAAGAGCTCTGACTGTAACCTCCGGGCAGCTCAGAGCACAACCCTGGGCCACAGCCAGCCCCATAGTGCCGGCAGGGAGGCTGAGAATGCTCTCGGTCATGAATTTCTCCCTGGGGTCCTGGGAGACTTGCTGGATACCCTGACCGCCCAGCTCACCGCTCAGCCACCTAGAGAGGCAGGCAGGCCCGGCTAAAGGTTGTGCGTCTCTGGTCACCGGAGGTGTACAGGGAGGGCAAGCTTGCATAACCCCTTGCCCACAGTGCTGAGAGAATGTTTCAGCACATCCTGGGGCAGGCTGGACCATATCGCTGAGTCTGAGATTACAGGGAGGTAGCTCAAAAGGTGACCGTTTGGGTTAGCTTGTCAGAGCTGGCCTGGCCCGGCTTTTGCTCTAGCTGTGTCCTTTTCCTTAAATGCTCTCCCCCTAGGACCTCGCATCATGTAATTCCAATTCCAGCTGAAATGTTACCATCTCCAGGAGGCCTTTCCTGACCACCCAATCCAAAGTGTTCTGGCACCATCACCCTGTTTCATATTATTTTTGGTGTTCATTTCCTGATATTTTCTTGTTTGTTCAGGGTCTGTGTGTACACACACACACACACACACACACACACCAGCAGCTCCTGGAGAGCAGGGACCAAATGGTTTCTGTGCGCTGCTGCTTGTCAGCATCTAGCACTGTCTGGCACACACAGGAACTCGGTGCGCACACACTTGTGAAGGTTGAGTTGGAGGTGTGTGTGCAAGGGGAATATTCCCCAGACAGAGACCTAGGGAGGGGCGAGTGAGGGAGTGGGCTGCACAGGGATCACTTCGTAGCGTTAACAGCCTGACCACAGAGCAACTCTGTGAAGCAGAACAGAGCGACCACACAGTGTCATGGGGGTGCCAAGCAATAGGGGCAGGGGCAGGCAGAGGTGCAGCAGTGGGACAAGACCGAGTGGCCCCGGAAGGCTCCAGATGGCCGCCTGGTAGAGGCACTGGTGTGGGCCAGAGGGCTCACCCAGCCCCATGGAGGATGGAGTACAGTGTCAGCAGGGCGCGGTGACAGGCCAGAGCACTGGGACCAGGGAAGGCAGGACCGGCTGCCAGTTGCAGGTGGGGGTAGTCACCCACCAGCAGCCTTTGGCAGTGACAGGAAAGACAGAGAGCGCTCTAACGTCAGGGTCAATTCAAGGCTTGGGATTGTGCTTTGCTTTGTTTTGTTGTTGGCCAGGGCCTGTGCATGGCAGAGGGGGGAATGTGATGGGTGGCCGGAGAGGTGAGGGAAGTGTTCTGGAGGAAGAGCCGGGTGTCTGGGCCTGGAGGTGCCCTGCGCCGGAGGTGAGTGAACAGGCCCCTCGGGTGTGCCTCCTCCAGGCGGAGCTGACCCACCGCCTCTTGGCCCAGCCAGGCCCATCCCCACCACACCAGTCGCCTACTGTCTGCCTGTCTGCTCACGGGACCTTAGCTGAGTGTGTCCTGTGTGCCAGGCTCTGCACCAGGAAGCACCCTCAGATTCAGGGTGTGAGTGAGGCGGGAAGCAGTTGCCATGACTTGATCTGCCTGAGGCAGTGTCTCACAGAGGAGTCCTGAGCTGGCCTTGAAGGAGGAGTCAGAGCTTGTGCTGCAGGCGAGTGGCACAGCTGTGCAAGGCCACGCCAGACTCCTGGTGGCTCGAGGGCAGGAGGACCAGCTCAGGCCTGCCCATTGCCCTCCATGCATTTCCCCATCTCCACAGGGAGCCCGGAGCTGCTGCATGGCCGCCTCCCAGGTCTGTGGCTGCAGGCACTCCTCTTTCCAGTCTGGCTTGTCCAACGGATCCTCATGAAACACGCCTTCAAAGGGCCCCTCAGCCCCACAGCCGCCCACATCCAGCCTACACGCCCCCTCTCCCAACTTCTCCATGCTGCCTGCCAGTGTGGCCTGTTCCTCTCGGCCCTCCTAGTAGGCCATCCCAGCCACCTCTGCACACAGCCCTGTGTACTGGCTGGCATTTCTTTCTTTCCACGCATCACCTCCCAATTGAACAGTGGGGACTAACACACAGCCCAGCACTGTCTGTGTCACAGGTGCCATCTCAGAGCTTACCTGTTTCTCATAGCAGCCCCAGGCAGTAGGGACTCTGCTTATCACCCATCTTTCACAGATGGGGAAACCAAGGCTGGTGCAGTTAGGCAACTTCTTGGGGTCACACAGCGGCAGAGCCGTGGAGCTGGCTTCAGAGTCCATGCCCTTAACCCTGCACCATCTCTCCTCCCCCACCCTTCGTCAGCTCTCTGTGGTGACAGCCTGGAACACACCTGCCGCTTCAAGCTACACGTGCCCTGCTGGTCCCTTGAGTTTTAGTCCTGGGTGGCAGATGGGAAGACAGGGACAATCTTGTCCTCTTCCTTCATTGATGCATAAGTGCTTGATAAACCCTATCAGTTGATTCACTTGGAAGGGAGGTGCAAGGAGGAGAGGATCTGGGGTGAGTGCCGGGCAGAGGATTCTCAGGGCAGTGCCTGGTTTGTTTGGTTCCCTGTCTCGGGCTGCAGTCTGCAGCCACAGGAGCAAGAGCAGGTGCTAGACAAATGAATTTAAGGGTCAGGACTTCTGTAGGTGGTCAGGACGCTACAACCCCAAGTCTTGCATTTTCCAAGAGAATCTCAGGGTCCAACTGCCTCCTGTGGTTCCTGAGACTACTGGGACTGTCTCAGAAACAGCAGGGTTTTGGCCTCAGGCACCCATGTGCTCTAGACACTTCTCAGAGCCCTGAAGATTTAGCCCTGAACAGAACTCAATCCCTCTCTCATGAAACAGTCCAGAGGGAGTTGGGCCCAGGGACCAAGGAAAAAGTAAATATTTGACATGCCAGGTGGTGATAAGTGCCATGGAGAAAAATAAAGCCAGATAAAGAGGAGAGGGAGTGTCGAGAGGATGCTATTTTATAAGGATGAGCATAGATCTGAAGGAGTCATGTGGGTTTCTGGGGGAAGAGGGAAAGTCAAGTGCAAAGGCCCTGGGGCAGGCCAAGCCCTCTTATGTTGGAGAAAGAAACAGAAGCCAGAGTGGCTGGAGCAGAGGGCTGAGGGTGGAGCAGTAGGAGTAGAGGTCAGACAGGTAAGTGGGGATTCAATCCGCCAGAGGCTCCGAGCTGTGGGAGGGCTTTGACTTTCCTGCCCAAGTGGAAGATTTGAAGAGGAGAAACATAATTGGATTTATCCGATGTGTACAATGTACTCTGGCTGCTGTATTGAGAGTAGACTGTTGGGGATGGGGAGAAAGGAGGCTATTGCAGTAACTGTGGTAAGCGATGATGGCAGTTTGGCCTGGGGAGATGGTGGCGCAGGTGGTGAAAGTGGTCAGACTTGAGGTGTATTTCCCAAGGACAACCAGAGGATCATGGGATGTGAGAGAAAGGAGGCAAGCAGGCCTCCAAGATCTGTGCATCTGGCAGGGTGGGGAAGCCCTTGACCTAGACAGGCAAGGAACAGGTGGAACAGGTTTGGAGGGGAGTCGGAGTGTGTTTCTCGTCCCAGGCCACCTCTAGCCACACAGCAGGCCTCTTTTATCAAGCCATAGCCTCCTGTTTGGAGTTTGGAAAGCCTGGGCTTCAAATGGCCGCCGTCAAGCGGCCTCGGGCTTGCACCTGAGGGGGAGAGGTTAGCCAGCTGCAGTCCTGCCCGGCTGGTCGTCCACTCATTCATTTAACGAGTGTGCATTAACCAGCACCGTGTGCCAGGCACTGTGCTGGGCTCCGGGGACACTGCAGTGAATGAAACTGCTCTCATGGGTTTACATTCTACTGAGGGAGAGGGGCATAGATCATAATAATAACAATCACATTAACTACATGGCATGGTAGAAGGTGATAAAGGCCAAAGAAGCACATCGTGCAGACTCAGGATTGACGAGTGTGGTGGTGTGGGCTGCAAGGAGCCAGGGCGCTGGGCCAGCCTCACTGAGCAGATGGGCCTGGGACAGGGGTCTGGGGGGAAGGGTGGGGACAGCTGTACAGTGTCTGCAGGGAAGGCCCACTCGGGGCTCAGTCTCCAGGGAGCAGCGGGGGCCATGGGGCCTCCACACACATCCTGGCCTTCTGTCTTGGGCAAGCAGGGGCCGCAGTCAGGACTAGGCACTGCAGCAGCAGGCTTTGTGGACAGTGCCCGAGCTGGAACTCGGCTGCCTCCTCTTGAGAGGCAGACTGCCCAGGCCAGCGGAGACCCGCCTTCTTAGGTGATCATTTGCTTCTGGCCTGGAGCTGTCTGTCCTCAAGAGCTGAGTGGTTACAGAACCAGCTCCCAGAAGTGGGGGCAAGGTGGGGAGATGTGCTGGCTAGGCCCTGGCCCAGCAGGAACCCCCGGGTGGCGGGGAGAGGGGCAGGTTGAGCTGGAAACCAAAGGGAGTGAGCAGTGGGAAGGCAGAGGCTTGCTGCACTGAGGATCTGAGAGGGCAACAGGACTGCCCTGTACGTGCTCCCGCACCACCCCCTCAGGGCTCCTAGCAGGCCGGTCCAGCGAGCCAGGCTGCCTGCTGGCCCCAGGGCTGCTTCTGCAGAGCCTGCCTCTGTGCTTGCACAGCTGTGAGCCCCAGCAGGCAGGCCTGTTTTGGAAACTACCCCCAGACTTGCAAGGCCTGCACAAGGCACACACTATGGTGTGGGGAGGCCCCACACAGTGCGTCCCTTCTCCTCTCCCTTTCCCCTCCTCTCCCCTTCTGAAGGGATCAGACAGGAGCCCAGGCCCAGGCCTGACTCCCAGCTCTCAGCCCAGCTGCTCCTGTTGGCTGTCTAAGCCCGGGGCCGCTGAGGTGCTGAGCAGGTGTCTGCGGGTGAGTCAAGGGTAGGAAGCCAGGTGTGCCAGGCAGAGCTGGGCTCAAGCAGGGAGCTGGGCTTGGGGGCCCAGGCCTTCGCCCCTTTGTGAACTACCCTCAGTCTGCTCCTTTGTTCAGCACCACCACCCCTCCCCAGGGCTCAGAGGGGCCAGGAGCTCGGAGCCTGCCTGCCTGCCTGCCTGCTTGCCCCATCCACAGGTTAGCTCCTAAGCAGCTGGATGGCCCTTGCTGGGGCTCGGCTGAGGCCGCCCAAGCCAGGCCCAGGAGCTGGCAGGAAGGATTGCTCGCTGCAGACACCTGGCCTTATGCAGGCCACAGTCCGGGGTGGTGGGGTGGGTGGACACTGGCCCATTTGTTCAGAAAGGGTGGACAGTTTAAATGGGGGTGAGGCAGCTAGCAGGTTAAGTGATATATCAACCAAATGCTAGGTGTGGACCTTGTGAGGAGTCCCCATTCCAACAAAACATATTGGAGACAATCATACAGAACTGAACCAGGTGTTAGATCACATAAGGAATTCTTGGTAATTTTGTTGGGCAGGAGAATGGTATTGTGGTTATCTCTGGGGGGTCCTTCTCCTTTCCTGTTAGAAGCTCTCTATGGGTAAAATGATACGATGTTCGGGTTTTCTTTAAAATTCTCTGGAAGGAAAATGGGGGGCTTGGGGGGTGAAACAGGGCACACACCATGACAATGACCTTGGCCATCGTTCCCAGTGACAGGCGTGGGGGGGGGTTTGTCCACAGCCTCTTCCTCCCTGGGGGTTTAAGCCCCACAGGACCAAAGTACCTGGAAGAGGGACACGGGAGAGTGGGCCAGCAGGCACGGGTGGCCGCTCTGGGGCAGAGAAGACCCTCTCCGCTGGTCTTGGTTCTCCTAGGCACGTGGGCTCAGCCTCCAGAACCCGCTCCTCCTAGTTCTCCCCTTTAACGGATGCTGGCCCTGTGCCAGGCCCTGTGTGCCATGTGACCTTCTCTCCTGGGAAGAGGGTGCGTGCTTGTTGCATTTGACAGCAGCACACTCAGCTCCCCAGTGAGAGGTGGATCCCGGTTCTGGAAGCCTGCACTCTTACTCCAGCAGAGGCCTCCAGGCCCAAAGGCCCCAAAGTGCCCCCAGGCATTCGGCTGCCACACCCCATGAATGACATGAATGATGGCCTCCCTTCTCTTCCCCAGCTGTTAGCGCTCAGCTGGTCCCTGGGCCTCATGAGGCCATCATCCCTCGGGCAGTACCTGGGCTCTGACACCTTGCCACCCTGCCAGGAGCAACAGCCAAAAGCCAGTACCGAGCTAGACGCCAAGCTGAGCACCAGGCACCTGCCCGCCTGCACAGGTGCCACCCCTGGGGAGGGCTGCTCACACTTCACCTCTGTGGGCCCTGGGGGACAGAGACCAGTAAGCTGCCTCCCTCCGGTGAGCAGGTGCTCCCCTGCTCTGGGTTTTGCTGCACCCTATACAGTCTGGCATGGCTCTGTTGGTCATGGGTGCGCCATGGGTCTTACAGCACCATTCGGAGAGAATGCAGGAGGGGAAATGCTGGTGAGGGGAGTGGGGTGTAAAGTGAAGTGAGGGGAAAGTCCAGATGGGAGAGGCACCCTGTTCTCCCAGGGCAGGACTGGGACCAACTGCCCAGTCTTGCCTCAACATGGTTGTCACTGAGCCCAAGTCATTGGCCTCCCCCAGTTCTTCCTCACTGACTTTCTGGAAAGCCATACTTCGGTGGGAGTTAGGGCAGCGAGATCCCCAGAGCCAGCAGCTGTCGGGTTTGGGATGGTGAAGCCTGTGTGCCCTAGGGTTACCAGCAAGCAGTGATGGGTATGAGGGCATCAGGCTGGGATTGCAAGCCTGGCTCCTGGGATCGGGGTGCATCTTAGTGAGCCTCCAGCCTTGGGGGCTCCGGATGAGGAATACAGATAGGCATCTTCCTAATTTAGGAAGGTGGTAATTCTAGAAGCTCCCTCCAGGGGCGTGTGCATGATGCAGAAGTCCAGCCTTTGGGCATCATCCTGCAAATCAGATAAATGAATTAATTACTTAATGAACACAAATGGGCCATTAAGAAGATAGGAGAATCCCCGGCGTGTGTTCTCTTCTGGAACACGGGGAAGGTTGTCTCAGCTGTGCTGTTACGAGCCTGCTGGCGCCTATGAGAGTCCTGTGTCCTGTTCTCCTGTGCCAACGATTTCCCGGGAAATGACCTGGTTATGGAGGCTGAGTCTGGCATTCCAGGGTGGTGGTCTGTCTGTGCAGGGCATTGGGCAGGCCTCAGGCCTGGGCTGGGGGAAGGAAGAAAGAGGGAAGAGGAAGGGAAGTGGTGAGAGGGAAAGGAGGGGCTGTGTCTGGTCTGGCCACATGAAGAGTGTCACCTCCAGCACCTTAGAGCCACTCCTGTGGCCTCACCTAATGGGCTGAGGGTGTCCTTTTATTTTGAGGACTGTTCTCACACATGTAAAGGAGGTTGTGAAGCATCCATCTGGTCAGCTGCCATATTGGAAATGACCAGTTTGGCCTGGAAACTTGAAGGGTCTGGCATGTCTCGGCAGTGTGCTCTGGCAATGTGGGGCGTGCTGGTCCTGAGCAGTGCAAGAGGCACGGGAGCTCTCAGCTGCCCGTGGGGCAGCCCGAGCCCACCTGGGGTTGACCCTGGTCTGAGAGGGAGCTGGCCCACAGCAGAGGGAAGGGGAGCAGGCAGGGCTGGTGGGGGCACTGCCCAGAAACGTGAAGTGTGCTGTTGCCCTGGCCAGGTTCTGTTCTGACTGGGAGGGGCCAGGCAGGGCAGGTGACTGGGCCCCCTGTAGCCCAGCCCGCTCCCACCTCTGCCGACTGACTCCTCATTAGGCCACAGCACGTTTCATCTTCAAAGACGATCGGTCTGCTCAGCAGCCAAAGAGCAGAGGCGTGGGCTGCCGTTTTACAGGGAGTGGTGGTCGGGCAGGTGAGCCTTTTACGCCCAGAGCTCAAAGGCTTTGCCTTCCTTCTCCTCGAGGTGCAATGGGGAAACCAAGGCCAGAGTGAGGTTGGCCCCGGGCGATTCAGCCTGGGGGATATGGGGCCAGGCTTTCCCAGCTCTGGGGCCCCCTCCACCAGGCACTTCTCACTCTTGTCTGGGAGATTTCCTGCCGAAAGAGTCTGATCTACGGAAGAGACTGCTCTGTGGGTTGCAGCCCTCCTCCAGCTCTGCACATAAACACTTCTGCCAGGCCTCACTGCTGGACTCCCCACCTCCTCTCTCTGTGCCTGGGGCCTGGGCGTGTCTCCGTCTCCTGCAAGCTTCCAGCCTCCCCCTGAGGCTGGGAGAGCTTCTGTCTGCTGCCCAAGGCATGACTTTCTCTCCTCACTGATCCCGTGGCTTTGCAGGTACCCCTTGTCATGTCCCAGCTAGACCGTGGGCACAGCCAGTGTCTTCTAGCGTCACACCGTGTGTTTGGCACTGGATGAGGGAAAGCATGAATCAGTGAACGCCGCAACCTTAACTCCTCTCCTTCTCTGAACTCTGCCCCGTTCTGGCCATTCTGCTTTCTCTGGAGACGCTCCCTCTGCAGGCCCTCTGACCAGCCTCTGCTTGTCGGCCCCCTTGTCTCTAATGTCCATGTGTCCAGAGGGCCGTGAGGCTTTGTAGCCTGGGCTTCTCCCATGAGGCATTTGGTTTCAGAAGGGCACCTGCTTCTGAGAGAACCAATCACAGCACATTGTATGTAATTATAAGCTAGTGAAGTTCCTGCCTGGGAAAGCTAACCACCAATTGCCACAAAAGAGACAGCCTGCTCCTGGGACAGGGTCGGGGGCAAGAGGGGAGGCCTTAGGCAAGTCCTGCGCTGGCTGTTTGTCCTTGCTGTGTCAGAGCCACCAAGTGTCCTATCAGATCAGGCCGGCTTGTGCCAATATGGGACTGCTGCTTCGTAAGGGACTCATTAGAATACTTCCAGCATTTTCAAGTGCTTTAGGATAAAGAAACGGTTGCCCAGCCCCTTGTTGGTGTGTGGGTCAGATTATTTCGAACAGAAAACAATGAAAACCCAGTAAACTCAGGAAGAGTTTGTTACCTCCCGCTTTCCTGCCTAAAGAGATTCAAGCAGAAAAACCTGCTTCGGGAAGGGAACCTTAACAAATTCTCTTCAGCACATATGAATGGTGGCGTGTGGCAGACCGGGAGCACCCAAGCAAACATCTGCTCCCTCGGTTCCCTTCTGTGTCCCACTGTGTCTCGGTGGCCCGGCAAGAATTTACCAAACATTTACTCTTTCTCATCTACCGATGAATTGCCTGCCTCCCTGTCCTGAGTCCCAGCTGACATATATACCTCAGTTTACCTCACTGTCTTTGTAATATTCATGTTTATGTGAATCCCCCATGTGTAAGTATTAAGATTTGATGGTCTCCTCTTAGTCTGCTGTATGTCTTTTGAATTATTCAACCAGCCAGTGAACTAAAAGGGTAAAAGGAAAGTGTCCCCAGCCACAACAGTGGCCACTGGTGGCCGTGGGCTTGCCTGGTTTGAGAAGGGCTCTCCCAGAGAAGAGAGGTCCGATTGACACATGGGGTCTGGGGGGGGAGGGTGTCTTCATGCAGGAGTACACTCAGAGTTGGCCTCCAGGTGCTCCCCTCTGGCCCCCGATACCAATTCTGCCAGAGACGGGAGGCTCCCCTCTGGCTCCCCTCTGGCCTTCCTGTGACACTGTCCTTTAGGCCTTGTGCAGACAAATGTCTGCACATAACAACTCGATTTGCCACTGTCTCCTCAAAGTGACCAGCCCGGCCTTCCAACCCAGAACCAGAGCTTCCTGGGGCTTTTTGGGTTTTGTTATTGTTGACTCATGCAAACTGTAAGAAATGTCCAGACCTGTAGATGATTTTTCATGAGTTCATTTGAGCCAAACTGACGACAGTCGCCTGGAGACAGACTCTCAACAGATTGAGCAAATGCCCCAGCGGACAGCAGCTTATTTTATACATTAGAATCAAAGGAGGAGACTAAGGAGAGTTACATGGAATCCATGGGTGGTAGGTGAAGGGGGTGGGAGAAAGCAAAATGGGGAAATCTCTGAGATTTGGGTAAAAAGGAAAAAGAAGAGACACATATTTTTCGTTGGTGAGTGCAGGACAGTTAATAGTTAACATTTGCAGAGCAGAGAGATGGTATGCGAGGGGAACAAGATAACCTTGAGGGGCTCTGGTGCCCAAGGTTGTACCCTGAGGGGTCTGGAAAAAGGGATGACTCTGACATTCCAAGGGCATGTTATCTTAGATGCAAACAACCAACAGACAGGCTCACTTAAGGTAAAGACTGACCTTTGTCAAGGAAGCTACGTGCCTAAGACGTGCCTACCTACCATGACCCGCTTTTAGTCAGGAATTTTTATGTTCAGACCATCCTATGTGGTTACTTGGGTCTCTGAGTTTGTAGGGCCCGCCATGCTGGGCTCCCCAACCTTGTCAGATTCAGCATGTGGCCCCTTTTTCTTCCACAGTGTGTGGGGGACAGATTTTGTCCCTTTGTGTCCTGGCAGAGCTCAGAGTCTTGGCCTGCTTACTTTTAGTGAGGTGATTGACACTCTGGCCCTGCTGAACTTCTGTTGTCTGCTGTGCCCCATTCTTCCACACTTCCTGTGTCTGGCAGTCTCTCCCCAGGCTGTGGCTCGAGAGTGCTACAGGGAAGGGATTTCTGGTTCCGTCTTTTCCTGTAGGGATATGGAAG
The DNA here is from genome assembly GCF_036562045.2 of Rhinolophus sinicus. Classification (NCBI taxonomy): domain Eukaryota; kingdom Metazoa; phylum Chordata; class Mammalia; order Chiroptera; family Rhinolophidae; genus Rhinolophus; species Rhinolophus sinicus. The sequence continues at coordinate 76,361,853 of NC_133755.1, read as the reverse complement.
GTACACAAAACCAGAATCTTTATGGTGGGATGGGAGTTTTCTCCAGTTTGGTTAAATTTGGGGACTTTGAGGAAGTTGAAAGAAAACAAAGGTCCACAAAGCGGAAGTCCAGAGCGGGGGTGGGGGGTTGGGGGTAGTGGCTGCACTGAGGCACCATGAGATGGTTCCTGTATCTTGGGCTTGTCCTCCTTGCAGTCTGATGATGTCCTCCTGGGACAGACAGCCTGGGGCCTACTGAGGGCTCTGCACACGTGGGGGTTCCTGTCCCCCAAGGGCCACACCACCAGCCTGGCTGACTGCAGGCAGCTCCACTCAGCTTGCTGACCATGCCCACCGCCTGGGTCCGTTCTGTGTTTGGGGACCGCCTGCCTGGACTGTTGGTGGCAGAAGTGTTTGTGTAATGAGTTGCTGTTGGGGGTGGGCATGCTCTGAGCCTGGGCCGAGCTCTGGGTGGACCCCACTCAGCCGCACACCCCTTGAGTGCCCTCACTCCTGGGGTCTCCACACATCCTCTGCCAAGGGCATGGGCCTACCGCGCCTGTGTCTGTGTGCCCCTGTCCCTATATCTTTGTGGTGTGCCCCTGTAAAAATAGAGCTGACAAACAAGTTTTACCACTTTGTCACTGCTGCTGGATGGTGATGGCAGATGGCCTGTCCCGTGTCAGGTGACCCAGCCAAGAGCACCTGAAGTGACTGGAGTAGGTTTGGGTGGCTAGGGACAGAGCAGGGGGGACACGTGTCCCCTGGCAGCTCTGTGCCTGCCCCTGCACTCTCTCACTGGCTCTAGAGGACATCAGCAAGGGATCAGGTTCTTCCTAGGGCTTGGCTTGAGCACAAGCCTGGGTCCCGTATCACCCAGGACAGTGGGGAGCCTCTCCCTCTCCCTACACTTTGCTTTCTCACTGGCAAGAACCATCCTTTCTTTCCTGCCCCTTACCCTGCACCTCAGGGAGAGCCGTGCCCCTCAGGCTTAGGCCACCCTCCAGGCCAAGACCAGGAGGGTGGGGAGCAAACTAACTGTTTTTGAGGAACGGAAACTAGATATTCACAGGATTCGTGAGTTCCTCCCCTGGCTGGTCAGTGTTGGGTTCTTCTTACTTCCTCCACAGTGAGAAACATCAGACATCTTTTGGAACCAGCCTCAAAGGGTTGACCTCTGGGAAGCTGATGGTGGGGGGACATCGCGTACCGGCCGCACTTCATACCCACCTAAGTGGCTGCTGAGCCCCTTCAGAATGGGTCTTTCTGAGAGTCTGAAGCCACACAGGCCCTGGTGCAGACCAGCTTTGTTTGGGTCCCAGGCAGTCTGGCATTTTTGCAAGTGTGTGAGCAGGGCTTGAAGTGACAGAGTTCAGCTGGGGGTAGGCTGGGCAGGCAGCTTTCCGAGGCCTAGGGGTCCTGAAGAGCCTTCAGGAGGCCGTCCCCAGGGCCTGGGCCTTACCCTACGCGGTGACTCCTCTGTGACCTAACACCGTACCTCAGTCTCTTCGCCCTGCAAGTCCTCCTGGACGACTCTGACCATCTTGCCCCTGTTCTTACTCAAGAAAAGTGCCCATCACGTCATATCTAAATCCTGCCATGCAAGGCATTGTGAGCTGGCCCCCTTTATCCTTGTGCTTCCCTCTTGAGAAGCAAGCCTCACCACCTGATTCCAGGCAGTGGGTGTCCTTCCCAGAAACCACCATTCTCAGACCCATGGCTTTGCTCCTGCTCCTTCCCCCAGCAGTTCCTGTCCTGTCCCTCGTGTCCTGAGTTCCCGTGGACTTGCAGTCTGTCCACTCAACCCGTGGCTTGTCCTCACATTGCTTCACACACCTGAACAGCACCGCCATCGAGGACTAGCCCAGAGTCTGTCTTAACTGCATCCCCCGTAGCCCTGTTGAAACACCCGCCCTGAGCAGGTGTGGCCTGCAGGAGGGACCCTGCCCCTCCCAGGCCTGAGCCAGTGGGTGAAGAAGTAGTGCCTTCTCAGCGTTGCATCTAAGCAGCTTGGGCTCAGCTCCGCTGGGATCCTGTGGGGACCAGGTAGGGTGTGTGAGGTTCTTCACCCTCTGTCCTCTGTCTTCAGTTGTCAGGTGGGCCCCCTGGTGCATTCCCAGGCAGGCTTTCCCTGCTGGTTCTGGAAACTCAGGTCTCACATCCTTCCCCCAACAATCCCACCCAGGGGGAGAGAAAGAGCTTCTGTCCTAGGCTCCTAACCAGAGTCCCAGAGCTGAGTCTCAGTGGCTTGGCATGGGTCATGTGCTCACCTGTAAGCCAATCACATAGCCAAGTGTGCAGGGACCCAACAGCCTGCACTGTGTGTCTCCCCTGGAGTCAGGACTAAAGTCACCCCTGCACAGCAACTTGGCCTGGATCCAGGGGACAGGAGGCAGGGACACTCTGACAAAGGAAGGGGCAGAATCCTGGGCACTCAGAAACCTCAGACACCCATGGCATCCTTCTGGTCTTCAGCCCTGGGCACTGGCCCTGTGCTCCGTTATCCTTGGGAAGGATAAGAGGGGAGGGCCTCCCAGGCTCTGGCTGCACCCACACGCCAGGAGACAACTCAGTGAGTGAGGGAGAGAAGAAAGAGAAGGGAGGAAGCCACTGCAGCCCCTGGAGGATGCCCATGCCACGCAGGTCTCAGTGGCTCCCCCAGCACAGGCACCACGCACTGATGTGCACGTACACACCAGTCGTGGACTCACAGACGTGCATGGAGAACCTTGTCCCTCTTGGGCAGCCGGCAGAGCTGGGTTTCCGGTCTACATTCCCCTGGGGTCAAGGGCTCTAGTCCCAGCTGGAGAAGCAGGAAGAGCCAGCCAACCCCGCCTGTCATCTCCGCCACCCTCCAGGGCCAGCAGGAAGCCAGAAAGGAAGGGTGGGCTGGGTGGGAGTGCTCTAGGAAGGGTTTGCCTACAGCCCCTGCGCTCCTCCCACCAGCAGACAGAGCAGTGGGTCAGCTGTGCAAGATAATGTCCCTGCAGCAGGCCCATAGGGACAGAAGCCCTCAGCCGTCCTGCTTTTGTCCCAACTCCATCTCTCTCCCACCCTGGCTGCTGTGCCATGGCCTCCAGCTCCTCCCCTGTCCTCAGCACCGAGAGCAGGGCCCAGGGGTTGCTCAGGGCCCCGTCTGGAGGTCAAGATGGAGCCAAAGAGAATCCCTCTGTCTCTTCTAAGTTCATGCAGCATCTCGAGTCTCTGAACTGATGTGCCCTGGGCAGCTAAGAGTATAGGTGAGGGTTCCTCTTGTTAGGACTTTGAGGAGGTAGACACATGCTGGGCTGGCCTCCCAGCCTCTGGTAGCCTAGGCAGAAACATGCAGCCTCTTTGCCCAGCTTTAGCACTCTAAGCAACTTTCCAGGCGTGCCATTCACAGCAGCTGGGCCGGAAGTCCTGTTCCTGTCCAGATGCTGCCAGCCTGTCTCCCGTCAGCCTCATCTGGTCTCATCTCTGCTCTGTTTGGGCCTATACCCACTCCCACGTCTGAACAGGCACTTTCATTTACAGAGCTGAGTGTCCGGCCTCACAAGCCCCAGGCTGTCTGGCAGGCCCTGCCTGTGACGTCTGCTCTCTGGCCTCTCTGCCCTCTCTGCCCTGTGCCTTCAGGGACCCTGGGCTAGGAAGAGGTGGTGTGTCACCATTTCTTCTCATTTCCTAGCCATCAATCATATGTCCTCATCATTTCCTTCTTGCGAGGACTTATGGCCTATGACCTGTCCTGGTCAGAGTCACTTCCAAGCTCAGCTTTCCTCTCTGCATGCTGCTGTCGTGGTGGCCCAAGCTGAGGTCAGGGATTTGACCTTGGAGCAGGAGTGGTATGGACAAGGGGAGCATATCATGTGGTTGCTTGGTGGGGGCAGGGAAGAGATAGCAACCTAGCAATGATGGCAGGTGCCACACTCCAGGATGGGTGCAGGAGGAGGTCACTTGAAAAATGCATCCCCTCTCATCTTGTTTTTATGGACATACCAGCCAGAGGACTGTGGCTCCCTCATGGCTGAGACTCTTGGCCTGGGGCCTGCAAGAAGCCTGCCTCTGGATTACTCATTACTAATTATTGTTATTTGCCGGCCTGTGGTGGAGGACCTAGACCATATGCCTTGGGGGCTCAGGCTCTGGTGCTCCCCTCCCTAAGGGGCAGCCTCAGCTCTTCCTTCCTGCCTCTCACAGGCACTTGGGCCCTTGCTGCACCCAGCAGAAGGGGTTTGTTCTCTCTGAAGGGGTTCTCTCTCTCTCTCTCTCTCTCTCTCTCTCTCACACACACACACACACACACACACACACACACACACACACACCACTTGTCCACCTTAAGGGAAACAGCACAAACATCTGCTTCAGGCCTAATCTTTACTAGAGATGGCCATGCTTGTGCAGTCAGGTGACCTCTCCAAGCTCCGCTCCTATATCTGCTGGGAGTGAGGATGACCAGGCCCCCTCTGCAAGCCCCCTGGTTCACAGCACATGAAGTGGGGTTGTCAGTTTCAATTTGATTTACAAAAAGAGAGAGCAAGGGAGAGAGAGAGAGAGAGAGAGAGAGAGAGAGAGAAGAATTCATCAGGACCCAGCTCTAGCCTGGGGTCTAAAATGTCCCAGGGTCAGCCAGCTCAGGATCAGTCTTCCCCTGATTGACTCTAGCATTGACCTTCAATTCAGCACATTTGCTTGTATCTGAATGTCTCAGATGCAACCAAACCCCTGAAAGGACCCACTTGTGACAATGATGCGGCCTGCGGCAGAATTCTTCCCCTGAGGGTCAGTCATCGGCCTGTGCTGGACCTCCAGGCCCTCCAGATGGGCCTGAGTGCAGCCCAGCCAGATTGTGGCTCCATGCAGGTCCCCCAGGGCAGCCACCACCCAGAGCCAGTGAGTGCAGAGAGGCCAAAGCAGAGAAGGCTGTGCTGTGGTCCTGGCATCCCAGGCAGGGAGCCCGACACCAGGAAGCATCCAAGGCCATCTTCCTGAGCACTAGCCAAGGACACCTGCACCGTAAGCCCTGGGTTCCAGCAGCCTGGCGGGAGGGCATGTCCTATGGGTCCATATTGGTCCTCCCCAGCAGGTGTTCCTGGGTCAGCCTTAGTTCTCCCCCACCCCCAGCCCCCACAGCAGCTGCCCCCAAGCCTGGCTGGAGCTGCTCCCACAGGATCCTCCTGCCAGTGACAAGATCTGCCGTCCACACCGGCCTGATTGCCGTTAGGGGAAGGGCTGCGGTTGAAGCCTTGCCTGGTTCGGTGAGTCCAGGTCCCTGTCGTGACCTGAGGTGAGAGACCCATAATGTTCTAGGCAGAGCGAGTGGCTTCCTGCAAGATCCTCTCCCTCCTCTTTTTGCCCTTTTTTAGCATAAATAGTCCTTCCCATTGCAACCTGCTCCCTTGGCATTACTGGAAGGGAATTTTGTAAAGGATGAGGTTCCTGGGAAACGGCCATCCTTTCTCCTTTTTGTCTTGTGACGAAAATCCTACAAAGGGACACTTGGCCGTGGTTTCTGGGGTCAGAACCTGCTGGACCAGAACAAAGAGACACTGACTCCCCCCCTCCCCCCCGCAGGCTGTCTCCCATCTCTCCCCTCATCTTCCTTCCCAGAGAGCAGGAGGGGCCCTTTGAGAAAGGAGGCATCCTGCACAGAACTTCTCAGAAAAGTCCTCTGCCACATTCCGGGGAGAGACCCAGAAAACAAGCTGGAAGCTGCAGGCCTTGCTGGCAGCAGTGGCAGGGGACGGTCCCATCTTGTCGGCATGGGGTTCAGACACGTCCCATTCCGCGCCCTCAGACTGCCTCTCCTCAAGTTGTTGACTGAGGTTTCCTGGGCCCCATTTCCCGTGGGGGCTTCCCAGCCTCCACTCACACCCAGTGCTGGAGGCACTAGGCCACCTGAGCTAGTGGGGGCTGGACAAGCACAGCCCTATCCCCCCCAAGGAGTGCCTCTGTACTGGCCCTATACCCTGGAGCCCCACTGACACCCCTACACGCCTTTAGGGACTTAGAAGGGGCTTTAGGCTTGTGGAAGGGCCACCTTGCACTTCCAGCTGTGCAGGAAATGGGAGCAGGCAGGGGGCTTTGGCACCACAGACACCCTTGCCTCTGCCCAGGCTTCCTTTCATGACTCGTGGAAGGGAAGACAGAGCCCCAAGTCTGTGGTGCCAGCGGGGACAAGCATGGGCTTGCTGAGTTCAGGAACTGGTCACAGTGCGACTGGAGCAGGAAATGCTGCTCTCACACCTGGCTTTTGGCTTTGTGTCCTACCGGAACGGAGGGCTCTCCCTTGCCCCTGCTGGCACTTGGGCAGCCAGCCTCTGGTCCCCTAGCCACCAGCGGGATTGTCAGAGGAAGGCGACTAATGTCTGCTTTTCTGACTGGCACTAAAACAGGGCAGGGGCAGGGGTCTGGGAGGGTGGGGGTTCAGAAAAGGCTATGCATGTACCGGGTACAACTGCCTGTTCTTTTGTCTGGATGAGGTTGGACCCTCCCATACCCTCCTCAACTCAAGGGGAGGATGTGGTCTGGGCACATCCTATGCACACAATGATGCTTTTTTCCCCCAAAGCACCACTACAGACTGTCTGTCGTGATTCTGACCACAGGTCTTACCAGCACCCTGATGCTTGAGTCCGTTTGCCTGGGAGCACTGGCCCAAAGAAATACATGAGCAGGGATTTGCAGTATAGAAAGAAAAATGGTTTAATATTGAGTTGGCCAATATGGAGGCAAGGAGCTAATCTTGAAGACCCAACTCCCTGATGGCCTATAGGTTACAGATTTTATGGGGCAAAGTAACAGGACACTGTGGTTTAGGGGTTCGGGGTCATGCTGGGAGCTGACTAGTTGGAGGTGAGGTGAGGGCAATGAGTCATTTCTTCAGGTCTTGAGGACAGTCTGAGGTCTGCTCTGGTGTTCTTCTGTCCGTCTCATGGGAAAGCAGCCAGCGGGGTCATTCCACCTTCGGGCTCAGGAGCTGCTACATAACTGAGGTAAGATGTTTTCTGCAGCCGGCCAGAGGTCAGGACTGTGTGACCCTTAGTCAGAGCCGGGCCACTGTCCTCTGTGACCGCAGGGCTTGCTGATTGTCCGGAAAGACTGGGTCTCTGAGGGGTGTATAGAGAGAGGGATGAGGTTTATAGAGCTAGGCTTTAAAGCCAGATTTAATCAACGTCAGAAGGACCCTCAGTTTTAGAACCTTATCCCCGTAAGTGGGTCAAAGTCTTCCTTAAAGGGCCCCCCTCAGTGAGGCCCCACTCCAGAGACCCCTTGGCACACAAGGGAAAAAAGTGCCCAACCCTCTTACAGGTAGTGGGCAGGGGTTTTTTTTTCCCCTCTTTGGAAAATCGGTTTATAAAATGTAGTTAACAGGGCTTTTCTTCAGAACTACCATTTCCTCCTTGCTATTACCCCCCCCCCCCAAAAAAAAAAAAAAAGAAAACCCAACAGATCAGAATAGTTTTCCTGGGATTTTCCCTCCAGATTCAATTATGGGAATCAGCATAAGAACGAAGTTGTGAAACCGCATGCAAGTGGAGGCTTTTTTCTCTCAATAAACCCTACTCTGATTCTCAGATTTCCCCCCTGGGCATTCCTCAGAACCTAGGTCCACCCTACTGCCCTTCCTGGGAACTTCATTCTGTGGGAAAGGAGGGGGCTGGGTGTCAGGCCCCAGGGACTAACCCCAGGCTGGCGGGAGGTCCCGTTTAGCCCCTGGCTTTGTGCACAGCACGGGGTTGGGGGGGGAGGGCCTGAAATGCAGGCACCCACCTGAGCCTGCGAGGCCCTCAGAACCACAGTCCCCACCTCGGTGCATGCGGGGATTATTTACAAGCGAAAGGGCTGAGAGCTGCTCCTCTCTCTCCCTCTCTGCCCTCCATGCTGCCAGGCTTTCACGCCCACCCCCTGCAGACAGGCCCCTTTTGCAGCCACCCAGGGACCATCGCCCTGGGATGCTCTCTTTGGCGTCTCCTGCCACCTCTCCCCATTAGCTCGCTCAATGCCCTCTCAGAGCGGCCTTTGTTCCCAGGGCTCTGCTGCTTTTCCAGGTCATGTCCCTCCCCCTTGCCCTGCACCCACCCCAAACCCAGGCAATCCTAAGTCAATCTTAATGGCATCGTCCTATTTAAAATTAATTTTTAAAAGCTTTCATTGTACTCTGATTATATGGGTAAAGTATATGCATTGTAGACAAATAATCTTTTTTTCTTTTTTTAAAGATTTTATTGGGGAAGGGGAACAGGACTTTATTGGGGAACAGTGTGTACTTCCAGGACTTTTTTCCCTTGCGGGAGTCGAACCGGCAACCTTGTGGTTCAGAGGACGCGCTCCAACCAACTGAGCCATCTGGGAACTCAGCGGCAACCTTGTGGTTGAGAGGACGCATTCCAACCAACTGAGCCATCCAGGAGCTCAGCGGCAGCTCAGCTCAAGGTGCCGTGTTCAATCTTAGTTGCAGGGGGCAGAGCCCACCATCCCTTGTGGGACTCGAGGAATTGAACTGGCAACCTTGTGGTTGAGAGCCTACCGGCCCATGTGGGAATCAAACCGGCAGCCTTCGGAGTTAGGAGCATGGAGCTCTAACCGCCTGAGCCACCGGGCCGGCCCCGAATAATCTTAAAAAGCCAAATAAATGAAGGATGTCCTATAATCCTTTCCCATAAAGCTGCGTTGTCTCTCTGGTGAAGTCCATCTCTACTGATTCTGTCCCCAGCTTCCCCCAGGCACTCCCAGTCTGTCCCCCACAACCCAGCCCCCCTCCTCACAGCAGCCCCCACTGCCCACTGTCCAGATCCCTGCTGCCAGCCCTGTCCTCAGGGCCCCCCACCCCCCTCTTCACTGTCCAGCCACCTGGCAGTCAGACCTCCCCGCGTGTCCTGCCTGTTTCCCCACATCAGCTCCGGCCCTGCCTCATCCCCACAGGGCTAAGCTCACCTCAAACCCTACTGTTCTTAGAAGCCTGGTTTAGTTTCATCACTTCCTCATTGAAACTTCTGAGCAGCATACTACCCACCCCACCCCAAAAACTTAGAAGAACCCTGTCTCCTTTTGCTCCCTGGGGATTTGTTGACCAAGTGACTGCCTTCCTGAAGTGTCTTTCTCCGTCTGACATCTGAGTGTTTGCGGCTGCATCTTAGTCAGGGTGCAGTGTCTGGTGTACAGGCCTGAGCTTGCTTTGGGGTGGGGGGTGGGGACGATGAGCCATTTGCCAGGACTGAAGAGGCTGGAAGGGGTTCCAAGTACTGTGGCCCTCCCTCCTGAGGGCATGGCCAAGCTGGGGACAGGGAGTCCCTGGGGAGCAGGGGATTGCTAGCCAGTCAGCCCCCCTGGCGAGCCAGCCCATCCGCTGGGGGGCTCAGGGCACCGCAGCTGCATGACTCTGCACGTGGACCTGGCTCACAGAAGCTGCGTGCGCCCAACCCAGAGCAGCACTGCTTGGAGTCACACCCCGTGGAAGCACACAGTGGCGGCTTTCCCCACTGTGTCTGCTCTGTGCCTGTGGTGGCAGGTGGGCCGTGCCACCCAACTTGGCCAGCCTGTGGGGTCAGGCCACCTGGGGCCTCAGCTGCTGTGCTGGAGAACAGGCTGGGTCCTGAGTAGGGTAGGTACTGCTGGGAGAGGGGGCAGGTGACCTCAGCCCTCAGGACTTTGCACTGTGGTGTTTGAGTTCAAGAAGACAGTATTTCACAGTGCCAAGTCTGGTGCCCTCGTAATGGTTCTGGCTTCTGCCCTAAGGAGGTTCCTGGGGCCCCACCTGGTGCCCTAAGGGGGAGGGTGATAAGGGCAGGAGAAGTGGGGGGCCGGTAGCCTGGGGCTGGTTCTGAGCTCAGGCCCACTCTTACCAAGCTGGAGCTTGCCTCTCCCCTCCCAGTTCAGCCTTAGGGTCCGTTCATTATCTGACAGACACACGACACACAGGTCGTTTCCTGCCACCCTCCCTATCTCAGACGTAAGTAGTCCAAAGGGGCCAAGGTGACAGACACCTGAGGGGATAAGGGGCATGTCCACAGAAGACTCCAGGGTACCAGGAGCAGGCTGTCTTCACATCAGGGCCTCACCTGCCTTTGGGGCACTCCCTGTATCTCGTTTTCTCCACACAACAGATGAATGTCCCATAAACGAATGGGCACTGACAGTCCAAGTGCATCTGGGATCAGAATCTGCCTTGTGCCCCTCAGTGTCCAGTGGGCAAGAGTGAGCCTATGAGTTGGTGGGTAAGGCATGCAAATGATCAACAAAACCATCCCCCCTCTTCACTTGCCTCCAGTTTCAACATGGTTTGACCGTCCAGAAGGGGCTGCACATCAGTCTGCAGCTGTCCCACCGAGGGGCGGGCTGGGCACCCCTGGGCCACATCCCCCCATACAGGAGAGTGGCACCCAGTCACAGAGCCCGCAGGCGTGGGTGGGTACCTCGGAGCAGAGCAGAGGTCGGAGTGGACAGGCCCTCTCCCTGAGGGCTTTCTCTGCTGGAGCCCCAGGACAGGGCTGGGGGCTGTGTGGGGTTCTGGATGGTGGGTGTCTTTTTTTCTGAAGGAAGAAAGGAAGGTCATTCACCAGAGGGAGAGCTCTGAGTGAGTGGGGCCCAGAGCCCTCCTGGAAGAGCCTCCCCAGAACCTGTGACTGGAAGGCCAGCCCTCACTCCGCAGTGCCTGGGAATGAGGAGTCGGGGTCTCCTGTCTCCTGTGCTCGCTCTCCAGATCTGCTACCTGTGCCACAGCTCCTGGACCCTGGCCGGGATAGTCACTTGCCAGGACATTACTCCAGACAAGTGGGTGAGTCTCACAAGAGGCTGGGCTGTGGTTGGCTGGGGTGGAGCCCAGCCCACTGTCAGGAAGTGCGAGCCCTGGGGAGCAGGCCTCCATCTCCCCCCAGCGTTCCATGGGCCTTCCCAAGGGGTCCTGATTTGTGCCCCCGGCCCTTGCCCTGTCCCTCTCCTCTCTTTCCTGCCCAACTTCTGAGCAGCCACTCACATACCACCCTTTCCTTCTCTGACTTTGAACCCCTCCTCTCTCACTGTGGATGAGCCCGGCCCCCCACCCCCAGCTACCTCTGCAGGGGGAACTGCAGCTGCTGTATGCAGTTGGACTTCCATATCAGCACCCATGTCCAGAGAGTCCCCAGGCCATGCACCAGACCAAACTCAAGGACATGGCTGCCCAGACCTACATCTGCTGGCTGGAGCTGCTGGTCCACTGGCAGCTCCAGTGGTGCCTTCTCCAGCCCCCAGAGCTGGGAGGGGAGGGAAGTGGTCAGGCGCTGACCAGAGCTAGAGCATGTCCACCCCCACTGCAGCTGCCGAGCTGCTGGATGAGAGATGAGTGGAGAGGGTGCTGTGGGGGGAGGGGAGACGCCTGGAGGCCCTTCATCATTCTTATCAAGAGTAAGATGCCCAGTGTGGGGCACGCCGAGGGGGTGGAGAAGCTGCGCCTACACCCTAGGCAGGGGAGCACCAGGACCAGGAAGGCCAGTTTGTCATGAGCAGAGCCAGGAAGGGGCACCAGAGGCACCAACTGTCCACCCTCTGCCCACGTGGCATGAAGACCTGAGGCTGGTTCCTACTCTACTAGGAGGAGTGCTCCCAGGCTGCCTTGGTCCCTTCGATCTCTGTAGCAACAACTCCATACCCTCATTTTCTCTACTCTTTAGGTGATATTCATCGCTAACATTTATTGAATGACGTCCTTTTCTACTACGTGAACCCACATAGCCCCCATGAAGCAGATATTGTTATGACCCCATTTTACAGATGAGCAAGCCAGCCAGAGTCACTGAGAGGTTAAATAGCTTTCCCCATCACACAGGCAGGCAGCTTGTAAATGTCAGAACCAGGGCGCAGGGCCAGCCTGCAGACTTAAGAGAGTCCAGCCCTGCCTGGCAGCCTCCCTCTGGCCTCCGTCCCTCTGACAAGCAGCATCAGCTGGCTTAGGGGCCCTTCCCTCCTGGGCCCAAGCCCTTGATGGAGATGAGCACCCAACCACCTTCCAATGCTGCTAGGCTCTCAACTTGTCTTTCCTCTGGCTTCTCTCTGCTTGTCCTTCCCCCGTAACCTCTGACTTGGGGCTGAAACATCGCCACAGGCTGTGGCTTGGGTCTCAGATTTCGCAAGTCTCTGAGAAAGCTGGAAAGCAAACCTCACCTCAGTCCCCAAGAAACTAGATCACACTAGTCTTTTGGTGGGAAACTGTGTTTGTCATGAAAAGAAAGAAAAGTGATTCATGGCCTGGCCAAGCCAGGGGGCAGGACGCCCCCTTCCTTTCACACAGCCCGGGGCCTGAGCAGAATGGAGGGGATCCAGAAGAGATGTGCCCAAGTGACCTTCTGTTCTGCCACCTCTGCGCCTGGCATGGAGGAGGCCTGTCGTGGATGTTGAACGGATGCTGGAGAGTCAGGGTCCAGGCTCCCACACCCTGTGTTTCTCCTCGCCACAAGCCCAGTACTTCAGCCCCTGGAAAGGCATCTATGGAGCAGAGCAAGGTGGCCCAGAGCCCTTGGCTCTGGCAGGCAGCAATCAGGGCCCAGGGAGCCGGAGGAGGCCAAGAACAGAGGCCAGAAGAGGACCAGTCTGACGAAGCAAGAGCCTGCCCCTCCCCCCCACAGCCCACGACCCCCACAAGCACGGGGACCCTGCCTCTTCCTGTCTGCCCCACCAGCTCTCCTTCCCCACCCAGCATCTCCTCGTCACCCAAAGCCCCGGGGCCTCAGTCCTCCCACCCGCCTTCCTCTCTCTGTCACTAATGTGAGGTTTCTTTGTGCACACTAAAGTCCAGTTTCACCGCAGTGGTTCAGATGATTTCCTTCCATCCCTCTCCTGAGGGCTCTGCCCAGCCTCCAGTTTGCTGAATGCTCACCTCTGACAGTCATGTGACTGGGACTCAGGCCCTGTCCCCCTGTAGCAGAGGGCCATTTGTAAATCTGGAGGGAGGAGCAGTTGTTCCTGTGCCCGGGAGCCGTCAGAAACCCAGGGAGCTGGGATGGGGAACATGTGTTTGGACCCAGTCCGGGACCACTCCCCACTCCCGCCCCCGCTGGGGAGGATCCCCACAAGGAGATGGTGGATCAAGGCTGTAATTACACTTAATTCAGTTTATTGTTGAGCTCTGACATCAATTCCCCAGACTTAGGAGTGGAGGGGCCGGACCAAAGACAGTTCCCGATACTGCTTTGCTTCCTTCAGCCTTACCCCAGGTCAGTTTTGTGGGCCCTGATCCCTAAGGGGTGCTGAGTGTCTTTGAACTACCCCCCTTGAGAAGCCAGTGAGCCCTCTGTCTCCCCAGATCCCTGGGTGTCCACTTTCTCCTCTGTCTATTCCTCCAACTCTGAGAATCCATTTCTAGTCTCTGGCCCCTACTGACTCTCTCTGGGTTGGGTCAAGGTTCTGCAGGGACCATGGAGTAGACAAGAAGTAGCAAAGGGTGAGCCCTGCCCAAGTGGCCTGTGCACGCTCCTCAGCACCCCGAGTGTCTGCTGACAGAGCAGACAACGCGGGTGCTTACGACTCTCTCTGCTGATGTGTCCCTCTCCTTTGTGCTTTGATGCCACAGAAGTCAGGGGCAGGGGGCTGACTAGGAGAGAGACCCCCTCAAGTAAAGGGCTGTCAGGCCATGTCCTTCAGTCTGCAGATCCACAGTGCAGCCCATCCCTTCCTGGGCCTGTTTAACACACAGCTGCCTCCCTCGCTGAGTCCCCAGAGTACTGGGAGCCAGGGGGCATCTATAATTCAGAGGGATGGGTACCATGCAGGACACCTCCCTGCCTCACAGCCTTTGCCAAGGGAGAGGTGGAAGAAACTGCCAGGGTGACTTGGATGCCCAGGTGATTGGACAGAGTGTTCTGGTTTCTGTCCCTGAACACACCCCAGGCACCCTTAGTGGGGGCGGGGCACCGCTGAGGCCTACAACCCAGCGATAAAAGAGAGAAAAGACGACAGAGTGGAGGCTCTGGTAAGCCAGCCTCCTGCACCCTCCCTCAGGCTGCCCGCTTCTGACACTGCACATCCTGACAGTTAATCCACAGCTGTCCAGTTTGCTCTGGGAACCTGGAAATCACCTTTGAAATTTCCCTTCTTTGTTCTCACTGCCAAGGGCAGAGAGGGAGTAGGGAGGCTTCCGAGGTTGAACCTGGGAGTTTCCAGTCTCTAAATTGCCGCTGTGTTGCTCTGAGAAAGGGATGGAGCTGTTCACCAGCGGAGACCCCAGTCCTGGTGTTTGTGCAGTGTCCCCTCCCCCCTACTCCCCAAACACACTCACCCCCCAGAGAGAAATAGACACCAAGGAGAGAGGAGGTGTTGGTGACGGCTCAGTCCCTCCAGAGACCTCACTGTAACCTGAGCAGAGGTGTGCACTTCGAGGTCGCTCAAGGGCGTACACCATCCCCTGGGACGTGTAATGGGCCCACTCTGGAACTGGCTGGGAGCTGACCAGATCTGAAACTAGTCTAGGACCAGTTAGAGACAGCGTCCTCTAGGCCCAGAATGTGGCAGTGGTGCTGGCAACCTCACCACTCGTCCTTTCCCCATCTGAGCCCCTGGGAAAGGCAGAGGGATATCCTGATTGAAGCCCCTGGGAAAGCAGCATCCGGGGCTGTGATGACGGATGTTTTCCTGCTTCCTTTTGGTGATGGCGGCAGGGAGAGGCTGGGAAGGGAAAGGCTTCCCAGGTGGGTGGCTTTGATAACTCTCCTTCAGGAGGAAGTAGAGAGGAAGTCTTTATCCTGTGTCCCCACTGACCTCGGCCCCAGGCCCTCAGAAGGACAGCCGACCCAGATGGTCTCATTTCTCCCTGTGGGTTGACAGCTGCTCTAGGCTCCCTAGGAAGCTGGCCAGGTGGTGTTGACTGGAGAACCCCAGTGCGAATCCTGGCCTCTCTTGTCAAAAAGCTGCCTCAGGGGGTAAGGAGCTCACAGGAGGACCACCTCGGCACAGGACCGATGTGTGGGGGAGAGAGGGGCTTTTGACTCCTGGACCCATCTCTAGGGGACAGCCTGAGCTGCCAGTGGGTCCGGAGAGAAGCCAGGAAGGCATTTAGCACCTTTGACTGTCCTTGACTTGGCCTCAAGCAGTTGAGGAAATGGAGCAAATAGGAAGGTCTGTCAGGGCCTGAGGCTGAGGGTGGGTGCCTTCCACAGAATATGCCAGACAGACCCCAGGGAGGTTGATAAACTAGACTTTTTTTTTTGGGGGGGGTGTCTCCCCCCCCTTAATTTAAGACCCATTGTACTTAGACTAAAAAGTATGAATCATGAGCAAGTAGTCATGCAGGAAACCTTATCCCCTGCCCAGCCACTCACAGAAGAGGCCTGTGCTGGAAATGAACAGAATGCAGCAGGAAATGGGCTCAGGTGGAAAAGGGGTGTGGGAAGCTGCAGCCTTAGCTTTGGGGCACATTTGGGAGGGAAGGGCTCCTGGAGTCTGTCACTAGAACTCAGAAGCCCAGGGTAAGGTATGGAAGACTGCCCCTGCCAGTGAAACCAAACCACCTTTTGAAACTTTCCACTGGGGCCATCTTGCAGGTGAAGCCAGGAGCTCAAGTCTCTGCCTGGTAACCCTCACACCTAGGTGGGGGTAGGGCTCAAAAGTGAGGAGAAACAACAGGAAGTGGAGCGTTTTGGGGCCTAAAAGTTGTCAGGATGTACTATGACATAGTGGAAAGATGGATTGAGAGTCCCAGGGCCTGATTTAACATTCTGACCTTGCTATTATAGTATCTGTGACTTTGGGCAGGTCTCTCTAAGACTCATTTTTTTCTGCAAAGTAGGAGAAACAATACTTATTCTTACAAGGGTGGGCCTAAGGGTGGGGCGAAAGAAAAAATAGTGAAAGCAGGTTGCAAAGTCTACAGCATAGGACGAAGGTGAGGGGATCTGCCTATCTGGTCACCTCCACCTAAACAGACAGTGGGTCTGCCCCTACAGGGGTCACGCATGTGTCGTCCCCCTGCCAGACAGAGAGCCTGCTGCCCACCTCATGCTAATAGTTAACTGGCTTGCCCTCTATCTCCCAGGCCACAGCTTTTTGTCTGGTGGAAAGGAGATGGGAAACGTGGCTTTGGCCAGCGCGGGAGAAGGGGCCTTTATGTGCACCAGCAAAGACCCAATTGTTACTGTATCCAAACTGGGCTGTGTCCCCAGTTATCTCTACTACTCTTCTGGTAGCTCTACTTCTCAGATGCCAAGTTTTCACCAAGAACAAAAGCTGCTGTCCGGACTAATTTATAATCCAGATCTGCTGACTGGGTCTTAACGTGTTTCTCCCGGGCAGGGCTGCAGCGGCCTTAAAGCTATCAGCCTCGGGGCCTGTCTCTCAGCCTCTGCCCTCTGCCCCTGGCGGGGAGGTGGCAGCTGTCTCTGGGTGCCGGTGGGGAGGACTCCCTGGGGTTCCTTGGTCCACCTGCCCAGCTCAGAGGACCAGCTGGCAAGGAGTACACCCCAGCACCGCCCAGGTTCTTCTAGGAGCGGCTGTGGGCGGAGACTGGCGGTTCTGAAGGTGGTAGATCTTCAGCGTGGCTGCCCTCAGCCCCTTTCATCTGAACATCAGGGCTCATGTCACTTGTTATTCAGTCTTCCAGTGGCACCAGAAGGAGTCATTTCCTGGGGGTAGGCTCTGCGCCCTCGGGGTAGAGGGTGGTCTTCATCAGGAGCTGAGCAAGGGGCGCTGAGCCGGTCCCTGTACCTGGAGAGCGAGAAACGGGCAGTGTCTCCACAGGCAGGGGTCTTACTGGCTGGGGTGGCCCGTGCCAGTCTGACCGCAGGGGCCAGTGGGCTTTGAGGCCAAAAGGCAGACCACTCTGGTACGCCCAGAGGCCCCTCAGCCCTTCCCGAGTCCGGCTGCCCAGCCGCGGTGGGCCCGAGGGGGGACTCTTCGGAAAGACTGGGTGAGTCAGTCCTCTTTCCCCGTCAATGGCCGGAGTGCCTCCCACGCCGTAACCGGCAGGGGTGGAGGGCTGAGCCCCTGGGCGGGGAACGGGGGCCGGCAGGTCGCCGCGGGTCGCAGCCCCCTCCTGGGCGGGCCTTCGTGTCCCGCCCCCGGCCTTAACGTCAGGGGAGGGGCGGAGTGGCGATCGCTGGAGAAAGAACCGGCGCCAGCCGCGGTGGCGCGGGGATCCGGAGCCCAGGGGCGCCGAGCCGAGCCGGGACCGAGTGGAGGTGGCACCGCGGCCGCTGAGGAGGCGCGCGCGGGCGGGTGGGGGTGGCCTGGGGTCGGAGCCAAACGCGAGGGCGGCGTCCAGGGACTCCGGCGGCGAGGAGGAGGTGAGTGAGGCCAGCGCGACGCGGGGCGGGAGCCGCTGGGCTCCGGGGAGACGCTGCTTTGTCCCCCGATTCGCGCAGGGGCCGCCGCACGCTCGAGGGACAGGGTCTGAGGGCGCAAGGAGGGGCAGCGGGGGACAGCTGATCGTCCGAGATCCTTCCTGCGCCCCCCGCGGGGGCTCGGTGCGAGGCGAGCACTGCCCGCAGCCTGGGGGTCTGGAGGCGGGGACTGGTTGGGGGACCGGGGCTAAGGAGACAGGGTCCCTCATCCTGTCGGGTCCGCGGCCGGGATCCTCTCCAGGCCCGGGAGCTGCCCCCGGCTCCCCCACCCCCGACGGAAAGTTTGGGGCGGGCTTGGACCTAGGCCGATGTTGTGGGATCGGATTTCCCCGCCGTGGCCCCCCGCCCGTTCCGCTTGGGAGGCGGGTTGTCCTGGAAAGCCAGCTCCCAAGCCCAGCCGACCGCCCCATCCTCGGCTGGAGCACTCGCCCTGCAGCCGCCACTCGGGGTGGGCAAGGGTTGGGGGCTACCGCTGGGACATCCCGCACCCCTCCACCCATCCCGGGACCGTCCGGTTTCCACTGCTCTGGGAGGAGCTGGGGGTGGGGGCGTCGCTGTGCCGCCAGATTGGAGTGCGCCGCGGGGTCCGGCCGGGCCTGGGGTAAGGGGCAAAGGGAGTGCTGGGGAGGTGTTGGGACTAGTGGGGGTGAGCCTGTCCCCAGCCCCCGCGCCCTTCCCGCGCTGGGTCCTGGGCCGACAGGGGGCGTACGCAGGCCGGGCTCCGCCACGCTCCCTGCGCCTCTGCTTTGTTTGCGTTCAAATCCCCGGAGCTGGGGGAGGGGAGAACGGGGCGGGGGGCAGGGACGGGGTCTTGGCGGGGACCTTTTGTTTTGGGGTGAGCAGGACCCCGGCTTCTGTGTGTCTGTGTTGGGCCTTGGAGGGCTGGAGCGGCGGAAATGAACCCAGATGGGCCTGTCCAGGCTGGGCCGGGGGCGCGATCCTCAAGCTGGAAGGCTCGTCAGAACCTGCGCGGGGCGGCCCCTCGGTTTAGGAGGAATCCCCTCCCGCCCCCGTCCGGGGCTCCCCACACTCCGCCTGAGGGCGCCGCCAGGGGGGGGGATCCCGGATCGGACCAGCGGGAATCCTGTCCCGCTACCCCCAGCCTGAGAGCCAGTATCCCTCAGAGGCGGTGCGAGAAACGGACGAGGCCCTGGTCACTTCCACGCCCATCCTACCCACTTCCTGCCTCCCTTCTTGGGCAACAAAGGGACCTCGGGAAGCTGGGCCCCTTCGGCTCCTGGCCCAGTTCTGCCCTGCTGGTGTGGACCAGGGTTACGGTCTTTTCCTGGCTATTGTTTGCGCTGGGGGAGGGGAGAAACTGGGGCAGGACCCCCCCCCCCCCCACCCCCGACTGCTGCATCAGGTACCCCCACCGCCCACCCACCAGTTGGCCCCCTCACCCTGCTAAGGCGTTCACCTCCCAGAATTAGGCCTTGGGCTGGTTGGAGCCCCTGTGGGGGCAAGTCTTGCTTCCAGAGGTTATTTTAAGAAATCCTCGAATTTGTCAGGCCTGAGTGTGGGGGAGGGGTCCCCTTTTTATTTTCTTAAACAACTTCCTGTTGAGAGGGAGTGGGGGAGGGCTTGGAGGCCAGAAAAGGTTTCTCTAAGTGTCCACTCCTACAGCTGACTCAGCTTCTCCCCCTCTCTCCTTAGAGAGACCCCATGGTCCTTTGGAGGCGCTGGGGGTTGAGGCCAGGTGTGGGAGGGGACTAGGTCTCTGCTCCAAGGACAGGGGCAAGGGGAGAATCCCTGGGCTCCTGCAGAGGCCTGATCAGGTCTAATGTCCTGTCATTGCCTCCTGGCTTGGGCCTGTGTGGGCTCCCTTCCTGTCTGTTCCTCTGGCTCTGATTCTGACCCTTTCTTTTCCCCCAGCAGGGCAGCTGGCCTGGAGCTTATAGCCGAGGCGTGTGCCATGGCCCCACACTGGGCTGTCTGGCTGCTGGCAGTGGGGCTGTGGGGCCTGGGCATCGGGGCTGAGGTGTGGTGGAACCTGGTACCCCGGAAGACGATATCTTCTGGGGGTGAGTGTCTGAAGTTGGAGGAGACAGACCAGTGTGGAGAGCGGGAGGCCAGCAGGCGCTGCTGGGGGAAGATGCTAAGGAGTTGCCCCCAGAGTCTGCCAGCTTTATTCTGCTGTCAGGATGGAGTCCCGTCGATGCATGGGACCCAGCTTTCTAAAAAGTGTGAGTGAGTGGACCCAAGGACCCAGAACTGATCGTCCAGCTCAGGACCTAGGCTATCCCTGCTTCTGATGCTGAGGACCTGGCTGCCCTCGTTTTGCAAAGGACAGGGACCATTCTGCATCACTGTCACCACGCTTCACTCTTAGAATTGTCCCTCGCACTGAAAGACCAGTGAGAGAAACCTGAGCCAGGATATGTGGAGAGCCAAGGGTGTCCCCTCCCCCCCCAAGTCTTACTAACTCTGTGCCCAAGAACCCCCTTATCAACTCTAATGGACCCCCTTCTGCCCTGACACTCGTGCCTTTGGTGGCCTTGGATGGGTATGTATAGGTGTACATGCTCATGTGGGGGGACAGTGGACCTGACAGCCCTTCCTGTGCAAACACGCCTGTTGAAGAAGTGATGTCAGGTGTTTGTATCATGCCCTGCACTCTGGGACCTGGGATGAGCTCAGCTCCCACAGGCCGCACTCAGGTGCTAATGAAGCTTTCCTTTGCTGGCCTGTGTCTGGGCCCATCGTTGGCTCCAAAGACTAAGGCTAGTTTAGGGGGACCCTGAGGACAGGTAGGCAACTATTTCAGGGGCTGACATAGGGATCCTGTGACTATATAAATGTTGTAGTGCCCTGCCTGGTGAATGCCACCGAGGCTTCCCAGCCCCCAGGCTTTAGTGCCATCTCTGGTCCCAGCCTCCGGTTTCCCCTGCCATCCCTGCTTGTCCCAGTGGCCAGCCGTGCAGCCTGGATTTGTCTAGGTCCGGCTGGCGTGGAAAATTTTCTAAGACAAGGAGTGCTTACAACTGCTGTGCGTCCTGCCCTCCTAGATCTGGGGCCAGGGCCCGGCTGGACCCTCATGCGGGCAGCAGGGCAAAGAAGGAAGCGGCAACTGAGGAAGCTGGGAGGGGGAAGTGCCCAGCTCTGCAGCCAGAGGTGCTGCTGACCCTGAGTGAGAACCATCAGTCTGATGGCTTCCTCTGGCCGGAAGCTGTGGCTGAGATATCCTTCCTTCCTCCTCACAGCCCAGATGCGCCTCCTCCCAGGCTGGGAAAGCCCAGGGAGGCCTGGGGGAGCTGTCAGAGCCAGGCAGTGATTCAGGAAATGCCCTTTATTGCCAGTCAGGCAGCTGGGCTGCACTGCCTGTGGGGTGCTGGCCCTAATATGGGGAATAGGGATGATTAGACCCAGGAGAACATTGTATAGAGGAAGGCTGATTCCGGGGTGGGGGGGTGTCTGGAGCCGCAGGAAGGCTGCCCATCCACAGCCGTGCTCACTCCCGCCTTGTCCCTGCAGAGCTGGCCACAGTGGCACGGCGGTTCTCCCAAACGGGCATCCAGGACTTCCTGACACTGACCCTGACTGAGCAGACTGGACTCCTGTACGTGGGGGCCCGCGAGGCCCTGTTTGCCTTCAGCATGGAGGCTCTGGAGCTGCAAGGAGTGGTGAGAGGTGGGAGAGTGGGAGGCACACATATAGGTGACAGGCAGTGCCGAGGGGCTGCCCCCCACCCCACGTCCTCCCCTGTGGGAATGTTGCTGGTCTGCAACGCCCGCCCTCTCCGCAGAGTCAAAGCTACCTTCCCCCTGTCTGCAGCACTTACTGGGTTCTGCTGCCATGGGGCCTTCTGGGGTCTGTGTCCTCTTCTGAAATAAACTCCCAGAGCGTGGGGAGCATGGAATGTTGCTTGGTGTCCCATGCTGCTGCCACAGGCCATGCTGTGCACATATTCAGAGTGTACCTGTGATGTTGCTGACATGTCCCCTCCCTGTCCCCAGATCTCATGGGAGGCACCCACGGAGAAGAAGTCTGAGTGCATCCAGAAAGGGAAGAGCAACCAGGTGGGTGCTCATGGATAAGGGGCGGGCAGGGCCACAGTTCCTCCCCCTGGCTGGGCCTCATGGTACACGCTCTCTGCCCTGGGCTCCCTTCGTTTCAGTGCTGGTCTGAGTCCCCATCCTGGTCCTTGTGTCCCCAGTCCCAGGCCCTTACCCTTTACCTGGATCCATTTTTCTCCCCAGACGGAGTGTTTCAACTTCATCCGCTTCCTGCAGCCGTACAATGCGTCCCACCTGTACGTGTGTGGCACCTACGCCTTCCAGCCCAAGTGCACCTATGTGGTGAGTGCTGTGCTCGCCCTCAGCCCTCCTCCCATCTGCATACGCGTCTTCTGCAGCACACTCTCACTGCCTCTTCCCCACTCCAGGACATGCTCACCTTCACCTTGGAGCGCAGAGAGTTTGAGGATGGGAAAGGAAAGTGTCCCTATGACCCTGCTAAGGGCCATACTGGCCTCCTTGTGGGTGAGTGGCTGACCCCGCTGCAGGCTGAGGTGTCCCCCAAGACTCGTTCCCATCTGGGGCCATGTGGCATGAGTGTATATTCACTTCCCTTCTGGCCTGGCTGACCCTCTGTCTTTGTAGATGGCGAGCTGTACTCGGCCACACTCAATAATTTCCTGGGCACGGAGCCTGTTATCGTGCGTAACATGGGGCCCCATCACCCCATGAAGACAGAGTACCTGGCCTTCTGGCTCAATGGTGAGCAGCTGGTATAGGGCCTGGGGGAGCTGGGGCGGGGGAGTTACCACCAGGGCCTCGCTAAGCCTCCTCCCCTTCCCACAGAACCTCATTTTGTCGGCTCTGCCTATGTCCCTGAGAGCCTGGGGAGCTTCACGGGCGACGATGACAAGGTCTACTTCTTCTTCAGCGAGCGGGCCGTGGAGTATGACTGCTACACGGAGCAGGTGGTGGCCCGTGTGGCCCGCATCTGCAAGGTACAGAAGCCCGCGGCCGTGAGTGCTGGGTGCCCTGCTGGCCGGGCTGGGCAGGGCTGACCGCCAGTGTCCCCTTGCCATCTGCCAGGGAGATGTGGGGGGTGCACGGACCCTACAGAAGAAGTGGACCACGTTCCTGAAGGCTCGGCTGGTATGCTCGGCCCCTGACTGGCAGCTCCACTTCAACCAGCTACGGGCACTGCACACCCTGCAGGATGTCTCCTGGCACAACACCACCTTCTTTGCGGTTTTTCGGGCACGATGGTGAGCTGGCCGGGACTCCTTGGGATGCAGAGGAGCAGGTCCACGGGGTAGAGGTGGTTTATGGGTGCTGGCCTCTGCAGGAGTCCAGGTGGCCAGTTGTCTGGAAGCAGGATGTTGGGCATGTGCTCCCACTGGGGGCACCTTACAGCTGCCATTCCATTGAGTGTGCCCATGACTGCTTCCTGCTGGGCCCTTCCTTCCCCCTGCATGCCTTGAACTGGGGTAAAGTGGGCACCGAGCCTGACCCTTGGGCTCCCTCCCTTGCTGTGACAGGGGTGACGTGGACTTGTCAGCAGTCTGTGAGTATCAGCTGGAAGAGATCCAGAGGGTGTTCGAGGGTCCCTACAAGGAGTACCGCGAGCAGTCCCAGAAGTGGGGCCGCTACACTGACCCTGTACCCAGCCCGCGGCCGGGTTCGGTGAGTCCTAGGGGAAGGTGTGATGCTGCCCTCAGTGCCACTCCCGCTGGCTGACAGCTCTACCCCCCAACCCCGCCCTCTAGTGCATCAACAACTGGCACCGTCGCCATGGCTACACCAGTTCTCTGGAGCTGCCTGACAACACCCTCAACTTCATCAAGAAGCACCCGCTGATGGAGGAGCAGGTGAGGCCTCGCTGGGGCCGGCCCCTGCTTGTGAAGAAGGACACCAACTTCACCCACCTCGTGGCTGACCGCATCATGGGGCTGGATGGAGCCACCTATACAGTGCTGTTCATCGGCACGGGTAGGCACGTGTGTGTGCGGGCCTGGCTCCTGGAGGCTGCATTGAGGGCCTGTGTGCCCGAGACAGGGCCCCCATGCCCTCGTTGACACTGTCCTTCCCCAACCCCCACAGGAGACGGCTGGCTGCTCAAGGCTGTGAGTTTGGGGCCTTGGGTTCACCTGATCGAGGAGCTGCAGGTGTTTGACCAGGAGCCCGTAGAAAGCCTGGTCCTGTCCCGGAGCAAGGTAGTGGTCAGGGCCCACCCGCTGCTGTCCCTCACTGTCCCCGGTCTTCTGTTTTGTCTGTATTGGGCTGGCAGGCACTCGAGCACACCTGGCTTTGCTTGAGTTTCAGGAAATGGCAGCACTCCGCAGGTCTTATATAGCCAGGTCCCTGCAGGGCAGCGTTCGCAGAACCTGGCTGTGGCAGCTGCTCCTTGAGAACCCTCGAGGTTGGGCCGGGCCTCGGGCTGCTTGTTTATGGTGCCCTCAC
Source organism: Rhinolophus sinicus (assembly GCF_036562045.2). Classification (NCBI taxonomy): domain Eukaryota; kingdom Metazoa; phylum Chordata; class Mammalia; order Chiroptera; family Rhinolophidae; genus Rhinolophus; species Rhinolophus sinicus. Next base: position 76,338,179 of record NC_133755.1, on the reverse strand, counting down.
GATGCCCCATTGCCCCCCAGTCCCGACCCCTGTGCCTTCCTGCTTCCCTGAGGTGCTGCTGCTAGCATCTTACCCTCTCTGGCTTGTCTCAGCACCCTCAACTTTCATGGGCTCGCCTGTTACCAACTGTTGTAGCTCAGATGGTTCCCCAGAACATGAAATAATGGCAGAAAGTCTGGTTGAAGAAAGACAGATTGGCAATCACCATGCAAACAGGAAAACGCCTTATGCTATGTTGGTGCTATTGTGACGGCTGGCGGGCCTCGCAGAAAAAGTACTTCCTACACTGTTTGTACTGCAGTGAGCTGTGCATGCCTGCGATTATCTCAGCCTCACAGGACTGCTATTCCTTCTAAGCAGGTCACGGCTACAAGGTGCTCAGGATGGCATCTAGCTTGTAATGAGCCCTCCATGCGTCCTCAGGCCTCCCTTCTCTTGGCCCCTTTTGTCCTGTGCTCCCCGGTAGGAGTGCGAGCTGCACCCGGGGTATGTCCTGGCCTGGCTGACCTTCCTGTGCCTCCATCCCTTGCAGAGGTTGCTGTTTGCAGGCTCCCGCTCGCAGCTGGTGCAGCTGCCCCTGGCTGACTGCATGAAGTACCGCTCCTGCGCGGACTGCGTCCTCGCCCGGGACCCCTATTGTGCCTGGAGTGTCAACACCAGCCGCTGTGTGGCTGTTGGTGGCCACTCTGGGTGAGTGGGGCTCTGCTCGTGCTAGGACCAGGAGGGCGGGCGGGCGGTTGGACTGGGGTGCTGAATGGACCCTGTTTCCCAACCAGTTCCTTGCTGATCCAGCACGTGACAGTCTCAGACACCTCGGGCATCTGTAACTTTCGAGGCAGTAAGAAAGGTGAGCTGGTTTTTTTCATCCCCCTCCTAGGGGGATGGGCCCTGGGTCGGAGCTGAAGTGTCTGCATCTCCCCTTGGCCCTGGGTCTCCTGCGCTAACTCTGCTCCCTCTCCTCTCTCTGCCGCTGCAGTCAGGCTCACGTCCAAAAACATCACGGTGGTGGCAGGCACAGACCTGGTGCTGCCCTGCCGCCTCTCTTCCAACCTTGCCCATGCCCGCTGGACTTTTGGGGGCCGGGACCTGCCCGCAGAACAGCCCGGCTCCTTCCTCTATGATGCTCGACTACAGGCCCTGGTTGTGATGGCCGCCCAGCCCCGCCATGCTGGGGCCTACCACTGCTTTTCAGAGGAGCAGGGGGCACGGCTGGCTGCCGAAGGCTACCTGGTGGCTGTGGTGGCAGGCCCATCAGTGACCCTGGAGGCCCGGGCACCCCTGGAAAACCTGGGACTGGTGTGGCTGGCTGTGGTGGCCCTGGGGGCCGTGTGCCTGGTACTGTTGCTGCTCGTTTTGTCACTGCGCCGGCGGCTGCGGGAAGAGCTGGAGAAAGGCGCCAAGGCGGCTGAAAGGACCCTGGTGTACCCTCTGGAGCTGCCCAAGGAGCCCACCAGTCCCCCTTTCCGGCCTGGCCCTGAAACTGATGAGAAACTCTGGGACCCTGTTGGTTACTACTACTCAGATGGCTCGCTCAAAATTGTGCCCGGACATGCCCGATGCCAGCCCGGGGCCGGACCCCCTTCTCCGCCTCCTGGCATCCCCGGGCAGCCCCTGCCGTCCCCAACTCGGCTTCACCTGGGGGGTGGGCGGAACTCAAACGCCAACGGTTACGTGCGCTTGCAGCTAGGCGGTGAGGACCGTGGTGTGGGGCTGGGGCACCCCCTGCCCGAGCTGGCGGACGAACTGAGGCGCAAACTGCAGCAGCGCCAGCCCCTGCCGGACTCCAACCCCGAGGAATCCTCGGTATGAGGGGACCCTGCCACCTCACGTCGGCAGGGCAGCCTGGGAGCCGCGGCTCCCTGTTTTGCACAGGCACCAGCTACCTCAGGGACATGGCGTGGGCACCTGCTCTGCTGGGACAGACCCTGCCCAGCCATGAGGACCTGCTCTGCTCAGCATGGGCACTGCCACTCGGTATGACTTACCAGGGCACCAGACACCCAGAAGGCGCCTTTCTCCTCTCTATGAGGGGCTGTGAATCACGGACACTGGGACCCCAGCAGCCAAAACTGCAAGGCAGAAGTCGGACGTGTGTGTATGTGTGTGTGTGTGTATGCATGTATGCGTGTGTGTACCCATGTGTGTGCGTGCCTGTGCACGTGGGCATGTTGGACAGCCTTCCTATTTTCTGTCAGTCTTCCCTTGGCCTGGGATCCTCCTGGTGAGTCATTGGAGCTATGAAGGGGAAGGGGTCAGATCTCTTTGCCTCTCCTACCCCCACCTGTCCACAGGGAGGGGCAGCGATGTACATATGGGGGTGGGCTGGGCAGGGTGCTGTGCTCCTGGGGGGCGGTGCAGGGCTCTGGAGTGGGCCTAGCCCTGCCCTTAGGGTTGTGAATGTTTTCAGGGTTGGGGGGAGGGAGATGGAGCCTCCTGTGTGTTGGGGGGAAAGGGTGGGAGGGGCCTCCCACTTGGCCCTGGGGTTCAGTGGTATTTTATACTTGCCCTCTGCACAAGGCTGGGAGGGGAGAGAGGGTGGGCATGCTGTGGATATGGCATGTCCTCTCCCAGCCCTGGAGGAGGGCTCCTAACAGTGTAACTTATTGTGTCCCCACATATTTATTTGTTGTAAATATTTGAGTATTTTTATATTGACAAATAAAATGGAGAAAATGAAACTGACAGATGAGACATTTGGGCTAAAAACCTCTGGGTGCCAAGAGGGAAGACTCCCTGGGTTGAGTAAGGCTGGTCCAGACCCACCTCCCCATAGTCCTAAGCAGACACCCCTTTTGTGGTCCCCGCCTGCCTGTGTCCCTCCATAGTGGGACAGCCCAGGCTTGTGTTTTCCCACCGTGGTGGCTGTGGAGCTGGGAACTAGACCAGGGCCACAGCCTCTTGGGAGCCTGCCTTGGCTACTGGCCAAAGGGCTGGGGGGGCATTGGGAGTCAAAGCCATAGAGGAACTGGCTTCCCAGAACTCTGGGAAGGAGAAGTGGGAGTGAGGGTGGAAGGAACTTCCTGGAGGCAGCTTAAGGTTGTGGACTGGATGTGAGGCCGGGGCTTCCAACTATTATAAGTTAGGAGGAAGATCAACCTTCTACCCTCCAGTAATGTCAGTCTTGAGTGCTTCAGCTACAGGGACATGGAACTTTCCCCAGGGCCACCCAGCATGCACCAAGCCAGTGTCTAATGGGAGGAGAGGTACAGGGCTCAGATAGTTTTAAGAAAAATGGCCCAGGGGGTGGCCAGATGGCTCAGTTGGTTAGAGCCTGAGCTCTTAACAACAGGGTTGCCGGCATTCGATTCCCACATAGGCCAGTGAGCTGCGCCCTCCACAACTAGATTGAAGGACAACAATTTGACTTGGAGCTGATGGGCCCTGGAAAAACACAGTTCCCCAATATTCCCCCCCCCCAAAAAAAAGAAAAGAATAAAAAAGGGCCCAGCCTGGACTCTGTAATTCATGCCCACAGATAAAAGCAGTGAAAGTGAAGTGTCCTGTACACATGACTGGTGTGGGGACCAGCCAGGAACAGGCTGCAGCCCCAGGCGTCTTGCGGCTGTAGGGAAGCACTGGGGTCTGCATGGTCAGGCATCAGCCCGGGACGCTTTTGATCTATGTACATTGATTCAATAAAGCAGGCGCGCACCACGGTGGGGTGAGAGTGTCGGCACAACCCAAGGCCCTGTCCCTGCTTTGGGGGCTTACAGTTGCTCCTTGGCACCTGCCTTCCCTGGGTTTTCAACAAATAGGCCGGAGGGGCGTGAGGAGGGAGGGTGTCGCAAGGTGAAGGTAAGCCGTTTTCCGGGGCCCGCGGTGATGCGGGAGGGGGGTGAAGGACCCGGGGAACCAGGGAACAAGGACACCATGGAGGGCGGGTTCGGGCGAGCACCACTTGCCTCCGAGGCCCGGGCGATCTCCAGGTTGTCCAGTCTAGGACTGCGCAACGCTGCAGCCCCAGCTGAGGCTGGAGGCGCCCCAGCACGGCCACCTCGGGCGGGGCGCGCAATCCCGAGTCCCGCCCCGCCGTCCGATTGGTTCCCGAGCGAGAGCCCGGGCGCCTGATTGGCCGGCCTGGCGGGGCCGCGGACGCCGACTGGTCAGGTCCGGTGACCGCGCGCGCGCGCGTGCGCGCCCAACGGCTGGGTGGAGCTGAGGCCGGCATGGCGGGTCCCCGGCCCAGCGTTGATGGGCCCTGCTGCGCCCACTCTGGTGCGACGCCTGGCGCGCGACAGACGCTGGACGAGATGGACTTCGAGAGGGGTGAGGCGGACACGGAGCCGGGTGCAGTCGCCCTGGGTCACCGAGAGCCCGCCCCGGCCCGACACGAGCTCGGCCCCTGAAACGCCTATTGGCGCGCAGGGAGGGAAGCGGGGCCAGCTGCTCCACGGTGCGACGCGGGGACTCCGGCCCTCGAGGGTGTCCGAGAGGGGCGGCCTGGGATCTGCGCCCTCCCAGGGGATAGAGCTGCGGGAAACGAACGTTTCCGAGCCGCTGTGTCGGGTCGTGTGCTCTAGATATAGAACAGATGCGGCCAGTGTCGAGGGCCTGATGGTCTCCCCGTGGGGCCGCAGAGGTAACACTTCTCACACCTGCCTTCTTCCCTCCACCTCTCCCATTGCCCCTGAAGGGTCTCACTAGCAGTTATGCTACTTAAGAGTCTTTGGCGACGTCTAGAGACATTTTGAGATTGTTAGAACTGGGAGGGTGCTACAGGCCTCTGGTAAGTATTGACCAGGGGTGACGGTGCACCAGAAACTCTCACCAATGCAAAACAGGGCCCCATCACCTCCAGGTGACTGTGATCACCTGGCTTTCATCAGAGCAGTTTTTACAATCTGATATTACAGGCACACCTAGGAGATAACTGCGGTTCGGTCCCAGACCACGGAAAAAAGGGGATGTCTCAGTAAAGCCAGTCATAATCTTTTTGCTGGTGGAGGGTCTTGCCTTCAGTTTGTAAAATAAAGCAACATCTGGGAGGTGCCAAAGCACAGTAAAATGAGGTGTGCTTGTGTTGTGTTTGCTTGCTCATTTATTATCTGTTTGGAACACATAGGAAAGATCCTTATCTGTTGTGTGGACTTTTTCCCCCTTCATATCTTCTTTCTGGGTTCTTTGTCCTGAAGTATATCCTTTAATGGTTTTTTCAGTAAGCATGTTTCCCCACCACACACACATTCTCTCTCACTATAATACTTTTGTGGGTGATAATCTTTTCTTTTTGATGACTTACATGTTGTCTTTATTCTTGATGTTTGGTCATTTCACCATGCTGGATTTGTTTTTATTAATCCTTCTTGGGATTTAATATGGTCTTTCTTCTGAGAACTCATTGTTGTCTTTATTTAAGGATAATTCACAGGTGTAATCTCTTCAAACATTGTCCCATTCTATTCAGTTTCTCATTTTTTGTTTTTGAAACCTCTGTTAGACATATTTTGGTACATTCTGTCTTTTTCCATGTTTATTTACCTCTCTTTAAGTATTTTTCTTTTTACCATTCTGTATTTGGGTGATTTCCAGGTCATTATTTCTCTCTTCATTTGGGTCTGCAGTACTGTTGAACCATCTATTGTTTTATTTCAGTGATTCTACTTTTTAATGTATTGACTTTGTTATAGATCTGCCTGTTCTTTTCCCTCCTCCTAATATTCTATTGATTTGTGGATTCTATTCCTTCATCTCTGTGAACACATTAAATATTTTAAAGCCTTAGATTGCACTATTACGGTTAATTTTTGAAGCATGCATTTTCCCATTTGTTTTGCTGGCAGTGGGTTTGCAACTTCTTTGAGCTCAACAGCGTGCTCCTCTTTTTAAAGAAGTTCTCACACATGCCTTTGCTGGCCTGTAGAGGCATCCTTATAGGGCATGTTTAAAAGTTGCCTCTGCCTGGCCCTTACTGCGTTCAATTGTCTGGGTCAGCTTTTATGACAGATTCTTAGCTTGGGGGTTTGCTCCCTGAGGGTAATGCAGGTAGATATGGGTCCCACACCTCCAAGTTGCCTAGGTCCTGGCATCTGATTTTTTTCAGTTTCTTCTGCCTTTGTTGTCTTCTTACACCTAGTCAAATGGCGCTGCTGTTCCTCATTTTCTTTAGGTTTCTGTTGAAATATCACCTTATCAGAGATGCCATCCCAGACCACTGCCTATACCCCCCTCTGCTTAATTTTTCTTCATAGCACTTAGCACCACCTAACTTATTTCATATATATATTTCCTTGTCTGTCTTCTTTAATTAGAATGTTAAGCTCCATAAGACTAAATTTTTTTTTGGGGGGGGACAGGTCTTTTATTCTCTGCTGACCCTTAGTGCCCAGAACAGTGCCAGATGCAGAGTAAGTATTCAGTACATATTTGCTGAGTGAAGTTCTTGGGCATGGTGGCTTGCTCCCTGCTGCTACTCAGGCCAGGAGAGTGGCAATTTTCCCGTCCCGGTTCATCCAGGATATGGCACCTCCCAGCTTTGTGCACATAGCCTTGCTCTGTCTAGTTCCTTCCCACACACATGGCCTGCAGCCTTTGCTCCAGACCCTGCTCAGACGTTGGAGCCAAAGCCCCTGAGGTGTGTGTCCATCTCCAAGGACTCCTCATCCTACAGACTCAGTGTCCGCTCACCACTGGGCTGTGGTTTTCACTTTGTCAGGCACCTGGCAATGGCCTTTGCTTGCTTTTGAATTTGATTTGACTATACATTCAAACATTTTATTTATTTTTTAAAATATATATATATATATTGGGGGGGAAGGGGAACAGGACTTTATTGGGGAACAATGTGTACTTCCAGGACTTTTTCCAAATCAAGTTGTTGTCCTTTCAGTCTTAGTTGTGGAGGGTGCCATTCAGCTTCAAGTTGTTGTCCTTTCAGTCTTAGGTGTGGAGGGTGCAGCTCAGCTCCAGGTCCAGTTGCCGTTGTTAGTTGCAGGGGGTGCAGCCCACCATCCCTTGCGGGAGTCGAGCAGTAGAACCTGCAACCTTGTGGTTGAGAGTCCGTGCTCCAACCAACTGAGCCATCTGGCCACCCGGGAGCTGAGCAGCAGCTCATTGACTTCATTCTAGTTGCGGAGGGCGCAGCTCGCTGGCCCTTGTGGGAATTGAACCAGCAGCCCTGCTGTCCAGAGCTCGTGCTCTAACCGACTGAGCCACCCGTCCGCCCCATACATTCAAACATTTTAAACATTACCTACTATGTGTGTTTGCAGTGGGAAGAAGGGATTTCTGTGTCTGCCCCATCCTCCTGCCCTGGTCAGACAAGCCCCGTTTCTGGTTCACAGGTGTTTCACCAGCACCTAGGGCAATCCTGGGCACAGAGGAGGTGCGCCGTTAATATTTGTTGAATGAAGGAATTCCCCACTGTATGGGTAAGAAAATGGAGGTCAAGTGGTAAAGCAAAGACTTAAAGTCTGCAGTCGGTTAGTGTCATCGCTATCGTCATCAAATACTTTGGTTGTCTTTGCGCAGGAATCTGGTCAGCAGCCCTGAATGGAGACCTGGGCCGAGTGAAGTATTTAATCCAGAAGGCGACGGATCCTAGTCAGCCCGACTCGGCCGGCTACACAGCTCTGGTGAGCTGGGGAGAGCTCAGGTGGGCTCGGGGACCCTGCTGTCTGAGGGGGATTGAGGGTTACCTTTGTCTTCTCCCTCTCTTTCTTCTCTCCCAGCAGGTTTCTGTTTAAGTGTCATCTGAACCTTGGTGTTTTAAATCAATGTGAGAGCTTTATATCAATTACTGAATTCCATTTTCATAACAATCCTGTGAGGAAGAAATAATTGAGGAAACTGATGCTAGAAATGAAGGCGCTTGCCCAGGTCCCACAGCTGATGGAGGTGGCCCCTGGAGGGCACAGGCCTCTCGCTCTGGGGTCCATCCTCTCTCCACTCCCCACCCGCTGCCTGCCAGCTTCTGCTGTGTGACTTCGGTCTCTGTTCCCTGCAGCACTACGCCAGCCGCAATGGGCATTACGCTGTATGCCAGTTCCTGCTGGAAAGTGGGGCCAAGTGTGACGCCCAGACACATGGGGGTGCCACTGCCCTGCACCGGGCCAGCTACTGTGGGCACACTGAGATTGCACGGCTTCTGCTGTCACATGGGTCCAACCCTAGGCTGGTAGATGACGATGGCATGACCAGTCTACATAAGGTATGCCCCCTCTCCCCCTTCAAAAACTTGTTTTTTGTCATTATAAAAGTTATAACATGTTCACTGTAGGAAACATGGGCAAAGTGGAAAAGCATAAAGTAGAAAAGGAAAACGATTTGTAATCTCAGTGCTCACCTTTCATCACTTTAGGATTAATGTGTAATTTTCTAGCATTTTTCCTGTGCATGTAAATTGAAATTCAATGCAGCATCGTTTTTCTCTTTCCCTTAGCAACATGTCAGGAATGCTTCTCCACACCATTGTTTTCTGCCCCTTGCCTGTGCCTGTAGTCCGCTCTCCATACTGCTGCCAGAGCACTCATTTCCTTGCACTTTCCGACTAAAAATACGTGCACTGGTAACCAGTTTGAATAGTACAAGACTGTATACCGTGAAAATGAGTTTCCCTTCTACCCCAACCCCTCATCACTCAGTCTTTTTTTTTTTTTTTTTTTTTTAATTATTTTAGAATTAGTGCCCTCAGTCTTCTAGGTCTCTCCCTTAAGTCACCCACTTTTACCCACTTTCTCTGCATCTCTGAGAAGTGGTTTATGTAGATCATTCCTCTCTTGCCCCTGCTTGGGCAAGAGTTCTGATTGTGCCAGAACTTACTCTTTCAGAAGCTTTACCAAGTCCTTCGGCTAGTTCAGCAGCCTGCGATTAGCCCCTGCCTTCCTCTTCAATTTATTTATGTATTCTCTTTACTTACTTAAACAGCCAGTAACACAAAGGATATTCTCAAATCCTAGCCTGTGAAACACAATTCTGGATATGAATATTAAAACAGAAATATTTAAGTGGTTGTCTGCCTAACTTAGCAACAGAACCCAGGGCTGACACTTTTTGCTATCCACTCAAAATCCGTGCTTGCTCTTTTTAAAAATTTATTTTACGTTACAGTTGACATACAGTAGTAGACTAGTTTCAGGTGTACAACGTCGTGGTCCCAGTCTCATTCGGGGCATGTCTCTCATGAGTGGCTGTCCAGTCCAGACTACATCCCATGCCTCTAGCGTAGAGCCTGGCCACGTGGCTAGTTCTCGGCCACAGAGGATGAGACACACTGAGGAGCGTTATTTCCAGGAGAAGGAAAGCTTGACAGCAGTCAGTGTTCCGACTCCATGCGCTCTACTCCCCTGGCCCTGCTGGGAACAGGGAGACCTGAGGGCTGACAAATCCACAACAAGCAACCTGTACTCCAGCAGTGTGATGCGACAGAAAGGTGCTTGGGTGGGTGCAGCAGCCTTGATACTCGCAACAGAGATAAAGTTCTTGTTTTAGTTTTATTGTTTTTACAATCAACTGTGAAATAATACATGTTATTCTTTTTTCTTAAATGGGTGATAGAAGTGGGTTGTAACACTGTGTAACGGTATTTAGACACTAGTAGATACATTTTAAAGAGATGTAACAGTTTTTTTGTTTTACACCACATGATCCCTCTGAAATGAAGCATATCCATAAAATAGTCAGACACAGAAGTAGAGAGTAGAATGGCATTGCCAGGGGTGGTGGGGGGAGATGGGTTGTTGCTGGTCAACCGGTGTAAGTTTTAGTTGTGCAAATGGTTCCGTTGGGGAATTCTGTACAACACTGTGCTTGTGTGATAAATACTGTGTGGTTCATTCTAACACTTGTTACCAAGTAGATCTTGCTGTATTTGTTCTTACCACAATTAAAAAGTGGGGCGAAGGCCATTTCAAGGACCAGCGTTAGTCTGAGGAAGCCAGACGTATAAATATTTCATTGTCCAAAGTTTCCTGAAGTAACATATACCTGTGTGTACTTCAAGAGAAGACGTAAGCATTTCCCTCCTCCAGTTATTTAGAGCTCTCGTCCCCTTCTCCCTTCCACGCAGGCCCTGCTAGTCTTTTTCAGTCTCCTGACGCTGCTGTTCTGACACTCCAGGGCCATATAAATCAAGCTCATCCCCCGGGATGCCTCTCCTCTCCTGTTTTTCACCTGGCTGTTTCCATCCTTCCTTCTAGATCTCAGCTTCGACAGCTTCTACAACAGGATCCCAGAGACCTGTTCCTCTGACACAAGGCGCTCACCCAACTGGATGCCCTAGAGCACCCTGCACTTGACTTTCCCTAACTCTTCTCCACCTTGAAATTCCCTGTTGGAGCCTGTCTCTCCTGAGAGACAACAAGGACTTGACCTTGTTTACTGTTACAGCCCCAGCACCAGGCACAGGTGCTCAGGGAGTATGTGCTGAGTGAACAGCTAGATGTTGTGTTTTATTTTGTTTGAAGGGCCTTGACAGTTGGAGAGGCAGGTTGCTTCCCCTTCCTTCCTCCCTCCCTCCCTCCCTTCCTCCCTCCCTCCCTCCCTCCCTTCCCTCCCTCCCTCCCTCCCTCCCTCCCTCCCTCTCTCCCTCTCTCTCTCCCTCCCTCCCTCCTTCCTTCCTTCCTTCCTTTTTGGAGGGCGCAGCTCACAGTGGCCCATGTGGGGATCAAATCGGTAACCTTTGTGTTATCAGCACCACACTCTAACCAACTGAGCTAATTGGCCACCCCAGGTTGCTTATTTCTTAATGGTCTGAACTGGTGCTGCTCAGACGTTTTACTGTCGTAAATCACATGGTGGATGTTTACAGGTAGGACACTGGCATGGATATACCCAGCATCTGGATGGCATGCAGTATTTTCTTTCTTTTAAATTTGTGAAACTTTTTCTATTACAGTTGACCTCCAATATTATGTTGGTTTCAGGTATACAACATAGTGGTTAGACATTTATATAACTTGTAAAGTGCGGCCTAGCACTATACATAGTTATTACCATATTATTGACTATATTCCCTGTGCTTTACTTTACATCCCTGTGGCTGTTTTTATAACTGGTAATTTGTACTTCTTAATCTCTTCACCTTTTTCACCCATCTCCCTAACTCCCCTCCTACCTGGTAACCATCAATTTATTCTCTATGAGTTTGTTTCTGTTTGGTTTGTTCATTTATTTTGTTTTCTATATCAACATATAAGTGAAATCATATGGTATTTCTCTTTCTCTGACTGATTTATTTCATTCAGCATAATACTCTAGGTCCATCCATGTTGTTGCAGATGGCAAGATTTCATTCTTTCATTCTTTTTTATGGCCAAGTAATATTCCATTGTCTATCTGTACCACTTTTTTATCCAGTCATCTATTGATGGGCACTTGGGTTGCCTCCATAGCTTGGCTATTGTAAATAATGCTGCAATGAACAGGGGCGGGGGGGGGGGGGGCGTGGAATCTTTTCAACTTAACTGTTTTTGTTTTCTTCAGCTAAATACCCAGAAGTGGAATTGCTAGGTCATATAGTAGTCCTGTTTTTAATTTTGTGAGAAACTTCCATACTGTTTTCATAGCGGCTGTACCAATTTGCAATCCCACCAACAGTGCATGAGGGTTCCCTTTTCTCCACATCCCCACCAACATTTGTTTTGGTTGGTTTTTTTATGATAGCTGTTCTGAGAGGTGTGAGGCAATATCTCATTGTCATCTTGATTTGCATTTCCCTGGAGATTAGTGACATTGAACATCTTTTCATATGTCTGTTGGCCATCTGTATGTCCTCTTTGGAGAAATGTCTGTTCAGGTCCTCTGCTCATTTTCTACTTGGATTGTTTTATTGATGTTAAGTTGTATGAGTTCTTCATATATTTTGGATATTAACCCCTTATCAGATGTATCATTGGCAAATATCTTCTCCCATTCGGTTGATGGTTTCCTTTGCTGTGCAAAAACTTTTTAGTTTGATGTAATCCCATTTGTTTATTTTTGCTTTTGTTGCCTTTGCCTAAGAAGACATATCCAAAAAGATATTGCTAAGACCAATGTCAAAGAGTTTACTGCCTATGTTTTCTTCTAGAATTTTTATGGTTTCAGGTCTTACATTTAAGTCTTGAATCCATTTTGAGTTTACTTTTGTGTATGGTGTAAGAAAGTGGTGTGCTTTCATTTTTTGCGTGTATCTCCCCATTTTTGAAGAGACTTTTACCCCATTGTATATTCTTACCTCCTTTGTTGCAGATTAATTGACCATATAGGCATGGGTTTATTCTGGGCTCTATTCTGTTCTATTCATCTATGTGTCTGTTTTTATGGCAGCACTATGCTATTTTGATTACTATAGCTTTGTAGTATAGTTTGAAATCAGGGAGCATGATACTTCCCACTTTGTTCTTTCTCAAGACTTCGTTGGTTATTTGGGGAAATGTTTGGTTCCACATAAATTTTAAGATTAGTTGTTCTAGTTTTGTGAAAAATGCCATGACTATTTTAATAGGGATTGCATTGAATCCGTATATTGATTTATTTAGACAGTAAGGCTATTTTAACAATATTAATCTTTCCAGTCCATGAGCAGGATATATCCTTCCATTTATTTGTGTCTTCTTCAGTTTCTTTTGTCAATGTCTTATAGATTTCAGAGTACAGGTCTTTCTTCTCTTTGGTTAAATTTATTCCTAGGTATTTTATGCTTTTTGATGCCATTGTCAATGGGATTGTTTTCTCAGTTTCTCCTTCTGATCGTTCATTATTGTTCTGTAGAAACGCAACAGATTTCTGTATATTGATTCTGTATCCTGCAACTTTACTGAATTCATTTATTCTAATAGTTTTTTGGTGGAGTCTTTAGGGTTTTCTATATATAGTATCATGTCATCTGCAAATAATGAGAGTTTTACTTATTCCTTTCCAATTTAGATGCCTTTTATTTCCTTTTTTTGTCTGACTTCCAGTACTATGTTGAATAGAAGTGATGGTGAAAGTGGGCATCTTTGTCTTCTTTCTGATCTTAGAGGAGAACCTTTCAGCTTTTCTCCATTGAGTATGATATTAGCTGTGAGTTTGTCATATATGGCCTTTATGTTGAGGCATGTTCCCTCTATACACACTTTGTTGAGAGTTTTTATCAAAGGATGTTGAATTTTGTCAAATGCTTTTTTTGCATCTTTTGAGGTAATCATGATTTTTATCCTTCATTTTGTTGATATAATGGATTGTGTTGATTGATTTTTGGATGTTGAACTATCCTTGCATGCCTGTGATAAACCCCACTTGATCATGATATATAATCCTTTTAATGTATTGTTGAATCTGGTTTGCTAATATTTTGTTAAGAATTTTTACCATTTATGTTAATCAATATTGGCCTGTAATTTTCTTTTGTAATATATTTGTCTGGTTTTGGTATCAGTGTAATGCTGGCTTTGTAGAATGAGTTTGGAAGCATTTCTCACTCTTCAATTTTTTGGAATAGTTTGAGATGGATAGATATTAATTCCTCTTTAAATGTTTGGTCCTAGATTTGATTGTTGGGAGTTTTTTTTGTTTTGTGTTTTTGTTTTTAAATCAGTGAGAGAGATATATGTATTCCCCCCTTCTTCCTCCTCCCATGCACTCAGGTTCAAGCCGCTGTTTCTCCGCCTAGTTGTGTAGGACACAGCTCCCTGGCCCATGCTGGTGTTATGAGCCTTGCGCTCCCCTGGGCTGAGGCAAGATTAGTCGCCAGTCGACGATCAGTTGCTCACAGCAGCCCACGGCAGCTCTCGCCAGCTGTCGGCTGCTCACGATGGCTGCTGGCCACTCACGCTGGCCACCAGCCACTCATGGTGGCACACAGCAGCTCACGCTGGCCGCTCACGATGGCTGCCAGTCACTCCTGGCAGCACACAGCAGCTCACAGCATCTCACGCCAACATCTGGCTGCTCATGGCAGCCCAGCTCCAGGGAGAGCTGTAGTTCACAATCTTAGCTGTAGAGGGCGCAGCTCACTGGCCCATGTGGAAATCGAACTGGTGACCTCGGTGTTAGGGGCACAGTGCTCCAACCACCTGAGCCACCGGGCCGGCCCTATATTATTATTATTATTATTATTATTTAATTTGGGAATATTGGAGAACAGTGTATTTCTCTGGAGGGCACAGCTCAGCTCCAAGTCCAGTTGCCATTTTCAGTCTTAGTTGCAGGGGGTGTAGCCCACCATCCCATGTGGGAATTGAGCCAGCAACCTTGTTGAGAGCTCGCACTCTAACCAACTGAGCCATCCAGCCGTCCTTCTGGCAGCTCAGCGGCAGCTCACTGCCTTCAATTTAGTTGTGGAGGGCGCAGCTCACTGGCCCATGTGGGAATCGAACCGGTAACCCTGTTGTTCAGAGCTCAGGCTCTAACCAACTGAGCCATCTGGCTGCCCCCAGGAGTTTTTTTATTACTGCTTCAGTTTCATTGCTAGTAATCAGTCTGTTTAGATTTTCTGTTTCTTTCTGGTTTATCCTTCAAAGGCTGTATGCTTCTAGAAATGTATCAATTTCTTCTAGGTTGTCCAGTTCTTAGGCATATAATTTCATAGTATTGTTTAATGATCCTTTGTATTTCTGTGGTGTTGGTTGTAACTTCTCTTTCCCTTATGATGTTATTTACTTGGGCTGTCTCTCTTCTTGTGAGTTTAGCTAAAGGTTTGTCAGTTTTGGTTATCTTTTCGAAGAACCAGCTCTTAGTTTCATTGATGTTTTCTATTGTTTTTTAATTTCTATTTTGTTTATTTCCATTCTGATCTTTACTATTTCCTTCCATTTATTTAGGGTTTTGTTCTTTTTCTAGTTCCTTTGGATATAAAGTTAGATTGTTTATTTGGGATTTTTCTTGTTTCTTGAGGTAGGCCTGTATAGCTATAAACTTGCCTCTTAGAACTGCTGTTGCTGAAACCCATAATTTTGGAAATTTGTGTTTTCATTTTCGTTTGTCTCAAAGTAGTTTTTGTTTCCTGTTTGATATTCTTTTTGATCCATTGATTGTTTAGTAATATGTTGTTTAGTCTCCACATATTTGTGTGTTTTCCAGTTTTCATTTTGTAGTTGATGGCTAGTTTCATGCTATTTTTGGTTAACATTCTTCTTATGATTTTAATCTTCTTGAATTTATTGAGGCTTATTTTGTGGCCTAATATGTGGTCTATCCTGGAGAATGTTTCATGTGCACTTGAAAAAAATAAGTATTCTGCAGTTTTGGGATAAAATGTTCTACAAATGTCTATTCAGTCAATCTCGTATAATGGATCATTTAAGGCCATTATTTCCTTACTAATTTTATGTCAGGATGACCTATCCACTGATGTGAGAGGGGTATTAAAGTCCCCTACTATTGTATTACTGTAGATTTCTTCCTTTATGTCCATTAATAATTGCTTTATATGTTTAGGTATTTCTATGTTGGGTGCATAGATGCATGTTGGGTGCATGATTGTTAGGTCCTCTTCTTGGATTGGCCCCTTTATCACTATGTGATGTCCTTCTTTGTCTCTTTTTACATTCTTCATTTTAGATTTTTTTTTTTTTAAGATTTTTTATTGCGGAAGGGGAACAGGACTTTATTGGGGAACAGTGTGTACTTCCAGGACTTTTTTCCAAGTCAAGTTGTTGTCCTTTCAATCTTAGTTGTAGAGGGTGCCGTTCAGCTTCAAGTTGTTGTCCTTTCAGTCTTAGTTGTGGAGGGCGCAGCTCAGCTCCAGGTCCAGTTGCCGTTGCTATTGCAGGGGGCACAGCCCACCATCCCTTGCGGGAGTCGAACGGGCAACCTTGTGGTTGAGAGAATGCGCTCCAACCAACTGAGCCATCCGGGAGCTCAGCGGCAGCTCAGCTCAAGGTGCCGTGTTCAATCTTAGTTGCAGGGGGCGGAGCCCACCATCCCTTGCGGGACTCGAGGAGTTGAACCGGCAACCTTGTGGTTGAGAATTGAACTGGCCCATGTGGGAATCGAACCAGCAGCCTTCAGAGTTAGGAGCATGGAGCTCTAACCGCCTGAGCCACTGGGCCGGCCCCTACATTCTTCATTTTAAAGGCTATTTTGTCTGATATGAGTATTGTTGCCCCAGTTTTCTTTTCATTTCTATTTGCTTTCAATATCCTGTCATCCCTTCACTTTCAGTCTGTATAAAGTGGCCTCGTGTAGAAACGGGGTCTTTGTGGGCTCTGTGTGCTGGGTGGTTTGGGCAGGCTGGTTGGAGCCAGGCGGGTGCTTATGGCACCCAGGGCACTGGCCTACTGGGCTGGAGAGGCGCCAGGTGGGGAGGCCAAGTGTGTGTGTTGACGCCCCGGTGGTCCTGCTTGCTCCCTTTGTTCGGAGCCAAAATGGGCCCTAGGCGCGCTGCGGCGGTCTTGCAGGTAGGCCAGAGCACCTGGATGGAGCTCCCGCCTCCCCTTGGAGGTCATGGGGGTGGAGGGGCACATAAACAGTGGTGTTCACCAGCCCCTCTAATGCCTCAATATAGGTGGTGGTATGTAGTGAGCAGTTGTGAGATGCATTCCAAGTAATCTTTTGCAAAAAGACAAAAGTGCCAATGTATGCAAATAGTTTATTTAAAAAAACGAGAGAGAGGTCCAAGATAGCGGTGGCGTTAGGAAGATGCTGAACTCACGCCCTCTGATGAACACACCGGAGGGCTCCTGTGGTTACCCAGCCTTCTCTGTACGGTTTCTGTCTGCTGTGCAGAAGCTGCTCAGTTGCCCTGGGTTGTTCTCAGGAGGCCTTGCTCTCTACATGAGTGTATGTTTCAGTGTGTTCATCAGAGGGCGTGAGTTCAGCATCTTCCTAACGCCACCGCTATCTTGGACCTCTCTCTCTTTTTTTAAATAAACTATTTGTATACATTGGCACTTTTGTCTTTTCGCAAAAGATTACTTGGAATGCATCTCACAACTGCTCACTACATACCACCACCTATATTGAGGCAACAGAATTGAGAGCCTGGGTCTGCACTCAAGAGAACCTGCTTAAAAATATATGGATTCCAATTTGGGATGGCGATTGCTACTGATATTAATTTTGATACCTCTCAAAAGCCCCTGTAGTCCATCAGTTTGTTGGGAGGAGTAGGGAATACAGTGGTATCATATAGTTGTTAAGAGTTCAGATAGACCTACTTTATAACCCCCAGGCTGCCACAATAGCTCTGTGGCCTTAGGCAAGTCAGCTAAGTTTCTTCATTTGTAAAGTGGGAATAATGATAGTTCCTACCTCTGATGGTTACTGTAAAAGTGAAGTAAGATAATCTGTGTCAATCTCTTAGCTGTTATTTTTTGGAGGAAGTAGTTTAGTAGTTGACATCTGGACTGGGAACATCTGTCTCAAAGGAGAAGAACTGGGAACCTCGGCCCGATTTTGTCTGTCCCTGTGGGGCAGGGTCCGTGTTTGATATCTCCTGTGCTCGTGAAGCTTACCACCCTGTAGATGCTCTAAATGTTTGTTTAGAGACCGCGATTCTACTCTCATCTTTAATGTGCCGCCTGGACAAAGCAGAATGTCCATGAGCGAAGAACACAAGAAAGAAAAACTCAAGCTAACTGCCAGAATGGCACTGGTGTACTCTGCCAGTCTGTCTGCAAGTTATTGGGATTTGGTAGGACTCGGGAGCTCTACTCAGACAGCAGCATCTCCATTTTTTAGGATTCAGAGATCCGCAGAAGTGGAACAAGAAAGAGCAGGGCCCAGTGAGGGCGTGGCTTTTGACTCAGGCCTCTCCCCACAGGCTGCTGAGAAGGGTCACGTGGACATCTGCTCCCTCCTGTTGCAGCACAGCCCCGCCCTGAAGGCTGTCAGGGACCGGAAGGCACGACTAGCATATGACCTGCTGCCCTGCAACAGTGACCTGCGCGACCTGCTGGCCAGCTGAACCGCCACTCTTCTGTTTCCGGCTGCCATGAAGGCTACACAGACTAGGTCATCAGGCCCCTGCCTTGGTCAGCATCAGTGCTGCAGGGTGGGAAACTGAGGCCTGGAGACCCATTTTGGCCACTGGGGGTGAGGGAGCAGATTGAGTGGGGCTGCAAGTGCTGAAGCCTGGGCAGGGGGTCCTATTCTAAATGAGTCCACATGGAAATATCTATCCGTTTGGGAAATAAAGTTATATCCTTACCTTGTCCCATGTTCACAGTTAAATTTTGAGTAGATTTCAAGATCTAAATTAAAAAACAAATCTATAAGTATTAGAAGAAGCTATGGATATGTGACAAATTAAAAGTAGCTTTCTAGCTGAGTGACCTTGGTAAGTCACTTTACCCGGCAGTCCCCATTTCCTCTTCTGTAAAATAAGGATGATAACAGGGCCCGCCTCCAAGACATTGTGGAGGTTCCAAGGGTGCCGATATGGAGAGCAGTGGCAAGGGCACCTGACACATTGCCAGCACATCGCATGTCCTCCAAGCCTGATGAGCACTCGTTTGTAAAGCGTAATTTTGACAGTCGGATAGATTTGAAAGTGCTACGGTTTTGTCTTGTTGTGCTGAGGACGAGTGAGGTTGAGCACCTGTCTCCAGGGGAACTTCCTGTTTGTACCCTTTGTCCATTTAAATGATTTTTCTGTTTATTGATTCATGGGAGTTGTTTATGTATTATGGATATTGATCCTATGTTTTATATATATGAGTATATATATAGGTATTTTTCCCCTTTCGTACTGTCACTTGTCTTAACTTTGTTGATACCGGTTCATGGAAATTGATAAAGCCACTGTAGATGGCAGTTCGGTGATATCTATTAAAATGTAAATGAACAGGGCCAATAATCTGACTTCTGTCTACAGAAATAGTCCTCCATGTCTACAAAGATGCGTATTTCCAGAGGCGGTTACGAGTTGTGCCCCCTGGGAGGCCCTGACTGACGGGGTGTGATATAAAATAAAGAAGAGTCACCAGGTGCTGCTGTGGGGAAGCTGCCCCATTCTGGCGCATATCCTGGAGCGCAGTGCAGTGGCCAGTGTGCGCTTGCGCAGGAAGCGTGCTGAGCGTGGCCACAGCACAGTGCCTATAGAAACATGTATGTACAGGCACCAAGTCCTGAGGGCATGTAGCAGATCGGCGCCCGTGGTCCCAGGGCCCACTGGGGACAGTAGTTAGTCAGGGGGTCTTTTGGAGCTGTATTTGCTGTGTTTGGATTTTTTTACACGGAGCCATTTTTTTAATCAGTCAGAGTTAATACCAGTTAGTTTCATGTGGAAGAAGCTGGTTTTCCGCTGAGAATTTCAGAGGAAGCCTGTCTGGGGATATGGAAAGAAGGGACTTGGATGCAGTGGAGCCCAGAGCTAAAGGCTTTTTCTTGTCTGCTCACCCTCATGCAGGTCTATGTAACTCTCCCTCATAACCAAAGGCAAGAAATCTCCGAGAAAACACCCTGAAGTGTAAGGACCGAGCTTCTTTAAGAAGCTGTCTCAGAACTGGCTTACGCAGCCAGCCAGCTAGCCAGCCATGGCTGAGACCGTTGGCAGCCCTTTGGGGCCTTGGGCTGTTCTTGACCTCAGCTACCCCCCTCGTTTTGGTCATCTCTGCTCATGTGGCTCCGAGTCTGGAGCCTTATTTACTGACTATCGGATTCCCCTTCAAAGGTCAAGGCAGAGTTCAAGGCACAGCAGGTGAAGGGCACACTGGCATCTTAGGGACAACCAGGAAGTTTGGCTTTGTGACTGAACTGGCGGTTAATGTGCACTTGGACCTGAAGTGGATGTCAACCTTGCCTCCCGGGGAAGGGCACGCCCCATGTCCAGGACAATGTCTGGTGGGCCCTGCGTGTTGGGTGAGGAGAGGTCTTCGAGGCCTGTGGTTGATGACAGACTGGCCTTGGCCCGTGCTGGTGTAGTTTAATACTGGCCCTCAGCATGGTGAGGGAGCAGTAGGGGCCCCTGGGCAGGAAGCCACCAAGAGGAGGGGGCAGCCTTGAGACTGGCTGGGAGCTGGGAAATCCCTTGAAGCCTGATTTCCTCCTACAGGTGCTGTGAGGGTCCCTGAGGCAGAGGGCAGCCTCCCGGGCCTGTCCTTCCCAGGTCCTGTAGGATTCTGGCCTCCTTTCAGGGTCTCAGGCAGCCAGTCCTACTGGTGGAGGCTCACGCTTGACTCATTTGTACGAGTGGTGCCTGGACTTAGAGTGAGAACTGTTTTTCCCTGAATGTGGGCCACCGGCCCACGTACCCCAGGACACGTGTCTGGGGTGGAACTACTCCTGAGCAGGTGGGGGGATGGGCGGGTGTGTGAGGATGCACCTGACTCAGCTCAGAACAGCTCCTCTCCCTGCTTGGCCGCAGGCCTGTGCTGGTATTTTAGGGGGTGTTACAGAGCCACAGAGTCATCTGGCCCGGGCGGAAGCCTCTGTCCCGCCCTGCCTGCCATCAGGAGACAGCTCCCCTATAAAAGGGCTGACAGCTCAGCTCCCCTCACTGGGGGAGTGGAGAGCGGGGGGACCATGGACGTCATCAGTGTCCAGCAGCTGGTAAGGACATGGGTAGGGGGAGGCCAGGCAATCATCTGCATGCCCCAGGCCATCAGCACAACAAGGAGGGCAGGCAGCTTCCTCCGTGGTCCAAGAACTGGGTTTTTAGAACAGAAACATGCAGTTTTTCTCTGCTCTGCCTGGTTTTCACGTGAGGTGGTGAGAAGGGGGGTTAGGGAGTAAGAGGGAAACTGAGTGGGAAACATGTCGGGTGATGGTGACATGAAAATCCTGGAGTATAGCAAGTGTTGTTACCTTGAGAGACGCGAGTGTAGCTGGGTCTCAGTTTAGCTCAGCTGCCAGGATAGCCATTGCTCTGGAAATGGGCCAGGGGCCCGGCCGCCTTGGATGGGGAGGCAGAAGTGTGCTGTGTACTTCCCTGGGCAGTGAGAGAAATGGTGACACCAGTGACACTTTGGGACGCGTTTTGGTGAGGTGGGGCATAGGGGACCTGGGATGTGACAGTGCCCAGCTTGGCCCCAGCGTGGTACAGCCTCTGCAGGAGGGGCTGTGGCCACAAGAGTTAGGGCACCAGTGTTGCTTTGACAGGGAACTCTGTGGCTGGAAGCCCAGCACCCTGCCATCCTGTCGCAACCTTTCTCTACCCCTAACGCACAGTGCTCAGTGCGCCCAGCTCCTGCCGTCCTGTCCCGGGGCTGGGCCGGGAAGAAGGGCAGAATGGAGCGTCTGCCCGGGCACAGCTCCTGCGCTACTAGTTCAACCCCATTTACTGATGAAGAAACAGCTTCGTGAAGAGCCAAGATCTGAACCCAGGAATTCAGGATTTTACCCAGGAGGCATATCTTCTGCCCCTGAGCTGGGGGTCAGGTGGCAGTGTGGCGTGATCTGGTAGGAATGTGAGGACAGCAACCCCTGAGGGAAGCTGAGGTGTCATGTGCCCTGAGCTTGCCTGGACACAAGTCCAGAAGTATAAATAGATGTGTCCTCGCTGACAGGACAGGGTAGGCGGCAGCTGGTGAGAGCCAGCAGGGAGCATGCCAATGCTGCTGACCACGAGAAGCTTTGAGAAGGGTCAGGCCAGCCCTCAGACCCAGCTCTTATCAGGACCCCTACTGCATAGCTAGTTCTCAAAGGACTCCTAATTTTCCTCTTGATCCCTGTCCTGTGCCTACAGGTAAGTGGAGAAAGAGAAGAAAGGAAAGTGTTAGGATGTGGACATGAAGCTTCTGAGCCTGGAGGCTGGCCGAGCGACTGGAGGCGGGGCCCTCAGGAGGCCGTGGCCCGGGAGAGGCAGCAAGTGGAAGAGGAGAAGAGGAGGAGAGTGAGTGGTGTGGGGCGGCCTGCGGTGGCCGGGCCCATATGGGCAGGTCTGCGGTCTGAGCAGTGAGGGCCTGGGAGAGCCGGGGGGTAGGGCAAGAGCCTGCCCCCGGGCCCCAGGGCTGACGGCTCGCACGGTCTTTTGTCTTCTGCCCACTTCCTGCCCCAGCTTGAGAGATTTGCCAGTTCCAGACTTCATCTGGACAGTCTGGCTGACTTGGAAAACTTGGTTCAAAGACGAAGAGAAAAACGACTGAAACGCAGAGTCCCCCCCAGGGCACCTGAGCCCGTGGTTAAGGTGGGTGCAGTCGGGGTGGTAGGGGCGCACCCAGGGCTTGAGTTCCTGGGGAGGAGTGGACACTGCCAGCCGCACCTGACGAGCTGGACACAGCCCATCCTGGCGCCCCACCCCCGTGTGTGACTGCTGGGGCTGCCCACCAGCACCATGCACGGGGCCTTGGAGGACGTGTGAGGAAGGTGTTGGCTGGCTGGGTCCTTCTGTCCAGGCCTGTCCTAGCTCATGGACACATCACTGCCTCCGTGTGCACACGGCACTCTCCCCGTGTGCATGTCTGTCTCCAAATGTCCCCGTTTGATAAGGACCATCGCATCCAGGACCAGCCTACTCCAGTATGACCTCAACTAGTTATAGCTACAAGGACAGTTTCCAAGTCAGCTCATGTTCTGAAGTTCTGGGGTCAGGACTTCATATGAACTTGGGGGTGGGCACAGGCCCCTGATGCCTATTCAGCCTGAGTCTCCTAGGGGTGGGTTTTTAAAAACCTGTTATTTGTACAAGCTGACAGCGTCCCTTTGGTCTTGTCTTTGATTGTCCAGCTACAGCCCCAGCCCCAGGCCCAGCTGGAGCCCGTGGGCCTGGACATGTTCCTGAAGGCAGCTGCTGAGAACCAGGAGGCCCTGATTGACAAGTACCTGGCAGATGGAGGGGACCCCAGTGCCCATGACAAGGTAGGGCAGGTGGCTGCAGGATGCCGTCTTCAGCTCTAGTCCTGGCCTAGCAGATCCGCTTCTCTGTTTGATGGGGCCACGAGTCCCGGCGCTTCCTGAGCTGGGAGGGTGGGAGGGGCGGGCCCTCCATGTGATGGGCAGCTGGCAGCTCTGTTCAGGGCACCCGTTCTGGGAATGGATCAGGGGTGGGACCCTAGAGGGTGGCCGTGCTCCCTCCACCTGACCCCCCCATCTCCACCTCCCAGTTCTGCCGCACGGCCTTGCACTGGGCCTGTCTGAAAGGTCACAGCCAGCTTGTGAACAAGCTGCTGGAGGCGGGGGCCACTGTGGACGCTCGCGACTTGGTGAGAACTGGGGAAGGCCCGTCCCCTCCCTGGCAGGCAGCCTGCCCGGCGCACAGCGTGTCAGGGCTTCAGTGCTTTTGTTTTGCAGCTGGACAGGACACCTGTGTTCTGGGCCTGCCGCGGAGGCCACCTGGACATCCTACAGCAGCTGCTTAACCAGGGAGCCCAGGTCAACGCCCGGGACAAGGTGAGGGCGCGCTGCGGGGTGGGGGCCGTCAGGGGGGCAGCGAGCAGCTCGGAGCTGACACTGTCCCAGCCCTTGGGCGTGGGCATGGGTGTGGGCCTCGCCATGCAGAGCAACAGGCACTGCCGCACACCCCCAGATCTGGAGCACCCCCTTGCACGTGGCCGTGCGCACGGGGCACTGTGAGTGCCTGGAGCACCTCATCGCGTGTGGGGCCCAGATGGATGCACAGGACAAGGTGGGCGCTTGTTTGTGGCTGCTCCAGTGGGGATGGCCCTTCCTGGGGCTGGGGAGGGCCGGAGCATGATGTCCCCTCTCCACAGGAAGGTGACACAGCTCTGCACGAGGCTGTGCGGCACGGCCACTACAGAGCCATGACGGTCCTGCTGCTCTATGGAGCCCCGCTGGGCGTGCGGAACCAGGTGAGCCCCACAGGCCCTGAGGACGGTGGGCGTGCGGGCCCCCCGGGGCGCTTGCGAGGTGACGACTGACCCAGCACCCTCGTCCCCAGGCTTCCGTCACCCCAGTGCAGCTGGCACGAGACTGGCAGCGAGGCATCCGGGAGGCTCTGCAGGCCCACGTGGGGCATCCTCGCACCCGATGACAGCAGCCCTGCAGGGCCACTCAGCCGCCATTCCGTCCCCTGGTCCCCCTGCCCCCCCTGCCCCCATCCTCACGCCTATAGTTCTGACCTGACCCAATTGCTCCCAAGTGGCCCTGTCAGGACTGGGGAGCAGCTCCGAGTCCCAGCCCCGGCCTGGTTCCCAGTCTCAGGGACAACTGCTCCCTGTGAGGGTGCCAACTAGGGAGGCTGCCACAGAGACCCGTGGTGGGGAGGGCGAGCAGGGGACAGGGTGGGTGCAGATGAGGCGCCGCAGCCATGCCTGGGAGCCCGGGCTGCAGCACAGGGGAGTCCTGAGCCTCCATCCCCACGGGCGTTTCCTGTCGGGTGGTGGCTCAGCTGCCATCCAGGCCACAGGTGCCAGGCATCCTGCAGCTGGCCGACGCCTGGGGCGGGGGTTTCTCATGGACTCCATTCCTATCAGCAGCAACCCTGATGGCGTCTGGGGCGGCCCCTGGCAACTTTGGTCTTGGGGACTCTGGTGTTGGGGCTGGAGGGTGCTCAGCAGGTCTGAGGCCCGCCACCCCCTGGTTGCCTCAGAAGCCCTAAGGCTGAGGAGCTGGAGCTCATACCTTAGGGAACCCTGTGCTCACTGTCTGAAGGCTTCGGTCAGGCCTGCCCGCCCGCCACTTTAGCTGACCAGCTGGTGGCTCTCCTTGTGGGGTAAAGTGCCTGGATGCAGGGGGTTGCTTGTGGCCCACTCAGCTTTTGGGGAGGTGGCCCGTGACCCTATTTTTCCTCTGGCACTAACGCCGCCCTGGCACTGGAGTGTGAGCTCCTGCCTGGACCCCGCAGCTGGTCTGCGTTATGCCACCTCCAAGGTGGGACACCAAGCTCCGCCCGCAGGGCAGGCAGAGGAACACTTGCTCCCACCCCAGCTGCTAATTGGGGGTCTGTGTAGGACCCGGTTCCACATGGGCGATCCTAACGGATCCGTCCGCTGTGCTTCAAGTTGTGCTGGTGTAGATGTGCTCCTGGCAGGGATGGGTCCTTACATGCCAGAGACTGAATCTTAAAAGAATTTGGCTCTAAACAGCCGTAGGATGAGGAAGGGCTCCATGATGGTTTAGTCTTCCTCACCTACTAAGGCACCTGGGCTGCCATCCATCTGCAGCAGTTATTAGTCTAACGTCGGTGGCCTCTCAGAACTTACTGTGTGAAAAAGCTGGCTAGAGCCCCACAGCTTCCCTTCCCTTGGGCAGCCCCTGCCCTGTGGGGACACAGCCAGCGTTTACCCAGACGCGGGGCTCCTAGGAGAAACAGGTATTCTAGTCCATGGAGAAGACGACTCCCCATCTAGAAAGTGGGGACACTTACGTGACTGACAAAAATACCTTTTTATACATATTGATACTTTGTGTTCATTAAAACTGGTTGGTTATCCATCATAGCCTAGTCGTGTGCTCTGGGCTGGGAGGGGCCAGGCCATCAGGCCCAGGCCTTGTGTTCCTCAGCAGCCAAGCACAAGCCTGTCCATGCGGCCTGACAGCATGACAGGCCCGAGTGCAGAAAGGCAGGCTGGGCAGTTGGCGCATGCACTGCAGCATCTCTACTCGTTGATGGACAAGTTCAATGCAGTGGTTCTCAGCCTCAGCTGCTTATTAGAACCATGAGGAAAAGTTTTAAAAGTACTGATATCCAGACAATTAAATCAGAATCCCTGGGGTGGGACACGGGTATCAACATTACCATGTGGACGCCACACTCGTCTATGTAGGATATCCTAAGGAATCTAGAATAAAGGAGTTCAGTAAGATCTCAGGATATAAGATAAAGACCTACATATTAGCAGTGACCATATAAACAAAATTAAAAGCAGGACCATTTAGAATTGCTTCAAAAAATGAAATACTTAGATGTAAATCTAACAAAGTATGTAAGGACTCGTATGCCGAAAACTACAAAATGCTGATGAATGAAATCAAACAAGAATGAGATCAAGCAAGACTTACTGTGTTCATGGATTAGAAGATACAACATAGTCAACATGTCAGTTCTTCCCGAATGGATATACAAGTTTAATGCAGTGCTTGCTAAAATCCCAGCAAGATTTTTTGAGGATGTAGATAAAATAGTAGTTTTAAATTTATAGCTAAGACAATTTTGAAAAAGGATAAATGGAGGAATGAGTCTGCCTGATTTCAAACCTTATTACAAGCAGACCTCAGAGACGTTGTGGTTTTGGTTCCAGACCATGGTGATAAAGCAAGCTGTAATCTTTTTGCTGGTGGAGGGTTTTGCCTTCCATCTGTAAGCCATGCAACCCCTGTGAAGCACAATAAAACGAGGAGTGCCTGTATGCAGTAGTATGACAGTGGCATCGATGGAGGGACATGGATCAATGGGACAGTACAACCTGGAAATACATACAAATATGTGCAACTGATTTTTTACGGGTTCAAAAGTTAAGTCAATGGAGGAAAGACAAATGGTGCTGGAGCAACTGGACATCTGTAGGCTGAAAAAAAGGAGCGATGTCAGCATCATTGCGGAACAAGGACAGTCCTTGGTTTCTCCCCTTGAAGTTACAAGTTGGACAACTAATTCAAACAGGATTCCCTGCTCAACAAACACATCTGAGATCTGTGCATTGAGACATGTAAAGGTGGGCGGGTCAGTGCGAGCGGGGTAGGCAGGACAGGAGAAGGACGGAGACGGGGGGGGGGGCACACAGGCTGGTGTGACACCAGGGAAGGAGTCGGGGTGCATCCCACCCACAGCAGCCCAGAGGCCCAGAGGGGCCAGGGCCTATTGCAGCTACACCTGGTGACGGGTGGAGAGGTGGCAGAGGTGTGGCAGCCAGACGCCTGGCCACCATTACTGATGAGAAGGCACAGCTGCTTCCCTTTGCCTGCTGCAGCCCCAGCTGATACGGTAGTGGGGAAGGAGTCATGCTGCACCCCTCACACAGCAGCCCAGAGGGTGGATGGGCAGAAGCAACATTCCTGAGGAGTAGGTTCCAACTGCAGCCAAACCAGGCTGTGATGTGATACAGTGGTATGCAGCAACAGACTAGTGGCCACCACTGTCAGCAAGAAGGCAAAGCTGCAGACTTGAGAACTCATCCCCCTGCCCACCCATCACGGTGGAACCCAGCAGAGACATCTGGGATAGCACAGCATGGCTAACAGCTTCTGGTTACAAGGAGACAGTGTTGGGAACTCACAGTTCTGGAGCCCCGTCACCTGCCATCTCCCACAGGATGGAACCCCGACACTGAGGTGAGCCTGGCATGGGATGCTAACCTCCTTGGGGAATAAGGGGCATTTTCTCTGACCAAAGCCAACACAGATCCCAGAGGCAGCAGTAGAGCAGGTAAAACAAAAACTTGCATTATAGCACCATCTGCTGGAAAATAAAAGACTTAATCAACCTGGTCAATTGTTAAGAACCAAACAGTGCCTAAAAAAGTTTACTACCTCAAATGCCCAGTCAGAGAAACAATCCATCAAGCACCATGAATAACCAAGATAACAAAGTAGCTCAGAGAGAAAAGGAAAAGACCAGAAACCAAACTCAAAGACTGATGTAAATGACAGAGAAATCAAGATTGTGGTTATGAAAAAACTCAGTGAGATAAAACTCAAAAAGGCAGTTCAACAAGCTCAGGAATAAAATCAACAAATAAAAGTACCTCACAAAAGAGACAAACTATAAAAAAGCAACTAAATTCTGAATCTGAAGAACTCAATAAATGAGATGAAGAATTAATTAGAGAGCATGGAAAACAGCAGACAAGTTGGAAGAGAGACCTAGAGAGCTCAAAGATAGAAATCTAGGAATGACTCTGGTGGGGAGAGAACTCAAAGTTTAAAAAAATGAAAAAATTCTACGAGAACTATCTGACTCCGTTAGAAAGAGCAACAAGCATGATATTAACAGGTATACCAGAAGACAGAAGAGAGGGGCGAAGGGAACAGAGCCTATTCAAGTAACAAGAATTTCCCAAACCTATGGAAAGAACTGGCCCCTCAAATTCAAGAAACTAACAGAACACCTGATAATCTCAGTGCAAAGAGACCTTCTCCAAGACACAGTATATTAAAACTGTCAAAAGTTAATGACAATTCTAAAGGGAGCCAGGGGGCGAAAAGGCTGTAACCTACAAAGGAAATCCCATTAGATTATTGGATTTTTCAGCAGAAACCTTACAAGCCAGGAGAGAGCGGAATGAATATTTAAAATATTGAGAGAAACCAGCAGCCAAGAATACATCCAGCAAAGCTATCCTTTAGATATCAAGGAAAAATAAAGGCTTTTTCAGACATACAGAAGCTGAGGGAGTTTACCACCACAAAACCCACATTACCAAAAATGTTGAAAAGATTTACTACCACTCCTCAAAGTCTTCAAAAAAATTGGAGGAATACTTCCTAACTCATTTTACAAGGCAATGTTACCCTGATACCAAAACCAGGTGAGAACAATACAAAAAAAAGAAAATTACAGGTCAATATCTCTCATGAACATAGACGCAAAAACTCTGAAAATACTAAAAAATCAAATAATACATTAAAAAGAATACATCATCATCAAGGGGTTTATTCCAGGGATGGAAGGATGTTTCAACATGGAAATCAATGTGATACACCGTATGAAAATAAAGGATAAAAATATTATGATCATCTCAATAGATGCAGAAAAAGCACTTGACAAGATACACACCCATTTATGATTAAACAATAAAACGGGTGTAGAAGGAAAACTACCTCAACATGATAAAGGCCACTTTTGACAAACCCTTAGCTAACATCATACTCAATAAAAACTGAAAGCTTTTCCTCTAAGATCAGGAACAAAACAAAGGTGTTCCCCACTCCTATTCAACACAGTCCTGGGAATCCTGGCCAGATCAGGCAAGAGAGAGCAAAGGCATCCACATTGGGAATGAAGTAGTAAAACTGTCACTACTTGCAGATATGATAGCATGTATGCAAAAGGCCTAAAGACTCCACCAAAAGACTATTAGAAACAATAAACAAATCAAGTTGCACAATCAATACACGTGTGTGAACATTTGCTTTATGAGAGGACACCGCAGAACAGTGGGGAAAGATGTGCTGCTCAGACACTTGCTTATCCATCTGGGGAGAAATAAAGGGGATGGAGTAGCGCACACATCAGTTCCCAGTGTACTTCAATACGCGTGCAGATAGATAATGTAGGGGACTATTTTATGACCATAGGATAGAAAATTCACTAAGACACAAAAAACCATAAATTATTTGGTAAGTCTGACTGCAGAAAAATTTAGAGTGACTATCAAAAGACACAATATGGAGAATGATAAGCTACACAACAGAGAACTTTCTGCAACACATTTATCCTACAAATGATTAGAATCCAGGATATATAATGAACTTTTATGGATAAATAAGAAAAAGATAAACTCAATGGAAAAAAATGACAAAAGACATGAACAGGCATTTCCCAGAAGAGAAAACATGAATTGCCCACCAACATATAAAAAGACAACCTCATTCGTATATAGTTAAGATGTAAATTTTAACCTTAACCTTGGCCTAAGTGTCACACCTTATACAAAAATGAACTCAAAATGGATCACAGAATTAAATATAAAACATACAACTATAAAAATTTTACAAAAAAATCTTTGGGATCTAACACTAGGTAAAGAATTCTTAGACATGACACCAAAAGCACAATCCATAAAAGAAATAAGTAAACTGGACTTTATCAAAATTAAAAATTTTTGTTCTGTAAAATATCCTGGTAAGAGGATGAAAAAAAAAAGCTAGACTGGGAGAAAATATAAACCGAAAACCTGACAGAGGACTAGTATTTAAAATATGTAACTTTCAAAACTCAACAGTAAAAAAAAACCAAACAATCAGAAAATTGGCAAAAAACATGGATATTTCACGAAGTAAAATAAGTACATAAAAATACAAGCATTAGCCATTATGCTAACACAAATGAAAATCATGAGATGTCTCAGCACCTACCAGAATGGCTGAAATAAAAAACAGTAACAATACCAAAAGCTGGCCCGGATTCGGAGAAGCTGGATCATTCGTACGTTGCTGGTGGGAATGTAAAATGGTGCAGCCACTATGAAGAAGCTTGGCAGTTTCTTTAAAAAAACTAAACATGCAATGACCATATGACCTAGCAACTGCACTACTGGACATTTACCTCAGAGAAAAGAAAATCAATGTTTACACAAAAACCTATAATGAGTGTTCATAGCAGCTTTATTTGGGATAGCCAAAAACTGGAAACCATCCAGATATCGTTAACCGGGACAATGAGCACACCATAGGTATCACGCAGCCATCAAAAAGGGATGATGGTCAACATGCAACGATCTGGATGCATCTCCAGAGCGTTACGCTGAGAAGAGCCAATTCCAAGTGGGTACACACTGTATGATCCCATTTATACAATGTTCTCGAAATGACAAAATCATAGAGATGACGACTAGATAGATTAGTGGTTCAGGATGGCAGCCGGAGGGGTGGTTGGGAGGGAGATCCTGGTGGGGTGGGACAGTCCTGTGTTGCAACTATGGTGGTGGTCACCCAAAGCGAGATGATACAGAACTACATCCGCAGTGCCCCCATCCGACTCCTGGCTGATACGGTATTAGGACTATGTAAGACGTAACCATTGAGGAAAAGAGGGTGACGGGTACCTCTAACTTTGCAACTTCCTATGAATCTGTATTTCAAAATAAAAAGTTACGAAAAAAGGAATAGCTCAAAATGCAACTTGGTCTCCTGGACTGGATCCTGCAACTGAAAAGAACATTGGAAAAACTGGTAAAAGCCAAACGAAGTATAATTGAGTTCAGTTTCATACCAATTTTAACCTTTTAGTTTTGACAAAGGCACCAAGGTGATGTAAGATGTTAACTTTAGGGGAAGCTGGAACTCTCTGTGAATCTAAAATTACTTCAAAAACAGAAATCCTGATGCTCAGACTGACTGATTAGCCCCTCCCCGGGGTGGGCCTGGTATGTTTCATTTGCCAGGTGAGTCTCTGTGCAGCCAAGGTGAAGAACCACTGCTCTGGAGATGACTCTCTAGTAGTCAGTCCTCACTTAGCATCAACAGGTCCTGCGACTTTAAGCAAAATGATGTATAACGGAACCAATGTTACCACATGTGACTGATGTGACAGAGTCAAGTTCCCCCCGCAGCTCCCCAACATCGTAACAAAATGACGTCATTCGCAGATCTGTCTGTGTCCCACCTAGGATTTTGCTCTTGGAGAGAACCCCTTGAGAACTCAGCGAGCAGGCCACTGTTGTTTGGCCTGCATTCCTGCTGGTCACACATAAGGACCCAGATTCCTTTGAGGAAGGTTCCAGAAATCCTCCTTCTGTATCTAACCTAAGATCCCAGGTCCCTGTGAGGCCCCAGCTTCTATACAGCTGAATAGTGGAGAGTAATTAGAGGTAAACCAGAAGAAAAAGAATTCTTTCTTGTTCTCACTTCTCTAAACTCCCGAGTGAGGGACAGGAAAAAGGCAGAGCTTAAAATGTTTCAGAGAAAGAAAAACTCTGATGTCATGTTTTTAAAAGAAAGGTGATGGTGATCCACCTGGTCCTTACAGCCCTTCCCTCCCTCGTGCTCTCCGTGCATGTCATGGAGGCACAGGAGAAGGTGTGACATAGATCTCCCTGGGATCCAACGACAAAGGTTTAGGTGCAGCAGAAAGAGCCCTTCATCCCACACATGACCTCGTTAAAACACAAAGTGACAACTAAGCAGGGCCGGTAGAGGCGCAATAGGAAGGGACCTCCTAGTCCCCAGGGAGCCAGCCGGCTCGCTTAGAGTTCTGGGAGAAGTCAGAAAAGCCGCCTCCACAGGAGGGAGCAGGACTAGTGGCACAGACTTGGGGGTGTCGTGCTTCCAGGTTTGGCACATGGGACAGGCTGCGGCGTGCTTAGAAACAGGAAACAGGCCATTGTCAGGGACGCCACAAGGTTCACTGTGGCCAAGGCCATGGGTGTGCTCTCGGTTTGCTCAGAAGTGCTGCCGCAGCAGCAGGCTGGCAGATTAGACACAGAGAGTACAGGTCACGGCCACACACAGGCAGTCATCGTGCACTCACATCGCAGCTGGGCCCGAGGAGATACAGACACTGCACTGTCCCAAGGAAAAGCCTGGACCTGGGGACTGGACATGGCCATGGTCCCTTCACTCTTCAGAAGCAGGCCAGTGCACGGCTGACCCCCATATCCTAGAGGCAGGACCTGCTGAAGGCTTCTGGCACTGACGTCTGGTTCCGAGGACAGCCCAGGCCCCACGACTCAAAGGGCCATCTAAAACATGGCCTGGAGGGAACAGGACAGGCTGGCAGGAAGCTACTCCTCGACTGGGCTCTCTCCGTTCCCCACGAGCTGGTCTAGTCCCCAGACCCGGGGCTGCCTGGCAAGCAGTTAAACTCCTGGGTTTCGCCCAGGGCTCTCCTCCGCTGGGAGGCCAGGTCTGCTGTGGTTGGACCCTAGAGGAGGGAGGGGAAGGAGAATTAATATCAGAGCTGCCTCTTTAGGACAGGCAGGGGCAGGGCAGGCAGAGGAGCCCCAGGAGGTGTGGAGGCAGAGCCGGGAGTGCCTGCAGGAAGATGGTCAGCCTGACAACGCCTTCATAGGAGGCGAGGATTCTGCTCCCAGGAGGCCGAAGCCACTGCACTGGGCAAGGGGCACCTGCCCTGGAAGGGAGCTTTAGCGTCCAAGGCTGGGCAGGTATTTCATGAATCCTCCTGTCTTCCAGAAAAATGAAATGAAAAGTAGCAAAAAGAGACAGGAAGGGCCCACACACCCCATGGAGAAACGCCTCCCAGGCTAGGGGAGCAGTTCTAAAGGGCCGGGAAAGGAAAGCAAGGCGAAAGAGAAAATATTTACCTTGGGTGTTTTCTTAAAACAAAAAACGCTCACTAGTCCACAGTCAATTATCAACTGTAGTTTCCAAATGTGCCAAAGAGGGAAAGGTCTACTGGGAAGGCTGGAGAGAGCAGAGAGAGACAGAGACAGATGGGGGAGACAGGGTGTTGAGCTGAACTGGCAGTGCCTCCGCCCGCCAGACGCTTGCTGGGCAGGGAGCCAGGACAGTGGCACACGGACACCTGCTGCTCGGAACAGGAGGGACAGAGAGCATGGAGCCGCCAGTGGGCTTCCCTCAGAAACCCAGCCCGGGAACATGACGCGGAGCAGTTGCTGCAAGTCTGAAATGGCAGCCAGGGGTCAGAAACCGTTTGTGTAAAGAGCCTGTATGTTTTGGTTTTGCAGGCTGTGACAATGCCTCAACTCCACTGTTGGCGCTGAAAGGCAGCCACGTATAATCCATCAACAAACGGGCGGGTCCCAGTAAAACTTTATTTACAAGAACCCTCTGTCCACTTGGCTGACCCTGCTGTAGGCAGTTAAAAACCATCGTGCCTCCTGCGCCATTCCGGCGCCCAGGCCGCCAGGAGTGGCTGTGACCTGCACTAGTGAAGCAGTGCCCCCCAGTGACACTCCACATGTGTGCCCACTAAGACCCACAGAGAAACTGCAGCAAACAGAGGCAGGAGTCAAAAGACAGCAGGAGAGTCTCACGGGGGCAAACATCAGGTTGTGTTTAGGGGAAAATCACCCACATTATGGCGACAGAATCGTTACAAAGGGGAGTGGCTCACAGAGCCACCATGAATTTCTCCTTAGAGAACTGACTGTCCAGCGAGCAGCTGAAGCCAAAAGAGGAGTTTTAAGAACCAGGATGTGGTCCGAGAAGAAACGAAGAGAACACCATTGTTCTCAGATTTAATCCTGTCTCTTGAGCATGACACGTGCCGTCTGGGTAGCTGACGGAGCCAGGAAAGACTCCCATGGAAGAAAACAAAACAAAAGGCTCCCATAAAAATAAAGTCTAGTGTGGAGGTGAACCTCTGTGTCAGAGGCACGTCGCAGAATCAAAGCCCACCACAGTGGGACACAGGAGTGCAACCGGCCTGGAAAGTGGCGTGGATGTTCGTTCACTCAGAAGGGGTGGCAGGCACTGACGCAGTGCACCCCACCCGGGACGCCCTTTCCCAACACCCAGAGAAGGGGTAATGGGGCTGATCCACCAGTGTGGCCCTGCGGGGGGTTCTCTGTGTCACCTCTCACAAAGTACCTGTCTCCTACAGCGTGGGTCTGAGCCAGCAGAGCTGTCCCCGTGAGTCCCCACAGCCAACGGCCAAGGGCATGCACAGGCCCCGGGCGAGGGTGCCGAGCCCGTCTGCCTCCGATCCCTCCCATGGAAAACGGCGTGACTACCCCCTCTCCAACCTCAGGGAAGGGTCCTTAAGAGTCAGGACAAGGAACGCGGCAGCACAGGGCCAGGCAGAGGAAGCGTCACTAGGAGCTCGGTGTCCCCGCTGCAGGGGGTGAGCCAGGCCCTGTGGGACTGCCAAGCCCTGGGGTATCCCCGAGCCCCCCCAGGAGCTCCACCACAGAGAAGAACTTCCTTGAATCACAAGGACGAGCAAGCTCTGAGACGCTGACCACTGCTCCCCGAAGCCCAGTCTTCAGTCCTCTGATCCCCCCCTTGCCCTGCGAGCGGGGAGTTTGCCACCCCGCATCACAGAGTCTGTCTTCCCATGTGCTGTTCCTGCATACAGTGGGACCCTGAGTGAGGAACACGCTTTCAATACACGCGTGACCTGATCACACGCCTCCGCATGTGTCCTTTCTAGCTGGGATGTGTCCATGGCCACCCGCCTTCTGAGCCAGGTCCACTGGTGACCCCAAACCTTCACTTTCCAGGGGATCTGACCCCATCCTAAATGGCCAATAGAATGTTTGAACTTATTCCCATTTGGCACCTGCTCTCTAATTGAGCCACCCTCCCTAACAGCCCTGGAGAGGAAACGCAGAGCTTCAGGAACTCAAGTGCCCGCTGGTTTATAGCTCAGTACCATCCGAGCTATTAAAACCAGCATAAAGAAGAGTGGCAGGATGGGAAGGATAGAACGTGAGGCAGACAGACACGTCTGTGATGCCAGTGGCAGGGACCGCGAAGGGCAAGTGACCTCTGGATCGACACAGCGGGATATGGCCACATGGCGCTCACCTGCTGCCGCGGCCATCCTGTCACCGAGGAGCCTGGTCTGGCTCCCTGGGATGACCTGGAGGTCCGAGTTCTCAGGGGACGGTGGCAGGTTCTGGGCCCGTGTGGCCAGGAGTGCGTTGAGGTATTGCAGCCGTGTGACCTGGAGGACAGATGGTGAGGCACAAGGTCACAGCACCCCTCCTGCCATGAGCACCTGAACCAGGGGGGGATGTCACACTCGGCAGGATGAGCAGAAAGTGACAACCGCAAGCTGGCTGAGGACAGTGACGAGGACCAAGCAAAGTGTTTCTAGGATCTCAGAAATAAGCCGGGTGCCTAGACCCTGAGACGGGACCAGACCACGGCGTCAGAGGGGCCTCTGGGGAGCCAAGGCCATGTTTCTGCAGAGCGAGTTCACGGTTTGCACTGACGGAAGTCTCAGACTCCAGCGGACTCTACTCTCGATCCACACAAACTGCGCCCAGGGGATCCAGCCCCTGGGGGACCCAACAATCACCTTACCTTGATGAACTGCAGGTCGGAAAGGGCCCTCACAGTGTAGTCGGGACAATACGCGGACGAGCGGGTGCTGTCGGCTGGTTCCGGCTGCAGGAGGGACTGCAGCGAGGACACTGGGGACTGGTGAACTAGCGAAAGGACACCCAGTGATGGGGAGGCCGTACTGGGAGCAGGGCCAACGCACGGCCTCTGAGACGCATCCCACAAACCACCCTGGAAAGGGCCAGTGGCCAGGAACTTTGGAGAGCTGGCAGACACACTTCCTCCGGGGACAGGTTCTACAGGGCTGGGGGTGAGCAGCAAAGACGAGCCCTGAGAGGCTGCTGCCCGGGCCCCCTGCACAGCCCAGAGAGGGAAAAGCAAGCAGGCCCGAGCCGCCCACCCCGTAGGACGCATGGCACTGGAGGAAGGGACGCCAGGACCCTGGGCCCAGGAGGGGCTGCCGCTTACCTGAGGACGGCAGTGTCAGGGCAGACACGCCATAATAGGTGAAGGCCCCGTTCTCGAACCTGAGGCCCTCCTTCCCAATCTCCACCTCAACCCTGCCCTGGGAAGTAAAGGAAGGGAGACCGAGACACGTGGATTACCTGGCTGCTGGGGGCACACAGAGCGGCGCCCCCACACTGCGGGGCTGTCCCTGCCAGGCTGCCACTTACCTGCAGGATGAGGGTGAAGTAGTCCGCCGGCCGGCTGCGCTGGTACAGGTAATGGTGTGCTGCCAGGCGGTCGCTCTCATCGAACCTCACCTCCTGGTTGACACTGGGGTGCCTTAGCAGGTGCAGCAGGACCTTCTCCGACACTCGCAGGGGGCTGAACACGTCCACCTCTGCCCACGGCGGACAAAAGGGATGGTGTCCGCCAGGCCCAGGTGACCTGTGTCACCTCCCGACGCCCGCTGTCCATCCAACTAGTGCTGCCAGTGGGCCTGGGAGCCGAGGCCCCGCCCCAACACGAACCACTTGGATGCAGCCCCATGCACCACCGGCCGAGGCGCACACAGGTGACACCAGCCTGGCCCCCTCAGGGCCCTGAGTGTCACTGCTGCAGGGCTGCAGGGAGAAGCATGGGGTCTCCTGACACCCCTGCCCACTGGGAACGGGAGCTGTCGGTGTCTGCCCTGCGCACTCTGACCCATGCACGGGGAGCAAAGGGAGCAGAGCCACGGCCCATCTCCACCCTCACCTCGAGAAAGGAAGCGCTGGGTGGCCAAGAGCAGCTGGGGCGAGATCTTCACTTTCTCCTCCTCGTCGGACACCTTGAACAAGGAGAAGTCCTCCTTCCGCCTGACGGGGGCGCTCAGACCCGTGGGCCGCCTCCTTGCCGCGCTGTCTCCTGGGCCGTGGGCGAGCAGAGGCCAGCTCAGGCACCTGCAGCCCTCCCGGCAACGCGACCGAACCAGGAGCACGTTGCCTGCACCCCCTCCACAGCCCTGGAGACCACACCCGTGGCACTGCTCACACAGTAACGCTGGAGCCCAGGCCGGGCAGTGGCCCACATTCTAGCTACACCCCGAGGAGTACAGGCCTCTCCTTGGAGCTGGGAGAAGGTAATGCTAACATGACATGGGAGCTGCAGCAAAGTGACAGGCACCCTTGGTCACTAGGAGACCACTCACTGGGAAGCACGCACACTGGGGGCCGTTGACGCCACACGGCAGCAGCGAAAACTAAAGCTGCCGCACTGTGGGACACACGGGTGGGCAAAGCAGTTCACCTGACAGCACACAGGGGTGCAGCCCAATGTCCTACGTGCCACGTGACGCCCCAGCCTTCAAGCATGGGATCTGCGTCCACCCTGCCACAACCTTAAGAGACAGACACTTCTAAGACACACCCACGGGCCAGGACCATGTCCTGGGAAGACCCTGTCAGTGGTGAAGAGCAGGTTCTTTGAGGGAACACTTCAGTAATGCACAAACGCACCTGAGAAGTAAAAGGAGTGAGGAGAGACTGGGAAAGGCCGTTCAGGGCAGAGCCCCATGCAGGCACTGGAACGGCAAGGCCGCCGCTGGACGGGCCACCACAGCTCCGTAGCAGGCACCGGAGTGGGCCCTCCCGCAGGGGGCAACAGCGCCAACCTGAGACCCACTGCCCCGAAAGCACATCTCTGGCCAGAAAACTAATGGGAGGCAAGACTTACGGTAGTGCTCAGACTCGTCCAGGATCTCGGACTTGATGATCTCCTCAATGACGTCCTCCAGGGTGACCAGGCCCAGGACCTCGTAGAAGGGGTCACCTTCACCCTCGTTGTTCACCTTCTGCACGATGGCCAGGTGGGACTTCCCTGGGGGAGGAAACGCACCTGCTACAGCAGGACCCATGTTTCTTGGTCCCACCTGGTGCAAGGCCACCGACAGACACGGACACTGTGCTCCTACGAGGTGCCAGGCACTGGCCTCC
This sequence comes from Rhinolophus sinicus, assembly GCF_036562045.2. NCBI lineage: Eukaryota > Metazoa > Chordata > Mammalia > Chiroptera > Rhinolophidae > Rhinolophus > Rhinolophus sinicus. The sequence continues at coordinate 76,300,434 of NC_133755.1, read as the reverse complement.
CTCCAAGGCGAGGAAGCTAAACCCCTGACACTGCGATCACCTCACACGGCCACCAGCAGGCAGCAGAGCTGCAGGGAGGCCTGGGCCTGCATGGCTTCAAGCTGTGAACCTGGCTCAGACAAGGGTGCATCAGACAGACTGCAGACGCAGGGCACAGGCTTCCCGGGACCGTCTAAGTGGGGGAGCCGAGAGGGGCACCCCAGTCTGACTCGTAGGGCAGTTTTCCCAATTCTGAAAGCTGCCCTTTTCTTCCGGAAGCCAAGGTCTGTGAGGTCATCCAGGGGATGCAAACAAATGGTAACTAACCAGTCAGAGCCCTAGCCATGTGGGAGGAAGAGCAGCTGTGCGAGCGTCCCCCTCCTGTCCCTCACAGTTGGCTTCCTGTCTGTTTAAACATAAGCTTGAAAACAAAAAGCACAATGCCGGGGAACTTCAGGCATTTACTCTGCTTCAGGTGACTGCTCTTCATCTGTAGAACTTTACACTGTCCAAAAGAAACACAATGCAAGCCACACACATAATTTAAATTTTTTGAGTAGCTACATTAGGGAAAAAAAAAAAGGGAGTACCAGCCCAATGGCTCAGGTGGTTGTAGCTCTGAGCTCCTAACACCGAGGTCGCCGGTTCGATTCCCACATGGGCCAGTGAGCAGCGCCTTCCACAGCTAAGATTGTGAACAACGGCTCTCCCTGGAGCTGGGCTGCCGTGAGCAGCCAGAGGTTGGCGTGGACCGCTGTGTGCTGCCAAGAGCAGCTGGTGGCCAGCGTGAGTGGCCGGCAGCCAGCATGAGCGACCGACTTCCTCAGCCGGGGGGGGCGGGGGGAGGGCAAGACTGAATACAGCATGGGCCAGGGAGCTGTGTCCTACACAACTAGACTGAGAAACAACGGCTTGAACTGAAGGCGGGGGGAGGGGGGTGCCAGGCGGAAGAAAAAAAAAAGCCCAGGTGAAACTGATAATATATTGTAATTAACTCAATATAGCCAAAATACCACAACATGCAATCAATAAAAAAATATTAATAATAGATGTTTTACTTTTTTGTACCAAGTCTTTGAAGTCTGGTGTTTCCACCTAAAGCACATCTCAGATCGGAATGGTGACCTTTTTGCGTGACGGTGACCACTGGGCCATGCAGAGCCACGGAGCCAGACCCGAGGACACATGCCAACCACACAATGGTTCCCAGTGAGAACAGACTGCGAAAGAGGGTAAGGTCCATGCTTCCAGAACCTTGGTAAAGAAGAGTCGAGTTCCCGTCTTTGTTTGAGTCACCCTGTACGTAATCGCAAGGCACTGAGTTTATAAACACTCTTCAAACTTTAATTGGCACGCTGCACCCATTCCTTCAGCATCCGTGCCAATCCCTCCCCCTGTACCAAGTAGACTGGGTATACTTGGGTGGGTGGAATGCAAATGTCCAGACTCAAAGGTATTACTGTATGATTATTGTTAGACTACTAACCAGACGCCAAGAAAGGATGAGGCTGTAAGGAATATGCAGGCACACTCACTGCACGCCATCACATCTGAGATGCCATCGGTTGTGAGGCGCCGCCTGTGTGCAGCCGTAACACGTATATAGTGCTTATGGTGTGTGGACCCCCGAGGGCTGCACTCACTCAGTAGTGCGCTGAGCCCTCTGACAACTCTCCAAGGCATACATTATTATGATTATTCCCATTTTACAGCGTGAAGACAAAATGCAGCCATGGGAGGAGGGTCAGTAACCCACCGAAGTACAAACCCAGATTCGAACCCAGGCAGCTGGCTCCTGAGTCCATTCTAAACGCCACACCCCACTGGCTTTCACTAGAGAAAACAGACCGGGTCTCAGGAGACTCTCTCCTCAGCGCCCTTCTAAAGGAAAGAAAGCACCCTTCTTTTTCTTCTAGAGGATGCTCTGATATCCTCAGACAGAAATGAAAAGTAAAATGACCACATTACACTGTGTCCCCCTTTCTGAAGGAAAAGGCCAGGTTCCCTGGAGAAGGAGCTGCCCACTGCGGCTGAGCCGGGCACTGAATGGGGAACGCAGCACTCCTAGACGCTTTCCACCCCTTCATATTTGTGCTGGGAGTGACTCCGTTTCTACAAGGGCCACGGCGGCCCTGCCAAGAAACAAATGTCAAGAAGGCCAAGGCATGACACACAATTCTGGCCAGCAGTCTTCTCAGATTGTGGAATGAAAGCCCAGGCTCCCAGGCGCTCGCTGGCCATCTACGAGCACAGATGACCCATTTCAGCTCCCTCCCTCCAGGAAGCTAGTTACTCTGGCAGGGGTTACCTGCGGAACACTCACTTCTCTCTTGCCTTCAAACCTTTATGAAACAGGCAGAAGTTTCTCAGTGACCTGCCCCTAAAATAGTGGCCATGTGATTTCATCTCAAGACAGAAGTGTCTGAGGGATCCAGAAGGCAACAGTGAGAAACGGCAGCGGCAGGAATTACGTTCATCTCTCATCTGATAAGGTTAAATGCTCTGAAAGCATGGGGGCCCCTGGCTGGCTGACCGGACACAGACACTGGCCCCAGCCCGGGCCTGCGGGCTCTCCCTGGGCAAGCTCTCCAGAAGCACAGGATGGGGCAAATGGCTCATCCCACCGCCATCCATCCAGGGACTCCAGCTGCAGGAACTGAGAGGCACCACTCCTCACACGCTGGGCAGGTAGGTCGGGAACCAAGTCCTAAAACCTCGGGGCCACGAAGGCTGCAATCAGCCCTTTGTTCATAAGCAGAATGAAGAAGGGCATTAGGCTAAGAAGGACTCGGACTCGGACACGTGACACCTGCCAAAGGACCACACTGCATGAGCAGCAGAGACAGCTCCAGGTGTCACAGGGAAGAGGCGGCCATCCTGCCCCAAGAGTGGCCCTCACTCACCACAGGAGACGAGGCAAGGGCTCAGAGGCGCACCCCTCAACCTGCAGGTTGCAAGTCACCCCAGCAGCTTCCAGTTGTTAGTAGTTGTTAGCAGTAGTTACTGTCAGTGGTAGCTGTTAACAGCAGTAATTAGTAGAAGCAGTAGCGACCATTAGCAGTAGTTGTTAGTAAGGCAGCTATGGGTTGGCATGAGGCCACACGAAACCTGCTTGGCTTTCCAGAGTTCCAAGAGTGTCACCTAGCACAGGCGTGGCTCAGACCATGGCAATCCCTCAGGCCGTCTTTCTTGGCCTCTCCTTCCCTGCCAAACCTACGTAAACCCGGCCTCCCATCCCAGCCACCCTCTGGCTTGTGCTCTGCAGCCACAGTCCACAGGAGGCCCGTCCGTGAGCTGGCACACCTCTCATGGGTCGCCTACTCCAACACTCCACGCCATGGCACCCAATCTGCTCTTGCAAAGGACACAGATACCTTCTCGCTGGATCCAGACGACAGGAGGCTGGCTCCTCTCCTGATAAACAGATCTCTTCCCAATTCCAGGACATTCCGAGCCACTGGCTCTCCTCTGCCGCCCTCCCCTGGACATACCTGCGCCTCTCAGGTTTCCCACTCCTCCTGTGGCTGAGGGGCCATTTCTACCTCCACTGGGGTCCTTCACTTACATTTCCCATCAGCTGCCCGCTAGGACTCTGCCTCGGGCCACTGAGCAGACTCCACCATCCAGGACCACCCCCGCTTCCGTGCGTGTGCTCTGCCTCATCCGCAGCTCCTCCCAAGCCCCTTGGCCACCCACAAAATCCTCCCCACGCCCCTCCAAACGCCCTCTTGGGTCTCCTCTCCAGGCCCATGTGCACCCTGCCAGCCTCTCTCCTCTGCACCCCTGAATCACTGGTCTCCACACCAGTCAGTGATCGTGAAACACCCTTAGGCGCCACTGTGCTCTGCTCACAGGTGTCATCCTGATGTCAAGTCCTACCTTCCCAGGGTCTCCAGCGGGGAGGCGGCGGGATGAACGAACCCTTCCTCGCTGACTCGAAGGCCCAGCACCCTGGACGCCACTGCCTAGAACACTACAGTGGCCCACAGGGAGTATTTACCACTAAGAGGCTCTGTCAGGCCCCCACCCAGTACTCCCCGCCCCAAAGAGGGGCTGTATGGCCACTTTCTAGGGAGACAGTGGGGCGCACCCAAAAGATTCTCTAGCAGAGCGCTCAGAGCTGCCCCCTAAGCAGCCTCCCAGGTAATCGGAGGCACAGGAGTTCAAGTACTGTAGCCAGGTGACAATCTTCCTTAGGCAAGCCACTAGGAGAAATGAAATGATGCACGTGAGTGCCCACTAGTGTCTGGTATACACAGCGCTAATGAAGGACTTACATGGTCACAAGGCCCAGACTCCCCAACTGTCAGGGACTCACAGAACACCTGGGGGGGGGGGGGCTGGAGCCAGGACACCTCATAGGTGCTAGGAAGCTCAAGGGCTTTGCTTGCTTCCTGGTCTCACATTATGCAACCTCCAGCCTCAAGGCCACCCAGAATCCTGGGGTGTCCCCTGTGCTCACCCTGCAGGACTTCGGATTTGAGAAGCACAGATGGCTGGCGGTCAAGGAGCTCTGGGAGCACACCCACACCTGGCCATGAGAAGACTGCACAGGAAACCACACCTTCACATTTGGAGAGTGCAACCTTAAAGTTGCTCGGATAAACCAAGGTCAAAGGTGAGGATGCAAATGTGGAGTTAAGAGAGAACGTTTGAGAGACCTTACTCAGGGTTAGAAAAGGGGGAAGTTTAAAAAAAAAAAAAAAAAGACAGCTGAAGGGAAGACTGAATTAGCACCCATGAAGTTGCTTTTGGTTAAATCCAAATCCAAGTGGCAGTTTGCTCCACACCTGCAGCAAGGTATTTTTGAATCACTCTTTCCTGCACTCAGGAAGCAGCAGCCCATCAGCAACCTTAACAATAACGACCTGAAAACGCCACAGGCACCCTCATTTCACTGTGCTTCACAGCTGTTGCGTTTTCTAGAAATGAAAGGCAAGACCCTCCACCAGCAAACAGATTGGGACTCCCAACCCTCACTACTTGTGAGGTGCACTTGTACGTGTGGGCACGTAAGTTTCCAGGGACCTGGGGACTACACTCTTTTCTACGTTCTTTTAGTTTCTATCCAAGAGTTTAGACCTGCTACAAAAACCCACAAAAATGACCCTAAGAGGGAAAGACCTGGGGGTTGGAGCCTAGTGGACATACCTCCCCAAATTGGGGCCTACCAGGAAAAGGGGGGTTTTGCTGTCTTTAGCACTGTGTCACTCTCTGAAGGACAACTTTTAAATATTTCAAAAGGTCATTCAGAGCTGTAAGGCCGTCATCGTCTTTAAAAGGGGACTTACAGGTCTCATTGCTCTCCAGAGGCTTCCATAACCTCCCACCCCTTTTATAGGGGTGCGGGGCACAGGCTTTCGAGCCCCCCGCGGTTCCCAGCCGTTACCTCGCTTGAACTCCTCCAGGACGGCGTCCAGCTTGGTGTCGTTGAAGACGAAATGCAGCGGGTGGTTGTAGAAGCGGGTGATGGTGCTGAGCGGGGTGCAGTCCTCGGGGTCCACAAAGGCCAAGTCCTTCAGGTAGAGCATGTCCACGATGTTGGAGCGCTCCTCTTCGTAAACGGGTATGCGCGTGTGGCCGCTCTGCATGATGCTGGCCAGGACGCCGAAGTCCAGCACGGCGCGGGCGTCCAGCATGAAGCAGTCCTCAAGCGGCGTGAGCACGTCTTCCACCGTCCGGCACCGTAGCACGCCCTTGCTGAGGTCGCTGTAGGGGTCGCCACCACCTCGCGCCAGCTCCAGCACGCGCTCGCGCAGCCGCCCGGGCCGCGCCGCCAGTTCCAGCAGCTGCCCGACCGGCAAGGCCACCGGCAGGGTGAGCAGCACTGCCAGGCGGCTGAGCGCCAGCGCGCGCGGAGCCAGAGCCAGCGTCCAGCGCCCGCTTACGGCGGCCGGCAGCACCTCGGCCACCAGGAACGCGAGCCCCGCGCTGCCCAGCACCGCGGGCACGGCGCGCTGGCCGGCCGCGCGGTACAGCAGCACCGCCAGCGCCGCCTGAGCCAGGCTGGCCAACAGCAGCAGCGCGCCCAGGGCGCAGCTCGCCCAGCGCCGCGCCGGCTCCAGGCGCCGAGCCGCCGCGCGCTCCGCCTCCGAGCCGCTTTCGCGCAGCACCTGTACCTCTGCCGGCGCCAGCGCCAGCGCGCTCAGCTGCAGGCCCCGTGCCAGCGCCGCCAGCGCCAGCAGCCCCGCCGCCCCCAGGCCCAGCACCCAGGGCGGCACCGCCTCCTCGGCCGTCTCACCGCTCAGCTCCGCGCGCACGGCCTCGGCGCGCAGGCGCAGCAGCGCGCGCCATTCGCCTGCGGGGGCCGCCGCCTCCCCGGTAGCCGTGCCGCCAGGCTCCCCGCGCACCGCCAGCAGCGCCGACTGTGGGCGCTCAGCCTCGGCGCGCAGGCGCAACAGCGCGCGCCACTCGCCTGTCGGGGCCGTAGCCTCACCAGGCACCACAGCCGGCCCGCCCTCGGGGCAACCCGCCCCCTCGGGGGCCGCCCAGGACCAGGAGCTGTTGGCGAAGCCCGAACCGAAGAGGCGCAGGCGGAAGGTGGCCTCCTGCGCGGCCGGCACCTCCGCTCCGCGCGCCCACGCCGCGCCCGCGGCCCCGGCCTGCTCCAGGCAAACGCCCAGCACTCGCGGGCCCGGCGCCGCCTCCCCGGCGGCGTGGCCCAGGCAGAGCGCAGCCAGCAGCCAGCCCAGCCGCCCCGCCGCCGCCGCCATCGCCCGCTGCCCCCTCTCAGCCTCTGCGCAGCCTACCTCCGCCTCCTCCGGCCAATCGGCGCCAGACTCGCGCCTCCTTCGACTAATCAGCGCTGGCCTCGTGCCCCGTTTGCCAATGGGCGGCGCGTGGGGGCGGGCCCAGGGGGCGGGCTAGGCTGCGCCTGGGCGTAAACAAACGGCGCGGGTCGGGGCCGGCCGGGGGCGGGGCTGACAGCCCACGGGGTGGACTGGGGGCTCCGGGTGGGGTGTGGCCACCCACTGCACTGGCCGGCTCCAGCTCTGGGAGATCGCTGGCTGGAACGCGGGGCGGGCAGCGGTAGGCGGAGGTCTCGGTGAGGGAGACGTGCGGCTTTCTGAGGTAAGGCCCCGGAACCACCGACCTGGAGGCGGGGAAGGCCGAAGGGAAAACCGGGACTGGGCCCCGGGAAGCTAAACTTCCGTAGGATGCATGTTGATGGAGCCCGACCCTGCTGTGGGTCCAGGGACGGAGACGCAGCCCTGGGGCGAAAATAAGGAAACCTTGGACCCTCGCCTCTACTTCATGTTGTTATTTTCCAGGAGAAAAACGAAGCGTGTGACTCGACAAGGATGTTGAGGTCCAACGCGACCTAACACCCCAGTCCCATCCCAGCCACTCTTGTCAGGAATGCCTGCATCTGTCACTGCAGTTCTACTTCTTCCTTGGTCCCAGGCTCCCTGGGGAAATGACCTATAACTCATTTTGTTGGGAAAACCTTTGTACGGACACTTGCAGCAGTTGGATCACACTCAGAAAACCATCAATCCCCGAAGGCCTAAAGAATCCAGCGCAGGGCAGCTGCTCAGGAGTGCCCTCCCGCTAACAGTGAGAGGCCTCACAGTGCTGCTCCAACTGCTTCCTCCCACCTGTGCCATGCTTGCCCACCCCCTGGTTAGTCACAGCGTCAGCAGACTTGCCACTTGATCTTCAAGTCCCTCGTTGACTCTCCCTAGGCCATTTGCCTTACTGGTTATTTGGTTCAAGATATTTCCATGTTTTATCTAAATATTTGAGTTTTAAATCCATAGCTATTGTGGCTTCATTGGCTGATTCCTGCTTCTCTCTCAAGTCTGCAAACGTCACTTCCTGGAGCTGGTCTTCCTCGACCATTTTTACTAGATGGGTCAAGTTTGTGGGAGCTGTGTGCTCTCACCTAGTAGCATCTAGTGCTTATCTTATAGACCCATTCATTCATTCACTCATTCATTCAACAGGTATTTCCTGCATTGAGTGCCTGCAGTGTACCAGGTCCTGTTCTAGTGCTGGGATTTATGTGGAAATAAGAAAGTCCCTGCCCTCCTAGAGCTTAGGTTCTAGTATCTCTAGAGCATGTCCAGCATGGGGACAACAGGAAATGTACAAATCGTGTTTTAATATCTGGCAGTTAGGATTGGGGCCGAGCTGTTTTATGGAGGGTGACAGAAGGCTTCTCTAAGGAGGTTACATTTGCATAGAGGCCTAGATGGAGCAGGAGGTGAGCCTCACAGACCTGGGGAAAGTGTGTTCCCGGTAGAGGTAACAGCAAATCCAGGGGTCCCTGTGTGACTGTCTTCCTAGGAGGTCTGCCTCATTAGACTGAGGAGTGTGGAACCTGGTGTGGAACAACCGGATGGATGAAATTTACTCTTCCCACCTATACACAAGTTTTTGCATGTAATTCCTTTTATCTGGAATGTCCTTTCTGCCGACCCAAGTGCCTTTCTTTCTTTAAACATTCTTCCCGATTTGTCTGCTGTGAAGACAGCTGGCTTGAGTCACTGAGTCCTTAACACACTGTCACACGCCCCAGCTGAGGTACCTATGAGCACCGCAGGAGTGGACGCAGTGAGGTCACTCAGTCTCGGGCAGGCTCTTCCGGGATGAGCTCTCCCACTTCAAGACCACGACCAGCCCATGGGTAGACGAAAAGGCAACTGCATGTTAAAAAACAATGTGATCCTGTTTTTTTGGATCAGGCTCCTTTCTCCTTCAGCCCCCAGGGGAGAGCGGAGGGCCGATTTGCTCATTCCAACTGCCCATCCAGGACCCACAGGCAGGAGACCCCGAGGTGTCCCTCTCACGACGGGATTCCCAATTGTGGCCGCTGAGCACCTTTATCACGCATGTCCAGCAGCTCCTGTGACAACAGCCATGGTTATATATGTGCTGTAAATTACATTTCTGTCTCTTTGTTTACTGCTAAACAGCTCCTATAGAATGCTTGCCACTTGCCCTGACAAAGGTGACAGACACTTCTAGCTCTATGAGAAGTACCGAATATTGACGGAACTCAAATAGGTAAACCGTAGACTCACCAAGATTTCATTTTTCATTTTTTATTACCAATCAAAAAATAAATTCCATATATTGTTTAGCAAATATTATCATTTTGTGACAAAAGACACAAGAGTCGTAACAACAAAACTCCCCGAGAGTCAAACTCATAACAATGCCAAAATAAATCACAAAAATATACAAATTAAAATCTTACGCAAAATAAATAAGAGTCATTTGCTACGGTGGCTGTGACTTGCCTACCCCTTAGGAGGCCATCTGCACGGTTCTCCCTCACACAGGCAGACGCGCAGGGACGGGCCCGTTCCAAGGTAGGGCTCAGCCCAGGAACCAGAGGTTGGAATAGGAAGTGAAAAATTGCACTGGGAGGAAGAAGTCATGGACCAATAATATCTGGAAGTCATTACAACCCTCTGCAAGAAGAGATTATAAATGGGGAAGGGAAGGGCAGGGCAAGGGCGGAGGGCGCGCTGTTGATAGGAATTGTGTGTGCAGAGAGGTAGCTGTGGAAGTGTGTGTGCCCACTCCTTGTACTTCATACACTCACTCGGTTCAGGGCAATGCACTTGGCCCCGCCTGGCACCCGGGTCTCAGGAACACCGCTTTGCAAGCTCCTGTGTACACTCAGGAAGCAAGCTGTTCCTGTAGAAAACTAAGGGGTCCCCCCAACAGGAAACAGGTCTGGTGTCTGAGAACCCATGGGTGTCATCACCTTCTCTCCAGACCTTTAGGAATAAATTCTGTGACTGGCCAGGGGCAGGCATACTTGGTGAAAGACATTTCCTGGTCCCAAGACTTAGGGTTCTCCAGGCACCTGAAGCGCAGAGCACTTGGCTGAGGAAGGAGTGAACAAACAATACTCAGGCCCAAGGCCTGCAGAGCCCCCCCCCCCGATCTTGGGCCCCAGCAACTGTGCCACCAAACAGAAGGGCCAACACGGTCCTTGGTCCCACAGCCTCCCAGGAATGGGGAGCCTAGAGCTGTGCGGCAGGGCCTGACTCGGCCCCAGGGAAAGGCGCTGGGGCCAGAGTTCCTGTGGGCGTGGAGCTCTGGGGGTCCAGTACCACCAGCTTCAGCACAGGCCAGGATGAGGCCTCACTGTAGGGTTACGACATGGGGGATCCAGGGCTGCCAGTAGTGTGCCTTTGAGGTGGGAATCTTTCCTGGGTCCTGGACGTGTGTGAACAGGCAGGTCCCCCATGTGACCAGGGGACAGGCCATGCAGAACCTGCTGACGCTGGCTTCCCACATGTCCTCAGTCCTCAGCCCCCAAGAAGCCTTGGGGTTTGGGATTAGAAGTAGGGAGTCTGGAAAGCAGGGTTCCTGGGTCACTGTCTGAGACTGGACTTTGGTTGTGGGCTGGGGAAGGGATGGTATCACTTGCTGGCAATGCACGACCAGATTCCCTCCTAGAACTGAAAGGAGTATCACAGCCAAGTCACCTCAAATGTAGATGCTGTCCCCACCCAGGGGAAAACCTTTGGTAGAAGTGAGAGCAGCAGGGAGCAGGGGCGAGCAATCTGAAAGGTGGGAGACCCTGCCTATCACTTTGGGTCAGCCCCATTACAAGGGGAGACTTGTCCAAAGGGGCAGATATGAGGCGAACCAATGGGGACAGGGGTGAGAATCTCACTGGCCCCAACTCACCAGGAGGGCCCATCAGCAGTTCTTAGAAATTCCTTGATCTAGCGAGTGACAGGAGTAGGCACGCTCTTCTGCCGCTGGGAGCATCTGTCCCTGGTCACAGCTGCCCAGACCCCTCGGCCTCAGTGACATCAAGACCAGCCTCCATGCACGTGTCCCAGTTGTTCTCAGTACTATTTGGTTCTTTGCTTCCTGGAAAGAACTGTCCTCCCAAGAGAAAGCCTTCCTCCAGTGGGCCTCTGGGACCCCGTCTCTGGAGGATGAGGGAGGACGAGTGGGCTCCCTGAGTTGGGGACATAGCCGAAAGGTCGTGGCTGGGAGCAGATTATGGCTATTGCTTCCTGGGGTGAGAAACCCCACCCCTTTTAAAGATTTTGTGGAAAAAAACAATTTCTTAAAGTTCCTTAACCCTGTCTTCCCTTCCCCAAATGATATTTAAAAGGAGGAGCAATAAGCCTAGTTTAGAAAGTCTCCAGTAAAAAACACCTCGCTCACGGTGGCCGCCCAGCACCCATGGTCCAGGGCAGGGCAGCCGCTGCTCCGAGCTGCTCACAGGTCCTTGGCAGACGCCAGTTCCCCCGTGGGCTGGGGGCCACCTGGCTGCTCGGTTAGATGGGCCATCTGCACCCCATCTGGCCTGACAGGCTCCCTGTCCTCAGGTGGGCCCACTGGGGCGGCCCCCGTGGAGCTGGCGGGGGGCCCCGGGCCCTCCTGTCAGATGGCGCTCTCAGGGGAAGCTCTGCGCAGAGAGGCGTTGCGTTCGTTCAGTAGAGTCGTCGTCTCATCCACCATGGGCAGCTCCGGCTTCTCGGCCAGGTTCTCCGTGCAGATGGTGCACCCATCCAGGGGAAACTGAGGGCAGTTGTCCATCCGCGAGGCCAGCAGCCCATTCTGGTACTGCTGCCTGGTGATCTGCAAGAGGGATGGCCGAGGGTCACAGAAAGCAGGTGGGGGGCAGGGGGACAGCCTGCTCGAGGCCAGCAGGTAGGAGGCTGTGAGTCCAGAGGACAGCTATGAGCAGCCGGTGTCTCCAGGAGCCTGTGGGAGGGTGAGGAGCAGGGTAGAGGGCAGCATGTGTGGGGTGTGCTGGGGGAAGGGGTGAGCCGCTGGTTCCTGCGGCAGAGCCGAGGCTGAAGGCGGCACGGGTCAAGCTCACCTTAATGTACTGCAGGTCCGTGAGCGCCCGGACACTGAAGTCAGACACGTACTGGCCCAGGACAGAGCTGCCCAGCTGGTTGCTGCTGCCCGCCAAGGGCGCTGCACTCGGGAGGTCCACGCGGTCCGGGTAGCTGAGGGAGGCCGAGCGGCTCAGGGGGCTGGGGTGGGACGGGGAGCGGTCTATGGGAGAGACAGGCTGTCAGGCCCCAAGGCACCCTGGTGCCCTCACAGCCTCTTGTCCACCTCGTCCCAGACGCTCAGCGGGAACAGGAACGGTTCCTAAGGCCAAGCACAGGCTCTCACCGACATCATCAAAGCAAACGACTCATTTGTTTAGCAGGGTTGTGCAATAAGTATCAAAACATCCACCAAAACAAACAGAACAGAAAACAAAAACCAAAGATGCAGGAAGTTTATGGCTACAAACCCCTCATTTCCTCAACAACTGATGGGTCAAGGCAGCTGCTCCCCTCATCTCAGTAACAGCTTATGTCAGTGGATATAAGCCGCAGAAGTTTAAATTATATTAAAAGGAAGAGTACACAGTTTGCACTCACACACACCCAATGTGACACCTGCTCACATCTGAAAATGCTCGTAGGAGGTCAAACATGTCTTCTGCACATGACCTGTTCTGTGTGGACAGTCCTACCCAGCCTGGCCGGGGCACCTGGGGTAGCAGGTTCCTCTCCCAGGAACCGGGGGGCCCCACAGCTACAGGCTGCCCCCTAACCCCACCACTGGGGCTGGTCCCAGTGCCCTTCCCTGCCACCAGGGGCAGCGCAGGCCTCCATTCCATTGACTGTCACCAGGAAAGGGGGGTGACTCAACTTCAAATGAGGAAGGAACATGCTCCTTAGTTTGAAAAGGGAACCACACACACGTTAATGTGCATCATGAGCTCTTGTTCTTGAGAACACTTAGAAAACAACGAAATCCACAAAGACGTTAATCGTGAAGGCAGGCTGGCTTGTTCAAACAGGAAGTGGACTAAGCTCATCTGCTGAGTTAACTGCTAAGTTACTAACTACTAAGTTGGCCTTTCTAACAAACATCCAGGTGACTGAATGACCAACAGAGCTGTAACCAAGTAACCCTGAATCAGGGACATGCCACCTTTGAGTGTCATTCAGAAAACTCAGAAGATAATACTCTGGATATTCCACGACCGGGTAGTATCCACTGAGAATGTCAAGTGCACATGTCACTTATTGTACCTGAAGGAAGTTCTGGTTCTAGAACTTAATGTACTTCTGAATAAGTTCTAGGAAAAAACAAATACTAGGGGGTCACTTAATATTTCATACTAATTATTTGGATGTTGGAATGTTGTAAATTAATGCTTAACACACCAGTAACAGGAACTCAATTTAAAACCAACACCAATTAGTGACATGGCCTATTAAAAATAGAGGCCCTAAAAAGGTATACACCAAAATATGAAGTGTTGTTTCTGAATAATGAAATTATGATGCTTCTTAATATTCTTAGACTTTTTTCTATTTTCCCAGTTTTCCAAATAAGTTCTGGTACTTTTATGATTATAACAAAACAATATATGTAACAAAAAATAGGGGGTTTTGACTTGGTAATTCCATTTCTGAAAGAATAGTCTAAGGACATAATCTTAAACACAACAAATGTTTTTCATAAAGAGGTTTATGTCACATGTAAGGGGGCAGCAACAAATGAAGGCACGTCTACTTGGTGGAACTCTAACTAGAAAGCTTATGGAAAAGCATCTCTGGTCCCACATTAGATAAAAACATCAGGATTCACATCTGTCCGCGCCAACTCCAGGCCATACATGACAGCAGAGCAAGTGCACAGAGGAAGAGGGAGGCTGGGGTGGTGGCCATGAGCGCCAGATGGCCCATCTGTGTTCATCAGACAGCCCTGCTCGAAGGCCATTACCAGCTTCCCATTCCAACTAAAAGTTGGTTATGTTTGAAAGGGACCAGTGACTTCCAATCCACCTTTTACCATTTTTTTTTTAGAAGAGGATCAATAGGATAGTGTGCTTTAGTGGTTACGAAGGAAAAAACCCAGCTGCAGGAATAGAAAATGGGAAACAATTGACGGAGGTGTTAGGTTTTCAGGGCTGTGGGGGCTCAGGTACGTCTCTAAGTCACGCACTGAGCCTGGAGCTCCAAAACACCGTCATGGTCTTAACCTCCTCCGGGCTCACCAGGCCAGGCTAGGACACTGGTGACAAGGGCAGCACTTGCCACCACCTTCTGCTGCATCAGAACACGGATGGGCATCCCTCAAACTGAATGGTCTGGCCAGCACAGTTCCCACCAGTCCTAGGACAGGGCTCAGGAGTATGACATATCAAAGGCCAGAACCAGAATATAGTGTTTGGTCTTTTCCTAAATATTTTGACTGAAATGTCACATTTTAGTTGCAATAGAGAAAAAACAAATAATAATTGAGCTCCAACTAAACATTTTATATCAGTTCCCTCACTGTTCCCTGCAATTCTTAGTGGGCACATGTATTGTTCCCATTTCACATGAAGAAACCAAGACTTAGGGAGGATAAGTCAGCCCCCGGAATCACCGAGCTCGGAACTGCGGAGACGGCATTCACACAGGCAGTAACTGCCCAGCCGCTGTACCCCTTTGCTTCCTGGACCCCATCTCATACCAGCAGCCACAGAATGAACAGCAAAGCCTATGAAGAAAGGTGGGAAGCTTTTTAGAGAAAGCTGGTGAGCTGACAAGTAAGCCATCCTGCTGAGGTCTGGGAGCGACCTTGATTCGGGGGCTGAATAGCTCAGCCTGGCTGGGAGCAACCCTCCGCCACAACCTGTCATCTGTGTGTGTGTGTGTGTGTGTGTGTGTGTGTGTGTGTGTGTGTGTGTGTTTCTGTGTGTTGTGTATTGTATGTGTGTTGTGTTATTGTGTGTTGTGTGGGCATCCCCGAAGGTTCTTCAGTCCTTAAGGGGACGTGCACGTGTGCACAAAACACAACACACCACACAACACACTTTTGGGGAAGCCCTTCAAGGACCAGAGCAAAGCCACCAGTAACTGGACCCCAGGCCAGGCTGGCCCACAAGTGTGAACAGGTTAATGCAGCCGCGGTGTGTGTGCTCAGGAGACAGGTGGCAGTGCAAATTTGTGCAGCCATGCCAGGTTACCTGATAGCCAGGAGAGGAGGGAGTTCCGCTTGCCAGGCGGACACCCGACCTGGGTTGAAGGCACTGGAGCAAAGGAGGAAAAGGTCAGTGATGGGTGGGGTCCAGGTCAGGGGCCAGGACATGGAGCCACAGGAAGCAGGCCAGCTGTCCAGGCTCCCTCGGGCAGCAAGAGGGCACAGTGGAAAAGGGGACACGGCTCTGATGGGGAGGGTGCTCAGGGCAGACCCCCAAGGCCTGCTCAGAAGTCATCTCCTTTCCCTTCCAGCCCTTCCAAGTGGGAACTGAGGGCCGCCAGGTCAAGAGACAGAGCCCAGGACTGACCCAGTCCTGAGGCCTCGCTGCCTGGAGGAAATGTCCCATGACTGTGTGCTCTTCTGAACCAGATTCCCCAAGCTGGAGGGTAAGAGGTGCTCTCAGGAGGGGCGGAGAGTCAGCCGGGGGGCGGGGTGGCCACCTGCTCCAAACCACGTTCTGGAAGCTGTGTTCCCCTGCTTCCCTCCCTCCAGGAGCTGGCTCAGGCATGGGGTCCTCTTTGTCAAGCCTGGCCTGTCCCCTAGCACCAAAGCAGACTTCCACTCTCCAGTCTACAGCAAACTGGGCCCTTCTCGAGGCTCAGAGGGGTCCCACAACCCGTGAGGAACTGCCCAGGTGGGATGCGGCCCTCACCTGCAGTGCGCCCACTCCAGCCACAAGGGCCCTCTGACGGGGTCCAGAGCCACCCATGACTGGAGACACTGAGGACTCGGGGTGGCCAGAGCAGCCCTTCCCTGCATGAGCCATAACCTCTCTTGGAGGGTGTCCGGTATCATCTTTGCCCTCAAGGCCCTTTATTCTGTCAGAACCAACCCTGAGCAAGACGTGGCGGCTAAGTCCGAGAAGTCTCCACTGGCCCTGGCCTGGCTCCCAACCACAGTACTTCGGACCCTTCAGCCCCACCCTGGGTTCCCTGTCCCGGTCTTCCCGGGCCCTGCAGCCTCCGTCCACCTGACTCCTCTTCTCAGCTCTCCTCCTGTTGTGACAGCCAGTGAGGGCCACCAGAGCCTGCTGGCCCATGCTGCTGCCACACTTCCCCTGCTCAAGGCCATCAACAGCTTCCTACTTCCCATCACAACCAAGCACCATCAGCCTCCTTGGGCTCCTGACTTGTCCTTGCTCCCAGTCCCCCACCCCTGGAGGCTGGTCTCGCCCTCTCAGGACTCTCAGCGCCCTGCAGGCCTCTCTCAGAAGCCCTTCCCGTCCCCACCAAGGGAACAAGTTGCTGGTCTCCCAGGCTGCCGCCTCCAGGCCCCGTAGCTCCGGCCCTGGCAGATCTCCCTCTCCCTATTTAGGTGGCTTTAGTTATGAGCCACCTAAATAAGTTATGAGCCACCACTAGTTATGAGACACCTAAATGCTGAGGTTCTGGGGCCACTCGCTGCCTCTCCCTCACCAGGCCTGCTGGAGGGCAGCACAGATGTGGCCAGTGACTCACCAGGGGGGGACGAAGACAGGGCCATGGTCCCGTAGTAGGAGAATGCGCCCGTCTCAAACTTCATGTTCTCCTTCCCAGCCTCCACCTCCACCTTCCCCTGAAAGAACAAAGGGTCAGGGTTACAGAGTGACGAGGAGAAAAGGACGAGGCAAGAGGGAGCTGTGGGGGGCGGAGGGCTGGAGGACGGCCACTCAGGCAGACGACAGACAACAGGGAACAGAGACTCAGGGCAGGCCGCACGCTCTACTCCGGGGAGAGAAGCCTGCGTCCCCACTGTCTCAGCGAGGAGGGCAGGTGTGAGCGGGCGCTCACCTGCAGGATGAGGACGAAGTAGTCAGCTGGCTTGTTCCGCGTGTACAGGTAGTGGCGGGCATAGTACTTGTTGTGGTCGTCAAACTTGACCTCCTGAATGACATCCGGGTACTTGAGCAGCCGGAGCAGGATCTTCTCTGATATCAGAGAAGGGCTGAACTGGGGGACCTCTGCAGGGGGACAGAGGAGAACAGCTCCCTCACTGCCCGGCCCTTTCCTCTGGTTCTGCACCCCCAGGAAGGGAGCGCCCAGGCTCTGGACTGGTCAGACTGGAGTCTGTGTGCCCACTGGGCTTGAACGGTGGCTCCTGCACTAACGGGGCATGACCTCGGGTGAGTTACTTGACCTGTCTCTCCATTTCCTCATCTGTAAAATGGGGATGGAAACTTCCTAGGGTCATTGTGAGGAAATGACACAATACGTACAAGCACTTAGGCACATTCTGGGTATAAATCAAGTGCCTGATACATGTCAGCCTCATTGCCAACATCACACGTATCATGGCAGGGGAGACAGAGAAGGAATTGTCACACCTTTAGCAAGTAAAGATTGGGAAGGAAGTCAGATTGGGGTGGGGGCAGAGTAGGGAGGCCAGGTCCCCATGGGAGCGGTGACCCAGGTGAGAAGAAAGCTGTGACTCGGCACTAGAGGCCAGGTCCTGCGGTCAAGTCCAGCACATGCAGGCAGAGGGGAGGCAGGAGAGACGTGGACAGAGCTGGCTGCAGGCCCCTCACAGGAGAGGAGCTGGGCATGGGCTACGGGCTGCACTTGGGCGGGCCCGGGGCACGGGGAAGGGCTTCCTTCTCCCTCCTCCTGCACAAGCCTCGACGGGCCCACTGTAGGTCCTCCCAGGACTTATTTTCAAAAGTGACCCAGACGCGTCCTAGAAGTCTGCTCATAGGCAAAGCACATCACAGACCGAGCCCTGGGAGCTGTCCTGCCCTCCCCGAGGCAGCCAGGTCTCCCCACACTTGGCATCTGTGCAGTCCTCATCCCAAGGGGCAGCAGCCCGGGGCCCAGTCCTTTTCCCCCCGTGACTGTGTCCCAGCAGAAGGAACTGTCACGCCCAAGGCCCTCCTCCCGCTCTCACCTGTGGCCAGGAAGCGGTGAGCAGCCAGGAGCAGCTGAGGTGAGATTTTCACCTTGAGTTCGTTGTCAGCATCCTTGAAGGCTGAGAAGTCCCGTTTGTTCTTCTCAGACACCCGTTTCCGGCTTCGGTTGTCAGCTGCAAGAGAAGGAACCTGGAGCTGAGCACGCTGTCCCCTCAGTGGACTCAGGAACAGACTGGAGTCCGCCCACCCGCCACTGGGCCGCAGGCCGCCCTTCCACACAAAAGCAGCAGGGCTGGTCCCCGGGCTGACCCTGAGGCAAAGGCCCAAGCAGCCTCCTGTCCCGGCTCTGAGCAGCGTGCTCCCTGCTTGCCTGGGCCTCAGGGGGCCGGCTCTCCATGTCCCCGCACTGTGGCCTTCTCACCCAGGACAGCAGGTGCCAGGCCTAAGGAGGAAAGGGGCTCCGGGCCTGTGGGGAGGGTGGAACTCACTGTACATATCAGACTCGTCCAGGATCTCGGACTTGATGATCTCCTCAATGACGTCCTCCAGGGTGACCAGGCCCAGGACCTCGTAGAAGGGGTCACCTTCACCCTCGTTGTTCACCTTCTGCACGATGGCCAGGTGGGACTTCCCTGGGGGACAATGCAATGAGTCAAACAAGAGCAAAGGGACCAGTCATGAGACGCCTCCACCAAATGTTAACACACTTGGGGTCATGAGTCATTGGGGTGGGGTCAGGGCTGGTTTTTCCCTTTTCTGAATTTCCTGAAGTGTCTATTGCTTTTATGAAAAGGAAAACTGGAAGTGTTTTTTAATGTCAAGGCATTAAGGACTATTTGTTCAGTAGAATGAAAATGGAAGGGTCGTGCTAGCTCCAGGTACGAGGGGCTCCGGGGAGGCAAGCATGCACACTCGCAACCCGTGGACAGAGAAGTGGCCACTGTCAGCGATAGGTGAATGCCAGCGGGACCTGGGGCCCCCCAGAAGGCCCCTGAGCCCACTCACCATGAGGCCTCAGGGGCCATTCATACTCCTTCACCCAGCTCCTGGGCAAAACTCCCCTGCAGGTGCCCCGGGGCTGTGACACACCCCAGGCAAAGACTCTCTGCCCAGAGTCATTAACAAATTACCCAGGATATAATTAGGCCGGCAGGCACTGTAATCGGAGAAGGGCCATCCTAAAACCTAAAACAAGAGAAAGCTGGGGGGAAAAGGAGACAGCCTCCACAGCATTATGGGCTGGCAGGGTTTCCCAGATCCTCCTGGGTTCCCACCCTGCTCTCGTGCCCCTGACCCCAGTGTGTGACAACAGGGAGACAGCCCAGAAGGGCTGGGCCCACACTCAGGGTGAAGGAACGGTGTGCCCCATGTGAGACACAGGTTTGGAGCAGGCTAAGGGAGAAAGCCCCGGGAGAGCTGTGACAGTCAAGTCTTTTCATAGCCTCCCCTTTACCATCCAACTTTAGGGCCTCACTAAGGACATCTCTGGACGTTCTCCAGGTCTCTAAGCCACCAGAAATCCCCCAACCCCTCTTTGGAACCCCTAGGGGCCTCGTAGGGAGAGCAGAGATCCCAGTTCTCACAGCATTTGTAAAAAAACAAAATCAAACGTATCCGAGGACAACACCATGGTGAGGGGACACTGTTCTGGGAAACATTTTCACCCACACAGTGGCCGTCACTAAGATACACTTACTTCCAGCTGCGAGTTGTAGTCAAAACACTTTCAGCACCTTGCTAGACAAAACCATGGCTTGACGCGATTAAAAATTTCCCAGCATCTTCGAGAGATGAGCCAACAAGAGGAAGACACCTACCAGGTCCTGGGGCCAGGACCCTGCACGTCCCCCATGTCCTTGCCTGCTGGAGGACAGCCCTCCAGAGAGAACAATGCTCCAAGGGGCCTGGGTCCACCAGCTGGACCATGTCATCAGACGGAACCAGAAAGAACTAAGCAGATAGCTTTGGTCCCCTTTCCAGCCTGGCACACTGAGCCTGGCGATGCCCAGCGCTGGGGACACAGACAGGCCCTCACAGGTACAATGCTTGGTAGTGCAAGGAAGGCAGGCATATTTCAGGAGGCCAATCTGTTAGTTTGTCTCAAAACGAAGGGTCCCAACCTTGGCCTCAGAAATTCCACTTGTGGGAACTTATCCTACGGATGTATTCTTCACAAAGGCAGAGGGAGTCATCAGAACATTCTTTTTCACAACCTCAAAGCAGAGAGAATGCAACAGGAAAGCTGAACGGGGCACAACTACCTGGGGACGAGGTGGCAGGGCTGGCTGGATGGATGAAATGTGGAGCAAAACATGAGACACGCAGTTAGTGGCAGAGTAAGTAACAGGACAGAATGTGTGGTGCCATCTGCCTGCATAGAAATGGGATGGCGTGGGGGAGGGGCTGGAAATGTCCAGAAGAGGGCACAGTGGTCACTTTGAGGGCACGTGAAGTTGTGTGGGGTTCTTATCACTTACTCTATACCCTTCTATATTGTTCCATTTGATGGGCATGTTTTACTTCTATACTTCTTTCATTGAGAAAAACATTAAGGGAAAAAACAAAATTAAGGGGCAAGAACAAAGGGAACTGGTGAGTCTAGGGTGAGCAATGATCCTCTGTGCCTGTCCTGCCTTCTGCACACGTGGGCCCAGGAACGCAGTGCGTGTCTGAAGGCGGCCCAGTTAGCAGCCCCCTGCTCGCACCCCAGGAGTCAGAGGCCCTGAAGACTCAGCTTCAGTAACCTGAGATGTGCTCCCCACTGAAACCTCTCATCAACCCACAGTCATGGGCTGCACTGGGCCTCCCTGGGAGAGGCTGGTGGCTCCTCTAAAGGAGGGAAATGTCCCTCCTGCAGGAGCAATGAGCTGACTCCTTGAGCGCCATCTGGGGCTACTCTCAGCCTCCCACCCCAGGCTCCTTTGTCTGTGGAACCCATTGGTGCCTGTGGCGCCCTCTTGTGGCAGCACCCTCCAGATGGGTACCTTGTGGGAGTGCACACCTGGGGCACCACCTGGCACCCCTACTCTGCAGGGTAAGAGACTGGCACACTGGCACTGACTGGCCAGCCAGTTGGGGCTCCCCACAGAGGTGCTGAGCCAGGGGTCTGTCAGTCACCCTCTGCTGCCCCAGCCACTGGAGCCTGGGCTGTGTCTGCTTTTATGAATTTGTCTGCCCAGAGGGGCCATTTTTTCTATTAGAAGAATGTTCCCCTGTCCAAGGTCACCAGTGACCTCCCTGTTGGAGGTCTCACGCTCAGGCTGCAGCCTCCGACCAGGGGCCACTCTCTCCCTCCTCCTGGAAGTCCTTCTAGGACACTGCTCTCCTGGTGTCCCTCTGACCTCAGAGGCTGCTCCGTCCTCTTAATGCGGAGGGTCTCAGGGCTCAGTCCTTGCACCTGGTCCCTTGTCTTGTGACTTTAAATACAAACTATACATCAAGGCATCTCAAATAAGTTATTTGCAACCCAGCCCTCTCCTGTGCCCTCCAGACCCATACATCCAACTGTTGGCTAACAGCTAGCTCTGCATGGATGTCTAACACCTTGAACTTAACCTCCAAAACCAAGCTCCTGCTCTTCCCACCATCTCCCTCTCTCCAGCTGATGGGCAGTAAGGGAGTAAACTTTGCTTCCTGTTTCTTTACCCTTCTACTTCCAACCCTTTCAGCAAACCCATCAGTTCTGTCTGCCTGAGGCACCCAGAATCCAACCTCTTCTGGCAGCCTCCACGGCCTCTGCCATATTCTGGGCCACTAGCCTCTTTCTCACCGATGGGGCAGGAGCAGCCTCTCACCATCATCCTGCTTCATCCTAGACCCATGTCTACTCTCAACACTGCAGCAAGAGGACCCTCTTCCAGAGAAGTCAGGTGGCCTCATGCCACATTCCTCAGTGGCCAGGTCCCCAAGCCCCTGGTGCTGGCCCCTCACCCTGTCTCCTCCTCTTCCTCTCTCTCCTGTGCTGTCAGTCAGGCCCCCTGTTCCCTCCCTGCTGTCCCTCAAACACTTGAGGTCACTCCCTTTACCTGGCTGCTCCTCCCCCACATCTCTGCACAACTTCTCCCCTTCAGGTCTTTGTTCAAACGTCACCCTCTCCCTGAGGCCTCACTGACCACAACCCCTCCTCCAGCACCCCAAGCAGTCACTATAGACATGTAATGTGCATTTACATGTATGGCATCTTTTCCACTGGCCTCCAGTCCATTACAGCAGGGGCTTTGGTCTGGGAGTCCCCAAACCCAGAGTAGTGGTCCCGACTAGCGGGAATTCCCGCCTGTTCTCTGGAATTTTTTTCTTTTTCACTTTCCCGAATCCCGAGATACAAACTGTTTTCCGTTCTCCACGATGAATCGATGAATCATTTCCACACAGTGACGGCCAACACTACCAACCACCTGGGTTCAAGGAGCAGATTTTCCCAATTTCCCGATCACCTTTTCTCAGGATTCGGGAACGGGAAAGCGAAAATAAAATCCTGAGAACGGGCAGGAATTCCCGCCTGGAAACCCTAGTCCCGACGGTCCCCAAGCCCAGAGCAGTGGGACACGGGACTCAATTCACACAGGGAGGGGAAGGGATACAGGCTAGAGAAGGAATTATTTTGAATTTCAGTAATTGAGAAGCTTCTGTAATTCAGAAAGCACTTAATTTATCTACCATTTAAAATAAGAACATCAACTTAGGACTTACATGTTTATGATTCTCAGCGAATAGAATTTAAATCTAATACAGAATTCTCTATTAATGAATTATCTCACTTTATTATTAGTATCCATTCAACTGGATAACTGGATTTGGAGGATGGTTGGGGTAAGAAATGAAACATGAAATTTTAAATAACACATCTACTCCAAAGGCTGTGACTCTCTCATTTTTCTTTTTTGTTTTTTATGTGTATTTTCCCCCCTTTTTCCGCCTCCCCCCTCCTCTCTGGTTCAAGCCGTTGTTTTTTTCAGTCTAATTGTATAGGACACAGCTCCCTGGCCCATGCTGTATTCAACCTTGCACTCCCCTCAGCGGGTCGTCGGTTGGCCTCTCATAGCAGCTCCCGGCAGCTCTCGCCAGCTGCCAGCCACTCACGATGGCTGCCTGCCATTTATGCTGGCTGCCGTCCACCGGTTGCTCCTGGCAGCACATGGCAGCCCCGCGGCAGCTCACGCCAGCTCACGGGAGTAAAGCCATTGTTCACGATCTTAGCTGTAGAGGGCGCAGCTCACTGGCCCATGTGGGAATCAAACCGGCGACCTCGGCATTAGGAGCACCGTGCTCCAGCCAGCCAGTTGAGCCATCGGGCCGGCCCTGACTCCCTCATTTTTCAAAGCAGTCCTTATTCAAAGAAAAAAGACTGGAAAAACAGCAAAATGTTCATATGAAATTGCTGACATTCGACTATTTTTGACCAACAAACAATTTCATATGATTTAACTTAACAATATAGGGGATTCAGGATGGGTTTATTTTCTTTTTCATACTTTTCTGAGTAGAAAGTTCAGAATTTCCATCATCAGTAGTCCAAACTTCAGAATCAGAAAGATGCATGCACATCGAAGTAACTTAAAAGCCTCTCATACTGCTTCCTCTGAGACGTGGGGCTTCCTGAGCCTTCAACCCAAGCATGGCCAGAAAGGGGTGCCCTGGCTGTGGGAAAGGAGCATCTTGATGCCACTGTCCCTCAGTCTCCCCTGGGCCACACCTGCTGCCAGCTTGCCCACCTCGTCCTTTGTCACCCTTTGTCCAGCCAGGTCCCTTCCCAAGTCACAGAACTGCATTCAAGGCCTCTAGAGACCTTGAGGGACCGGGCAGATCCTCTGCCACCTGGAACAGGGGTAAGGACTGAGAAGACCCTCCCCCGCCACCTCTTTACCCTTCAGCCCTGGGTGGCCCAGCCCATGCCCCACTTCTTCCTCTCCTAGCACTTGCACGGCTATGGTGTCCATGTCCCCAAGGAGCAGGCCACAGCTCGGCCAGGCCTGCACTGTGCCACCCCTCCTCCCACCCCATGCCTAGAGCACGGCATGCTTCAGACTCCTTGCTGGACACACACAGGCGGGGCCGAGGGCCCCAGGAAGCCCAGTTGCCTTCCTCCGCTATGTCTTCCTCCCTCATAAAAAGCTTTATCATCTCTCAAAGACCAGAAGGAGGACACATCACTAGGTGCTGGGTTTCAGAGTCCACAAGGGCCCTGCGAGGCTATACTCACCAGCTCTGGCTGCCTTTGTCATTGGTTAGTGCCTGGAACCCCAGATCAGACTTGGGTTGCCATCACCCAAGATGGTGTCCTCGGCACCCTCCTTGCTGGCATCCTGGCAAGTCCCACCTCCCGCCATCCCAGCTCCCAGGTCCTCAGGACTGGCCCGAGCTCTCAGGCCCTCCCATGGAGCCCTCCTTTCCTGAGAATCCTCTCCTCCTCTCTCCATCCTGGCCCCGCCACAGCAGGATTAAGTGACTATTAATAGTGCTGACCTCCACCAGCTGGAGGAGCGGGCTGATCGCAGCTAGGCAGTCGCAGGCAGGCAGGCGGAAGGACAGGCAGGGCACAGCAGCAGCAGCAGGAGACCCCTGTACAGATCTAAGGTGGGTGGGCAACCCCCACAGAGGGCTGGGCTGGAGGGCACCAGCATAGTGTTTAATCAATGAGCAACTTACGAGAACACTGAGGAGGTCCATTTTCACTTACACTAAAATGTATTATCAGACCCCAGAGACTAAAACAGCGCAGCACAGAACAAGGAAATTTCTTCTTCGCGATTGGTAGTGTGTGTCACAATGTAAACTGCGTGGACCCTGGGCTCAGACATACCTTAATACAAAGGAAATACCCAGGCTGGTGTGCAAGGTGTGCCCAGGAGGGCCGTCCCAGGTGGTTTAGGATGTGCTCTGCTGCCAGGGAACAAAAAGGCTGTGGCACACAGGGGTTTATCCAAAGAGATGGTGCTCACCATGTCTGCAAAGCAGAGGCTACACGATAGGACCGCATAAGCCATCGGCCCTGCTCTCTTACGCTTTGGCTTAATGCATTTTAAAATCAGTATGTTTTACTTCTGTATTTTTCCCTTTTGTAATCAGAAAAGAATGACACCTCATTTTGAGAGGGGGAGAAAAGCAATATATGAGGTGTGGTCAAATAATAACGTGAATGTTTAAATAAAAAAAATTACTACAGTAAACGACACATTGCCATTAATCCCCCTCAAATACTTCCCCTCGCTTCAAACACATTTATCCCCTTGTTCTTGCCACTTTCTGAAGCAGTTCTGGAAGTCCTCTTTTGTGAGTGTCTTTAGTTGCACTGTCACGGCTGTCTCGATGTCCTGAGTCATTTTGACTTTGGGGAAGAGCCAGAAGTTGCACAGTGCCAGATTCAATGAATAAGTTGGATGAGGATACACCATAACGTTTTTATCTGACAGAAATTGCTGTACCAGAAACGATGTGTGACACGGAGTATTGTCATGATGAAGGATGATTATTACACACTTTAAAACACACCTTCTCTGGGGCCGGCCTGGTGGCTCAGGTGGTTAGAGCTCCATGCTCCTAACTCCGAAGGCTGCCGGTTCGATTCCCACATGGGCCAGTGGGCTCTTAACCACAAGGTGCCGGTTCAATTCCTCGAGTCCCGCAAGGGATGGTGGGCAGCGCCCCCTGAAACTAAGATTGAACACGGCACCTTGAGCTGAGCTGCCTCCCGGATGGCTCAGTTGGTTGGAGCGCGTTCTCTCAACCACAAGGTTGCCAGTTCAATTCCTCGAGTCCCGCAAGGGATGGTGGGCAGCGCCCCCTGCAACTAAGATTGAACATAGCACCTTAAGCTGAGTTGCCACTGAGCTCCTGGATGCCTCAGTTGGATGGAATGCGTCCTCTCAACCACAAGGTTGCCAGTTCGACTCCCGCAAGAGATGGTGGGCTGTGCCCCCTGCAACTAGCAACAGCAACTGGACCTGGAGCTGAGCTGCGCCCTCCACAACTAAGATTGAAAGGACAACAACTTGACTTGGGAAAAAAAAGTCCTGGAAGTACACACTGTCCCCCAATAAAGTCCTGTTCCCCTTCCCCAATAAAATCTTTAAAAACAAAACAAAAAACACCTCTCTGAACCATAGCTCACACCCGACTAACCATAGCTCACACCCGACTGACTGCACTGAACAAGTTGAAACTTGTCACACACTGTTACTAAGGTTTGACGCTCTGCTTCCCCATATTGAAGATCCCTGCCTTTCCGTTGGATGGCACACGGCAGCAGCATTCACCATATTTTGTGATCACAACGGAAACGCTCCCACACATCACTTCTGGTACAGCAACTTCTGTCAAATAAAACATTACGGTGTGTCATCATCTACCTTCTTCACCAGATCTGGCACCACGTGACTTCTAGCTCTTCCCCAAAGTCAAAATGTTTCCCCAAAGTCAAAGACCAAAGACCATGAAAGGTAAACGTTGTGAATCGATTCAGGACATCGAGGCAGCCATGACAGTGTAACTAAAGATACTCACGAAAGAGGACTTCCAGAACTGCTTCAGAAAGTGGCAAGAAGGATGGAATAAGTGTGTTCGAAGTGAGGGGGAGTATTTTGAGGGGGATTAATGGCAATGTGTCTTTTACTGTAATCAATTTTTTTTAAATTTAAACATTCACAGTATTTTGTGATCACATCTCATATCTCACTGCTGACTTACTGGATAGAATAAGACGCACCAAAAATAGGCACATTTTGGATGGTAGGATAAGGATGGCTTTCAGTTCTTAATCATTTTCCACTTTTCTACAATAAATATATTGCTTTAATTTTACTTTTTAAGCTCGGTTCGACTCCCCGTGGAACTGGTGGATGCCAGGATGGACCTAAGTGTGTCCCATCTGTTTGTTTCCGGTTGTTCCTACTGTCCCCGCCCGTGCATCCTGTGACCTGCATGCCACGCTGTGACGATTCCTTTATAGACATGCAGTCACTCGGCCAAGTGTTCAGACACCTCCAAATCACCTTCCGTAGAGTGGGGGCCCAACTTACACTCTCACCAGTGCTAATAAGAGTCATTATTCCCCCCCACCTTCTTCCGCCTCCCCCACACTCCGGTTCAAGCCGTTGTTTCTCAGTCTAGTTGTGTAGGACTCAGCTCCCTGGCCCCTGCTGGTGTTATGAGCCTTGCGCTCCCCCCGGCTGAGGTAGTCGGTTGTCGGTCAGCCACTCACAGCAGCTCATGGCAGCTCTCCTGGCTGCCGGCCACTCTCGATGGCCACTGGCCACTCATGGTGGCACACGGCAGCCCATGGCAGCACATGGCAGCTCACGCCAACCTCTGGCTGCTCACCGCAGCCCAGCTCCAGGGAGAGCCATTGTTCACAATCTTAGCTGTAGATGGCATAGCTCACAGGCCCATGTGGGAATCGAACCGGCGACGTCGGTGTTAGGAGCACGGCGCTCCAACCACCTGAGCCACTGGGCTGGCCCCTAGTCATTATTTCTTGATTCATTCCTTGACCCCCTAGCACGAGGCTAAATATACAGCAGTTGCTCAATAAGTCAGCTACTCCATAAATACCACCCATGAAAAGATGGCATTTTAGCTAGTTATGTTTTTAAAGGAAATAAATGAAAATGGAAGGCAAGACAGAGATAAAAAGAGTACAACAGAAAACAAGAGAGAAAGTGATAGGAAGACAGCCTCATGGAAAAGAGAAATGGTAAAGCAGACACGGTGGCCCATGGTCCGCACGTAAAATGATTTCTAGAGACTTCCCGGGAGACTGGCCTCGCCATCCGGAGCAAGACACACGAACAACACAGAGGCCAGCTGTGTGGGACCTTTCAGAACAGAGTCTCCGAAGGAGAGACTCATCCAAAATAAATGAGCAACTTCAGCTTTTGTTTATACACAGGGTCCCTGACCATGGAAGTCCCAGGAATAAGCAAGCACAAGGGCCTACGGAGGCCAGAGGCCACCCGCCGTCTCTGCCCCTGCCAGCCTGTTAATCCGCAAGGGCAAGCAGGCGCCAGAAGTCCGGGCAGAGTGCTTGGCCAGAGCATCAAAACTATTAAGAAAATGATTTGAAACAGACATACAGCCACTGTCAGTACTAATAGTGCCGTAATGGAACGTTGTGCCTTGAGAAATTATATATATAAAGTATGTGCTAGAGAAGATATGAATGGTAACTATTAGCAAGACATTTAAAAATTACGGTTATTTCATCTTCACCTCTTTAAAAAATGTTTGTGTCTGTTTTTATAACATATGTATTAGAAAATAGTACATGTTCATACCTTTTGAATGAATGGAGGTACAAATTTAAATTTCTTTTCTAATAGGGTGTGTGATCACAAAAGTTTGGAGAGCTCCCTTTAGAACAGCCCTGTATAGATGGCCAGGCCTTAGCTGTCCATTCCCACAGCAGACACCAAGGTCTCCCCCATCGGGGCCCATCTCCCCCTAACTACAGAGCAGTCAGGCTGAGCACGTGGCGGGGGGAGGGCTCGGTACTGCTCCACATGCCTGTCTTAGGACTGACCCCACTCTTCCTGGGAGGAAACGAAGCCCAGGACCAGGACCTCATGGAGGGATTCTGGCCTTCTTTTAACCAGACAGCCCTAAGGGTAAAGCAGTTGACAAGCAGATGTCAAGAGACCTAAGGCTGGTTTCTCACACTGGGGGTGGGCGGGACAGGTCTTCCTGCCTTTGATTTTTCCCTTAGGCAGTAGTCTCTAATTTTTTAAAATCTTTTATTATGGAAAATATCAAGTAGATACAAAAGGGAGGAAATAATATAATTACACCCTCAGGGCCCTTCACCTAACTTAAACAATTAACTCCTCTGGCCAGTCCTGTTTCCTCTTTCCTCCCACCCACTCCACTGGCTTACTTTGAAGCAAATCCCCGATTTTGATTTTATCTGTGAACATCTATAAATTTTACAAGCATGTTAGTAAGTATCTCTATAAGATAAAGACATTTTTTAAAAGCAAAATCCCAATCATATTACCACACCTCAATATATACAATAATTCCTTAAGATCATCAACAGTGTTCATAATTTCCTCAATTTTCTTTCTTTTTTCCTTTTCATCTATTTTTCACGATTTTTTTCTTAGTACTGGTAACAAAGTGGAAAGAAGGAAATTAAAATCATTCATGATCCTGCTTTCTAAACACAACTACTGTTAACTGAGTATTTTTTCTGGTCTTTAAAATTAATATACACAGATAAAAGACAATATATTTTTTTATCATGTAACAGTCTTTGTCCTTTTTCCATGTCATAAGAGTATTTTTTAAACCTGAATGGCCTCATCACATCTCACTGTGCCCATGTGTATGTACACAACGTCAATGCCCACTGGGCTCTCAAAGAGGGCCCTTCCCCTGTTTTTGCCATTACGAAAATCCTTGTAATATGTTTGGGTTATATCTCCATGTCTATACGATAGATTTCTAGAAGGGGAATCGCTGGGTCTAAGGACAGGTTTTTAAAGTCTCCTAAGGCGTGAGCTCAGATGCTGAAGTCTGCATCCTCAGTGATGTGGGAACCTCTCTGCGAGGACACGGCCAGAGACCAGGTACGGTCCAGAGGGCAGAGAGGAACACAGCATTTGTACGCAGCAGAGGAAAATGAAGTGGATGAAAGATGCTGGCCCAACGCCTGCCAATGCGCATAGGAAGGGCAAGGCAAGTGATCAGGAGGGCCCAGGGGTTCCCGCCTTTTGATTTTTGACCCTTGGCGCAACCTAATCTGCTTTTCCCTCCCCACCCAGTGCTCTCTTCGCAGGGCCCCCCTGGCAAGAGGAGCCCCTCTGTTCTCACACCTCTGCTTAGACCCATAGCTCCCTACTGCTGCCTGTGAGGCACCCATTTCTTGGACCGGTGTGTGCAACCAGGTAATACCTACAGGCAATCAATCTCAAAGCTGGACCACAATTACCGGGCCCACGTGTTCCAGGTTAGTCCTGAAGATGTAACAAGAAATCCTGCTAAACACTCAGCTCACTAACATCCAGCTACATCAGGTCTGCGACTAGCTTTCTACTGAACTATCCCCTTCACAAAGAAAAGAAACATCTTTCTGTTTTCCTTGGTGAACCCCAGTTGGTAACTTGGAATCATATGACAAACCTTTCCAAATTTCCTATGAAAACCGTTCTAGGCCCTCATATGAAAACCTGAAGAGGGAGCGCTGACCTGACTTTGCTGGTTGGAGCAGCGGCCGCAGGGGTGAGGGAAGGAGGGACAGGGAGCACTCGGTATGCTCAGACTTGCTCACCTAAACTGGGATATTAGTTGTAAGACGGAAAAAGACTAATTATTAAACAATCATCTCAACAGGTATTCAAAAGGCATTTGGTAAAATTCAACATCTAGTCATTATAAAAACTCTTAGCAAACTAGGAAGAGAAGGAAACTTGCTTGATCTGATAAAGAAAATCTACAAAAAATCGACAGCAAAATCATGCCTAGTGATAAACTGTGAAAGCTTCCCCGAGACCTCAAATGACAGTGATTCCCACTATGTCCTAGCCAGTGGAGTAAGGCAAGAACAAGATAGAAAATATACACAGTTGAGTAGTAATTAAATAAAAATGCCATTATTTACAGGCAACATAATTATGTGTGTAGAAATCTAAAATAAACTATTAGAATTAATGAGCAAATTTAACAAGGCCAATGGATTCAAAGTCACTATACAAAAATTAACTGTTATTTCTCTATGCTCCTGTGGTATGATAAAGACTATCTTTAGTCCTTGACCCCAGTTCTGGGCAGATTCAAAACCCTTGGAATTTCCTGAGTGATTGTAGTTTCTTTGTTATGCTAATCACACGACAGCAGGCAGACCCCTAGATCCAGGGCAAATGCTCAGTGGCCCCACTTCCAGGGAAGGGAGCTGGAGATCGGCTCCATCAACAATTTAATCAATCATGTCAAGGCACTGAAACCCTGATAAAAACTCTGGGCCCCAAAGCTCAGAGGAACTTCTCAGTTGGTGAATACACTGATGTGCCAGGAGGGTGACACACCCTGATTCGAGGGGCAGAGGACATGGAAGCCCTGCCTCCGAGACTGCAAGCCCTCATCCTGCGTGTGTCCTTTCAAATAAAACTCATCATAAATGTAGCAGTTTCCTGAGTCACTGTGAGTCATTCAGTGAATTACTGAACCTGACCGGGGTGTTGGAACCCCACCTGTGGCTGGCATCTGCAGCGAGGCAGCAAACAGAGGGCTGAGCCCCCAGACCTGTGCAACCTAATGCTAACCCCAGGTGGTTGCTGTCTGAACTGAACTGCAGCCCACCCCAGTTGGAACAGTCTGCAACAAACATTTGGAAAATAAAAATTTAAAGACACCACTTAAAATCACCAAATACCTAGGAATAAACTAAGAAACGTTGTGTACGGCTTCTACACAGAGAACGATGAAACATTCTCATAAGAAATGAAGGACATAAATACACGGAGGGGTAAAAGATCATTGTTATAAACACGTCAAACCTTCAAGTTCATCTCTAGAGTCAATGCAGTTCACGCAAGTCCATAAATCCCCAAGAGAAAGGCTAAGAACAGTCAAGACAATTTTGAGGAACAAAGATCAGAGTGCTTGACGTCACAAATATCGACAATTATTAGAATCTGAAACAGGGTGTCAAAGGCACTGACCATAACAGATGACACTAGGGAAATCTACACTAAAATCACTGAGATGGCAGCATGTACCTACTTGACTGGCTAAAATAAGATAAGTTACTAAATAGCCGACAGTCCCGGAGTTTGTGGGCCCAATGTGAGCCCTTGAGAACTCTCATCACGCCCGCCCTAGGCCCTGGCATTTCTACTCCCAACGCTGTGCACACATATCGCCACGGCCACCATTTCCGTTGTGGTACTACAGAGCAACGGAAAGCCTGAGCGACACAGCTGCACAGAGGATGCAGGGCATCCCCTTGGTGCTGAGCAGGAGCCAGACACAAATGCGCACACATTGTGTGATTCACTTACACAAGTTTACAGACGGAAAAAACTAACCCAGGACACTGGAATGGGGGGGATGGACGGGGGCAGTGACTGGGAGGGGACGTGGGGGAACCTCTATCTAGGTTGCTGGGACCGGTCTGTTTCCTGAGCTCAGTGGTAAGTTCAAGGGCATTCCTTTGTGAAAAAGGATCAAGCTGTATACTTGAGATTTAAGTACTTTGCTTCCAGGAAAAGTTCACTTTCAAGCAAATCTAGGTGTGGCTGCCAGAGGCAGGGGTGGGGGACGAAATGGGTGAAGAGGGTCAAAGGTACAAACTCCCAGTTATAAGACAGGTAAGGACTGGGGATGGGACACACAGTGTAATGGCTAGTTAACAACACTGTGCTGCACAGCTGAAAGTTGCTAAGACAGCAGATCTTAAAAGTTCTCATCACAACAAAAATGGTGTTAACTATGTGTGGTGATGGATGGTAACTATACTCATCGTGACGGCCATTTTGCAATAGATATAAATTTAGAATCATTACATTGTGCACCTGAAAGTAATATGTCATATGTCAACTACATCTCAATTTTTAAAAATTGAGAACGGACAGTAAGTTTTCCAACCTGGAGTTACTGGAGAATCCCAGTCTTCTGGTGTCTTTCTTAATATCTACGACATCACAACCTCATTGGGAAGTGATGCAGAACAGTGGTTACGAGCTTGGCCTCTGGAGGGGGAGTCCCGGGGAGCCATCTGGGGTTGCCACTTAGCTGTCATGTGACTGGGGCAGACTCTCAGTCTCTCTCAGCCTCAATTTCCCCACCCCAGCAACTGGAGGACTAGTTAACACGTTGCGTACGGATCACGAGAATCTTCATTTTTTTCTGAGCCATGCATTAAGGACAGGTAACGAGAATTCTCGTTTTTACTGTTGACTCTTTTTACTTTGCACATTTTATTGAATTATTTGTAAAATAATTATTTATAGAATAATTTATAGAATAATTTATTTGTAGAATCTATTATTTATAGAAAAATAATAAATGACATAGAAGCATTTACGCTTTAAAGAGAAGAGTGCATTTTAAAGTAGTTTCTTTTAAAAACCTGCCGGAACAGAGGGGTATGAGGAATTTAAACCCCGCCGTACGCAACGTGGTAAGTATTCAGTGGCAGTTAACGATGAAGGAGGACAGACACTTCATCCCACCCACACTCTCAGCTCTTCCCTGTCCCAGAGCTCTGAGGCTGGGGCATTTCCAGGGACAATGGGCTTCCTGGGGAGTCTCTGTTCCGTTGGATCCCCCTGCTTTTCTACCACAGCCTCTTCCTTCCCTCACTGGGTCACCAGGGAGGAGCGCGCCTGGTGAGCCCGACCCAGGCAGAGGTCCACAGGTCAGTGTGGTCAGGCCCTGCCCTGCCCGCCTTCTGAACGGCCCTCCTGAGCACATGCTCCTGCCCTCAGAACACGGGCGTGCTGGCAAACGGCAGGCCTAACGTTTTCCAATCTGCAGGAAACACGTAAGGAAATGAAGTGCCTCCGCTGTAAGTTTCTCTTCCATATGGTTTTTCCTTAAGCTCCGACTTCTGTTACCCTTAATATACACACGAGGGTCCATATACACACGAGGGTCCGGATAAGATAGCATCTGAATTAGCAGGTAATTATACACCGGAGTGGAGTGGGCTCTTTTGACCTCGGTGTATTCGTAATTCCAAGAAAGGCACCACGCCCAGACAGTGGGGCAGTCTGCCACCTGAGCCAGTGTGAGAACCACCATGGCCCAAGTTGGTGCCAGTGCCAACTGGGGCACCTTTCGGACAGTAGTAACAGCGATTGTTAAACGGGCGAACAATGACTGCAGGAGGCCATGGTGCCAGGCACTGAGCTGCGCCCTTTAGTGCCGCCCCGTTGAGCCCTCACCACCACCCCCCACCCCCCCCAGGACAGCTGCTGCTGTCAGACACGCGATGGCTTTCGCGAAACAACTCCACAACATAAGCATTTGCTCAGTTTTTAACCTACTCTTAGGGAAGTTTGATGAGATGAGTATAAGTCTGAAGCAGGACGCCAGGTGACTGAGCATGTATGTGTGGGGGCAAGAGGGCAGGAGGGAAGGAGCGTGAGCGCCTGCAGGAGGGGTACGTGTGTGAGTCAGCCAGCCTGGATGTGGGGGGTGGTGAGTGTGTGTGTGTGTGGGGGGGGTGTGGGGTGTATATGTGTGTGAGCCTGTCTCGGTGTGTGTGTGGGAGGTGAATATGAGTTTGCGGGAGAGTGTGTGTATGTGTGTGTGTGAGCCTCCCTGTGTGTGTGGGTGAGTGTATGTGTGCGGATGAGGAGAGTGCGCGTGTGAGCCTGTCGGTGTGGATGTGGGGTGAGTAGATGGCAGTGAGCCTGTCTGTGTGTGGGGAGAGTACGTAGTAGGTCTGCCAATTAAGTTCGCGAACTTTGTTGCAATGATGTTGCTAACCTATTTTGATATCAGAGGGATTATTCATTATGAATTTGTACCAATTGGACAAACAGTTAACGAGGTTTACTATTTGGAAGTGCTGAAAAGACTGAGTGGAAAAGTTAGACGACCTGACCTTTTCACCAACAATTCATGGCTCTTGCATCACGACAATGCACCAGCTCACACAGCACTGTCTGTGAGGGAGTTCTGAGCCAGTAAACAAATAACTGTATTGGAACACCCTCCCTACTCACCTGATCTGGACCCCAATGACTTCTTTCTTTACCCAGAAATAAAGGAAATATTGAAAGGAAGACATTTTGATGACATTCAGGACATCAGGGATAATACGACCACAGCTCTGATTGCCATTCCAGAAAAAGTTCCAAAATTGCTTTGAAGGGTGGACTAGGCACTGGCATCAGTGCATAGCTTCCCCAGGGGAGTACTTCAAAGGTGACCGTAGTGACACTCAGCAATGAGGTCTGTAGCACTTTCTCTAGTATGAGTTCACGAACCTAATTGTCAGACCTCGTAAATGCAGTGAATGTGTAGGAGTGACCCTGTCTGTGTGTGTCAGTAGTGTGTACACGCAGCAAGTGTGTGAGAGTGAGCCTGTGTGCATGCAGGGAGTGTGAAGGCGTGAGCCTGTCTGTGTCAGCGAGTGTGTGTGCACACAGTGAGTGTGTGGGAGTGAGCCTGCCTGGGGTGTGGGGGGAGAATCCCCTGCCATCCCAGGCTCCTGGCTTCTGCTGGCCGGAAACCAAGCATTCCAGAGAGCCGGGAAACCAGTCTATCGAGAGCCCTGCCCAGTCCCTGCCCAGGGCTGGTGAGAGGGCCCTGCAGCGTGGAAGAGGCTCCGGCTATACCCTGAGGCGAATGGTCCAACAACACCAGGTTTAACCCCCACAAAACAGGCTGCGGTTGCACGCTCCGGTCCTCTGGGCTCAACTGTCACCCCAGATGCTCCTCCCCACAATCCCAGAGAAAAGAAAGGATTTCACTGCTTATCAGAGGAGAAACCTGAAGATCCAATCTAAACTGTTTCAGAAAAGCAGGGCACAAAATTACTGGGAGATTGTGATTTCAATGTGAAAACATATATGGGCAGCTAATGGGAGAGCATGGCTGTGAAAACAAAAACAGTTTTGATCTTGCTGTTCGTTACAAGATTTTTTAAACTAAAAAGATTTTTTAAACTAAAAAGACAAAAATTTAAATTTCTAAGTTATTACAATAATTCAAAATATTAAAAGTAGTTCTTTCTGGGTCACAGGCTCGTGTATTGTTTTGTAGATTTTTGTGTTTTCTCAAGTTCTGACCACGCGCTGTATCTCTCTTATTACAACCACTAGTCGAAAGAAAATCACATGATAAATGGATCAACAACAGACTAAGAAGTCCAGGCTCCCGTCTATGAAATGAGCCGGAGACTCTTCCATGGCCGCAAAGCCTTTGACAGCGGGATGTCTCAGCACACACAGGTGTGACAAGACGAGTAACCTGTCCCAGGACAGCTGTGCCCCATGGCAGGTGGAGTGGCTCACAGGAGAGGCCTGGGGCTGCAACAAATGGCAACGGCGCCAGAAAGCTGCTCCCCATCCTCATAGCTGGGGCCATCTTGGGCATCTCATAGAAATTCCATCACCCTCACACCCTCCTGGCAAGTTCTGCTGAGAAGTTCAAAAAACCCCTGAGAGGAAAGGGAGGCATCAAGGCAGAGCCAGGATGAGCTGAAGGAACCAGGGGGCTCTGCTAAAAATCAGTCACTGCAACAGTGACCGAGGGGCCTCGCCCATCCTTGCCATCTATACACACTCCCCTGGCTGTGCAGCCTATAGGAAAGAGTCCCATAAAAGCCTCACTGCCCCTGCCCTCCAGGAGACTGAGACCAAAGGGAACATGCCACGCTGGGCACCATTCCCTTCCCTCAAGGTGTCCTTGCTGTTCCAGTCTCCGGCTCATCTATGTGACAGTACCAGCATGGGGGAAGGGGTTGAGAAAGAAGGCATGAGGTGGCCTGACCTCGAAGCCCCTCTAGAAAGGCCTGAGAAGCAGTGACAAGAGGCAGAAGCAGCCTAACCCCAAGTTGGTGCCAAGGCTTGATAAGCTCACGTCTCATCCTGTGGTCTAGTCCAAGTTCTCCCAGAATGAGAGGCACAGAAGTAGGAAAGGCCGTGTATATTCACCCTTGAAGATCCAGCTGCAATGTCCCCTCCTCTGGAGTGTCTTCCCAGACTGCTGGCAAGACAAGCCCCTTATTCATTTTCCCCGCAGGACACCTGGGTGGCTTTGTGTTTCTGCGCGCCCATCTATTTTCAAAGTTAAACATCTGTTCAATAGGTCCCATCCTGACCAGCGGTGTCCAGGAAAACTCTGGAGCTGGGCTTTCTAACGAAAAATAGAAGATTTGAAACGTAAACGCCGGGATGCTGTTGGGGTGGTCTAAGCTCTTCTTGGGCCCTAGACACGAGGCAGCACCTCTGGGGCACAAATGACAGCGTTAGGACAGAACTGTAAACAGGACACTGGCTCCTGGGCGGAAGCTCCCATAGACTGCACGATGCCAGCGAGGGCAAGAGGTGCCAAGCTCCGTGCCCACAAGCACTGCACTACTGAGGAGGTGAGGAGGAGCCTGGCCAGCGTGTTGTCAGCTGCCCTGCTGGCACCTCTGCCCCAGCAGGCAGCTCCTGTCACTCTCAGATACAGTCGCCCCCAGGCAGCTTCTCCAGATCAAATCACCAGCCCAGCCCAGCCGTTTCCGTTTCCGGGTGGAGCTGTCTGAGACCAGGTGCTGCCTTCACCCCCACTGGAGGTGGCCTGTCCTCTCCCAGCACCTGAGATTCCGTGGTCCAGCACAGTCTGTGCTTGGCCCTGGCCCTACCTGACCTCTATGGGATGCCTCCCCCAAACCATGCCCACCTAGCTCTTTCTCATCCCTCCCAGGAGCCACTTCGACCAAGCTTCTGCCTGCTCTCAGCTGATCCCAGACTCTGGGCCTGGGCCTGGGCCTGGGCCTGGCCCCACATGGCACCTCACCTGTGCACCTGCCGGATGGGCTCACCCTTTTTCTATGCTGCTCGGTGGGCCCAGGGCCAGCAGCATGGGCAGCCTCTGAGATTGTCAGACACGCAGCCTCACAGGCCACACCCAAGCCCACTGACTACAAACTTTATGTTAACAAAACGCCCGGGCAGTCCGTGCACATAGTCAGGTGTGAAAAGCTTAGGTGGGCATGAGGCTGGGCACAGAGGGTCCCGCCAGTTATTCACCCCAGCACCACCACACTGGCTCTGCTCCCTCCTCTCCCCACTTACGCTACATGACAACACCCTCAACCTGCACCCCAACCAGAAACCTCAGCCGTTCACAACAGCTTGCTGGCCCTGCCATCTCCGTGAGGACCAGTCCTCGCAGGCCTGGCCCCATGGCACCGACCTGAGCTGGGCACAGCTGCGCTGTTTACACGGCTATCTCCCTGGGAGTTCTGGGAACAGGGCTGTCAGTCCTCTTTGCCCCCTCAGCGAGCACAGGGTCTGACACACTGGCTTCAAGATGAGATGCTTGTTGAATGAATGGAGGAAAAAAGCAAATGGGGGAAATAAGATACTGAGTGTGGCAGGCAGATGGTGGGAGCCAAAAGTGAATGCAAAATTATGCACTGTTTTTTTGTTGACTTTCCAAAGTTGCTTCAGGAATAAAAGTAAGTAGGTGGGGAAACGTGATGTGGCATAGACGGAAACATGGGAGTTTATAATGAAAATATTTCTAGCTTTTTTTGCCTCCAATATAAAACCCACAAACTTTCTATGAGCAGTAATAGGTCCCAGGTCACCTATGGGTCAGTGGCCGAGCTGGGTAAAGTTTGGTCCCAGCTCTTTACAGGGGGCTAGAAGGTTATAAAGTGGGTGGGGATAGATAGGACAACTAAAGAGAAGCTAAGTACCCGGGAAGGGCAGAAAGGGCACAGAAGGAGGGAGGGGCACAAGGAAAGCTGGAAGGTGGGATTCAACCCCCTCCTGCAGAGTTCATTCATACTTTGCATCCAGGGCCTGGGAGAGCATCTGTGATGCAGGAAAAATGCAGCTGGGCCAGGAATAACCCAGGGAGCTTTTGTTCTAAGGTTTCCAGCTATAGACCAAATCAAGCACAACACCCGCACAGCAAACAGTTCTAGGCGAGCTTTAAGTAGAAGGACCAAAGTTCACAGGGCAGGGGCCTCTCTCAGCGCGCTGACAGCTCTCACCACCTGGAGGCTCTCTCCCAGAGGTCCCACAGCACCTAGTGCTGCGCCTGGGCACAGTATGGGGCTCAGGAAAGACAGAGTGGGAACTGGCTTGAGTTGGGAGGCAGAAGCAGCCGGAAGCTGGCAGCCCCTGCCTTAGTCGAGGGGAACACGCCCACCTGTAAGTGTGCAGGAGCATACTCGTGACTCCCACTGATTCCTGACGGTCACAGACTGCTTACAGAGAAACTGAGGCATGGGGATGGAGAACTATGCATCACTCTCAAGACCCCAAACTGCTTCTCAGACTCTGACCTGAACCATTAATACACGTGTCATTGCAAGCGTTCCTCCTCTTTCTTGGCGCAGCTGCAAAAGTCAAGCACCCACTTTTCTTCATCCCTTATCAGCCCCTCAAAATCCTAACACTACTGAAATGGACGTAACTTTCTTTCTCAAACCTCACAGGCCATTCACCCATTCAGTCACTTTTTATTGAGCTCGTCTCTGTGCCAAGAACCATTCCAGGGGCTAGGGACACCTCAGCGAGCAAAACGGAGGACCTGCCCTTTGGAACTTATATCACAATGGGAGGAGACGACAATAAACAACACAGTAAACATTAATTACACGGCAGTTAGAAAGTGAGGCAGTTAGAAAGGGAGACATGCTAAGAGAAAAAGAAAACCCAGCATGGGGCAAGGGAGACCGATGGGGAATGTCAAGGTGGTATGGGGTTGCCGTTGGAACAGTGACTGGAAGGCCTCACCTTCTCGTGAGGGTGCAGCAGACATGAGGGAGTGAGGCACCTGGGGAGAAGATTCCAGGCCGAGGGAAGAACAGGGCAAAGGCCCCAGGACGGGAGTGCCAAGGTGCGTTTAAGGAACAGCAAGAACACCAGTAAGGCGTGCCAGACAATCACCGTCCATTCGCTGTTCCTTTATCCATCCATCCGTTGTTTGACTCACTCACTGTGTGTCAGCACCTCCTGTTCCTCTCCTTGCCAGGCACTGAGCACTCTACCCTCAAGGACCTTACAATCCTGGGGAGCTGGGAGGAGACAAAGCAACCTTGCAAGGCTCTGGCAGAGCTCAGGGCCTCACCCAACTTAGAGGTGCTGGAGGGTCCACTGAAGGCACCCCAGCTGATTCCGAGGGTGCTGACAATGCTGGCTGCCTTAACTGTGCTCACTTGTTTTTCTTAGCTAAAAAGAAGCCTTGCAAACCCCCGATTTGTAAAGAAAACCTCTTAAGTTGCAGGTGTACACTAAGTAACTGCCATGTCCTAGATGGCCTCAGACTAAAAAGGTAGATGCCAGATGGGAAGATCTGGGAGGGGCAATACTGGGGGGTGGGGGCGGGCAGCATGGTAATGACTGAACGAAGAGCAGAGGCCGCGAGCTCACCAGGCATGAAGCCCAGGGTGTATTCATTAGGGGTGGCCATCCTGTCACACCCACATCTTCATGTTGCACTGGGCAGACCATGCCTGCGTTTCCATGGAATTATCAGCACCCCCTCCACAGCTCTGTTGAGGAGAGCAAACATCTGGAGAGTTCCGCTCAGCAGCGCTCTGGCCTGAGACATCCTACCTCTATTTCCCCAGCTTCATGAGGGGCATTTTTTTTTTTTTTACAAGAGTCCAATGATGGCCCTGCCAAGCAAGTCCAGGAAGCTCCCACCCTGTGAGGATTCGGCCCTGCTGATCAGGGCCCCAGAAGCCTGGCCAAACCCATCCATTCTGGCTGGATCCAGAGCTGGGCTGAATGGTGCCAACATGCTTGTAGGGTGGGTCATCAGCAGCAGTCCCAAAGACCACAGGGGTGGGGAGAAAGCAGCAGCCCTGGTGAGTTTTAACCAGGTTCCTGATCAAGGACAGAGAAGTCCTCAAGGCCCAAAGGCTGCAGGGTGGGGGTGGGGCACAGAGCCTCACTGCTTTTCTGTCCCAGGCTCAGGGAACCTGGGAGAAACAGTTCTGAGGTCTGCATCCCAAAACTCCCCGGAGGTGGTGCCATCACCACCAGCCGTCTCATCCCTCTGCTCCTCCTCCAGTCTCCATGGGGCTTACGTCACTCAAGTCCTCTTCAAATGTGGTGCTAAGATGCAGTCTGTCAAACTGGAAAAGACGGGTACCAACCCCCACCCCAGCCTGACCTGAGCATCTTTTCAGACCAAACCTGGCCAGGCCAGCTCCTCCCTATGCCACTGCCCCAGCCAGTTCCAGGCTCCCCTGTACTCTGTGTTCCAGAAGCAACTGACAAGGGCCTGGGCTCGCTCCCAGCCAGGGCTCAGAAGCTGCTCCTGGCCCTACGTGGCCTGGAAGGCCTTAGCCAGCAGAAGCCCTACCTATGGGAAACAAGCAAAGTCCCAGGTTTAGGATGAGCTCTTCCCCTCCCCTATTCTTTCACAAAGCGCCTGCATTTCTGCCTCCTCACTCACTGCCTATGGCCTAGGAGGGTTTTACTCCATAATTGGCTTGTTTACTGCCACTCTGAGGGCTTGGAGTGGCAGAGGTGGGAGGAAAGTTTGTTGGAAAAAGAAAAGGGGTGTGTGCCCTGAGCTCTGAGGCTGGTGAGTAAACCCTCCAAGTACCTAAGGACCTGAGAACAGGCCAAGAAGCCATGAGAGAGAAAAACACAGGGGATGCAAGGCCAGCTGAAGATTCCAGCAGACCACAGGAGGGAAGCTTATGTTTGGCACCTGGGAAAGGCAGAATAATAACCAAAACTTAATCTGCCTGCTTCTGCTGAAGAGTCAAAAGCAGTACTTGGCACAGCCCGGAGAGCTCCCAATCAGCTTCTGTGGGCTAGGAGCTCATGACGTCACTCCCCTGCTCACAAACCTTCCATAGCTCCCAGCTCCTAGCACACTTACCCTCCTGACCTTCAGGCTCTTCACAAGGCCCCAAATGACTCAGCCCCTCCCCCACTGACCACTGACCTGCACAGCCTATCTATCACTCCTGCGGGGCCACAAGCACACCCTTTCCCCCGCCACGCAGGTTCTCTTCTCCTGGGGTTCCCTCTACCTCAAGTTCCAAGTCTCCCCACTTTTTAAGGCTCTCCTTAGCACTCCGGCCCAGATGAAGGTTTTCTCAGGTCCCTCTCTTCCCCACCACACCCCAATGGGGCTTGTGATCTAATTTTGGTGCCCCAGTGCTGGCCTTCGTAAGACATCTGCCTCTATCTGTCCTGTATCGACAGCTCCCAAGGCCTTGCTCAGCTGATTCACCTGAAGCAAAGCACAGGACCTTGCAGACAGCAGAGGCTGCCCCAAATACCGTTCACCTCAGAGGCCTAGAAGTGATGGGCAAATGGACAGAATCCCAGGGAAGGAACATTAGGGTCAGCAGAGACTAAACTGGCCCGAGAGGCGTGACCACACGCAGCCGGACAGTGGCTCAGGCCTTACCCTTCTTGAACTCCTCCAGCATGGCGTCCAGCTTGGTGTCATGGAAGACAAAGTGCACCGGGTGGTTGTAGAAGCGGGTGATGGTCTTGAGGGGGGTGCAGTCGTCGGGGTCCACAAAGGCCAAGTCTTTGACATAGAGAATATCTACGATGTTGGACTGCTCGTCTTCAAACACAGGGATGCGTGTGTAGCCGCTCTCCATGATCTCCGACATGGTGTTGAAGTCCAGGACGGCATCACTGCGGATCATGAAGCAGTCGTGGAGCTGGGTCATGATGTCCTCCACGGTTTTGGTCCGTAGTTCCAGGGCTCCCTGGATCATATTGAGCTCCTCTTTCACAAGGTCATTATAGGGCTCTGTCACCTTCAACATCTCCATCAGCTTCTCCCGATTGTAAACGGTGCGAATCTCCTGGCCCAGAACAAAGTCCAGGAGCCTGCTGATGGGGTAGCTGAGAGGGAAGGTGAGCAGCATAAAGAATTTGGTGAGAACGATCGTGTTGGCACCCACAGCCAGCCCGTGTCGGGAGCACAGGGACTGAGGGACGATCTCCCCAAAGATGACAATGCCAATAGTCGAGGAGGCCACCGCCATGAGCCCGGACCCGATGAGGTTGTCCAGCAGGATGGTGAGGGAGGTGTTGACCAGCACGTTTCCCAGGAGTAGCGAGCACAGCAGGTAGTTG
The DNA here is from genome assembly GCF_036562045.2 of Rhinolophus sinicus. Classification (NCBI taxonomy): domain Eukaryota; kingdom Metazoa; phylum Chordata; class Mammalia; order Chiroptera; family Rhinolophidae; genus Rhinolophus; species Rhinolophus sinicus. The sequence continues at coordinate 76,257,939 of NC_133755.1, read as the reverse complement.
CCCTTGCGCCGGATGGGCTCGATCTTGCGAGCATAGCGCCGCTCCTTCTCGGTGCCACAGTTCTGCACGATGCGCAGCTCCATGGGGTCCAGGGCCATCAGCCCCAGGTTGAGGCCAGAGAAGATGCCCGACAGCACTAGCAGCACCAAAATGAGGAGGATGTGCAGCCAGAGGGGCAGGAAGCGCCCCTCCTCCTCCACCATGACGAGCAGCGAGTCCTTGTCCGTCCACCTCTGCCAGGGCCCATCCGCGCCCGCCCGGGTGCACAGCGCGTACAGCTTCATGTTCTCGCTCCTCCGGAGGAACTTGGTGAGCACCACCAGCATCCCGGACGTGTTCCCGCGGCTCACGTTGACCAGCTGCTGGACGACCAGGTCCTTGGTCAACTCAGGGCAGTGGGTGGAGTTGTGAAGGGCCTCGGAGTTGTCCACCTCGGTGAAAGAGATCAGGTTGCTGGAGATGGAGCCCAGCCTGTGGCCGTACAGCCTCAGGTTCACCGTGCTGCCCTCGGACACGAAGATGATGCCATCCGGGTTCATTCCACACGGTTTGTTGCAGCTCGCCAGCCGCATGCCCAAAATCACGCCCCGCTGAGGGTCGCCCTGACCCCGGGCCCCCCGCGTCCACAGCAGCACCGGCAGCACCAGCGCCGCCAGGAGGAGGCGCCCTCGGGCCGGCCCGCCGCCCGGGCGCCCACCCCCGCCCGCCGGCGCCATGTTGCTCCCGCTCGGCCGCCGCCGCTCCCCGCGCCCTGCCGCGCGGCCCGCTCGCGCCGCCGCTCCTGCCGCTCCGCCGCCGCCGAGCCAACTGCCCGGGCCGTGGGCCTGACGTCAAGTCAGCGCCCCGCCCGCCGGCCCGCCGGCCCACGCCCCTCATTTGCATGGGAGGCCCCGCCCCCAGGCTCTCGGCTCTAGCGCCCACGCTTAAGGAGATCTGGGCGCTTAAGGTGGAGCGGCGCGGGAGCGCGGGAACCGCCCGCGGGCGCCGCCCAGCCCCCTTACGCCCTCCCGGCGTCCCCGCGGGCCCCGCCTACCTCCTCAGGGACCGGCTAGCTAGGCGGCCTCTTCCGTGGCCTGGTCTGGCGTCTGCTCCCGCTGCCTACCCTGTGTCTTCTCCAGAAACCTACAGCTCGGGGCAGGGGTCTTCTCTGCTGGGACCTCTGAAGCAGCACCACGCTGTGCTCTGACCAGAGAAATGCTTTTTTTTAGCATAAAAAAAGAAAAAGGGAACCTGAGGGCTTAAGCCAGAGAGAAGCCATCAAGTCCACATGGCTTTACAGCCTGCCCCTTGTCTACTGTTGTGGCCTCCCTGCTCCTGGGGTTTTGCTGAGCTTGCCCCGAGGCCAGCAGTAGGTTCCCCCAGCCCCAGCCTGAGGCTTCCTTCCACCAGTCTGGGGAAAACTGAGGACATAGCAAGTACCCGCAGGTCAAAGGGCCAGGGCCTGACATGGGCTTATGTCATTTCCATTTAGGACGCAAGTATTAAGCATCTATTATGTGCCAGGTGCTCGTTCCAGGCTCTGACAACATAGCGTGAATAAGCCAAAGTCCCTGCCTACTGGAGTTTGCAGTTAGAGCAGAATACAGGCAGTAAACAAGTAAACATACGTAACATTCTTACCTAAGAGGTGATGTCATTGTTTCCATATTACAGATGAAGAACTTGAGTCTAGGCACAAGTCCAGGTCCTTTCAGATTGTCATCTGAACAGCAGGCTTATATGACTTTGGTAAGGCAAACGAGCATGTCAGCCCCGATTTCTACATCTGTGAAATGGGGGTAAGATGATATGCAGAAGCACGGCACTGAGCTTGCAGGACACTTGGCCTAGGCACTGGACACCACAGGACAGCACTGGGAAGTTTCTTTGGCTGTGTAGCTCTTGTCTACCTTTCTGGGACCAAACCCCTAACCCCAAATTGGGGTGCTGACTGGCCACTGGGGCAGCTACATGTGGAAACTGGAGCTGAGAGGCAGGCGCCAGGCCTAGCCCTAAATGCTGGCTTCCTGAACAGCCCTGCCTGGGTGTCAGTCCACAACTATGAATTGTGTACCAAGCACTCAGGGTGTGTGGGGAAGACGGTGGCTGTCACCCTGCGAGGTTGAAGGAGACAGACAAACATCCTTATAAAAATTGCAGAGGTGAATTGAGGGGAGGATCAGATGTCAGTTTGACCACTGGGTCTTGGAGCAATTTTTTTCCCAGCCCTGGAGACACGGAATCCACTTTCCTCTCTGTCTGCACAAACGCTTGTGTTTATTTTTATTTTGGTATAGTGTTTGCCAATAAAAGCAACAATCAATGCCAGTGGGAAAGAGTCTAAACAGAGAGGAACAGTCATCAGGGCTGCAGGAGGAGGCACGGTGGCAGAGGCCCGGTTCAGTTAAGCACTGTTAGCAGGGGCAGAGGGTCTGCGTCCTAGGCCAGCCTACAGCAGTCCCTTGCAGGGAGGTGCCTCACTTTATATTCCTCAGTGAGTACCCAACAGCCAGTTTTTCAGGGAACAGGAGCCTCGGGATGGGCACTGGCCAAGATAGAACAAAAGCAGGCCCTTTGGGCTCTTCCTCCCATCTCCACCAACCAGGAGGAGCCACCTGCAGGACTAGGGAGGCTTCTGTCCACCCCACCTCATCTCTTTCCAGTAGCTTTGGGACCAGTGCCCTCCCCCATGGTTCTAGACTTTCCAATTCTGTTATCAACCAATCGACTATTCTTATTTTGTCCTTTTTCAGCTGTCTGTACTCAGAAGCTCTCTACATATTCACAGAGTCCAATGACAGAAGCCACCAAAGGGAAGAAAAAATAAGATTTTGAAATACTTGGGTTAAAACTGGGAGGAGTGGTGAGGGTCTCTGCCAAAGTTCATTTAATTACATCCATCCACGATTACATTCACTCTGTGATTAGTGATTAGGACAGAACCAACCAACAAAGTAAGGAACTGAGATCGCTCTTTGCCCTGCCTGGGCCTTCAGTCTAGCAGAGGACACAAGACCACCTTGGTAAAAGATGAACATGGTGAAAAGTGGAAAGTGCCGCAGGAGGTATTAGAGACCCAGACTGGAGTCCTGATTCATTTACTGCCGGCAATGCATCCCTGATTGGGTCATTTAACCTTCCCATGTCTGCAGAGTTGAAAACCCTCCCCCACGGATGGTGGGGACCATATGGCGATGGAAGTCCATTAATAGGAAGAGTCAGGAAGGCTGGAGGTGAGTGTGGCTCCTGTGAACCAGGCCATGAGACTGGCAGAAAGTGATGTGTAGGTGAGAAGCCTCTCTCCTTTGGGGGGCAGACCTAGTTCTCTGCCTCCAGGTGGAAGCCCTTACTCACCTGAGTTGCCTTCATTTGCAAGGAAGGAGCTTGGGGGTCTTTCTCAGAGAGGTCCTGATACCTGAACCCCTGAGCATCTGAAAGCTCTTCATTCATAAGATCCTTGGTCGTGACAGCTTTTCTCCAGGTTTTGGCCCTGTGGCAGGAGGCCAAGCCCATTCCTCTCTGGTCCTGTGCAGACATCCTTAAAGGTCCGCTGCACTTCTTTGGTACCTGGCACTGTGCTGACACTAAGCATCTGATAATGAATGAGTCCTGAATTAGTACCTGGGATTTCCTGCCCCACTCCCTGGACTGGATTCTTCGCTCTCTTCAACCTCTGGGTCTCCAACATAGGGAGCTGCTGGCAGAGAAGCTGCCTGTCTGGTGGCTGAGCTCAAAGCCTGGGAAGAGTCCCTTGGGGGTCACTGTGTGCCCTGGGGTGCCAGAACCTGGTTGGGAGCAATGAGACCCTTTCTCAGGGTGAGGCATAAGCCATTGTCAAGACATGCAGTGACTTGTTCACTGGCCGTCTGTAATCTGCAATAAAGCTGACCATTTGCAGGACATGTGTACGCCAATAAGTTGTCTTGGGAGGGAAGGGACAGCCATCCCTCCACAGAGGGATGGAGCAAGCATACGGTCAACTGGGGTGGTGCCAACTCTGGTCATCCCAGCAAGTGGGGGCATGCAGACCTGGTGCCATGACTTCTACTGAGGCAGACACTTCACTGAGCCAGGGAAGGTGGTGAAAACATCCGGTCAGCTAGCGAGCGGGTCCAGGCCCATAAAAGGATGTGCCTCTAACAGGAAGTTGGGTGCCAGAGCAGTGAGGGAAGGAAGCGTTTGTATTAACTGGGCAGGCTTCAAGGCTCCCGTGGCCATAGGACAAGTTGTTCTCCTTTGGGACAGGACCACAAGAGGCAGGATGCCCTACCGCGGGGGTGCGGGCACAGCTCTGGAGGCACACTGGAGGGCTGGCTTGGCCACGGATTGCCTGTGTGACCTGGGATTCTGGGACATTCCTGAATGCTGATGCCTGGCCCTGGTGAAAGCCTAATAAACACGATCAGTAGCCATGATGGTGACGGAAGTGATGCAGCCGGGATTTTTAAGAAGACACTCAAATTCCCTTAGCTCTACTGTGTCTCTCCATCCAACTCCAGCCACAGTCTTGTTCTTTCTCTTCCCTTTCCTGTGGCGGGAGACAAATAGTAGAGGATAATGGGGAAGAATGGGGGCTGGGGGAGGTAAACCTGGTGGAGGTGAGGCAGGAGGGCTTCCACGGCACCAAGGGCTCAGGTTGCAAAGGCTGGCAAGTGAGAGACAGGGAAGCCTGATGACTGTGGCAGGCAAGGCCTGCCAGGAAGCCCCTGCTGGTACCAGGGTCCCGTGAGGACTCAGCATGGGGCTGAGAGGGGCCGGAGACCAGGACTTGCCTGCTGTCTCTCCTTTCTGCTTCCCTCCTCCCCTGGTGCACTGAAGTGCCCTCTGTCTCCAAGACTAGCTACCCGGCAAGTTTTCCTCTACCTCCCAAAACACAAGGACTCCTTCTTTAAAAATTCAAGATAACATTTAGTATTCACGAAAGCTTTAGAATAAAGTTTTTTTTTTTCTGTTTATATATATATATATTCTTTTAATTAAAATTTATTGGGGTGACAATTTTTAGTAAAGTTACATAGATTTCAGGTGTACGTAGAATAAAGTTCTTGGAGTCAGGGTCCCTTTTTCTTAGTTGGCCAGTGGAGAGAGGCTGTAGCGGAAACGTCATGGGCTCTGTCCCTTACCAGGTGGTGAAATGGGGCAGAGTGCGCCCCTCCCAGGGCCTTGGCCTCTCCGCTTTTAGGGTGAGGATCAAGAGCCTCTTCCTGCTGGATTGAAAGGACTAAATGAGCCTGTGTCTGAAAGCGGCTCCCTGGATGTTGGTTTCCTTTCTTTCTCCCAGGTCAGGAGTTTTACATGACATTTCATTCATTTATTCGTTTGTGCATTTTTATATTTTTACTGGGCTTTTTAAAGTGCTAAATCATACATGTTCATTGCAACACATTCAAATAACACAGAGTGGATAAAGTAAGAAATGGAGGTTCCTCTTACTCCCCATCCCACTGCCCAGGGATTGTTTTTCTGTAAAGGATTCCATCACCATCTGCCTCTTCATTTTCTTCCCTTCCCTACTAGGGACTAGAACCACTTCTCGCTGAGCTGAGAGGCCCTCAAGGCCAAAACTGTATCCTAGTCCTCTCTCTATCAGACTGTTGGCATTCCATCTGTAGTTGTGTGGCATAGATTGGATTTCCCTTAAAAAGGTGGGGTAGGAGTAATACCGTTGGGGGTCGGGGGCTTTATATATACAATTACAACTGAGAAAACTTTCATGGGACTCTATTTACCGCCTGATATAATTTCCACTCTGTCCTATTTCTTTAAAAAAAGTTTGATCTTGACCCAACTACGCTGATTTCTTGGCTGATCCATAGTTTGAAAAATACTGGTCTCATGCTTGGCTCATGGGCAATGGAATTGCCTTTGGAGGAAGCCTGGGCGCACAGGTGTGCGCTAGAATGTTCTCTATGTAAGAGTCACCGCCCACAACGCCTGGCAGAGTCCACAAGGCAATAAATCACCCTAGGCCAGCGATGAGGCAAGTTCCTGACTCCTGAATCTTACTGTCTCCCAGACCTACCTAGAAAGGCAGACAGCCTTTGAGATCTTCTTTCCCAAGTGTCTAGATTTCTGCAGGTTTGTCCCGACACCTGCCAGAGCACCAAAGCCCTGGAGAGCCTCCAGCAACCAGCTCACCTGGCTGGGCCTCCAGCCTTTATCTTTGACATGAGGGCACTAGATTAGATAATCAGGTTCTAGCCTAATTTAAATTCTTTGATGTGCAATTCTTCCTGGGCCACCAAGGGAGGAAGGTAAAGGCAAGATTAGCAAGAGCAGATGTGGGCATCTGTTGTTCTGATCTGTGCAGCTTCCTGTCCCCTTTTTCCAAAAACAGTACCTCCCTTCCCTCTGGGGACCTCTCCCACCTCTACTTGCATGGGGATGGGCAACTGACCAGGCCTGCACAAAAGCACCCCAGGCCACAGCAATTGACCTAGAGGTAGGACATCAAGAAGGGCCAATCAGGAGTCCAGCCTGTAGGGGGAGGGTCCCTAAATGGAGATTCCAGAGCTTTCTGCTGGCCCGCTGCTTTGCCCCCTTGACCCAGCTGATTGCAGTACTTCTGTGCAGCTTCTTCCCAGTCCCGCAACAGGGGGCTACCAGGACCACCTCCTTCTACAGATGAGAAGTTCGATTTGGAAAGCTGAAGATGCGTGCTCGGGATCACAAAAAAGTGGATTTCCATACTGTTCCAACCTGCCTGGACTCCAGACCCTCTTAATCCCTGCACTGTGCTGCCCCTTGGGGGATTAGGGTCACAGGAACTGGGCCATAATTGGTTGACTGAGGAATCTCAACTCTGTGGGGCCTTAACATGACATGGTTTTATTTCTATTCCAATCAAGGCTTTCAACAAATTTATGTCAATTTCCATTTTCTCTTCCTACTTGAGGTCTTGGATAGATCCCCCAGCTGTTGTGTGACTTTTGTGTTAAAAGTCCTGTCAGGATGGTGAAAAACTACTGTCTCGTTTCTGATTTACATCACCTATTCCTCTTTCCCATCATCCAGGCTTGGGGGCCAGTTTCTGCTCCAGGAACTTGGAGCTGGGAAAGGCCTTGGCCAGCCTTTCAATCCCCCAATCATTGCAGCCAGTTGGAGGTGGGGGAGTGTGTGTGTGCACGTATGTGGTGTCAAGTGGAGGGGGTCATGTGTTGGTTCTGGGACACTTCCTTCTTCCTTTTCAGGGCCGAACCTCTCCAGTGTTGGCGCCTGGCAGTGGCAAGAGAGGAAGAAGGGCAATTTCTCTTTACCTAATCTCTCACAGTTTGAACCCCCCTCTTTGTGATTGTGACTGCTTGACTGAGTGGCTTGTGCCCAGTTTTTGGTTTCTTGTCGTGGGAGATTCAGCTCAGCCTCTGGTCGGACGCCTTTGTCCCACCTTCAGGCTATTGGGGTACACTTTGTCCTTGAGGCAGCCTCTCTTGGGTCAGTCCATCCAATGGTTGCAGTATAGACCACTCTATAGAGGGAACTACTGATCCCTCTCTCTGCCCCAGGTCTTTCTAGTTCTCTCTTCTCTTTGCTCTAAGAGTCATGGGCAGAACAGCAAGTCTGCTGCCTGAGCAGAGGTCTGATCATGCTATCAGATGCTAGTCTGCCTTCTTGCAGGAGCCCGCAAATTTTCTTAGAGCACCTCCTTCACTTGGCTTTGAGAGGTATGTTACTACATAACAAATTAGCCCCAGAACTTAGTGCCTTAAAATGATAAACATTTATTATGTCATAGTTTCTGTGGGTCAGGAATTAGGAAGCAGTTTAGCTGGGTGGTTCTGGCTCAGAGTGTCTGATGAAATGAAGTCAAGATGTTGGCTGGGGCTGCAGTCATCTGAATGCTCGACTGGGGCCGGAAGATCCACCTCCAACCTCACTCACGTGGCTGTTCGCAGTTGGCAAGAGGCCTCAGCTCTTTGTCATGTGGACCTGTCCATAGGGCTACTCACAACATGGTAGCTGGCTGTCCCCAGACTAAATGATCCAAGAGAAAGAAAGACCAAGATGAAAACCACATGTTTTTTATGACCTAGCCTTAGAGGTGACCTACCATCATGTCTTCCATATTCTGTTGGTCACATGGACCCAAACTGATACACCAGGGGAAGGGACATACAAGGGCATAAATAGCAGGTGACAGGGATCACTGGGGGGCCATTTGGAGGCTAGCTATTCTAGGAGGTGAGGGAAATTTTCTCAGCTATTTGATCTTCTAAGCTACAGCTTATCCTGTTTCTAACTATAAACCCCAGTGATAAGATTTGCACGTTACGCACTTCCACTCTGTACCCCAGATCCCTGAGTGATACCTCAAGTCAGCCAGTGGTTTCTACTCCACTGTTAAACCTACTTCTGACACATGCACTTTCTTTTGAAGGGACCAAACCCAAAACACATTTCAGAACACAAGGAGGATAGCCATAACAAAGCTTTACAAACAATAGCGATTTATATACTTCTAGAACTCTCTAGAGTCTACAGTGAGCCTGTGCATTCTTTATGCAATCTTTCATGTAATGGTTGTCCACAATTCAGTGCAGTAGGTGTCATCACTCCCAATTTACAGAGCGAGAATTCGAAGCTCAGAGAGATTATGAAATATGCCCAAGGTCATACAGAGGAGCTGGGTTTCCTCCAGGGACTGAATTCCATTTCAGCTCCAGTACGCCACAGTTCACTACCTGCCGCCCACCCCATTTCGCAATTCTTGGTGAACCTTATGCCCCAAGTCTGTGACAAGCAAGCATCTGGATGCCTAGAGGCGGTCCCTGATTTGCAGCATTTCTGCCGGTCACCCAGTAGCCACAGGTCTGCAATCCCTTCCTCACGATGCTGATTTTTATCAATTCACTGATGGATAAGTCACGCGGACTAAACAAGTAACTGCGTGATAAACCCAAATGTTAATTTCTTAATTAATATGCTAATATTAGCAATAAAATAATATGCAAATACAAATTTCTTAATCTACTAAGAAATTAAACTGCTAAGAGTGCTAGAATGTTGAGTGGGAAGTCCTTACGAGTGTGTTAGGAGAGTAGACTTGATTCAAATAACCAACACAGGGCACTTAGAAATGCTCTCTTCCTGGACAGACTGACGTGCTCTGACATATTTTCATCCCGACTATTCTTCTTCTAGACTGCAGACGCCTCTCTTTTTAGTTATGACAACACTATACTGGATGGGTCACAGTGAGCTTTGCTAGATTACAGTTAATGACAGTTTTCAGTCCCTGGAGGAAATTTAGAAAACACCACAAATGCATACCCAGCACATTTCCTAATTGTCTCCAACAGAGATTTAAAAAAGTGTTTTGTTATGGTGACTTTCAAACATACATGAAGCGAGAGGGGCTCCCCACAAAGTGATACACCCGCTTCAACATTGATCAACATCCTGCTGCCTTTTTTCCCATCTATCCTTTCCTCCTCTGCCACACACACAATTTTCCCTAGAGTATATTAAGCAAATCTCTAAATCTTCTTTCTTTTTTTTTTTTTTAATAAGGTATGGCTGCCAGCCTCCCCAGCTCGGAGCTTTATCTGGTGGGATGCTGGGAGCACAGCAAATTCCCCTGCCAGCTCAAAGCTAAGAGGGGGCTGATTTATTTTATTTTATTTTATTGGGGAATATTGGGAAGCAGTGTGCTTCTCCAGGGCCCATCAGCTCCAAGTTGTTGTCCTTCAATCTAGTTGTGGAGGGCGCAGCTCAGCTCCAAGTCCAGTCGCCGTTTCCACTCTTTAGTTGCAGGGGGCACAGCCCACCATCCCATGTGGGAATTGAACTGGCAACGTTGTTGTTGAGAGCTCGTGCTCCAACCAGCTGAGCCATCCGGCCACCCCCCTGGAGGCCTAGCGGCAGCCCATCATCTTCAATCTAGTTGTGGAGGGTGCAGCTCACCAGCCCATGTGGGAATCAAACTGGCAATCCTTTTGTTCAGAGCTCTCACTCTAACCAACAGAGCCATCCGGCCGCCCCTCTAAATCTTATTTCTTAATTTAGATACTATACCCTGTTTGAAATTTACTCTATGAACGAAGTACAAAGGTCTTAAAGTGAAGACCTGCCTGCCTTGTCCACCACACCAAGACACTGTGGCATTGAAATGAGATCTTGGACGTGAAAGTGCTGTGGTTTTGGAAGTTGGCAGCAAATTCACTGGGGGGAGATTTTTAAAACCAAACCCTGGGGCCCTATCCCAGAGCTATGAATCAGGTGTCTGGGAGTGGGACCCAGGCATCTGGGTATGCCCAAAGCACTCCAGACTATTTAATTGTGGCTTGTTGGAAAGCCAGAATTTGTAAGTCACCCCGGGAAAGTAGCTGGTTAGTGGTACAGTTACTGTCCCCTTCCATGCTCCAGGGGTCTGCTCAGAGAACTGGATGAACAGGAGGGTGGGGCCGGGTCAGCTGGGACTTTAGGGCTGCAGATGGCCCCAACCTCAAGGTTGGATCCCTGGCTCCCTGAGGCGAGAGGAATGGTCTACCTGGCTTGGGGAGGGCTGATGTTAGGCCCTGATTTGGGTCCTACGTGTGAGGTAGGGATGGATTTAAGTGGAATGACAAGGTTTGGAAGTGAAGGGTGGGCAGGAAGGAATGGGGTCAAGAGGCTGTCGTGGGGCAGGGGGCAGCAGGCTTCATAGCGCTCCTAAGTGAAGGTACCTACCTACTTGTCTTTGAAGACAGGACAGTAGAGGAACCACCCATTGTGGCACATTGTACATGAATCCCCCACCACCACCACCGCCCTGGAGTGTGCAGCCCTATGTCAAGGGAGACGATTCCATGGAGAAAAAGAGGAATATTAAGAAGCTGAAAGAATGATAGGAAGACCTGACCTAGCTCCCAGAAGGTACCTCGAGGTGTATACAGAGCGGCGTTGGAGTGGCATGGCTCCTTTTTCTCTTTCCCTCCACCTTCCCTCAACACCGTGACGGTGTGGAGCTTCATCGGAATCCTGTATGCTTCTGGAAAGCAGCTTTTATGTCCCACCCTCCCATCCCTTTTTGAGTTCTGAGAAATGGCTGACCTCAAAGTTCTATCCTGCTCTGGAATATTCCAAGCTAAGACCCACTTCCACATTTCTTCAATGACTCAGACCCTCTCCAATCTTCCTTACGAAGACTCCTTTGTTTACCTGCCTCTTCCTTTTCTTTAATATGTTTCTCAGTAATGAGCATTCTTCTGATTGCAACAGTCTGAACAAAATCATCTGATTTATCGTCCTGTGCATTTTGTCTTTCACATGCTCTCCTCTATGCTCCTTTACTTCATCATAACGAATTTGACAATGAAAACTGCTGAGGTAACCTATCAAAAGTCCAGCTGATAGGTCGTAGGACAGTGAGTGAATGCACATAGTGCCTCTGACCTGTATACTTTAAAATGGTTAAAATTATAAATTTTATACGAGGTGTAATCAAAGCATACGATGAATGCTGCTGTCAAGTGCCACCCAGCAGAAAGGCATGGATCTTCAATATGGGAAGCAGCGTGTCAAACCTTAGTAATGAAACTAAAGGACAACCGAGTCCGGGGCTCATGCTACCTGTGCCGCTCAGCCAATAGACCAACACCGGAGTTGGGTCATAGAGTAAGCATTATTATCAGAGCACTGATGGTCTGAGAAGGCAGCGGGTTAATATCTCCAAAAATTACCTTCACATTCTCAGTCCGGCTGGGGGTATTTAAAGGAAAATCTGGGCATTCCTCCAGAGGCTTGTGATGGTTCCGGGGGTCTGCATGGAGCCTGCCCTCTGGCCATATGATTCTCTGGTGGAGTCTGCAACTCAGGAACACGTAGCCTGGTGGACCATTGAGATTGTGATCAATAAGCCTAAGGGTATTAATCATAAGTTTCAGGGTAATTTTCTAAAACAGGGAACTGGGTGGGACAGGGGACATTCCGAGCTCAAGCCACAGGGGGATGACCTATTGTTAAGCTATAGGTAGGTCAAGGAAAGGTGAGGCCAGGACACGGAGAGGCCTCTACTGTGGGGGTCCCAACCAGGCCCTGTTGCAGTAACAGTGTGTGACAAGTTTCAACTTGTTCGGTGCAGTCAGTTGGGTGTGAGCTATGGTTGAGAGAAGGTGTGTTTTAAAGTGCTGTAAATCATGGATCACAAACAACGCTTTGACATGAAATAAGCAAATAGTTTCATCCTCCATCATGACAATGCTCCGTGTCACACATAACTTCTGGTACAGCAATTTCTGTCAAATAAAAACATTATGGTGTGTCCTCATCCACCTTATCCACTGGATCTGGCATCTTGCAACTTCTGGCTCTTCCCCAAAGTCAAATGACCATGAAACATAAATGTTTTGAATTAATTCAGGACATCGAGGCAGCCATAGCAGCACAGCTAAAGACACTCATGAAAGAGGACTTCCAGAACTGCTTCAGAGAGTGGCAAGAACAATGGGAAGAGTGTGGAGTGTGTTTGAAGTGGGGGGGGGGGTATTTTGAGGGGAATTAATGGCAGTTTGTCTTTTACTGTAATACTTTTTTAATTTAAACACTCACTGTATTGTTTGATCCCACCTTGTATGATGTATATATTAACACAATAAAAAAATTCTAACTGACAGAGAAAAACAATAGAAATAGTTTTATTCAAAACAATTAGAATCCCTGCTATGTACTGGGTGATGAGTTAGGTTACTGGGTGGGTAGGGTCTGGGATAGGACATGAATAAGACCTGCTTCCTGTGGTCCAGGAGCTCCCAGCGTGGCTGGGGAGACAAACACGTAATCTACTAATTGAGCTACATAATTCAGGGTGACACATTGTAATAGACATGTGTACAGCCTTATTAGAGCTAGGTTGTGAAGGGCCTTGAATGCTACACTAAGGAGTTTGGATTTTATCCTATGGTAATTGGGAACCATGAGTGGTTTTAAAGCCAGGGTGTGACAACAAATATATTCACTGCAATTCCTAATATCTTATCACAAAAATTTGCTTTGTGTGGGGTGTGTAAAAGATTGATGGCTGTGACAGCTTTAATTTAAAAAGTTGACACCTGTAAAATAGGCTCATATTCATGTTTCTCTTATTAAATATATTTACGCTCAGGGAAGAAACAGTTAACTTTGGTTGAGTCTTTTGGGAGGACAGAGGCACAGATTTGGCGAATGCTCTGTAAGAAATGTGCTCAAGGCACACTAAGAGCTCAGAGTTGGACACCTGCTCTTGTGAGAGGGAGAGAGCAGGCTGGGGAAAAGGAGAGAGAAGAGGGGAAGCTGGAGCAGAGAGATGAAGGGAGGAAGCTGTGGACACTGAGGCCAGAGGTGAGCCAGGGCCAATGGCAGAGAGCTTTATGTGCCAAGTTGAGGGGCTTGAATCTCTTCCCCACAGGTGATGGTGAGCCATCAAGGGTTCCATTAATAGTGACGATGATGATGACATTGTGCTTACTACGTGCCAGGCACTACTCTAAGAGCTTTACCAATTTCGACTCATTTAACCCTGGCACTCAGGAAGTGGCATGGTAGATGACTTAGATGAGTTGGGTGGCTCTGTGGATGATTGTGGCCAGAACAACAGTAGGGACACATGTTGTTGTGGTTCCAGAGAAAGACAAAGGGAGGGATGGACAGGATGTGATGGCTTTGCAAAACAGGAATAAAGTCATTGAGACTCGATTATTTATTATTTGCATCATGGACTTGGTGAGGAAAAGGAGAAGTTGGGATGACTGTCTGTTTTGGCTTTGGAGTCTGGTGTATTGCTGTGCTACCCAGGTAAAGGACTGGTTACCCTGTTCCATTTCTTAGGGGACAGGCTCAAGTCCAGTACCTCCAGTACCTCCTACTCCCTCGAGGCTTATTTACAAGTGAGTTGTTCCAAATATTTGGGGTTTCTCAGAAATCTTTGTTACTGATTTCTAGTCAAATTCTGTCACAATAGAGCATCCTCCATGTGCTTTCAATTCTTTTAAATTTGTGGAGGGTTTTTTATTTTTTGGCCCAGACTGAGTCAATGGTTCTTTTGCACCGGAAGAGAATGTGTCGTCCACTGTTATTGGGTGGACTTTCTATAAATGTCATCAGGTCAAGTTGTTTGATAGTGCTATTCAAGTCTTTTATAAATGTGATTACTTTCCTGACAATTTACCAGTTACTTTAACTGTGGATTTGTCTATTTCCCTTTTCAGTTCTATAGCCTCCTGATTGATAAGTCTGCACAGTCAGGAGGGTACTGTGGCAGAGAGGATAGAACGTTTGCGTGGGACAGGAAGAAACTTTTATCTCTTTAAATTTACTCTAGATCGCAGAAGAAACATTTTATCTCTTTAAACTGACTCTAGACCTCAGAGACAAGGAAATCATTACGTATCCCAGCAGGCCTAGCGGAGCTCAGGACAAATGCAAATAAGGGAGGCTAGGCATTCGGCCACGCCTCCTCTATGGGTTGGCAAGGCAACTGATACCCAAGCCAACCAATCGGTGAGATGCTCACCTGTGGGGGCGGGGACTCGACGAGAACCAATAGGACGCCTGCTAGGTTGTTCCATGGGCAAATGGCTTGTAAGACTGGGCGGGCTTTTGATGAAGGGACGGCGGTGGGAAAGATGGCCGCGACTCTGGCACCCTCGGGGTGTTGGCGACGGTGGCGGTGGTGTTTGTCCGCTCGAGACGGGTCCAGGATGTTGTTCCTTCTCTTTTTGTTGGGATCTTGGCAGGGGCCACGGCAAGTCGGGGCGGGTCAGACGTTCGAGTACTTGAAACGGGAGCACTCGCTGTCGAAGCCCTACCAGGGTGAGGCGCCCGGGGCGAAGGTGGTCGTGCTCGGGGAGGGCTTCGGGACCTGAGCGCCTCGGTAGAGGCGGGCGGCGACGAGCTTTGTGGCCCCAGGGAACCACCAGCGGTGGGTGGGAGCCCACGGGGACTCCCTCCGCATTTGGGAGCCACGGATCCGAGGGGCAGGGGTCAGCGTCTCCCCCACCCTTCCTCCTCGCGCACTTAGCTCTGGAAGTTTCCAGCAGGTCAAAGCAGGGCTCTTGGATGCCGCTAGCGCTTGCCCTGGACGAAGTGGGGCTCGGAGTTGCACAGGAAGAATGTGGGGAGGGAAGGGGATTGCGAATGGTGGCTAGTGATGGAGGACCACTGGCAATGAGCTGGTCTCCCGATGGAGCTGTGGATGTGCTTGACCCGATTGAGAAAGAAGATACAATTCTGTTGCCGGTTAAAACACCTGTTCACCAGTCCAGGAGCCTGGTAGCTTTTCTCTGTTTCGGGTTCATAGGCCCCTAGGCACAGCTTATCAACCAACAAATTTATATAATTGGCTACAAAGAGGACCAAATCAGTGCAGATGGCATAACTCACACAGGTCTGTTTCCCCACTGGAGTGTGGGTAGGGGGACAGCAAACAAGACCACCAAGTAAGAGGACGCTTACACTGCTGCTAAGGGTGATCATGTATTCACTTAGCAGGTGCATCGAATGCCTCCTCCAAACTGGTTGCTGCTAATGCTGTGGGTCATACAGACACACAGTTCTCACTCTCAAGGGGCTTATAGTCTGAGGTATTAGGTTCACGCTTGGATTGTTTAAAGAAAGGATGTGATTAAGCCCCAGAGGCCTGAGAGTCCAGCTCTTTTTGGTTTAATTGGGGAATTTCTTTCTTGGTGCTAAAATTTACTCACATATAAAAATGGAAGAATGGATTTGAGCTATGGTTACTGTGGCACGGATAAAGTCATACCTCTGATGTGTTTTGGGGTCTTCCCCTGAGAAGGGCTTTGTGAAAGGAAGCTGTAAAGATGGTAAGGATTTAAGATTGATGAGTGACAGAAGGTTGGAGATTGAGTGACATGAAAGAGAAAGAAAGATGATGACTCCAGCTCCTGGAGAGCCCAAGGTGGCTTTCTGAACGGGTTGGTGTTGAAGAATGTGAACTGATTTACTTCCTTCCCACAGGTGTGGGCACAGGAAGTTCCTCACTGTGGAATTTGATGGGCAACGCCATGGTGATGACCCAGTATGTCCGCCTTACCCCAGATATGCAAAGTAAACAGGGTGCCCTGTGGAACCGGGTGGTAAGAATCTTTCTCCCTCCTCTGTTGGTTACCCAAAAGTTCTTAAGAAGTTCACCAGGAGCATAGTGACTTAATTTTACTGTCTTTCTCCAGGATTCTGACTTCTGTGGATATCAAGGGTTTTCATTTCAGGAATTATGATGACCTTCATAATGAAATCAGCTATTTAAGGAAATGCTCTCTATTTCTCTAATTATGGAAAATAATTCATTTTGAGTCTGTTTTCTGAAATGTCTTTAATTTCTGATTGACCTGATTGTGTGACTTCTCGGAGGTTAACAACTCAACGTTTAATTATTTTGTAAAGTAGAAGACTGCTCTTTTAAATATATCCCAAACGTCACCCCAGTGCCCCCACCCCCAGCCCAGCTTGTTCTTTAACTTTGCAGTCTAATTTTAAGTTTTATTTTCATGTGAAAGCCACTTTGAGCCCTTGGTCATTTTGTTTGTCCTTCTCTGGACCTTTTCTAGCTGCCCTTGAGGAATGGCGGCAAGAAGTACGTGCAGCGTTCCTGCTGTGGCTGCACTGTGATCTTATACAGGTGTACGCTGATGCTTTCTTTTCAGTTTCCAGGGCTCTTTCTCAATCTTTTACCACCACTTTACTTTTGGGAACGACTTTGGCACCCTTTGATACTTGTTCCTTGGGTTTCCATCAGCTAAGAACTTACTTTTCCATGGTTTTTATCATTAGTTATAGATGAGTAAACCTCAGAAAAGAGGAGTATTCCTTTTCCCTGGTCATTTTATGTGCAGTGAATTCTAAAGTTGCAGAGGGAGGAAAGAAGTTTCTATCTGAGCCATTTGCACAAGCTGGACCCTTCCTCCAGGCTGTAGTGCTGAGCCCATTCCTGGACAGGGTTCAGGGCCGTGTGTTCTGGCAGAAGAGGCGAAGGGCCGCCAGTTGAAAGACCTGGGCTCCAGATCTAGCTGCATCACAGCCCCACTGTGAGCCCTAGGCGGTTAGTTAACCTCTCTTAGTTTTCAGTTTCTCCATCTGTCAGATGTGCTTCATAATAACTGTTCTAGTTTCCCACCAGGATTGTGAGAGTAAGATAATAACATAGACACGAAGAAGCTTTGGGACGTTAAAATGGTTACAGAAACATGCATTGTTATGTTCTGCATTTGGTATAAGGTTCATGGATGGAGGTCTCCGGATTACTAAATGATTATTATGCAGGGCTCGATACTTTGCTGCTTTCTTGCCAGCTGTCTCTACATAGCTGTCTTAACAGCAGTTCTAGTCTAGATCTAGAATCTGCCTCATTTCAGCTCCTCTGCTACCTGTATTTTTTGACATCTGACTACCAGAGAGAGATTGGAGTTGTTTCTGAATCATTTGGATACGATGCATTGGTTGAGCTGTGGTTGTCAAGTTTGGTTGAAGTCCATTGGACTTGATGCCTGAGTCCCACCCCAGAGATTCTGATTTAATTGGAACGGGGTGCATCTTGGCCATTGCGATTTTTTTTTAAAAGCCCTCTAGGTGAGTCTAACATGGTTAGACATAGTCCTGAGCTGAACTGCACAGCGTTGTGCGGCACTGAGGCCAGGGATAAGTGGCTGGCACCCCTTGGCTCAGCGTGAAGCTCTTTGGCCTGCCCTCCTCCCAGGGGCATACCTACCCACTGGCTGTGGAGCAGCTTCCTGCCACTGATGTCACTCTTGCCTTGAAATCGAAATGGAACAGCAGAAAGATGAGAAACCAGAATGACAACACAGGGACTGGGTCCATCAGAGTAGGGAGATCTCAGAGGTGTCAACACCCCTTTCATTTGGGCTGTGTTCCCCTAATACTAACACTTTTGGAAGATTTCCCAGAAATTAAACTGAAAACTGAAAATGATCTAGCAGTGTGTTGCTTGAGAGCCAGAACAATATATTTGGAGAGCTTTAGCTGAACCCTGTTGGTCTGTCCTCTCCTCCTTCCCCTCTTTCTTTTTTCTTTTTTTGTTTTTTAAAGATTTTATTGGGGAAGGGGAACAGATTTCATTGGGGAACAGTATGTACTTCCAGGACTTTTTTTCCAAGTCAAGTTGTTGTCCTTTCAATCTTAGTTGTGGAGGGTGCCATTCAGCTTCAAGTTGTTGTCCTTTCAGTCTTAGTTGTGGAGGGTGCAACTCAGCTCCAGGTCCAGTTGCTGTTGCTATTTGCAGGGGGCGCTGCCCACCATCCCTTGCAGGAGTCGAACCGGCAACCTTGTGGTTGAGAGCCCACTGGCCCATGTGGGACTCGAACCAGCAGCCTTCTGAGTTAGAAGCATGGAGCTCCAACTGCCTGAGCCACTGGGCCGGCCCCTTCCCCTCTTTCTTCACAGTGAACTTCAACCAGGAGACTCTCTAAACCAAATACCCACTCTGGTTTCTACTTGAAAGCATTCGACTCTTTAGTGCACTTAACCATCTGCTTACCGTCTCCATTTCCCCAAGGTTTGACACACAGTTCCAAAAAGAAACAGGAGTCTGATTTCTACCCCCTCCTTAGTGTCTTCCCACTGGAAGCTGTCCCGGTGGTGGGGAGGGGGGTGGTGTTCTCAGTTGGTGCATTTATGCTTCCTGGCCACGGGCATGAGTGTTAGGGGAACTGTAACTTACCCCTTCTCATGGGAACTCTGGCTTACCCATCAGCTTGGCATAGGGCCAAGTCTAATTAGAATTGTGTATAGCTTCTGCTAATTATCCCCGGGAACTTTTGCATAGTAAGTTAGTTTTTCTTATTCTTTCGCAATGAATGAGGCTTTGGCCTTTCTTTAAACCCCAGCTTTTTAGAGTCTTTTTTTCAGAGGGGCGATCGTACGTTGCAGATGAGTTCGTTCAGCCACCCATACTTACATGCTCGGCTGCTCTGCTGGCTGTAGCATTCCAGTGGCCTCATGCGGCGTTCTCATGTCTTTTCCAATGTCAGAGTACTATCCAGTTTGTCTAGGAAGATGGTGAAGATAACTGGGAGGTTTATTCACCTTTCATGTTAAATCTCATATATAGTTGAATGGTTCAGTCTGTTTAATTTTATGACAAGCACGTAGCAAGACTTAGATTTCAGTTTTAACCCTTGCCTCATGGTACCTGCATTTGTGTCTTCCAAGTGTGTAGACTGCTGGTGAGGGCTTGAGGGGTTCCGCGTTTCGTGCTCCTCGCTGAGCCCAGTGTCTTTCCTCTTTAGCCTTGTTTCCTGAGGGACTGGGAGCTGCAGGTGCACTTCAGAATCCACGGACGAGGAAAGAAGAATCTGCACGGGGACGGCTTGGCAGTCTGGTACACAAAGGATCGGATGCAGCCAGGTACTGGGGCCCTGGGTGCTCTTGTGTGAGGTGTGACCGGCCTGCTTTCTCGTGTGCCCTCTCTTTTGGGAGGGCACATCTCCATAGTGCCAGCAATTTCCCCTCTCCCTTGATGTTTGTGGATGAAGGCTGGCTGTCTAGTCTCTACAGTGGGGTCTGAGTCCTAACAAGCAGCTGAACTTGACTCGTCCTGGGCGATTTCCTGCTTATTAGTCCCTTCTGATTTCCCTGTACACACTCGGCCTGTCGCCTGGGTAAGAGCACTGGCTGTCTCGAACACTGACACCTCCTCCTGGGCACACACAGGGGCCTATCTCAGTACTCCTAAGTCAGGAGACGAGGGATCTGTTTGTCCCATTGTGCAGGAGCCATTGCTCTAAGCAGATTCAAACTCCACGTATTCAACCCAATCTATTTTGCAACAAGAAGTTGAACTTGGGAATTCAGCTCTCTCTCAGGGGAATGGTCATCACCAAGTATTTGTGAGGCAGAAATCTTTAGGGATGCCTTACCAACCAGCTGGGGTCAGAAGCAGCTGCGGTGCTAAGCCAGGTTGCCGTGGCCTTCCATCTTTCCTGCCATCAGTGACAGCTCCAGTTGCTCATCTGTGCTTGTGCCAGGCCACGTACGTTGCCAGGTGCTGGGACATGCTTTCTTGTCTTAACTGAGGCCCGGCAGTCATTTGAATGTCCCTGTTTCTCCATCGTAGTGATGTATTATTTCTTTTCCAACTCTTGGCTTTATTTCATTGTTCATCATCTGTTCTCTCTCTCTAGGGCCTGTGTTTGGAAACATGGACAAATTTGTGGGGCTGGGAGTATTTGTAGACACCTACCCCAATGAGGAGAAGCAGCAAGAGGTAATGGCAAGTGTCAGAGCGTAGGGCAGCCACACGGAAGTCCCATTCTCTGCCTCAGAAGCACTGTTCAGGCGGGAGCAGAGGGGACAGGAAGTGAGTTCATTTCCACTTCCTTAGTCTATTGAACTTCAGAAGTGAATGTCTCTGTCAGGCACTTTTCTAGAGAGAACTGTGTTTGGTATACATTTTGGGGAATGGCTGTCTGGATGGGGGCTTTCTCTTTAGTGTTAACGGCATTCTGTCTTGTGTACTAGGTGGCTGCTGGGAGAGCACAAGCTCGGCGGGTTGGTGACTCGGCTACCAGGCCCGCGCCAGAGCAAGCTAACTTGTGTCACTCAGCCCGCGTGACTTAGTATGTCACCGCTGTGCTGTCCCTTGAGCTGGCTCGCCCGGCCTGGCATCCTCTTCCTTCTGCTCTGCCCAGACCCGGACAACACTTCTCCTCTCCTGTAGGAAAGGCCTCAGAGGAAATGGGTTTCCACCATTTCTCAGCCTTTTGTGGGAACCTGGTGTCTGGCTGTTGTTAGAAGTGTCTTGCTTTTTTTTGCTGACCCTAAGGGTTCTTCAGTACTTTCTTATGCTAGCAACAGGTTGGTCCTGTTATCAGATGGTGGGAAAATGGTTATGATGGCTTGTTGCTGGGTATCCTGTAACTAAATAATATTTAGCAAGAAAGGCAGGGTTAGGAATAGAGGTAGAATTCACTTTAGTTTTACCCCAAAAGTTTATGAAAAATTTCAAACTTATTAAAAAATTGGAAGAACAGATCACTGTATATGCAACCCCTACATTCAACAGTTTTTAACATTTCGCACAGTGTTCACATGTTGAAGATGGAAAATGAGACCTGAGTCGGGAATAACCTTTGGGCCAGTTACGGAGTTGCTTCTGGGCCCCTCTTCACCCCACTGTCCGTCAGGCCCTGTCTGGAGCCAGGCCCTGGGAGTCAATGATCCTTGCAGGCAGTAGCACTGATAAGTGCGCATGCTGGTGGGGGAATGGGGAATGAGGGGGTGCAACAGGAAGACGGAGCAGCTGCATTGAACCTGGGGTGGGATGGTATGGCCGCGGTAGCAGGTGGGGTCGACTTTTTTCCAGAAGTGACATGTACATCGAAGTCTGCAGAATGAGGAACCAGTGTTTCATGTGGAGGGAAAAGCATGTGTTAAGGTGATAAAGTGAGAGAAGGGACAGTGAGTGAGGACAGAGACAGATGACGCTAGAAAGAGAAATAGGCCAGCAGTCTTGCCGTGTTGCACAATTCCAGGGGCTTCCATTCCTATCGCATTCTCTACTGTTAATACTGCTCTCTCCTGGGCACGGTAACTGGCCTCTGACGGTGAGCAGTGTCTTGGGTGGCAGGTGGTTTGGCTATTTAGACCAACCCTGGAGCAGTCTGCGTAGGTGTGAGCCACCCCCACTGTGCGCCCTGTGGGGCCAGGTTGTGAAGGGTGGTGTTCCCGTTAAGGAGTTGGGGCTGCGTTCTAAGGGGGTCCATGAGCTGAAGGATTTTAATGAGGGGCGTGTCATGACTCGGTTTGCAGTTCTGCCGAGGACATGGTGGTAGTTAGAAAGCATCTGAATGAGAGGTCTGGGCTTTGGGGCTTGACTAGCGTTTAAACCTGGCTCTCTGTTTCTCCCAGACGGGAATTGTTCAGACTGTCTTAGCTTCCATTCCACCATCAGATAGCAGTAATTCTGATTTGAGAGGGCAGATCTGATGAGCTTATTTTTAAGGAGAGTAGCTGTTAATCAGAACAATTAGTTTCACATGGTAAAAGTCAGGACTTCTTATCTGGCTAGCTGTTATGGTTCTCACTCCCAACTACATGTTGGAGTTACCTGGAAAGTTTCAGAAAATACTGATGTCCAGGCCCAACCTCAGAGAGATTGATTCTGTTTGTCTTTGGTGCAGTCTAGGCACCCTTACTCTTTCAAAGCTTTCCAGGTGAGTCACGTGGATAGCCAGGATTGAGAACCCCGGGACCAAAGTCATTGTTACCTTATTATTTGTTTATCTATTAAACAATTTTTAATTAAAATGAAATTTTAAAAAACCAAATAAAGGGAGTTTCTGTTTATTAGTTGGCCATTACGTGCCAGGCATTTTACAAATATCGTCTTCATCCTCATCAAGTCTCCTTATAGTCAGTATTATTTTTCCCATTTTGCCAATGAGTAAACAGAAGCTTAGAGAAGATAAGCGTCTCGTTCAAGGTGACAGCCAATAAAGGTGGAGCCAGATTTTGAAAACAGGCCACCTGATTCTGGAGTCCGTGCATTTAATGATGATGCTCTGTCACCTGCCACCCGTTGCTTTCTTTTGCCTGGTGGATTTCCTCGAGTCTGGATACATTTGTTATTCTCATGTGATCTCTTGTGCAGTTGCCATTCTTCAGAGCTGCTCAGTACAGAGGGTGTAGAAGGTGTCCTCCTTCCTGCCTCCCCACCATCTGGAACAGTCTTAGAGGCGAAGATCAGATGTGTTTTGTTAGCGGCATGGTTTACTTTGACATGATATATAAAGGTGCCAGCCATTGTTCAAGCACTTTTACACATGTTACATATGTATTCTAACAACCCTTTGGGGTAGACATCATCCCCACATTATGAGT
Organism: Rhinolophus sinicus; assembly: GCF_036562045.2. Classification (NCBI taxonomy): domain Eukaryota; kingdom Metazoa; phylum Chordata; class Mammalia; order Chiroptera; family Rhinolophidae; genus Rhinolophus; species Rhinolophus sinicus. The sequence continues at coordinate 76,235,157 of NC_133755.1, read as the reverse complement.
AAGAAGCTGAGGTCCAGAGAGGTTAAAAAACTTGTCAGAGACACGCAGGAGTGGGTTTGACTTGAGGTTCAACCTCATTATTTTGCTTTATTGTGTGGAGCACATAAGGAAAGGGTGACAAATGTCATGTGTAGAAGTTGTGCTGGACCAGGAGGACAGGGAGCTGGCAGGAGGGGTGTGGAGTAGTCATCAGATCCCTTAAGGTGCTGGAGTGCAGGCGTTTCTCTGGTTTCTTGTTTCCTTGTCACGAGAGTGCACATGACCTTACAGGTCAACTCACTTCCTATCATGTTTGTCCATGAGGAAATACTGGGAAAGCGTCAGCAACCAGTAATGCATCCAAAAAGGGGTGAAAGAGTTCAGGATCTGCATTGAGTTTAGGCTTGGCTCTGAAATCAGGACAGACTGTCCAAAGTCACATTGTCGCCCACCAGCAATGCAGGAATTGCAGTTTAGGTAAGTCAAGAGCTTCGGTATTTGGGAGTGCAGGCTACTTACTACTTGTGTCACAGTGAGGTTGCTAGATCATAAATGGTTATTAAAATGATAATTGAAGAAATAGACAATTTGGATACATCTGTAACAAGGAAAGAGAATGAACTAGTAATTAAAAATGACTCACAAGGGAAAGCCCACACCCAAATGGCTTCATTGGTAAATTTTACCAAATATATAAAATAGAATTAATACTAATTCCTCTCAATCTCTTACTAAAAATAAAAGGAAGGGACACAACCAGCTCATTCTTTGAGGCCAGTAATATCCTGATACTAAAACCAGATAAGGACATCACAAGAAAATGATAGACTAATAAATATCTTTTATGAATAGGTATAAAAATCATCAACAAAATAATAGCAAGCCAAATCCAGCAACATATAAGAAGGATTGTATACCATGACCAAGTGTATTCATCCTAGGACTTCACATTTGGTTTAATATCTGTAATGTGATAGACCACATGAATAGAATAAAGGACAAAAACCATATGATCATATCAGATGTGGAAAAGGTATTTGACAAAATTTAATACCGCTCTATGATAATAAAAACATGCAACAAATGAGGAATGCAAGGGAACTTCCTCAACCTGATAAAGGGCATCTGTGAAAAACCCCCAGCTAACATCACACTTAATTATAAAAGACTGGCTGCTTTCCCCCTTAGATCAGGAACAAGACCAGGATATCTGTTCTCACCACTTCTAGTCAACATTGTACTGGAGTTTCTAGTCAGAGCAATTAGGCAAGAAAATAAAAGACATCCAAATTGGAAAGGAAGAAGTAAAACTATTTCTATTTGCAGATGACATGATCTTGTGTATAGAAAAATCCCAAAGAATCCACAAATTATTAGAACTAATAAATGAATTGAGCAAAGTTGCAGGATACAAGATCAACATACAAAAATCGATTGTATTTCTATATTGCTTGCATTGAACAATCAGAAAAATGAAAGAAATCCATTTATACTATCACCAAAAAAGAATAAACTACTTAGAAATAAATTTAACAAAAAAAATTGTACTCTGAAAACTATGAAATATTGTTGAAAAATTAAAGAAGACTTAAGTAAATGAAAAGACATCCCATGTCATGAATCAGAAAATTTAGTATTGTTATGATAGTGATACTTCCACATTGATCTACAGATTTGATGCAATCCCTGTCTATCAAAGGCCTAGCTGGCTTCTTTGTAGAAATTGACAAGCTGATCCTAAAATCAATAAAAATTCAAGAGAATCAGAATAGCCAAATAACCTTGATAAAGACGAGCAAAGTTGGAAGACTCACACTTTCTGATTTCATAACGTGCTACAAAGCTGCAGTAATAAAACAGTGTGGTACTGGCATAAGGACACACATATGGGTCAGTGGGGTAGAATTGAAAGTCTAAATACATCCTCATATTTATGAGCAATTGATTCTTGATAAGGGTGCCAAGACAATTCAATGGGGAAAGAACCATCTTTTCAACAAATGGTGCTGGCACAGCTGGATATCCACAGGCAGAATAATGAAGTCCCCATCACACCATACACAAATTTTAACTCAAAACAAATCAAAGAACTAAAGGTAAATGCTAAAACTATAAAACTCTTAGAAGAAAACGGTTAATTTTTCATGACCTTGGATTAGGCAATGGTTTCTTAGATAGGACATCAAAAATAAAAGCCACAGGGGGCCGGCCCCTTGGCTCAGGCGGTTAGAGCTCTGTGCTCCTAACTCCAAAGGCTGCCGGTTCGATTCCCACATGGGCCAGAGGGCTCTCAACCACAAGGTTGCCAGTTTGATTCCTTGACTCCCGCAAGGGATGGTGGGCTGCGCCCCCGGCAACTAGCAATAGCAGCTGGACCTGGAGTTGAGCTGCGCCCTCCACAACTAAGACTGAAAGGACAACAACTTGAAGTTGAACGGCACCCTCCACAACTAAGATTGAAGGACAACAACTTGACTTGGAAAAAAGTCCTGGAAGTACACACTGTTCCCCAATAAAGTCCTGTTCCACTTCCCCAATAAAATCTTTGGGAAAAAAATAAATAAAAGCCACAAAAGAAAAAAATAGATAAATTGGACCTCATGAAAATTAAAAACTTTTGTGCTTCAAAGGACACTATCAAGAAAGTGAAAAAAAAACAAACACACCTACAGACAGGAGAAAACAAATGTAAATCATATGTCTGAGAAGGGACTTTATATATTCTAGTTACAACTCAGTATTAAAAAAGACAACCTACTTAAAAAGTGGCCAATGGATCTGAATAGGTATCGCCTCAAAGAAAATACACACATGGCCCATAAACGTAAAAGGAGGCTCAACATCATTAGCCATCAGGTACATAATAGGTCAAAACCACAATGAGATGCCATTTCACACCCACTTTTATGGCTAAAATGAAAAAGACAGATGGTAACAAGTTTTGGAGAGGATGTGGAGTAACTGGAACCCTCACACTGCTGGTGGGAACATGAAATAGGGCTGTTGTTTTGGAAAACAGGTGAGCAGTTCCTTCAAATGGTTAAACATGGAGTTTGCATGATCCAGCAATTCTACTCCTAGGTGTATACCCAAGAGCGTTGAAAACATGTCTATGCAAAAACTTGTACGTGGATATTCATAGCATTAGTCATAATAGCCAAAACACAGATACAACTCAAATGACCATCAACCTGGTGAGTGAATAAACAAAATACGGTATATCCACACGATGGAGTACCACTCAGCATTAAAAAGAAGGGAAGCCTTAATATGTGCTCCAACGTGGATGGCCCTTGAAAACATGCTAAGTGGAAGAAGCCAGTCCCCAAAGACCATGCATTGTATGGTCCCATATATGTGACTTGGCAAATCGATAGAGATGACGAGGAGTGGTTGCCCGGGGCTGGAGAGAGTGACTGTTAGTGGGTACAGGGTTTCCTTAGGAGGGGATGAAAATGTTTTAAAATTCATTGTAATCACAATTTTAACTCTCCAAATAGCCTAAAAGGCATTGAATTACAGACTTTAGGTGAATTTGTGGTATGGATTATATCGTAGTACTGCCATTTTGTTAAACTGTGGATTAGAACGTGACCCGATCATCTTTTGACACATGAAATCATCAGCTGATGGTCGTCAGTTCCTCACGAGAACCCAAATGTTGGTGAAAAGTTGCTGGGAACTCTTATCAATTTTGGAGCAGGAGTGTGTTTTTTCATTGGAAATCAGAGTATGGTGATGAGGCCTTGTGGCAGGAGAGCACGGAAGTGCAGCCCTTTGCAGCCTTGGCCTCATCTTCCTAGTGAGACAGTGGGGCCTTGCTCCCTGGAGATGAGACAGCTGGCGGGAGAGTGGGGAGAAAGCACACTGCTCTTGCTGGGTCAGGCCAGCGTGGAAGTCGAGTTTCAGCGGCTCCCCATATTTTTCAATGTGATGATTGTTCTTCCTCCTTTGAAACTGGAACAAAATCAACAACACTGTTCTACCCAGTTTAAAAATACATTCCCTTGATGAAGACACTGATCCCTCTTGGTCTCTGTTGTTGGCAGAGAATATTTCCATTATTAAAGGAGCTCCGTACTTCTTAAATTCTCTTATCATCCAGTGTGGATGTGATTTAGGGTTTTTGTTTCAGTCCCAGGTGAGGCAGTGTTTTCCAGGAGACTCCTTAGGAAAGTAGGTGTGGGGAGTGTTGGCAGGCTCCGAAGTGACTACATGTTGAGGCATAGCTGCACCGGTGAGGGCTAGTTTTCGAGAGGAGCAGAAATGGATGGCTTTCGTGCTGGAATTGAGTGGAAGATAGTGTTTCCTTTCTGAGAGAGTGAAAGAGGGAGAGAAGGAGAAAGCAGGAGCCAGTGCTCCTGAGGACACTTGGCCTTGGGGCGGTTCTAACCTGTCTTTGGGTTTTGACCCTTTGGAGAATATGATGAAAGTGGTGGGCCCACAGAAAGATGCAGGTACACAGAGGACTTTACATGCAATTTTAGGAGGTTCATGGACTCCCCAAAGTAGAACTGTACACAAGGTCCTCATGAATAAGTTGTCACGTTCCATCAGAATGGTGGGCTGCGGTGAAGTGGAGACATTAGGCTGTGTTCTGAATCTTGGCCCTTGTACTCTGGGTAAATGGGCTGTGGACGTCCATGTTTGTTGTTTGGGCAGACGTCAAGTTTTGTTTCCTGATTTCGGAGCACTCTTTATTGAAGCCCTTAGATTACCTTATTTATGTTTGTTCTAGTGGGGTCTCCACTAAGATAAATGGGATGAAAATCATCCCATGGACTTGAGAGCTCATGACCATGTCCACATCTGTGGAAGTGTTCCAGGCGGTCATCCAGCTGGCAGAGGCCCCCTTTTATGTGTCCTCCAGACGAGGAGCTTTAAGACTTGGGGGCAGAGCCCTGACGTAGATGAGTAGTAGTTTGGGGGCCTCCTCATGCTGCCAGTGGTGTGGTAGAAGCCCCCGGTCTCAGACTGTGTGGAATGGGTATTGCCGAGTTAACCGGTCACCTCTGTACCCAGAATTCTGCCGAAGGTTACTGTAGGACCAGAGACTGACAAACCTTGTAAGTCTCCAAAGTGTGGAAGTGACAGTGAGGTTCCACTGGTGACCCAAAGGGAGGGTCAAATGAGGCGTAAAGGGAGAGGCTGTGGAAGGGGCATTTGTCTGTTAGTTCTTACTTTATATAAAAGCCCATTAGAGAAAAATCAGAAAGGCCGAAAACAAAAGCAAAACTGTACGAGCATCTTTTTAAAAACAACATTACATCATATGAACATACTTTTGTTTAAAACTTTTAATTTTGAAATTTTGTAGATATATAGAAAAATTGAAAAATGGCAAATACTAGATTCAGATTAATCTTTCGTTTTTAAATTTTGATATAGTTTCAGGCTTACAGATAAGTTGTAAGAATATAGCAAAGAATTCTGGGCTGCTCTTTACCCAGATTCCCCAAATGTTAATGTTTTACTACATTTACTTTGTCCTTTTCTTTTACCTCAGTGTGTGTGTGTGTGTATACACTTCTGTTTTTGTTTGTTGTTTTTCTATCTCACGGCATATACCAAGCATCCTTCCGTATTGGTAGATGTGGGAGCAGTATGGCATGGTGACCTAGCCAGGGCTCTGGTTCCAGACTACCTGTTTCATATCCAGGTGTCACTACTGAATACCTATGTGCTCTTAAACAAGTGTCCTTACCTGTGAAATGCAGATACTAACACTACCATCACATGGGTTGTGAAAATTAAAGGAACACATACGTGTACAGTACTGAGTACAGTGCCTGGCTCTGAGTAAGCGCTCAGAAAATGCTGTTCTTCTTACCACTAAGTGACATACATGAGGGCCATTCTGCAGACATCTGGGCAGTAGCCGTTGTGGCTCTGTCCTCTCCCCTCCCACCGTCCTTTTCTTCTGGTCTGGGTTCCAGAGAGCAAGCTCAACCGGCTTACTCAGCGCAGGATGGTTTAGATGGCAAAGCTGCATGAGAGGGCTGCCAGGTGTTCAGTGTTCACGAGCTCGTGTTGGTTGGTGACGGAGTTTCACTGGTCTGGGAGTAGGGACAGTGAGGTTACTTTTCATAAATGCCAAATATTTTATTATGACATTACACAGTTCTCTCTTTTTTTTGGTGTTAAAATGTTCTTTTAAAAAATGATGCTTAGAGGGCCGGCCCGGTGGCTCAGGTGGTTGGAGCTCCGTGCTCCTAACTCTGAAGGCTGCTGGTTCGATTCCCACATGGGCCAGTGGGCTCTCAACTACAAGGTTGCCGGTTCAATTCCTTGAGTCCCACAGGGAACGGTGGGCTCCGCCCCCTGCAACTAAGATTGAACATGGCACCTTGAGCTGAGCTGCCTCCCGGATAGCTCAGTTGGTTGGAGTGCAGGTTCTCAACCACTCAACCACAAGGTTGCCAGTTCGATTCCTCAAGTCCCGCAAGGGATGGTGGGCAGCGCCCCCTGCAACTAAGATTGAACATGGCACCTTGAGCTGAGCTGCCGCTGAGCTCCCGGATGGCTCAGTTGGTTAGAGTGCGTCCTCTCAACCATGAGGTTGTCGGTTCGACTCCCACAAAGGATGGTGGGCTGCGCCCCCTGCAACTAGCAACGGCAACTGGACCTGGAGCTGAGCTGTGCCCTCCACAACTAAGACTGAAAGGACAACAACTTGAAGCTGAATGGCACCCTCCACAACTAGGATTGAAAGGACAACAACTTGACTTGGAAAAAAGTCCTGGAAGTACACACTGTTCCCCAATAAAGTCCTGTTCCCCTTCCCCAGTAAAATCTTTAAAAAAAAAAAAAAAGATGCATATAAAGATGGTTGTTCTGTCATTGTTTTAATATATTTAGTAGGTCAAAAAAGCCCCAAAAGAGCAAACCTATTAATCCTCAAAATATTTTTAGAGATTTTACCGGTCCATGACAAGCCAGCGGTCTGGGAATTTCTGCTGTCAAAGATGTATGTTTGGCTTTGTGCTTTTATCAAGTACCTATGAATACTATTTCTAGCTCGAGATTCATTAATTTGGTCATGGATCGAATGAACACTCCCTCCTGAATGCTGGCCACTGTACTAAATGCTTTACGTGTCTCATTTCACCTCCGTAATTTACCCTGTGAGCTGTGTGTTGTTCTCCCCGCTCTAGTGATGACATAGAATCTCAGAAAATAATAGAATCCACCCAGAGTTACGTAGTCAGGTATGGCGTAACTGCACTAAGAACCTGGCTCTCCCCGATGACAGGCATGTGTGCTCTTTTCTGCCTGTGGTTCACAGCTCCCATGCTCAGACCTGCGGAACGTTAGCCTACAATCCATGAATCCGCACGTTCATGGCTCTCCTTTCAATCAGTATACCGAGGGTATGCCGAGGGTACAGTGATCACGTACAGGATCTCTCTTTTTTTTTTTTAAATTTTTTTATTGCCAAATATTGTGGAACAGTGTGTTTTTCCAGGACCCATTAGTCGTTGTACTTCAATATAGTTGTGGAGGGTACAGCTCAGCTCCAAGCCCAGTCGCCGTTTTCAATCTTAGTTGCAAGGGGTGTAGCCCACCATCCCATGTGGAAATTGAACCAGCAAACTTGTTGAGAGCTTGCGCTCTAACCAACTGAGCCATCCGGCCCCCCTCCAGAAGCTCAGAGGCAGCTCGTTGTCTTGAATCTAGTTGTGGAGGGTGCAGCACACTGGCCCATGTGAGAATCAAACCAGCAATCCTGTTGTTAAGAGCTTGCGCTCTAACCAACTGAGCCGTCCAGCCGCCCCAGGGTCTTTCTTTTTAAGTGGCCTTATAGTACAAAATGTGAACACATTTGTCCATCCTACAGACAACAACCATTTGCTCAGCAGGCAGGAGTTCTTAATTTTTGGTGACTCTTGAAATCGGAATGAAACTGCCTCGGTTGCCTAAGTCAGTGAGCCTTCGGTTCTGTAGGCTGCCTTCCAATAGAAGGAAATCTCCGCTGTGTGAAGTGAGTGGCTACCCAAGAAACACTTCCCGAACTCCTGGCTGGGCAAGAAAAAGAAGATTCATTTAAAGACTTCCTATAATACGAGGGGCAGAGTTGGAGGCCAGGTCACGAGTTGCTGAAGTAGACAGCTTCCGGCTTCCAGCTGTGGGCTCTGGGTGTAGCACGCTGTTCCTAAATTTGTGGTGCTTTTAAAAAAATGATCCTGTGCCCACTCTAGACCCACGGAGTGAGACTCTGACTGAGGGACGCACATGTACGTGCCCCCGAAAAACTCCCCAAGGCGGTCCTGAGGCCCAACTCACTGGTTACTGGGTGCCCCCGCCCCAAGCCTGGGGAGGAGGAAGGCGCCTTAGGCTGAGGCTGGGTGTGTCCTAGGCACTCTTGGGATCTGTGAGTCACCCTGCTGACCAGGAGTGCTGGGGTCACTGGCACTGGAAAGCAGCCTCTGGATCATCAGCGCTCCCCCGCAGCACTTTAACCCCCGCCTTTCACTAAGTGCTCACTGAAGTGAGAGCTTCCTTGTCAAGCACATTTCTGTAACGTGCTTGGTAATCTGCTCACAGATCCTTGTCCTAGATATGAGTTGTACAAGTAGGTGACAGTAGTTTTATGGCAATTTGACCCCCCACGGGTTTCCCTCACACCTTCCTCTAGTCCTGTACAGAGTCCACCAGCGGCCGACGAGGAGAGCAGCTGGGGGCTGCCCTGAGGCCCACCCTGAACTCCTTGCTGGGGCCTCCAGGACCGGGTGGGCTCTGTCTCCTGCCTCAGCTCACACCAGCCTCCCCGTCGCTCGCCAAGTTTCAGATGCTCCTGTCTAGTCCACACGTGTGCCACCCGTGCTGCCGGTGGACCCCCCTCTCACTAGCTGGGTCCCAGCTCACATGTTGCCCCAACATCAGTTTCTACTGTGTCCTCTCTTTTACTTTCAGCATGGTGTTTATCACGGTCTGAAATTTTATTTCCTTATCGTTGGTCCCTACCACTCTGGTGTCAGCTCTGCCTTATTTCCCATGGAACCCTAGCATTTGGAACAGTGCCTGGCCCATGGTAGGTGCTCATGAGGCGTCAGAGGAAGGGGTGCCCTGGGCTCTACACCCTGGCCCACCCTTCCCGCAGGGCAGGGCTGAGCTGAGCCTGTGTGCGTGTATCTCTTGTTGCTAGAACTAGTGGTTTTCTGGAGCAAAGCCAAATACCCTTGAGTCTCATGATTTTTCTAAGTGTCATGTTGCTGCACTCCCACGATTTTCCTTGCCCACATATCAGGTTAGAGTGATGAGCTATTTGGAAATATGTGTCCGTAAGCTCAGTTAGAGGGTAAATGATCCCTTTGGATTAGTGTTAACTTCACAGCCTCTTAAGTGGTGGTGGGCTTTTTGTCTTCTGGGCAAGACCTATATCCTGAGACCGTAGGCAGCAAAGGACGTCTTGAAATTGGAAGAACTTAGACCTATTTGTCACTCCAGTCCCTTTGCTACAGAAATACTGCAGTCTGGGTACAGACAAACTTGATGTCTACAGAATATCCCCTGACTCTCAGAGTCATAGTGGGGCCTGCTTGAATGGTGTGTCACTGTATGTTTCATAAAACTTCTGCAAGCTTCAGGACCTTGGAGAGGTCTTCCCAGTGGACACATCTGAGGCTCTAGTGATAGTTACCACCCTCTCCTCAGGAAACAGGAAATGTATGAATGCCTGTGCATACAGTTGTGCCTATAATTTGGGGGTATAAGGCCTTGAATCCCCTCTGTGGGGATTGAGATTGTTTTGCTCGTCCACCTCCACTGGTCTTAGCTCTTCCCTGGCTGTTTCTTTCTGACTTGGTCTCCTGTCTTCTGTGCCCTCTCTCGTTTTTATAATAACCTGCTGGACCCTCTCAGGCCCAGAAGAGGCGATATTCTCCAGGAGTCCAGGTACTCAGTTCTTGACACCCCACCCCCCACCATCCCTTATTCCCTGTGTGTCCATCCAGCATTCACTCCTGTTTAGCGTCCATGTGGCTGTTGTCTGGAGCGTCACCCGGCTCTGATTATGAGTACGTCTTCACCTTGCATGTTGACTGTTGAGGATGGTGAGGAACTCACCAAGGAAGTGGCATGTCTCATGTTTCCTCCCCTCTCCTCTGCACTGCCCAGCACCCGGCTCGCTCTGGGATGGTTTGCTCATCACCCCTAGGGAAGAGTTTGCTCCTGAACTCTACTGTTGAGAGAGGGCCTCCGAAGTAGGTGGGGGAATGGGTGGGATCTGAGCAGACTTGCAGCAGGGGAAACTCGCCCTGAGTGTTAGATTGGGAGAAGCGGTGTGTGGCTGAAGCTAAGTGGGCCGGAAGGTCTTTTGACTGAGAACAGTCATCACGGCTGGAGATCTGTTCTGGCAGTTCTGAGTCCGCTCCATTGAGCATCACGTGCGAGGATTTTACCATTTGAAAGGAGCTATCCTGAATGGAAAAATTTCCCTGATCAAACAGGTATTTTCAGAATACCTGCTGTGTGTAGGTATTCTTACCGGGTAGGGGCTTAGGGGGCAGGGTGGGGATGGAGCTGAGGTGGAGACATGCAAAGCATAATAAATGATCTTTTTCTCTAAGAAGTTTACTCCCCTCTCCTCTGGCAGTTGATAGATAGGTGTATATGCATAAACAGAAGAACATTAGTCTTGGGCAGAGTATCAGTGCCTGGTAGTCTCTGGGAGGGTTCGAGTCAGACACCCGAGGCTTACAGGGGCCATTTCAGACCCACCCGAGTCTGTGCAACGAGTATTCCTGAAGGCAGGGACAGAGTTCGGTTGCTTCCTGGGCCATATCCCCTGAGTGACCATCAGAATGTGGGTTCTCAGGGGCTGTCAGCGGTGAGGCCGAGGGTCGTGTGGTCACGAAGGGGCTTGGCTAGTATGTGCACAGCTCCTGTTGCTGTTGCATTCCTGAGTATTCCCTTACTGTCGTCTGCTTTCCCAGCGAGTGTTCCCCTACATCTCAGCCATGGTGAACAATGGCTCCCTCAGCTATGATCATGAGCGAGATGGACGGCCCACAGAGCTGGGGGGCTGTACGGCCATCGTCCGCAACCTCCATTACGACACCTTCCTTGTGATCCGCTATGTGAAGAGGCATTTGACGGTAAGCCCGTTCTGGACCAGCCAGCAGTGTGGCTTGTCTGGCTTCTGCTCCGTGGCCTCCCTGACCTCTTTTTCTATTCCAGGTAATGATGGACATTGATGGCAAGCACGAGTGGAGGGACTGCATCGAGGTGCCCGGCGTCCGCCTGCCCCGTGGCTACTACTTCGGCACCTCCTCCCTCACTGGAGACCTCTCAGGTACTGCCACCTGTGTGCATGCCCTGTGCACCCTGACCAAGGTCACGTCTCGGTAGCCAGGCCTCAGTAAGGCTTCTCAGGGAGAGCCAGGCAGGCGGAGCTCTGGGAAACAGGTTTCCTGGGAGTGCTTGTCTTCCTGCACTCGGGTTCCCAGATCCTTACGACCCCAGCTGTCCCAGGAGACGTCGGTGCCAAAGGACAGCAGTGTCTGCCTCTTCACGGAGCCCGCTCCAGCCTGGGTTTAGAGTTCCACACTTTCCTGTCTCTGGGGCCGCCTTTCTACCCTCCTGACGTGCTCAGTTCCCCTTCTCTTAACAAGGCATCCCTGTGACTCTTCCATCCCTCTTCTGACCAACCCCCAAACCCTCCTTTTTGCTCAGGCTTTTGACTGTCATGTTTTCAGATGCTCATTTCCAGCCACCCGCTTCTGTGCTGTGTGTGCTTCTCTGGGCCTGTGTCTGCTGCGCTGTTAGCACTCCTTGTGAGCGGTACCCTTCTGGGTCCTCGTCTGCTCCTCTCCTCTCTCCAGCCCGGCTGGCCCGCTGGCCCGTCACTCTGAAGCTCTCACCCACTGTGATGGTGTGGCCCTAATGGCACCTACTGCTCTTGCTTTCCTGGCTCCTTGGGGCTTTCTTCCTCCTTGTCGCCGTGTGGCTTCTCTTTACACTTGTTCTCCCCCTCGGCTTTAGCCCCCATCATAATGTTGTTTGAGAAGACGTAAAGAACCGGGGGTTTTGACATAATTTACTAGGAATAAAGCCAATATGAAATAGGATTTTCTAGTGGCAAAAAAGGAAAGACAAACACCCACTGAAATGAGCAACAGCCACTCAGTTCCAGCTAAGAAAAACTCGGCTCAGTGAGGCCATGTCTTCTAGTGTTTCAACAGAAGCTGGGAATCTTCGATTTTAAAAATGAAATCTGATTTTTTAAATCCTGGCAACTAATTTTTTTAAAAATCAATTTTATTGAGGTGTGTTTTCCATACAACAGAAATACATAGTGTGAAGAGTTGTGACAAATACTCACGCCTATGTCATCACTGCCACAGTCCAGATGTAGGAAGCTCCCCTCGCAGCGCTGCTCCCTGTCCCGCTCTGCTTGTTGCTCTGCTTGTGTCCCGTGAGGACTTGGCTTTGGGCCGCTGGGTTCTGAATACTGTGCATGCAGGCTGACGCTGTGGGACACCCCTGTGGCTCAGGGCCAGGAGGCAGCCTGAGGTCTGCTACGTAACCCCGTGTATGTGACTCAAGGTGAAAGAGGTACCCGAGGCTGCTGCGAGGTTTCTTCGGGGCCTACAGGTTTCTGTGCCCTATCAGTTAACCTCTCAATGTACTTTTCAATGGGAATTTGTTCCCAACTGTTAGATGTTGCCAAAGAGAATACAGTCATTTTTTGTTCATCCAAAGGAGTTCTTTGCTCTGGTTGTTGGTGGTAATACCTGGTTAGCAAGTCTGTGACCTCTGCTCACAGATACCCCTAAATGCAAACTGTGTCTTACTCTGGAGGTCTTTCTTGTTGATGTCTTCCTACTGTTACACAGTGGCTGGTCGAGGACATCTGAGAAACTGGGGGCACGTCCCAGCCACCCAGCCTTTGCTGCCCCACATGTAAGGGGCATGGGCCTGGCCTTTTATCCTGTCCACGGTTTGAACTCAGTTCTGACAGTGGAAATGTTTTTCTAACGGAAGGCAAATCTAGTATTCTACTGTCTGGGGTCGGCTAAAAATTCTGAGTCCAAGCAGGTGTGGATGTCATCCTAGTAATAGAAACAGCAAGAAATCCAGTCCCCTTAACCAACTGAGTAGCCGTGATCTCCCCCGGCACTCAGGTTTGTGGTCTCTGGAGACCAGTGTCCACTGAGAGGAACTAGGCTTCTTGGAGAAATGGCAGGTCTGAGGCAGGAAGGGTTCCAGCGGGAACTTTCCAGAAGAGCAAGGGAGATATCCAGAACTTTTGGGTTCACGTGCGAGAACTCAGGAACCGACTTGAACAGGCTCCTGCTGGATTGAGCTGGGCGTCAGTGTGGTGCACACTGGAACCCATCACATGTGTTTAATTGATGAGTTTATGATGATATTTCAAAAAGAGAAAAAAGTACGTCCCGAAGTCCTCGATCCTTTCTCTTGTAACTACTGGTGAGATTCCCAGTTACACGGAGCTGCAAAGCATGAGGCCCAGTCCAGAAGGGGAATGCGTCCCATGCCGTAGCCGTGCCCGTGCGGGGCCATCAGGCAGCCCCGTGAGGCCCTTTCCCATCTCACCCATGTGTGTCCTTCCCACTGAGTGGAAACTGCATGCTGCTGGCTCTCCTCTCACTGCTAGAAGGTTTATGCATCATGTGGGGTTCACCCTTGTATTAGCTCTCAATTTTAGGTGATGTTGGTGATGCATGCTTGTTGATAAAAACTTTAAGTACGGAATAGTATAGACTATTCCCCACCCCTATTCTTATTTAGCTGAGAAAACAGAGAGGTCTCAGTTATTTTTTCAAGGGCACTTCTAATCGGTTGTGGAGCAGAAGCTTGACCCAAGATACTCTCAGATCTGTCTTTTCTGGGGGCTTGAGCGATTCTTGTTCTTTTTCCTGTAGACAACCATGACATCATCTCCCTGAAACTGTTCGAGCTGACAGTGGCTAGGACCCCAGAAGAGGAGAAGCTGCATCGAGATGTGTTCTTGCCCTCGGTGGACAACATGAAGCTGCCTGAGAGTGAGCACAGGGACCCTGGGGACCCTGGGGACTGGCCCACAGTGGGGGAGGGGCAGCCCTGTGGGGGTTCTGAGGTAACCTGCGCCCACGGCTCTCAGGGCCACCTCCTCTCTGTCCTCCCTTGAGGAATACAGAGCACTGGCACCTGCTTGTCACTCGTCTGCAGGGTCCAGATGAGCAGGAAGAGGCTGCTTCGTGTTCAGACTGAGGCATCTGGAAAGAGAGAGTCCGGGCTCTGTCCCCGGAAATGGGCGTCAGAATCGGGGAGAGCTTGTTGGGTGGTCCTTCCCAGCAGGCTGGGTCCTTGGTGCTGACTTGCTCCTCTCTTGCTCCCTCAGTGACAGCCCCTCTGGCACCCCTGAGTGGCCTGGCCCTCTTCCTCATCGTCTTCTTCTCTCTGGTGTTTTCCGTATTTGCCATTGTCATTGGGATCATATTCTATAACAAGTGGCAGGAGCAGAGCCGGAAGCGTTTCTACTGAGCCCTCCTGCCGCCACCTCTGTGGCTGTCACCATGGGGTGTAGGAGGGGCAGGTGCTGGCCTGCGCGCAGCCCGGCAGTCTCCTCCAGTCTCCAGCCTCTGGTCAGGGGCTCTGTGGTCACTGGAGCTTTGAATGCAAGGACACTGCGTTCCCGTGGTCACCTGTGGGCCCCTCTGACTCTGGTTCAGGACGCCCACCCACCGAAGGCCACGTGGCGGTGATGTGCCTTTCCCTGAGGCAGTCTCTGCTGTCACGACACCCAGATCACAGAACAGAACTTCAGAGGCGGCTGCCTTGGCGTTGGACTCAGGACCCTCATGCTTCACATTGAAATCTGAAGAGAATGGAAAACTCCTCACACCTTCCCGCCATCCAGTCATTGGTGTTTGCTCTTTGAGCCTCTGTCCACCTGAGGAGGTCTCCTTGGCACTCTGGATGGAAACTCTTCCCGTCTCACCTCCTCACCTCTGTTTAATGTCCTTCCAAGTACAGGCTCAGCTGGAGAAGACAGCCGATGCCTGCCTGTCAGGGCTACAGAACAAGCGGTTTCCCTGGCCCTCACTGGGTGGCCAGAGGGAAGGGCTGGCTGCTTTGGCTCCCTGCGCTAGCCTTTGTCTGTCAGCGTGCATCTGGGTTCTGTTGGCGTGTTCCTGACCTTCCCAGTGAGGTCCCTTTACGCCCTCAGTCACGTTTGTCTGCAAGCTGGTGTGCAAGTTAAGAAGCTTGGAAGATTTCATGGAGGCCGTGGGATTAACTGTGACACTGGCCAGGTCTTGACCCAGAAAGCAAAGTTTGCTGTGTGATCTGACCACGTGGAGATGTTTCTGGATCATCTGGAACCCCTTAGCTGCATGTTTTGTATCTGTCATGGTCTTTGGAATCCTGCGTTGAGTGTTCAAAATTCAAGGACACTTTCTTCCAGCCTCAGCCTGGGCACTGCCCGGGAGGAGATCTGGCTTCTCTTCCTAATGGATAAGAGCTGCTGTTCTCAGGTCACTCGTCGGGGGCGATAGACCGTGGTCCTCTGTGCCTGGGAGAGACTGTTGTCACTGAGCACTGGGGCCTGCGTGTCACCCTCCAGGCCCGCCCTTATGCCACTGCCTTACTTGACAAGGGGTCCATGCTGCTTACCTGTCTGCCCCGTGATGAAACCGGCAGGGGGCCAGAGTTTCCCTGAGTGCCTGCTCTGAGCTCCCCCGCCTAGCACTTGTGTAGCCTGAGGGAGATTTGTAAAATGACCGATGGAAACCAAACCCTAGCTCCTGACACAGTGCGCTTCCTTCTGGGGGTGGGGTTGGGGAGGGTCCAGGCCTTTTTCCTGAGCAAGCCCATTTCCTGGGCTGGGAAGTCCTCAGCTCGGCTCACAAGGAGAGGAGGGCCACCTTGGCTGGGTGGGTTTCCTTCTCTTGGGCTCTCATGTCCTGGCCAGGTGCTTACTAAGTGCCTTGGGCTGACTGCAGGTGGGAGTAAGGTGGGATCCTCCTAACACCCCCACAATGACAGCGCAGCTCCAGAGGACGAGCTGAGACCTACAGCCTGGACCAGGCAGAACTGAAAAAAGCAAATGGCTGTTTTGTCTCCTTTAGGTTCAAGGGGAACTTGCAGAGACCCCTGGGCTCTTGACATGGCCCAGGAGGGGTCTCACCGTGGGGGAGGGGTATGTGTGAGTCCGGCTCACGCGTGCCTGAGGCTTTTTAAAGGAGGAGGGGAAGACCCGAAAGCAGTCCCTACCCAGTCTGGGAAGCCTTCGGACCAAGCATAGTGTGTCCTGCCCTACCTCTTTTTGTTCTAGAAACAAACGTTTCCCTCATGAATGGGGCACTGGAATCCCAGCTGTGCCCTAGAGGAGGCCTTGCCCACTCTGTGGTGTGGCTCTCGTGTGCACACACTGAGGGTGACAGTGTGGTCATGGCCAGCTGCTGACCCCACAGAGCCATTTGTCTCCTCACAGTCACCCTTCCCTCTGCTTCCCTCTGACGTCAGAGCGTCTCAGAGTGCAGGAGACCCTGAAGACCAGAGGTGGCATGGAAAGGTGACATTGTGCGCTGTGCTTGTGAGCCTGTCCACAAGCCGTCGTTTTCAGCCTCTCATGTTGTCGTCAGCCCCCCCAAATCACAAGGTGGCTCTCTGTTCTAAAGCTTGTTTATTTTAATGCAAAAGTACAGCTTTGCCCTGTGCTGCAAATGCTCTGAACAGAATGGCTAGAATGTCCCTGGCCCCTTGCTGTCCCAGAAGATGAGAACAGGGAACTGGCAGGAAGCCCCGGGCAGGGCTGACGGTGGGCAGAGAGAACCCAGGCACATACGGGCAAATTAGCCTTCCGGGGCTGGGAGTTCTGGAAAAATGTCCTGCAGGTGATTCCTGGGGCCGGGGAGGAGGGGTTTCAGGCCATCGTGTGCTGCAGGTTCTGGGCCCAGGGGCCGCGTGGCGAGGGTGGCAGAGCTGCCATTGCTGGTGTTGAGTGAGCTGATGACACTGGTGAATATTTTAATGGGCGCATTCAGTCGAAGTTCAGGTTTGACCCAGCTCATGGCCAGATAGCTCTAAGGAGAGCAGGCGACGGTTAGCCTGAGGTCACGCTCAGAAGCCTCTCTTCAGTCAGCCCAGAGCAGCCCGTGCCTTTGTCCCTGTCCCCACTGTCCCCATGGTCGGCACTCACCGGAGTTGAATACATGAAGTTGAACAGCATAAGCCCGATAATAGATATGATTGAGACAGCTATGATTTTGAAGCGGTAGCGTTTCCAGAAAACATGGCACATGTTTCTAAATGGTGACTGAAACCACGTAAGCATGGGGTTGGTGTGTCTGTCCGTGAGCAGGGTTGATGCCGGAGGAGAAAGGGCAGAAGGCTTATCCAGAGCAAAAAGCTTGCTTTCCCCACTCTGCTACCCCACACCTTGGCTGTTCTCTCCCGATGGTCACTGAGCATTGAGCTAGGGTGGTGGAAGGAACTACCCTCCACTGTACGCCCTCGCTCACCGCCCCATACAAATGGCTGGGCCCCACAGCTCAGCTTGTGAATGAGAAAGCTTTGGCACCCGTGCCCCGCAGGACCCTTACAGGGGAGGGTGAAGTGTGGGGTACTGGTTGGGTTCTGACTGGCCACGCCCGGCTGGCCTGACTAAGGCTTCCTTCTCTGACAGAATCTCCAGCGTCATCTTCACTTTACCCTAGAAACACCGTGGTGCAGGTGGTCAGGGTGGGCTGAGTTACCATAGCAGCAGCCCCCTCCCAGGACCCACAGAGAGAGGGACTAGCTGCAGCCCTCAGGGCGCTGTTAGAGCCGCATGACAGGGCACAGCGGTCCTTGCAGTGGACATCTTCCCCAGCTCCTACCGACAAGCGCCATTTGCCATTCTCGAGGACCTGGCAAGGCCACCAGCCAGTGACAGCCTTCTTCTTAAAGAGGGAGAAGCGCTGGTGCTGGAGGAAGTGGGGCCACATGGAGTCCGTGTCCATCATCCTGACAGAGCACAGCTTGGCATGCTGGGCTGGCAGGGGCATGTCACACAGGTCTAGCTCCAGGACCCCTAAGCCCAGAGAAATGCCGTCAGCAAGGAGCTCCCTGTCCCGAGGTCCCAGGCCCCATGCCAGGACCTTACCTAGGAAGTCATCAGGAGAGAAGATGTCATTGTCCCAGACCTGGATGATGAGCTTGGGCGGGAACTTCATCTCTGTGGGGTCCAGGCTCCAGATGTAGTCCTGGGGGACGGCAGAGGAGCCTGTTACCGCCAGTCTCCTTGGAGAGTCATCTTGGCCACCCTAGGAGGTCCCTACCCTGCATGATGGGCTGTCAAGGAAGAGGGTTTTTCCCGTGGCCTCCTTCCGAGTGTTGTGGTGCAGCTTGCGGGTATCCGGAGGGAGAGGGGGAGAAGAGGAGCCCGCCCCAGGCCGGCTACCTTCTGGCTCAGGACGCACACTTGCTCGGCTGCCAGGTAGTCCATTGTGAAGGTGAAGCGCCAGTTGAAGCTGCCCTCCCCAGTGAGGGAGTGGTAATGGATGTCCGTCGTCTGCCTGTCCTTCTCAAGCCCGAATAACCACCTGGGGCCAGAGTCCTCTCACCTGGGGTTCATGTGCACTGTCCCACCCCTGAGCCGCAGCCCTGTGGGAGGGACGCTGGGCGGAGTAGAAGGACAGGGAGGACCTGCAGAGAAGCTGGAAATGGGGAACTTGGGGAACTGCTGGGGCCCTGCCCGTCTGCCTCACCCTTTAATGTAGATGTCACTCATCTTCTCGTTACTTAAGCTGACGCTCTTCAGGTCCACCTGGGCAGTTTTCCAGATGACGCAGCGCAGCTCATACCTGAAGCCAGCGGCAGCCTTGGTGAGGAAGTCAGGCTGGGTGACTGCCCTCTGCCCTCCACCCTTTGTGCCCACAGTCCAGCTGCCCTGGGGGCCTCAGGGTAGAAGCGCCCAGGGTGCCCAGCAGAAGAGCATGACAGCCCTGAGGGCTGAGAACTCACTGGTGTCCCGCCCCTGGGAAGGCTGCCCCGGGAAGTGTGCCCACACTCACCTTTTAGGCTTCCTGGGTCGGATGTTGACTGGGGGGCCAGGAGGCCCCAGCTTCTTAGGGAAGATGTCCACCCACATTTGTACCTTTCCCTGGAACGGAGATGGGTTAGTTGGCTGGGGTTCGCTAGCCTCTGCCCTCAGCGTGCTGGCCTGGGGGGCCTGTCCTTGGTTGCTGATCTCTGTGGAGGCCGTTCCCAGCACTGAGGGGTGGGCACAGTGTCTGTGAGGTGGAACGACGGGAAGTCAGGTAACCCCCCACTAGCTTCCGCTTTTTCCTTTTTTGGCTGGGAGAACAGTGCAGTCAGGTTGGTGTATGATGGCTTCCAGGCTGATGGCCATGGCATTGGGGTGTCATCGTGACTGGGGTCTGCAGGGAGTTTGCCATTTAGCAGGTGACACTAGAAGCCTCTGGACGGCTCCGGGGGCTTCACTTATTAATCAGCTCATTGGCCCTGGCTGAGTGCAAACTGGACGGCCAGTCCAGATTTCCAAGTCTCTCTAGGGTGTGTGACCACATCCAGAAGATAGGAAGATAAAGCACAGAGGTCTAAGAAAGGGCTGAAAATGGTGAGAAAAAGGGAGAGAAAAAAGGAAAAGAATGGGACTGCCAACCTTGGAAGAAAGATAAACATATTATTTCAAACTACCTGACCTAATTTTTATTTTTTTTGAAGTTGACCCCATTTGAGCAAACAGGTTTGATGAGAATGCTTTTTTAAAAAAAAAAAAAATGCTGGGCAGAGAGCTTTGTGTCTAGAATGTGGTATCAGCTTGAGAGATGTGGAGAAGGAGGTGAGCCATTCTGGCAGCTGGAGGGTGGATAATAGGGGCCTGTGGGATTTTTATTCCTTCTCTTTGGGGTTCCTTGCCGTGGAAAAAACACAGCCTGTAATTAACAGACAAACCATGGCTGTGATGTGTGCATCCGAGCCCGGGCTGCAGCCCGCCCGCCCTCAGGAAAGCCTGAGGCGCTGTTGGCCTTGGGTGCTAGCCGTCTGAGTGTATCCTGCAGTGGTGCTCTGCCTGGCTGCCGCACACGGCTTTTCTGAACCTTTCCGTTCTAAGTGGCAGCATGGAAATTGTTGCTTAGTAACCTGGGCAGACTGTGCGTGTCTCCTGCATGTGGGCATCTGCTCGGCCTTTCCTTCCCCTCATCTGTCTGGGGCTCTGTCCTGAGTGGGTAGGCTCCCCCTTCCTGGTCCAGCCCCTGCAGTCTCCTACCTGGTCGATGCCTGGCTGGCTGTCGCTGTACAGCGTGCGGGTCTCGATGTGCTCGGGTACCAGCCCCTGGGTGTGCAAAAGGTGCAGTGCCAGGCGCTCCCTCTTAGGTCCCAAGTAGCGAGCACTGGGGGGCTGGGGCTCTAGATTGGAGCAGCCGGAAGGAAGGGATTGCGAGGTCATTAGAGCCTCCCCCCCCACCTTCCCCGTGCCCAGTCAGGACAGTGCCTGTGGTTGCCCTCCACAGGAGGAAGGGGGTAGGGGTTACCCTCTGGCAGCTCTTCCATCCTGGGCCTCCCTGTTTCCAAGGCCTGGGCTGTGTTTTTCCCGGCAGGCAGTGTACTCTACTTACCAAAGTGCTGCAGTTTGAATTTTCTCCCATTGTAGAAAACTGAGTCGTCTTCAGGGCTAAACAGAGGCGGAGGCAAGCCTTTCCACTTCGCGTGGTGTTCCAAGAGGAAGCTCGGGGGCACCTGATCCCGCCACCTAAAGGGCCCTGACCTGTGGGGACAGGAGAGAGGAAGACGAGGGCCGTGTGGGTTCTGGACAACACGCTCCTTTGAGCTGTAAGCTGCCCAGTGTGCAGGGCCCTTGGAAGGTTCGGGCCCTGGGGCCCCAGCTCAGGATGCAGGCCTCTTGCAAGGGAGCTGTGGTTCACGCCCCTCCCCCCCACCCTTGCCCTGGGTCAGGCTCATGCTCACCTGCAGTACGACTGGGAGAGCCCACAGCGAGCTCCGTAGCCAGACAGGAGTCGGTTTTCAAGGTCAATGACTGTGCTTCCAATCTTATCATCGGGTGAAAACAGGTCAAAGTCATACAGCTCGATCTTCAGGTCCTTCTCCAGAGGGATGGTGCAGCTGAGTTCAAACATGCTGGGGGAGGGTGACGGCGACTGCAGGGGCCGTGGGCCTCGTGACCTGCGACCCCCCGCCAGCATCTCGTCCTGTGGGTCAGGCTCCATCCCCTTGCTTGGTCATGGTGACTGGAGAGCCAAGTCTGGGATCAGGCTCTTGTCTGCCAATAACCAGCCCCCAGGGTGGCTGGAAATAACCTGATGAGCCTAGGCTGTGGGACTCAGCTCCCTTCCCAGACAAAGTGTGTGAGGGAGGGGAGAACTGGGCCGCCCTCCTAGTCATCTTTCATCTTTAGCGTGTAAGGCACTGCTGGGAACTGGGCGTCTAGAAAGGAATGCAAGCACTCTTTGCTTCTGGAGCTTCCTCCTGGCATGGCGTGGATGGGAGTGGAGAAGTGGGGTCGGCGAGTTGGGTCTGCTCACGTGCCAAAGATGGGGTCCAGAGTGTTGGGCCGGTACTTGTCCCGATTGCCAAGTTTCGTCTGTCCCAGTTTCAGGATCACATAACAGTCACACTGGGGGTCAGGAATAAGACAGGGAAGGACAGGAAATGGACAGTCAGTCCAGGTTGGTCAAGAGGTTGGGAGGGGGGCAGAAGTGCACCCCTTGTACCAGATGGAGCCTGTGGGGAGGTGACCGTGTGGGCCCCAGCAGCTTGAGAGCTCCAGGACACAGGCTTAGGGAAGGGAGTGGAGGCGCCTGGGCTGAGTGGGGCCCGGGAAAATGGGCGCTGCAGGTCTGGGGCTGCTCGTTACCAGGCCATTGTAGTCTTGGGGCTGCAGGTTGATTGCTCGTACCACGTACACCCGTACCAGGCACTGCTGAGGGAAGTCGTCTTTCTCAGGCCAAAGCTGGAACTGACGGGGGGGTGGGGGGGCTTCTGGGTTCTCAGGAAAGGGGTAGACACGGAAGAGGCCCTGTGTGTGTGTTGGGGGGGGAGGGGGTTAGTGTTGGCAGCGGATCTGCAGAACCATCCAGGAGGGGCCCTGGTCCAAGCCCGGGAGAGAGTAGGTGTGAGGGTGACAGGGACAGCAGGCCTTGAGGACAGGGACAGTGGGGATGTTAGGAGGGCGCTGGCAAGGCACCGCTCGTAGGTGGTTCCTGGCCTGCTGATGTGAACATTCATCCCACCCCCAGCCTCTTCAGGTCTTGGGAGACTGGGGTAGGTCAGAGCTGGGGGAAGAAGGCCCTCACCCTTCCCTTGTAAGGGGGGCGCACCCTAAACCCCGCATAGGTCAATCTCTGCTCTCCCACTCCCAAAACTTTTTAAAGTCCTCCTTGCCCCATCCTACGAGGAGCATACAGAGCCAGAGTTTTCTCTCTTCTGGGGGTGGTGGGGGCACGAAGAGACAGCAACGAGCTGCACTGGACACCCACCTTGAACTCGCCCACCGCAGGACTGTCAGGCCTGGGCTGTTCCTGGTAGAGTCTGAAGGTCTGGCAGAAGTCCTGAAGGCCTTGGAAAGCTGGCACAGCCTCTAGCTCGCAGTCATATACCTGCAGGAGGCTGTGTGGCAGCCAGGCCGCTGGGGGACCAGCCTGGGCGTGACCAGAGGGGCCACTCCTGCAGTCAGGACACTGAGGGACCACCGCTCCCCGGCCTGGCCCCCCAAGCGTCTGCCCACTCAGCGGCCGGGGCAGCCCTGCTTCCCGCGTGGTGTGCTGGTGGAGGTGTGGCCTGGAGTCTTGCGGTGACAGTGAGGAAACCCCCATGGTAGTTCCCAGAGGAGTCCGGGCCAGGTGTGCTGGGCTCAGCATCTGTCATCCCCCCTCAGCTCTCCCTCCTGGGGGCCTCCAAACCTTCAGGCTGTGGTAGTCTCTGTCCTGGTACTTCGGGGACCTGTTGTCCCCCGTGGCCCAGAACAGCTTGCTCCACCAGTCTACCTCTTGGGGTTCGTCTTCATCCTGGCCAGGAAGAGGGGCAGCTGGCCTTCCTCTGCTCAGGCTCATGTCACCCCCAGCTCCCAGCCTGCCTGCAGTTGCTCCTTGACCCCCAGGGCTGAGCCCACATCACCTCGGCTTTGCTAGACTTGAACCAGAACTTTTCGAAGAGGTAACCTAGGAGCTGAGAAAGGAGAGCGGGTGAGTGAGGTGGGGCCGGCAGCCCACTCCAGAGGGGGCGGGGGGGGGGCCAGGGCTGACCTCACAGGGGCCTTTCTATTCAGGGGCCTTGCCACATGGGACTGGTGCAGAAGGGTGGGCAGGTTTTTCGCTGCCACTGCCCACAGCTTCAGACTGAGCTCCAAAGGCTCAGAAGTAAGTGCACAACCCCGACCCACCCCAGACCGACATTCAGACTGTGTTTTGCTCAGGATGTTCCAAGGAGTCCTGTGCACTCAAGTGTGACAAGCGACACTCTAGAACAGCAGCTCGCCCGGTGGGTGAGGGGGGTGGGGGGCTTGTAAAAACTGCTGCTGCCTGGGGCCTGCCCTAGCAGTTCTGATGGTCAACGGCCTGGCTTTCGGGTTGTTGAAAGCTCTCAGGCAGTTCAGAAGGGCAGTCAGTTTGAGAATGACTGCTTTAGCCTTCTCGTGTACAGTTAGGCCTCACGCTGGGAGCAGATACTAGAACTGCCAGGAACCAGGGTTGCTCCCTGGAGATGTTGTGGGAGAAGGTGGGACCTCAGCCCCTTGCTCACCTGGTACTTGTTCACAGACAGTTCTGTGTGGAGAAAGTGCAGTCATGAGTCTTGGGGGGTGGGGTGGGGTGGGGCGGGCCTCGCCCCTCCCGGGGCCGGCCTGGGGGAGGCCGTACTTGGAGGCCGAGGGGGCACGTAGTCTGAGGCCCAGGGGTCGCAGAAGTAGCGCTGCAGGCAGTCGATGTTAGCCTGACCCACAATGGTCTGCTGGCCGAAGTCCCTGTTGTCCACCACCTTCAGTACGAGCGGCAGTGCGTAGTCTGCCTCCGTCGGCATGAACTGCGGCCGGGGAGAGGCCGCGTGAGGCCTCCCTGGAGGAGCGGCTGCCCGAGCCCCGCCCAGGGCCCTCTTACCAGCGTGAGGAAGAGGACCGACTGGCCAAAGTTGGGGTTGGTCTGGTAGTCCTTGATGGGCTCCGTCATCAGGGTCTCTTCCCAGCACTCGACCAGCAGCTGGGGGCAGCGCACCTGCTTCAAGTTCCGGAGGCCCCAGACCAGGATCTGCCAGAGGGAGGGGCAGCGTCTGTGTAAGGGGTCTGGTGGGGGCTGTGCTGGCAGTGACGGTCACCGGGGAGTACGCGGGGCTGTGGCTCAGGGCTGTTTTCAAGGCCTGCTGGACACTGTTCCCCCCTCCGTGCGGGAGGTGCCCACTGGCCACAGTGACTGCTTCTGACCTCCACTGCCCCCTAGGTGTTGCCCTCTGTCACCTGCCACCCTGTCTGGCCTGTCATCTGTTCTCTCAGGAGTGAGTTCCTGACACTGGCTGGCTCCAAGGCCCCCAGGAGCAGGGGGAGAGGGCCCAGATTTTTCAGGTGTCCCTAATGCCAACTAGCTCATTGCTGACTGGTCTCCCATACAACACCATGGCTGTTCAGTGACCTGGCACCCTGTGACCTCACTGGCAGCTGGCGGACACTGGGCCTCCCCAGGAAATGTCCACATCCCCAACTCATGAGGGCCTCCTCGGGACCAGAGCAGAGACCAGCCGGGGAGCCTGACCCTGGGGAGGCGTCCACTGCTGGCAGGAGCTGGCCACCTTTTGCTCTTTGCCAGACTTGTGGCCAGACCCATAGGTTCCCACATGGGGACCTCCATGCTCCTCTCAGAAGAGACGTGAGAAACTTGGTCTCCGGAGTCAGCTGAGCCCGGCGCAGTCTGCCTCTGCAACTTAGCCCATGTCCCTGTCTCTCAGAGCCTTGTTTCCTTCTCTGCAAGGACTGCTTCTGCAGGGGCAGCCTTCCTGCAGGCCCAGGTGTGCTCATGAATGCTGAAGCCCTGTGCCCGCCCCCCATGACAGACAGGCCACAGAAATAATGGACAGTGTTCTCAGGACTCCCGCTTCCTGGCCTCTCCTGTGTCTCTCCGCCTCAGGTCCGATCCTCTTGGGGCCCATGCTTTGGATCAGGCGCTCGGGTCAGCAGGGAGCTCCACGGGCCCCAGTGCTCTGGTGAGGCTCACCCCTGCCCGCCCTCGGCCCCACACCAGGGTACCTCAATTGCCATTTTCCTTAACGTGGGCTGCATGCTCTTGGGGAGTGTGTAGACGCCGTTCTTCCAGGGAACACTTAAGATCGGCAGCTTCCTTCTGAGACTCTGAAGGGGTGAGATGGGAGAGTAGGAAGCATGAAGCCCCTTTGGGCGGCTCCTATTGTCCCCTACCCCCAACTCAAGCAGGTGCTTCAGGGTTCAGCTGAGGCAGATGCTGGCAGACGCTGGCTGGCGGG